>NC_080409.1:28027500-28652500 GCF_030265065.1 Corythoichthys intestinalis
CAGTAGGCTATGTGCCAACTCAACATTTTTTTAAATTACTATCACGAAAAATTACTATCACGAAAATTGTCGTTGTTGAAAATTGTTCTTCCCACTCAATTTTTATTCTCATTTAATGTTCTAGATTGTACGCAAACAATAACCGAAATGAACTGACAAGCTATTCAACCAGCATGTTTCCAAACGCAGCAGTTCAAAACTACATTGGCCATAATGCCTAGCGCGGCTGAGCTCACTGATTGCTACCCTATTAGCGAGTACGGGAGCCGAGGCAAAATCAGACTTTGCTCTAAAAGTTTACAATCATTGGCAGCGCAAAGATGCGACACCAAACAATTTTTGCGACATACGCTCAGAGTGCGTTTTCCAACGCATGTTTAGCTTTGTTGTTTGTATAGCGTTGCTATGGTTGTGCAAAGGATTTACAGGTACAGAGAAGACCCTAGGTGCAACTATATAAGAATGATTCAAAGCTAACAATGGATGGTTTGACAGATTTTAAAAAGTAATAATATCCAGAGTTGCTACTACAAAGCTTCTATGCTAGTAGTGGGCATTTTGGGATTCTATCACTGTTTGATTTTTGGTGCCATTACAGAAGAACAAATGATGTAAGCTAACAATTCAGGTTACGTGGATTTTGTTTTTTCATCTAGGTAATTTGTAGGGCTGTCAAATTTATCGCATTAACGGGCGGTAATTAATTTTTTAATTAATCGTGTTAAAATATTTGACGCAATTAACACATGCATGGAATGACCTGTTCATGGGTTGCCTCAAACAGTTTACAGTGACGTGCGAGTGTACACAGGCATTCATTGGACCACACCCTTTATTGGCTTAGGCTTTGGCAGCTACTACTAACAGTCATGGTTGCCCAACTTCACGTCATGCATTTAGGCGGAGCAAGAGACGATAGTTTTCATGACAAGCTTAATTGAACACAAAGCAGAACATATTGTATATCATTTGAAGCCACCACTGACAGTCATGGTTGCCCAACTTCCCATTATGCATTTGGGCGGAGCAGGAGAAGTTCTTTTTCTTAACACACCTAATTGTACACAACGCAGAACATACTGAATACCATTTGCAGCCACTACTGACAGTCATGGTTGCCCAACTTCCCATCATGCATTTGGGCGGAACAGTTAAGTCGCTACAGTATCATTTAGTGAAAGCACAACAAAAATAATATTCCTATCTCTCCAAAAAAAACATAATGTTCACAAAAAGAAAAGCGCTCAATGCATAGAGAACTGGCATTCCCAATCAAAATAGCAATGCAAAATACATATAAAACTTACTCAAATTTTGCCTTGGCTAGATATCTAATTAATTTAAAACTTGCCATTGACACCTTGTGGTATATTTCAGTCACTACCTTACGTAGTTAATGACACTGTGGAAGAACGGCAGAGAGCCCGATGTGACATCACCACTCGGCGACGTCAACAATGGCGAGCTATTAGTTTATTTTATTGTTTGAAAATTTACAAATTTTATTAAAACGAAATCATTAAGAGACGTTTTAATATAAAATTACTATAACTTGTACTCAAATTAATCTTTTAAGAACTACAAGTACTTCTATCTGTGGATCCCTTTAACAGAAAGAATGTTAATAATGTTAATGCCATCTTGTGGATTTATTGTTATAATAACAAATACAGTACTTAGCCAATTGTTTTGTGTATTTGTGTATTCAAATACATTTGGGGGTTGAGATCAATTTTTTGTTTGTTCTTCATTCATTTATTTATTTATTTATTTATACATTTATTTCTTTTGCTGTTTGATATTATTTACTATAGTATATTTCTTCTTATTATTCATCTCATTCTTATTATTATTATTATTGTCCTCCTCCTCTCTCTCCTTCTTCTTCTACTCATTATTATTCTCCTGCAGCTTCTTCTCTTTGGTGAGGATACTAACTAAAATAACTGAATCCACATTATTCATAGAGAGATCTGAATGAAATTTGGTAACAAGTATTCTAGGTATGTACAGTATATGATATGATGAACTTAATTGAGGATTAACGTACACAAATCCAAATATTTCGAAGTACAATGTAACAGTATGCACACACAAAAGAGGGTTTGTTTCATGTTTTTTATTGTTGGAAGTGCCAATCATGTAAATTAGTGACATCAAGTATGTCAACACACTCACACATGCAAAGGAAGGCTTGTTTTCTGTTTTTCTTGTCGAAGGTATGAATCAGGTAAATTAGTGACAGGAAGTATGTCAACACACACACTTGCGCACGCACACACCCAGCTGCAGGGACAAAGCTTGTGTTGCTTTTCAGGGTGAGTCCAAAGGTGCTCGTGTTACCTTCTCTTCAAGTCATTTGTAACCCCCCACCACTCATTGCGCACCCCCAGCAGCACCATCATTAACAGCTAAAGTTACTTCCCCACCCCCCTTCCCTGCAAGCTAAACACACTCATCACTGTCTTGTGTGTTGGTGTGTGTTGGTATGTGCACCCGTGCGCCACCATTCAAGTCCACAAAGACCAATAACCCATGAACGCACCCTTATTAACTCAATGGCTGCCATAAACGTCCGATCCATTTGAACAGGGAAGGGTGGCAGCGATCGAACTATCCCTTCCCAGTTTGAATGAATCGGTCGTCTAGTGTGTGTACTGAAACATGATAATTCACTGTCAATCATTGCAGTTAAAATTATTTTTTAATAAATGGGTTGAAAGATGATACTGTAAATATGATATGATAGGAGTTATACTGTATATTATGGTTCCATCAACAGTGAAAATGAAAATGAAAGTTTACATTAATCTTTAGGGTTTGAAATGAGGGTGCAATAGATATATTGTGGTTTTGATCCAGGGTTAGGATATGAAATTTGGATATCCATTTAGGATCAGAGTTTAATTTCAATTAAGTGTTAGGGTTTAAAATGAGGGTTTCTATTAAGGTTTAGGGTTTGAAATGAGGGTGACGATTACATGGAAAATGGTTGTAATTATGTTTTCAAGTAAAGTTTTATAGGATGGATTTGGGTTTCAAATTATGGTAGAAGTTATACTGTATATTATGATTTCCATCAAGAGTGAAAATAAAATTTGCATCAATCTTTAGGGTTTGTAATAACGGTAAGAATGATATATTTTGGTTTTGATCAAGGGTTAGGATATGAAATTTGGATTTCCATTTAGGATCAGTTTTTTTAAATAAGGGTTAGGGTTTGAAATGAGGGTTTCTATTAAGGTTTAGGGGTTGAAATTAGGGTGAGGATTATTTGGTTTACCGTAATTTCCCGAATATATGGCGCACCCGTGTATAACGCGCACCCCATATTTACTTGTAAAATCTAGGGGGAATTATTGTACCCGTGTATAACGCGCACCTTTATTTTAGCACCAATAAATAAAAGAATACAAGAAAACAGAGCTCGTGTACAGGTACAGAAATGTAATTTTACTGATTGGTGAAACACATCGCAAGATTAGCACAATGGTAGTTCAAAACATTACCGTAAACTGACAATATATACGGTAATAATATGATAATGATCTGATAACTTCTTGAATTTACCAGAATCCAGGAGAAAACAAAACAGATGTGACTTTTCTTTTAAAGGCTGCTGTATAACTTGCTCGTTTCATTATGATGAATAAGTTTCTTCCATGGATTGATACGGTAAAATAAAAGTGAGAATTTAAGCCGGAAATCGGAAAGAGCGCATCGCTGTAGACGAGAATGTACCAATAGGAACTATTGTTATTTGGGTTTGAGTTTCCCGAGGCACAGATATAGTTGACGGAAACAGGAAGTCTGTGTTGTGTTACATTTGTTATGGTCCGAGTTGCGGAGCTGCAATAAACGTTGACTCAAATGAGTTCAAGAAATTAAATTCTGTGCTTTATAAAGAGTGAAAAAAGCAGAAATTAACACAGACGAAATCATTTGACCGATCAGAGTGAATTATTACCGAAACAAAATGGTGACGTCATGTACCATAATGGTCGGCAATGGATCGCCGCATGCGTTTTTTTTAACACAACATGGCCGTGTCAATTAAAAAAAATCGGTGTATATATATATATATATATATATATATATATATATATATATATATATATATATATATATATATATATATATATATATATATATATATATATACACATATTAGGGGTGTCAAAAGATAAAAAAAATTTAAGCGAGTTAATTACAGCTTAAAAATTAATTAATCGTAATTAATCGCAATTAATCGCAATTCAAACCATTTATAAAATATGCCATATTTTTCTGTAAATTATTGTTGGAATGGAAAGATAAGACACAAGATGGATATATACATTCAACATACGGTACATAAGTACTGTATTTCTTTATTGTAACAATAAATCAACAAGATGACATTACCATTATTAACATTCTGTTAAAGCGATCCATGGATAGAAAGACTTGTAAGTTATAGAAATTTTATATTAAAACCCCTCTTCATGTTTTCGTTTTAATAAAATTTGTAAAATTTTCAATCAAAAAATAAACTAGTAGCCCGCCATTGTTGATGTCAATAATTGCACAATGCTCATGGGTGCTGAAGCCTATAACATCAGTCGCATCCAAGCGCCAGCAGAGGGCGCCAAAACTCCGAAAAACACAAGTACACATTTCACTGTGCAGTCATTTTAATCTGTTTGAGCGGGGCATTTGTGCGTTAATTGTGTCAAATATTTTAACGTGATTAATTTCAGAAATTAATTACTGCCCGTTAACGCGCTAATTTTGTTTATATATATATATATATATATATATATATATATATATATATATATATATATATATATATATATATATATATATATATATATATATATATATATATATATATATATATATATATATATACAGGGGTGCACATATTTTTTTTGCCCAGGTTCTCAGAGGAGGACCTGGAGATGTGATTTGGTCCTCATTGAGCTTGAGAGCCAATCCACCTGATGCGATAAAATTATGTCAAGCTTTACTTAGAGCCAATTAACTTTAATTAATTACATTAACAATTAAGGCTTGATTAACATCAACTGGCACAATGAAATTGCCATTACTTTAAAGTGAAATGTAAAGAAATAAACATAAAAGCACCAATTCAAAATAAAGGGCATTATGCGGCTCCCACATTAACTCCAAGCCTTTGTAAAAGTGGGATGTCCTCCTCATAAGACCTCATTGAACGTGCATGTTAAGCTTTGTAAAATGCGAACAAAAACACATTTGTCAGTGCATTTCATCACCTTTATTCCGCCACTTGTCCATAGGGCGAGTGGGGTCCTATCTGACATCGATTTTCGATAGTTTGCTTAATTGCCACATGCTCTGTTTTTTTCGTGCTTTTCAAAGTTTGGATGGCTGAAATTCTTTGACCCTACATAAAATGCGCTGCTCTTATCAGCGACATTGGGATTCTCACGGCACATTTTGTACCGCATTTCCGTGCAAGCATCATTTACTTCTAGCCATGGTACCTCCTGCAGCCACTTTTCAGCAAAAGTCCTTTTTTACCGGTAGCTCCGGTGACGTCTCTGTCGTCTGTCTGTCTTTTGACGGGGGTGGGGGAACACGGAAATAATTACTCAGTGGAGCCTGCCTCTTCGACATTTTGAGAAGTTATTTTCTCGTGTCCGCCGCAAATACAGTGGTCAGCCATCGGTACGCAAAAGCGTATGGAAGCCGTTGAGGGCCAGCGCGTTTGTCTACGTCCAGGAAGCATGCGCGCATGCGGACCACTTATGTGCACCCCTTTACACATATATATATATATATATATATATACATATATATATATATATATATATATATATATATATATATATATATATATATATATATATATATATATATATATATATATATATATATATATATACACAGAGGATAATATATATATATTTCTGTCTCCATCCCTGTACCCGTGTACACTGCGCACCATGATTTGTTGATTTTGGAGAAAAAAAGTGCGCGTTACATTCGGGAAATTACGGTAAATTGTGATTTCAAGTAAAGTTTTATAAGATGGATGAGTGTTTGAAATTATGATAGAAGTACATTATGATTTCAATAAATAGTCAGGATTTCACATAAGGATTTCAAGGGATGTAAAGGTTTAAAATAAGTGTTTCCATAAATGTTTATTATTTCAAATTAGGGTAAAGATCATATATTATGGTTTTGAGGGTTTATGATAACGTTCATGGTTTAAAATTAGGCTTTTTCATTAAAGGTTATGGTTTGAAATTAGCGTAAGAATGATATACAGTATTACGGTTTTGATCAAGGGTTAGGGCAGTGGTCTCCAAACTATTCCACATAGTGCCGCAGTGGGTGCAGGATTTCACTCCAACAAAACAAGACCACACCTTTTCACCAATCTGGTGTTTTCTAAGTGTAATCAGTTGATTGCAGTCAGGTGCTGCTTGTTTTAGCACAAACCACATTGGTTAAAAGGTCTGTGCTTAATCGGTATGAACAAAAACCAGGGCCCACAGCGGCCCTCGAGGACCAGTTTGGAGACCCCTGGGTTAGGGTTTAAAGTCAGGGTTTATAGAAAAGGTGAGAGTTTGAAATTTGGGTTTACATCAAGGGTCAAGGGTGGTTCAGTGAATAAGTCTAAGGGGTTCAGCAAAGGACCTGCAGGGCCCTATCGTCGTACGCTGACTAAATCTAAGCAAAGTGGTGGTTTTTGACAGGCTTGCCCCCAATTTACAGGCTTTATTCTATTTCTTTCGACTGCTTTCCCTCTATCTGATGGGAGCAGAAACTGTTTTGCTAAGTGGAAGGTTGACTCGCACTTGGTATGAAGAAGTATGACAGACTGATGGGCAGCATGTACTCAAATCTTGACCTGTTTAAAAACATGCTGTCAAAATGAAAAGATGAAGTTGAACAGGAATCTGCTTAGTTATTAGCTGTGATAGGTTTTGAATTTGATTTTTTTTTTTTTTTTTCCAATGATTATAATCTAATTCCGAAGAGTTCCGTGAATGCATATGTGAAACTCGTGGGGTTCGGTCCATTTAGCAAGGTTAAGAAACACTGTGTTAGGATTTAAGGTTTGGGTTTCTTTAGGGTTTTAAAATTAGGGTAATAATCATATATTATGGTTTTGATCAAGGGTTTAAAATTAAGATAAGGATGATATATTTTCAAGTGTTATGGTTTGAAATTAGGTTTTGCAGACAGACTTTGGTTTTATACTAATGCTAAGGTTTTGAAGAAGCATTGGTTTTTCAAAGAAAGAGTTTGGTGTGACAAAAAGCTTTAAAGCATTGGAGTTAGGGTTTTAAAAATGTGGTTGAATTGAGTCTACCTGGAAGGCAAAAAAGAGAAAGTGAAGCCTCGTTGGCCGCTAACCTTCTAAATCTTTTGTTTTGGTTTTTCAAAGGAGAAGAAAATCCATCTTGAGCTCTCCAACACAACACACACAAACCGTCATGACCCCACAAATACTTTGTGTCACGTACAAACTTTTTCAATCTCTTCACTCAACGCACACACAGACTGAAGATGATGACAATAAAGGTCAGCGTTAATCTGTTGTTTTTCTTCTCTTCTTCTCTGTTTTGACTGCGCTAATCCTCAACACCTGCAGCGCCGCAACGACACAATGACGTCATCGGTTCAACCACCATGACACCCGACACACCCGACATACTACACTTGCCGAGGCCACGCCCTCTACACACCACCAAGCTGCATGAGGCAACTTCATTCATTCTGTTGGCTTGGCATAAGTGTGTATGTGTATTTATGTGTGTACATTTTTGTGTATGTGCATTTGTATATGGCAGAAAACACTCAGGTGACTTGAAGTTCCGCTCTGAGACCACCAATTTGGCCAAATTTCAAAATTGTCCTTTATGCATGTGTGATACATCATTGGAAAGCTTAAAATCCTTATTTTCTGGGGGGAAGAAATTTTTTTTAACAGGTGGGCATTTTTTGACACCTTAAAGTGATCCTCGATCTTTAAGACAATTAATTCTTAAAAGATAAATGTTAGTATGAGTTATAATAATTTCATATTAAAACCCCTCTTAATGTTTTCGTTTTAACAATGTTTGTAGAATTATTTTAAGTGATAGGTCGCCATTCTTGTTACGTCGCAGTGCGTGACATCACTTGGCCCCTTGCCGAACTTTCAGGGTGTCACTCTTAGCTACCTCAACATGTCGTCGGTTCTGCCCTTCCAGCCCTTCAGCACTGTCGGTCGTTCACAAGACAAGCAGCAAAGGCTAAATGAGAGCAGGAAATACAGTACCTGATAAGACGAGTTGGGAAAAACTGACGGCAAGTGCGTCTCAATGACAATGGAGCTAGAGAGTGTATGCTGTTGAAAACACCGGTTTATGTTCCTCAAGGTAAACTATTGCATTTTCAAACTTATCCCAGTATAATTATGTAGATTTTTAGCATCCAGAGCTGTTGTGTGCTAACTGTCCTCATTAAATACGTCATCTGACAGGAACAAATCCTGGAATCGAGTGTAATCCATGTCTTGTACATTGTAATGCGTTGTAGGTAAGCTACGTGAATAAAAGTACCAAAAGGGGGAGAAGCTTCCCTTTATGCACATTTATTCACAAAAAATAATATTTCCACCTTGACCACTCGTCACTCGGGAGCTCAGCGGTACACACACGTTCCCAGACGTACTCCAACATAAAAGTAATGTCCATGTCAGAGTCACTGTCGTCACTGTAACGTACCATAGTGCTTAGTGATGCACGATAATACATTTTTCAACCGATATCGATAACCGATAATTTCCTGCCCCTTCCACCCGATAACCGATAATGTCACGCCGATAATTCTATTCAGTTATGTATGTAAAATTTTAAAGTATACAAAGATCAAATTTTACTGTGCAAAAATGTAATTTAGTGCTATTTTTTTCCACATCAAATGTGAACAAGTCGTAAATTCGAACATCTAAACAATGGCAATGACATTGTGTAAAGGTACGCTTTTGGCAACAATTACTTAGAGAATAAACACCCAAGTTGCACAAAAATGCCTTTAAAAGTAAGCCGTTCCTAACATATCACATTACTACACTGCAAAAACACCTCCCTAAAACTAGCAGAATTGGACAAAACTGTTGATTGCGCACATTTGGAGGCTAAATCAAGTATATAATTATCGGATTGCATTATCGGTTGAATTTTGTTTTATCTGGATTATCTGTGTGACGTTATAATTGCCATTATCGGCCGATAATTATCGGTGACCGATATTATCGTGCATCTCTAATAGTGCTTTAATTATTTGGTATGATTTGGGGAAAACTCCCACGAAGAATAGTCAACAAAAAAGATAACAATAGTAATCCAAATCCGCGTTTTTCACTCACTCGAAGATCCAGGAATTAGACCGATCCCATGACAACATTGCAGCCGCGATTAGGTCGTCGAATCCAAAAAAATAGACGGATCCGAAAAGCCGCTGTGGGACCGTCGAATCCAAAAAATAAATAGTCAGATCCGAAACCAATATTGCAGCCGCGGTGGGAACGTCGAATCCAGAAAATAGACGGATCCCTTTCTTGACTAAGGATCCAGGAAAAATGTTCGTGCACCAGTTGTTAAAGCGTGGTAGGTAGGACACGTGCATACAGGTACCAAAAAGGGGAGAAGCTTCCACTTATGCACATTTATTCACAAAAAATAATAATTCCACCTTGACCACTCACGTCACTCACCTTGTTTCAATTTGACTGGAAATTTCATCCAAAAGCAGCGCATCGTGGCATTTTACTTCGCGAGTTTAGGCAGCAATACGCAATTGTTGTATATGCTGCACATTTGGAAAGATCCCCTTTACGTCATCACTGCGAGCCCGCAAAACATGGCGCCAACTATCGTTCAGAATGTATTCTAAATATTATAAAATATTACCATTGATATTACATTTTATGTTTTTCTAACAATGTATTTTAGTACAAGAGAACAATTGTGGTTTATTAGAGCCTACATATATTTAAGGTGGAGAATCACTTTAAAAGTAGGACAAATCAGTTGAATGAAAAATAGACCTTTTTGAGACCTTTGAAATTTTCTTCAAGTTTATTATTATAAAATAAGAAAGGTTTTGGACACCCATCGTGGTACATAATAAATAGCAAACACTTAAAGACGTACAATAATTGGTGTGTGAGTAAATGTAGATTTAATTTAGCCCTGTTTTTTATTTTGTAAATAAACATGGCTAAACAGGAGGTAAGCTGTATCATTAATGATAACTTTACTGGATACATTTGGCTTGATTTTAATCGGTGTTTTTAAAAAAAATATATATATACATTTCTAGGGGAATTTTAGGGGTTCAGAAGATCCAATGCCGTAACATTTTAATTTTTGCAAGTGAGCTTTTAAGATATGTTTTCAGTTATTGAATAAAGAATGTGAATGCATGACTGCTTTGACTGAGAATAAAAGGCTCCATATGCATAAAGAGAACATATAAATGTGGGTACATCATACTATCTACCTATTGTGCTTAGCCTGTAAGCTTAGGACCTAGGCTTAATGATTTAATCAACTAATGTACCTTATACATCGATATCATCCCATAATAAGCAATAATCTAAATGGCAACACGAGTCGAAAAGATAATGGATGGCACGCTAGTCAGTTAGCCTGCTGTGTCCATAATTCTCGCGCTAGCGTTCGACTGCAATGTGCGTCTTTTTCGTCGCTTGCGCTACATTTCTGGTAACTCGAGGTGCGAGCAAGAGCGAGCATCATTAAAGACGCACTGTTTTTAATGAGATATTATCACGTACTTACCTTGTTTCGATCCAAAAACTCTGTGTGGCATGTATCACCGAAGACACCTGTGAATGGCCACATTCGGACTTTGTTTGGATTTTATGGCTGAAACAGGGTCATTAAGCAAGGGGCGCGACACGACAAAAAGGAGTGGTTGAGATGTTCTTTTTCAAATATTTACACTTTGAAACTTTTTTTTTTTTTGGATCGATTATTCATCATCTAAAATATCGGGGGAAATGCGACAGTAACAACAACAAAAAAACACAATTTAGCGATAGTTATGAGGTAGATATCAATGACCTATTTTTACACACAATTTTTTTCATTTTGACGTAATTTATCTAAAAGTTTAAAATGCGCCATTGGATAACTTTATATAGTCATTTTTCTTTTTAAAACTAAATATTAGAAATCAATTAATGATTCTAAGCTAAAAATAATAAATAATTCGAATAATGAATATTATTACTTAACTTCTTTTTACGGCTGGATTGAAACAAAAGCGGTTGAGATGTGTCTGTAAATAGGTGTCTCCAGGGTAAAACGGACAAATTAAAAATAGACCGGGGGCATTTTGCGCCATGAGACTGCTATGGCAGCATATAGACATATTGTTCTATCAAACACAACAGTTCTTTTGGCTTAAAATACAGCAGTTTATTTAAAACAGGACGGAAAGAGCATAAACTGCTTTTTCAGCCTTGTGTGTGTTTTCTGCCATATACATGTACATGGGTATGCATGTGGTTGTGTGCGTGTGGGGGTGCATGAGTGTGTGTGAAGGGTTGTGCATGTGGGGTAGGTGTACAGGTGTGTATATACTGTATGATTGTGTACATTTGTGTGTATATACAGTAAATGTATGAGTGCATGTATATGGGGCGCCGTTTGTAAAGCAGCATATGCTCAAAATTACGACAACATTTTCTCACATTTAGCGCCACACAGTGTTTAAAACGTGGTGTGAAATTTTTTGAGTCACTTTTTTTTTTTTTTGTACGTTTACAACATTATTTAGCAACTTAAATATTTATTTTTTAAATAAGAAGTTTTGGACCTGATTGTTTACATCCAAAGCTAAATATTTAATTTAAATCTTAAATTTATATCCTATATCCTAAATCTGGAAACGGTTGGAAGTAATATTTAGCTTAATATGCAAATTCACATGACCGGAGACCGGAAGTAACAAAATAAAAGCTGGTGGAGCAGCTCAGACTGTCTGTTTACGTTGCTTGAAAATGAATAAAACCTACTCAACGGTGGCAGTCTGCTCTTGGACATAAGTCATTGTGATAATAACAATATATAGGTAAAAAAACATATTTAGGAGAAACTATTTAAAGAGTATTTTGTGTGCTCCAGTTTTTATTTTATTACTTCCGGTCTCCAGTCATGTGAATTTGCATATTTGGCTAAATATTTAGTTCCGACCGTTTCCTGAGTTAACATTTAGAATATAGGATATAAGTTTAAGATTTAAATTAAATATTTAGTTCTGGATTTAAACAATCAGGTCCAAAGCTTCTTAGTATTTAAGTTGCTAAATAATGTTATAAATGTGCACACAAAAAAAAAAGTGACTCTAAAAATTTCACACCATTTTAAACACTGTGTGGCGCTAAATGTGAGAAAATGTTGTTGTGATTTTGAGCATGTGCTGCTTTACAAACGGCGCCCCATACATGTATGTGTAAGTAAATGATAAAAATTGTGTTCATCAAGGTCCTTATCATTAATAAAATTTAATGTTGGGGTGTCAAAAGATTAAAAATTTTTATCGAGTTAATTACAGCTTAAACATTAATTAATCGTAATTAATCGCAATTAATCGCAATTCAAACCATCTATAAAATATGCCATATTTTTCTGTAAATTATTGTTGGAATGGAAAGAAAAGACACAAGACGGATATATACATACAACATACTGTACATAAGAACTGTATTTGTTTATTGTAACAATAAATCCACAAATGGCATTATTAACATTCTTTCTGTTAAAGTGATCCACGGATAGAAAGACTTGTATTTTTTAAAAGACAAATGTTATAATTACAAGTTATAGTAATTTTATATAAAAACCCCTCTTCATGTTTTCGTATTAATAAAATTTGTATAATTTTCAATCAAAAGTAGAGTTAATATCATAATAATAAGAATAAAAATAACAATAATAAAAATAGAGTGACCAAAGTCTGAGTAAGTTTTACGTGTATTTTGCATAGCTATTTTGATATGGAATGCCAGTTCTTTTTGCATTGTTGTTTAACTATGAGAATAGGGCGTCATTACTATAGACTGAAATGCTTTTCTTTTTGTGAACATTATTCTTTTTGAGAGAGATAGGAATATTATTTTTGTTGTGCTTTCACTAAACGATACTTATGTTTGTTGTGAAGGAGAAGCTTTGCCAATAAACAGCGCGGTCCGAAGAATGCCTGTGTCCACTCACCTTTATAAAATATATATCTCTGTACATATATTACCCAAAATACAACAAGAGACACATAATTGCCACTAAAAGAAAGAAAACTTACCGAAATATGTGTGGAGCACAAATAGCAATTTGCATTGCATTGTGCATACAGCATAAACATCTCACAACTACTAATTCTCCCACGTTTAGAAGAAATAACATTAGTATGGAACGGCGCTGCCCCCAAGCGGCCGGTGACATTCTCTTCACTCTTAATGTCCATAAACGGCCTCATTGTAATCTGTTGAAGGCAATGTGCGAGCTGGTCATTCAGTGCATGCGTTAATTGTGTCAAATATTTTAACGTGATTAATTAAAAAAATTAATTAACGCCCGTTAACGCGATAATTTTGACAGCCCTAATTTAATGAAATGAAAAAAACTATAATTTAAAATAATCACTGCAATAAAATCGATTTTTCACAGTGGAAAATGAGTGTTCACAAAACTAAAACATGTTAACATTGACTTTAAAATAATCAAAAATAAAGCACGCACCGACTGTATTTTGGTATTGTTGGCTGTTCAAAATGACAGCAGTTTTAATGTGTTATCTTTTGTTTCATGATGATATTCTTACCCAATGCCCCACATAAAAACCCAAAGTATAGAAACCTGAAACTAATACCAAAACAAAAATTCAACTAAAACTAAAATTCAGATCCGATCAGATGAAAACGAATTAAAACTAGTAAGTCCACTCTGAAAGAAAATTGAAACTACAGTAACTGAATTATGGCAAAAACAAGTGAAACTTAATACAACACAAGTAATATATAATCCTTGGTGTAGGTGTGAAGGTGTCTGTAAGTGAGTATATTTATTAGCATAACTAAATGTACGTGTATGTGTGTAGTGTTAATGTATTCTGCGAATAGATTTCAAATTTTCACCCACTTGTGTCGCTAAGTGAAATAACAGGACAAAAAGCTACGAATTTAACAGGTTACCAACTTCCTGTCTGTGTGCACTTTGACACGCTACTGCGACACGCTAACATGTAATGCTAAGCGTGATGAGAGCTAATCATGTGACAGCACGCATCGCTAATTGTGCGGCAGAGGAGGTGATTACTGCCACACTTCTTCCTTGGGTCTTTTCTGCGCATGTATAAATGCAAATAGTCTTTTGGAAAGGCTTTAACTCAATGGCTGCCCTTGACAGCCATCGGCATCTAATCCATTTGAATCATGTTCTGTAGTTCTTGACAGCGTCAGGTCCCACCCGCTGTAATCTCTGGTTCTCATGTGTCTGCCTGAGAAGCGCCCTTTTCGGCTTGGGTGCGTCATGACGCCTGCCTCAACCTCCAGTTCTCCTCTGACCACCGACAAAGCGCCTTTTCGGACTGGGCTTAAGCAGCCACCCGCTGTCATCGGCTTGGGAGAGTCATGACGCTCGTCCCAACCTTCCGGTTTTTGAGTTCCGACGGCGGGCTCGCGTTAAGAGAGGCGACCTGACCGGCCATAATATCCCCCCCCTCGCCTCCCTACAATTACCACCGCGCCCTTTTCTCTCAGCAAAGCGACTCACTTCCGGGTAAAACCCAAATTGTTTGATTTTTTGTTTTTAAAGCCCGAAGAGTCATTCAAAATAACAGCATTTAACACGTCGTGCCTCACAGTATTGTGTTTTTTTTTTTTACTTGTGTTTTTTTTTTTACTTATAAATATGACATATAATACATGTTTTTGGACAGTTATTTTGTATTTAGAGCTACTTAAAGGGTTAATTCCGACTTACACTGAAATTCCGGTTACATCGCCAACCTGGGAACAGAATTCAGAATTCATTCCTAACCCAGGGATTTTATATATATATATATATATACTGTACATACTGCTGAGTATGACAAAAATTGTGATTGTATGTGAAAATTTTTTTTTTTTGATATTTATGACGATAATGATGATGACGATAAAGAAAATTGCGATGATTATCATTGTTATGGTGATAATGATGATACTACAGATGATGATGTTGCTAATGAGCTAATGAAGATGACAAAGATGCTGATGATGATGGTAATGACCACAAGGAGGAAAATGATCATCATAACGTGTAATGGACAGGATGATGATGAAGATCGAGACAATCATGATGAAGATGATAATGAGGATGATGAAAATTGCAAAGATGGCGATGATGACAATGATGATGATAATTGTAATGCTGATGACGATGACAACGATGATCCTGATGATAACTAAAATCATGACAATGATTCTGATCCTGATGATGAAAATGAAAATGATGTAGACAACTATGATAGCAATGCTAACGACAACAAAGACAACTAGGATGACGCCAGTGACGAATACGAAGGATATTCTGATGCCACATCTCCATGGGCGCGCAAGCTGATGCGTCCGTAGCATTTTGACTGACAGCCGCGTGACAAAAGGCGCCCAAGCGCAATTTTTTTTTTTCCCCCGCCGCCGTTTACGTGCTGTCAGTCGCTCGCATCCTGAGCGTGTAAAGCATCTAAAGCGGCGCTAATGCATCAGCCCTCTGCCCCCGTATGCCATCCCGCCCCCCCCCCTCGGCGAGAGCGATCTGAATAGTCGCCGCATTGTGATGCGGCAGTGGCGAGATCAGGAAGAAAAGGGGAAGAAATTTACTGGATAATGGCAGCGGGAAATAGCGAAACATGTTTAGCGGGACAAAAGGGACGCCGCCTGTCAGACGACTCGCAGACGCCCCAATCTTCCAGGTGACGCCGGACGGCAGCTACGGCGCCAGACTGACATCGCCATCATCATCATTATTATGATGCCTTGACGAGCCTAAGTTTGAGGATGGCAGCATGACCAACATCACCATCTTTGATAATCGTGATGATGGCAGTGATCTCGTATTCCATTGGTGCAGCTTGCCAAACACTCAATAACAGCCAGCTTTTGACCCCATTTACTCACTGACTGCCATTGACAATGATGGAAGAATCAGAAGTGCTTTAAAAATTAACGATGACCACACAGTAACTTATTACTTAGTATATTCACAATTACAACACTGAGTGTTCCTTTTGTTGTAACGGCTTTAACGTTTGTTTGTTTTTTAATAAATGAACTTTGCTGTCACTAAAACACGATCTGTCAATTCCAGCCCTTCTTATTAGTGGAGCCATATGTAAAAGTTGCATTTCAATTATTCATTAAAAGAACCTTAAATTTCAATATACATAAGCTGGATAGGCCCCAGCACTCAATTGACTGGGGCAAAGTCTTCATGCGTGCACAATTGTTCGTCGGTAATTGAAATTAAAATGGATGCAGGAATAAAATCGTCTTTGTGGATGCTGACCATTAAGGGTGTAACGGTACATGCATTTGTATTGAACCATTTCGGTACGTGGTGCTCGGTTCGGAACGGAGGCGTACCGAACGAGTTTCTTATGTAATGTAACCCTTACTTTTCTAGGCTGTGAGTCGATCGGGTTACAGTTTCTTTGTGTAGATTATATTTATTCCGTCTTCTCTCCTATAATGAGGACCAACAAGGTAGGACAGTATAACCCAGAAACGTCAATGGCGCGACAACGTGGCCGCCGTGAGAACGCAGTGAAACACGGGCGTTAAAGTCAATCAGCCAATGCACACTAGTCGCAGTGCAGCCGCGTGTTAGACGCGTCCCAGAAGCGGCTCAACACGACGCACGCGAAGAGAAAGGGAGAGTTTATTATTTGATGCGAGATGCGACTCTCCTGCGTCAATACTACTACTGAAGTCACTCATGGAAAAATACGGTGGATCCGGTCGATTTGCAAACTAATATGCAATCGTAACCCACTTTTTGAGTCCATCAGATCTCTTGAGCGGTAGATTGGGGCACAGTTGACTTGTCTTTCTTGATTTACTGCTGTTTTCTCTGCTATAATAATAACCAACACGGCCCGTGTTCAATACAAAACCCTCCTACCACAACAAAACAAGCAGGAACTAATATTCACATAGGAACTAAAGTTATACAACATAAAATATACAATATAAATGATTACTACATCACATTTGTAAAATATAAACACATAATAAAGTAAATAATAGCCCATTTAAATAAATTGGAATGAGCTAAAACTAATACTAAAACTAGCTAAAATAATAAGAATAATACACAGATCCTGCTTACACAATTAAATCTATTAATTTCTGGGTGGTGCTTTAACTTGAGAAAATCCACCAATAAAGCTTTTGAAAACTGTTCATATGAAAAAAAAAAAGATTCATTGAGGCATTTCATTTGTAAAATACATGTTAAAATCTTTGTCATTGGGATTGCTTTTCTCTTTAGCATAGGACTTCTTTTTTCTTCTTTATTTCAGAAAGAAAGCTGACCAATACGCAGGGTCTGAAAGGCAAATTGTTGCTGGATTATCTTTAAATACTTTTTGAGCAGAATTCTAGCTTTGTATAGGCTAATGTTCCTATTGTTGAAAGCACAAAGGTGTGTAATAAACAACTAGCACATTTTGAATTTTGTTTTCTTACTGTACCGAAAATGAACCGAACCGTGACCTCAAAACCAAGGTACGTACAGAACCGTTACACCCCTACTGACCATGCATTACCAAATGAAATGTTTATTAACCTGTGTGTTTATATGTTGTTGAGAAAAGTACAGTAGTTCCATTCCCGTCATGGCATGAGAAACTAACCTGTGCTCATTACGTGGCTCGTTTGTGTTAACCTTCCTTGCTGAAAATGATTATTTATTTATGCACCAACTTAACCCTAGTGTAATTTGAATCCCTTACTTTGTAGCATGTACTCATTTAATTTTTGGTATGTAATATACAGTACATAGGTTATGGACTACACATGCTGAATGTTTACATGATCATTGCTAGTGGTAGACAGTTTATCGCCGCCGATATTTGGAATCAGGCTATTTTTTAAAATCCGACCAGCCGATATGAAAAAATCAATTTAAAACTGGGTTATTTCGGCTCAGATTCAGCCGTGCCTCTCTCTCTTGCGCTAGTTTTCACCCTGTCTTCTGATTGGTTAAATGGTAATGGTAAGTGGAGTTAAACTTGTATTGCACCTTTCCACCATTTGAAGGCCCTCAAAGAATTTCACTCTATATCGTCATCTAACTATTGGTGGCGGAGCACCAGGAGCTACGTAGGGTTGAGTATCAGCTCAAGCATACTCAGACGAGGTCATCAGGGCTGAGAATCAAACCCACAACCTGTGGGTTGGGGTGCTATTATTTTCTACTTGTGTGATTCAATAAACATGCATTTCAATGAAGTTCAGTGTTTGCGTTATTCAAATTATTGTTGCCAATTTTTACACTTTTATTGCATTTTAATATCAACTCCAAAAATAGGTTTTCGGCCCCTCTAACTACTAAGGATCGGTATCGGTCCTGAATAATCCATATCGGTTGATCTCCAATCATTGCTGATGTTAGTGTGTGGTTTGTTAATCTCTTGTCTTTTCTGACTGAAATGGAACATTGGTATGATAAAGCAGTTTGATTGTCCATGGCGAAGTGCTTCTCTGGCAACCCAAAGGGGAAAGAGTTAATACCCATCCCTTATCTAGGGGCCATAATATCATATGGTGTAACATATTCTCCAATTTATCACAAAAAGTTGAAATACTACACTATTACTGTACTTTGCATCAAATCCAATATAACCAGAATGTTAAAATTATCCAGTTATTTGTATGTCTGTGTATGTGCATGTGTATGATGTCCACATTTATAAAGATATCTGGCCAATATCTCACACTTGTGGAAAACTTGGCCCCCTGCTAAAAGCTGTAAATAGCTTCCTTGGAGTGTCCTTTTCACACATCTAATTGTATAAACATATACTGTATCTGTTTGTTTATACCAGGGGTCGGCAACCCAAAATGTTGAAAGAGCCATATTGGACCAAAAAAACAAATATGTCTGGAGCCGCAAAAAATTAAAAGCCTTAAATAAGCCTAATACATAAGAAAAAGACAACACATGCTGTATGTATCTGTTTTAGCTATATTAGCCTACTATCAAAATGATGAAGTTGGCTAAAAATACATAATGAGCCTTTATGAATTAATGTTTATTTTCCCTGCAGTGCATCCAAGGCACCACGTGAATACTCTTTTTGTATGATGCCACCTCAAGTTTAACTTCATTACAATATTTATTAAAAGTTTCAATGCTTTTATGAAATTAAAGAAATGCAAAAAAAAAAGAAATCCGATTTTTGATTTTGTTTTTATTTTGAGGTTTCAAAAAACAACAAAATGGAACGTGCATAACATGCCCCTTGTCTGGGCATGTCTTTGATTTTCTTTATTATCTCGGTTTTGTTTTAGAAGTCTTCAAACAGCTGTTCTGATATGTTGTTGAATGTCTGTGAACGGTTTTCCATGCTTTCTTATCTCCCGGGATGCAATAAAACTTGCAGCAGTAGTGGAGTTTTGCGATTCAAT
Organism: Corythoichthys intestinalis; assembly: GCF_030265065.1. NCBI lineage: Eukaryota > Metazoa > Chordata > Actinopteri > Syngnathiformes > Syngnathidae > Corythoichthys > Corythoichthys intestinalis. Next base: position 28,047,221 of record NC_080409.1, read on the forward strand.
CCACTTCTTAAAACTATGTTTGCGCGCCTCTAAGTTCTTCAGAAGTAATGCAATCGCACTTTTTTCTCTTACTCCCACCTGGGTACTTGGCTTCAAATGTAGCATGCCTTCCCTTTCCGACTTTCCACATTACTATTTTTGTTATTTGAAAACTTTTTGCCACAGAGCAAACATTCAGGCAATCCTTCCACATTGGCAATGAATGCAAATGATTGAGTCCAACGTTGAATCCTCTTTTTCACTTTCAGATACATTGCACATCACACAGCCGCCGGTTTGTTTACAATAGCCATCTGCCTGGCATCCCGCCCTGCTGATAGAAACGTGTGTCGCAGGCAATGACGCAAATCTTAGTTGACAGATATGTTGAAATTTAATATTTATTCTACACATTTTTATAGCATTAGAATAAAATATACAGCATATATAATATAGCATATTTTTACATTTTCAAAAATTTTTGAAAATGCTTCAGGGTGCCACTAGGGCATGCGGCTCTCAAAACACAGGTTGCCGACCCCGGGTTTATACCATATATCGTATACTTTGACTGATGTGTTAATAAACGGACGGACGGACGGACGGATGGGGGTTTGATTGATTGATTGATTGATTGATTGATTGATTGATTGATTGATTGATTGATTGATTGATTGATTGATTGATTGATTGATTGATTGATTGATTGATTGATTGATTGATTGAAGGGGATCTTTCGCGCGTCAATAGGTGGATCCTGGTTGCAGCACCGTTTTGGGCCACCAATGGCTCCTTTTCCATCTTTAGTGAATGAATTAAAATGATGAAATAGTAATCTTTTCCCTCATCATTCAATAACTCACTCATACATAAATTTTCACTTTTCACTTTTCTAATTTAACCCATTGGCTGTTATTGATGGCAATAGACTGGTTCATTGACATCTTCATCATTATTGTCATGACCATGGTCATAATGATCATCAATATTGTCATCATCAATGTCATTACCATCATCGCTATCATCACAATTTTTGATATCTTCATTGTTGTCAATTTCATCATCACAAATTTGAAGTTTAATCATCTTTAGTCATCTTTATGATCATCATCATTGTTACAATCATCATTTCAGTCAATGTAGTCATAAACATCATCATCATTATCATCACAATTACATTACATCACCGTTTTATCATGATCAGTTATCTTTATCATCAGAGCCCTTTATCATCATCATCATCATACCATCACAGTTATCATCATAACTTTATATATTTGTTATATATTAAACCGATTTGACCATCATTTCATTCAGTCATATACTATATACTGTATATATATTCACAAAATTCCTTTTTATTACTACATGAATTCTCTAATTTCTTAAATTATTGACATGTTCACTCATTCATTTGTCCATCCATCCATTAATTCATAGCAAATAATTCATCCATTCATCATTTGTGAATCCCCTTCTGGCTGTTGATTCATCTATTCATTCATTCATTCACTTTTGTTAGTGTTTGTGTTCCTCCATGCTAACATGCTAACAAGATAGCATTCACATTTGCACTTCTAGCTGCCAGGGGCCTCCATCCCTTCATCCCGGTTGCCGTGGAAACGGTGGCTGAGGCTGCGCGTCAGCCGTTGATTGACAGGCACGCTCTCCCGCTGTTTAATGCTCCCAATTGAGAAAAACGCTGCAGCGTCGTCTTCATCATCTTCTTCTTCATCAATGACAGATTTGTGCGTCCGTGAATGTTTGATTTCATAACCGGAAACACACAAATGGTTGATCATTCACAGGTACATTTAACACATTGATTGTTCTATATTAGAAGCCAGTTTCTCAGTTGTACTGTTTTAAATCATACTCAGTATAATTGTCTGTGCAATGCTGTATTAGATAGCCTCATACCTTGATTTAATTTACAGATAAATGTATTATATTAAATGTCTGTATTTTACTAAATGAGAACTACATAACTTCCATGGACAATCATGGCAGCAATCAAAAGATCACTACTAACCCTCCATGTCAAAATGGATCGGACACTTATCGCCGTCCAGCCATTATTCAGGTGATTGTAGATTCTTTTTTTACACAGACTGTTGTGGAGGAGGAGTGTAAGAGTGACAAAAAAAATAAATCAATAAAGATTATAAAGAATAATAAATTCATTATAAAATGTATCATTAAATGTGTTGTTTCAGTATTCATTTGAATATTGATGTCAATCTGTATCTACATATTTACTAGGGCTGTCAAACGATTAAAAATTTTAATCGAGTTAATTACAGCTTAAAAATTAATTAATCGTAATTAATCGCAATTAATCGCAATTCAAACCATCTATAAAATATGCCATATTTTTCTGTAAATTATATATATATTCTGTAAAATAAATTGTTGGAATGGAAAGATAAGACACAAGATATATACATTCAACATACGGTACAAAAGGACTGTAGTGGGCATTTCACTCTACTGTCATTTAAATCTGTCTATGCTGTGCTCACTCCGAAGCGTCTACTTTTTCCAAAGCTAGACAGCTAGTGAATGACGCCTTAATAATTAGACTTCTTCCTTTTTCATCTGATTTATTAATAAAATGGCCTCAAACCATTGTCCTCTTTAGACCGTCGTAAAACTACAAAAAAAAAGTACACAAGCATTGCATTAGCAACAACGTTAGCTTAGCACGCTATACAGGTTCACTAAACATAAACAAAAAGCATCTCATATAAAAAACATAACATAACATTTCACATACTAACATAATATGTACATTCTTTACAACAACCATACTTACGGACAAATCTTGTCCAAGGATCATATAAGCACAACATTATCAGCCCGAGACGTCGTGCAGCCATAATGAACTGGAAAGAAAACAATAAACCATGTCGCAAAGCGACCACAAGAGTTCGCTGTTGGACAGCACAAAAAGTCTTGCTGTAAAACTTACCAAAAGGCAGAATACTTTCTGAGCGGGACATGTACGTTAATTGCGTCAAATATTTTAACGTGATTAATTTAAAAAATTAATTACCGTGCGTTAACGCGATAATTTTGACAGCCCTAATATTTACATTTAATTTTTTTCCATTTTGTATTTTTTAAATATTTACCTATTTTTATTTTAACTATTTGATTTTACTTTTGTATTTAATTAGTTATTTGTATTTATATTTTTTTTTATATTGATATGTATTTATTTCAGTTGTTATTTCTGTATTAGAAAGTTTATTTTAAATTTTCAACATTTATTTACTTATTTAAACTAGGGCTGTCAAATTTATCGCGTTAACGGGCGGTATTTTTTTTTTTTTAATTAATCACGTTAAAATATTTAACGCAATTAACGCATGCGCGGAACGACCCACTCACGCATTGCCGCAAATAGACTACAAAGGTGCTGTTTTGCGTAGATACAGTTCTAAAAGGCAGCGTCAAGTGAGTAGAATAGAGGCAAGCATTCATTAGGGGCATGCTTTTAATTGGTTGAAGCATTAACAACAACTACAACTATTGTAGGAAGTGAGGTGGGGAACACTGACAGGAACTTAACACTGTATTGCTTCCAAAGCAGAGAAGATATATTATTTGCAGCCACCACACACAGTCATGATTGCACCACTTCCCATCATGCACTTGGGCAGAACAGTTAAGTCTCTACAGTATCATTTACTGAAAGCTCAACAAATACACTAGATGGCAATACTTAGTCACAATATACAAACTCACATTTATCCTGTAAGAATTACAAGTCTTTCTATCCGTGGATCCCTTTTACAGAAAGAATGTTAATAATGTTAATGCCATCTTGTGGATTTATTGTTGTAATAAACAAGTACAGTATTTATGTACAGTATGCTGAATGTATATATCCGTCTTGTCTTATCTTTCCATTCCAACAATAATTAAAGAAAAATATGGCATATTTTAGAGATGGTTTGAATAGCGATTAATTACGATTAATTAATTTTTAAGCTGTGATTAACTCGATTAAAATTTTTAATCGTTTGAAAGCCCTAATTTAAACATTTTTTTAGTTTGTTTTTAATTTTTCAATTTGTTATTATGTATTTCCATTTTTATTTATTTATTTTGATATACTTTTATATATTCAATTTTTTACTTGTTCATTTCACTTTTTATTTATTTATTCTTATGTTGTATTTTCCCCTTTTATTTCCATTTCACTTATTTGAATTTTGTGTAATAATGAATAATTATTAACATTATTAATTAGTAATAATATTTATTAATTTTAACACATTGATTTCCCTTTTATTATCTTTTTAGGGTCAGTCCTGCATGTTTTCTTGCACTATATTTGTCATTGGCCCATCAAACTTGGACTGCACAGGTTTTGGGTAAAAGTCACATTGCGTCAGCCTTTCAATTTTATGTATTTTGTTGTATCACATCAGATTGCCCTCAATTAACTGTTTTAGTGCCAAAGGCCCTGGCAGCGATGCGTTCCACTTTTCAAATGGATTGGACATCTATCACCGTCAAATGCAATCAGTGCGTTTAACTTGAATATTGTTCTATCGCACGACACAAAAATGAAGAAAGATCAACATCTTATTGTTGTTGTCAGTGCTGTTTTGTTGTTGTTTGTTTTTATGTGGACTGACGCACAACAATACACAACAAGAAAAGGCTCGCTACGTGCGTGCGTGTGTGTGTGTTTAGCCTGAGTGTGTGGCGGCGTGTGAAAATTCACAGTCGCACAAACAACAGTGGCAAGATATAATATGGCGTTGAGGGTATTGAGGGTGTGGATGTGTGATTTTGGGGGGGGTGAGAAAGCGCGTCCCCGCCGCCGCCTCTGGTGGCGGTGATCATCAGGCACATCCCGAGACGCTTGCACGCCATCATTAGCAGGAGCAGGTACAGCTGGGACTAAAAAGCCGATGCCACCTGCCCTCGTACTTGTCTCACACTGATCAACAGACAAACACGTACACAATGAGCAATGAACATGCGCTGGCTGCCATTGGCGGCCATAGAGCCTGCTATTTGAATAATAATGCGAATAATCGCAGCCAACCCTCCCAGTCAAAATGGAATGGATGTCTATTGTCAATGGTGGAAGCCAATGTTAACGTCATAGATTATCCTTTTTCCGTACTGCTGTTCTTGGTGGAGGACTAGGAGTGTCTTTCAATATTCATTAATATATTTCAATTTCAGCAATGGCATCATATATAGTATATACAGTATATACAGTATATAATGAAATTATATGTATCTATTGCAATTTCTTTATACTTTAATTTAATAGACAAGTTTCCTGAGAGAAACATGGGCAGCGCCATCATTGATCATTTCTGCTCGGAACTTCAGTTTTAGACAGCACAACATGAAGTGCGGTTGAAGTAAGCAGTGTGTTGACAAAATTAAAACTACAAAATCAAACCAGAGGAACTCACAGAATCTCTCAGAAAATGGATACAGCACGACGTAGATGGGACTCTGAGACTTTCTGTGCTGTGCGTGAACTCCAGTGGCCTATACTACGAAGCCGGTTTTCTGGCTTAGCAGGGTAACTTCGAGAGTAACTTTATCACGTGCGACGTAAGTTCGCGGCTATGCGAGACTACGAAAGGTGGATATGTTGGAACCGAGAAGTGTTGCCATGGCAACACACGCCACACGCCAAACCTGGTCGTGTCAGAGTTAGATCTTGCTTAACATCAGGATTTATTTAAACAGCACTCCTCCGCGGACGTGTCCTCCTGACAATGACAGCGTACTTGGACGACCCATACGACATTGGCGCGCGGATTGTGAGGGGCTCTCTCCGGAGGGCACGGGTATTTCGGGACCGCCAGAATCCGCTGGCGTACCCGGAAGATGTTCTCCATGAAAGATATAGATTTTCAGCTGAGGGAATTCTTTACCTGTGCCAACTGATCTAGGCAGACGTCACTAATGTAACCCGCCGAGTCAGGCCCTCACAACCGCGCAGATTGTGTGTGCCTGTCCGTGCGCTCTTTCGCCAGGGACAATATATGTATTCCATCGGTGATGCTGAATATCTGCGTAAGAACACTGTATGCCGTGCGATTCGGAGTGGGGTATGGAAACGCTTCAAATTGATGCATTTATAATAATCATAGAAATATGTAGACTATTTAAACATTGAGAAAACTTGCGTTTTTTTCTGCCAACTGGAGGAGATTAAATTAAATGTCAAATCCACTGATAGGACAGACGCACAAATATAAAAGATATAAATGTTTATTGAATATGCATCTTACAGTCTTGTTTAACTGTGAAAAATCGTTACAAAAGACGGGCTTTTATTTACGCAACAACGCATGGCATCCCCGCATTTCCTTCTTCTCCTGAGTCCTCACAAATATAACATTTTTTTTTTTTTTTTGGAGGTGGGGGGGTTGTCGGGCTCGGGCCTGCAAATCAAGTTTATTGATCGGACTCGGGTCGGGCTGGATTTTTTAGGCCCAAACTAAAAAAAAGAACATACGTATACACTCAAGGGGACGAAACATACAATCATCCTGTTTCATCCTGTGGTGATGCGTGACAATTATTTCTTACTGTTAATGTACCAAATCTTATTTTATTGTCCTGACAGCAGGCTTTATTTCTTTTCATGGACATAAGTAAACTGGCATATTGACGCATTCACAAATCACACGATCTGTAAATTCGCTGTCAACAGACCTGTTGCGCTCTACTCGCCGAAGCGGTGTTGGATTTCGCGGTGAGGGTGGATTTTAATTCCTCATAATTCCGCATGATCATCGCGCATTCCTCCTCCGTGAAGTAAGGTGCCCGTGCCATCGTCACAAGTAGTGTTTGACTCTGGTCACCGCCCCCTTTTATGTGAACGCGCAGTAACTCTGACTGGGTTGACACAGGTTCGACTAATCAACCTCATAATCAGCGTCGTAGTACCGATTGACCACAAACTAGACAACCAGGTTTTGTCAACTCCGGTTACCCGATGGTAAACTGGATTACTTCTGGGGAGGTTGAACTCGGTTCGTAGTATAGGCCACTGAAATCCCTTATATACATGATTGGAAGTGGAATGTTTTAAACAGCGACAAGCCAGTCCCGTATTTGTCGGACTATAAGTCGCAGTTTTTTCATAGTTTGGCTGGGGGTGCGACTTATGTGTGAAATTAATACATTATCATTTCACATGTTATTTTGGTGTTTTGGAGTGACACTGATGATTTGGTAAACTTGTTTGCATGTTCTTTATGCTATAATTATCTGAATAACTCTTAATAGCTATGGCCACGTTCGCGTTCTGCCTTTGGCAATGTGTGTTCAATTGTATTATTGACTTTTTTATATTGAAATGCATGCTTTTAGTTTGTGACGGTTTCACACCCACGTGAGGAAGACCACTCACACGCCAGAAGAAATCGGACAGCTACGCAGCCTGAGTAAGTGGGCGAGTTAGCGAGAGAGAAACACGGCTGCGCACCTACGTTCATTGTTTATGCTTGTAAAATATCTCTACAGAGGCAATGCCTGCGTGTATCATCTTTTTTGTTGTTATTGTGTGTTTTCCACCTGCGATCGGACACTTAAAGCCAGTTGTGTGGTTGTTTTAACGATGTGCTAATGCTAGCGAACGCATGCTAACCGCTTGTGTCATTGCTGTACCAGCACCTAATTATCATTTATTTACATTGATGCGAACCTGTTTGGTATCGAGGACGAATTTGATTCCGCAAATTATACAGACGTCAAGCATCGTCATTTGGGAGTTTAGCTCGCTGTATAGCCAGGACTTAGCCGTAGCGTCCTGGTGAGGACAGTATATTCGCATTTCGTTGTTCATGCACTGTAAACTCATTCAGCATGTTGTTCTCTATTGTATTTTATATTAAATTGCCTTTCAAAATGACAGATCTGCCCTAGTTGTTGGATTTTATCAAGTAAATGTCCCTCAAAATGCAACTTATACTCCGTTGCGACTTATATATGTTTTTTTTCTCTTCATTCGGCATTTTATGGCTGGTGCGACTTATACTCAGGTGCGACTTGTAGTCCGAAAAATACGGTAGTTACAATGCGCCAGTGTGGATCTACCTCGCTATACGCCTTAAATCGAAACCAGCTGCAGACATTAAGTTAAGGATGTGCTAATAACCTAAGGATCTATCTAAAAGATTGTATGTTTGTTCTTATCACTTCGTTGATCATTCGTGGACAAAATGATAACAACCTGTGCAGCCTGTGTTAACGTGAGGTTTAGATTGATACGCCGGCCACTTGAGTGACGAAAATTAGGTGAAATTCCAAATTATATTGCAGTTCCCGAATGCAGATGGGCTGACACCGATTTTGTTGTTAGAATGTAATACTACAAGGTATGTATATATGGACAAAAATAGTATGTCATTCCTTTTTATTGCAGAAATTGATCGCAATAAAACATTTGGACAGAATGATTCCATTTCTTGCTTTATTTAAAATGATTGGTACATGTGCAAAACAGATCAATAAATCACAATTTATAAAATTATTAGAAAACTCTTAACGGTGGTGGCGGCATATGTCGAGCCTTCCATCATCAAAGTTGAATGCACGTAGTCTCGAGATTTGTCCATCGACGTACAGTAAGTGTTGTTGTTAGGCACATCAAGTTCTTGCCTAACAACGTTTTCCACCTGTAAACAAACGAACAAAAAACTTGTAACACTTGCATTTATGCGTTTACATAATTGTTTCACCCTACATGTACTAATTAGCAACAGGCTAGCAACAGATAGCATGTGTTGCAGCCACAGCAGTACAGACGTTATAGCAAATAATATGAAACATCATAGGAAGAACATACCTTCCATAACACCAGCAGCAACATAGCGAAATAAACATAATCTTAGTGGTGGCACAGGCTTGGTTCCACATCTGCCTTCATGAACATGTCGTCCTCCCATGTCGTGATGATGGTAGATGGATGCGATATTTCCAAATTGTCTTTTTGAGGGATTTTGATGAGTGATGCCACTCCAGCTCCACTGGATTTTGGATGGAGAAAGTGTAAAACGGAAGTCGCAAACAGAAATGCAGAAGTAAATCGTAAGTACCTCTGAAACTTGTCTATAATATTTTCTATTTCAGTTAAAGATGTCCCGATCGATCGATGCCGGGTCCGATCACGTCATTTTCAAAGTATCGGAATCGGCAAAAAAATATCGGACATGCCTTTTTTTAATATATAAATATATTTTATCTAAATCGCTTTCTAATTGTATTTAACGTTACAGACAAAATGTCTTACACTCATCCAGAGTAGTTTTGGCTTAAAGTAGGGCTATCAAATTTATTGCGTTAATGGCGGTAATTAATTTTTTTTTATTAATCACGTTAAATAATTATCACATGCGCTGCATGACCCACTCACGCATTGTCGCGTTCAATCTATAAAGTCGTTTTACCTGTATATAGAGCTAAAAGGCAGCGTATAACGAGTAGAGAGAATTTTGACAGCCTTTGGAGCCTTTTTTTTTTTGGCTAAAGCCTTACAATCCCTCTCTCAGCAATTAAAAACATCGTGAGAGGCAACGCGGGGAAGAAGGGTAGTAGCTGATCATTTTCTTAGCACCCTATGTTCTTTCCCAACGCAGAGAAGATATATCAATTGGTGCCCCTACACACAGTCATGGTTGCACTTCCCATCATGCATTTGGGCAGAACAGTTAAATGGGTGCAGTATTATTTACTGAAAGCTCAACAAATACACTAGATGGCAATATTTAGTCACAATATACAAAGTCACATTTATCCTTTAAGAATTACAAGTCTTTCTATCCATGGATCCCTCTCACACAAGGAATGTTAATAATGTAAATGCCATCTTGAGGATGTATTGTCATAATAAACAAATACAGTACTTATGTACTGTATGTTGAATGTATATATTCGTCCGAGTTTTATTCATTTTTTTCTTAATGCATTGCCAAAATGTATATGATCGGGAAAAATTATCGGGATTGATTGGAATTGAATCGGGAGCAAAAAAAAAACAATCGGATCGGGAAATATCGGGATCGGCAGATACTTAAACTAAAACGATCGGGATCGGATCGGGAGCAAAAAAACATGATTGGGACAACCCTAATTTCAGTTTTATTTATGTCAAAATTTACCCATTTAGAAGGGGGGAATGGAGGGTGTGTTCCAACTATAGAGGGATCGCACTCCTCAGCCTCCCTGGTAAAGTCTATTCAGTGGTCCTGGAGAGGAGGCCTCGTCGGGAATCGAATCTAGGATTCAGGAGGAGCAGTGTGGTTTTCATCCCGGCCATCGAACAGTGGACCAGCTCTACAACCTTGGCAGGGTCCTGGAAGGTGCATGGGATAGGTCTACACAGGGGTGAAAGTGGCTAGAATTTCTTGCCGGAACTCCCCGACGTGAAGGTGAAGGTCGCCATGGAGCAAGAAATTTCATTTATTTATTTTAGGGGGGGGGGGGTCAAAAATTCTGAAATGCAAAGAAAACTGTTTTGGTCAGTATTCCTATAAAATAAACAAAAACTGATTTTCATTCAAATTTGTATTTTTTCAATGATTTGCAAAATAAAAGTTGACAAAAACAGCTATAACCCCAACCTCCATCTCCTAATTTTTATTTTCCCTCATTTCCTCACATACTAAATGCCAAATCTCAATTTTAACCTCTTAAAAACATGGGATGTATATTAAAATTGAAGGTATATTAAAATTGAAGATATGGTAAACATTTACTTTTTGTTGTTTTTTTTCAATAATAAAGATATAAGTTACATACATAAAAAAAAAAAAAAAAAAAATAGGTACAAATGACTTATATTATGCAAAGTGAAATGGAATATATTTTGAGGATCACGCAAACATTCACTTTTTAAATCATAAGGAAATGAAAAAGTAACCTAACATAAATGAACAAATATAAGTCCAAAGTGCACATTGACAGCAAAGATGTTCTGAACCTCCCCATCAGAGCAAATAAAACTAAATATGATAAATGAGCCTCCTTAACTATTTGTTTGCTCTTAAAGATTTGATCAATTTTCTGTTGCATTACCATTTTTTTTTTCCTGTTTCAGGAAACATGCACATTCGAACCAATCAGAGGCAACTATCTCTGGTGATCACATGTCAGTATGTCAGCCAATTGAACGGATAAATGAGTCCAGGCGTTTTGCTTTGCCGCGTGCATTCGCACATTGGCGTGACTCGTCGTCGTCAAACTAAGATAATTGCAGCAGCTGGGGGAACCTCCATGCCGTCCGCGGAATAAAATAAAAAATAAATATAGTTGAAAACGGATTACGCTACACAAGCACTTTATTATGCTTGTTGTTAACACTTGTGTATGTAAATCTGATGTTGGTAGATTGTTTTCTTCTTGGAGATGAAATGCATGTGTGGCATGTTTGTATTTTTTTACATAGCATTTTGACAGTTGCCGTTATATTTTCGGAATCAAAGCACCGTATACAGGAACAGCGTTCCGGCCCTGAATCTCATACCAGAACTGTGTTCCTGACCGTTCTGGCCCACTTTCACCCCTGGGTCTACATGTGTTTTGTGGATTTGGAGAAGGCATTCGACCATGTCCCTCAGGGAGTCCTGTGGGTGGTGTTTCGGGAGTACGGGGTACCGAACCCCCTGGTAAGGGCTGTTCGGTCCATGTACGACTGGTTCCAGAGTGTGGTAAGTTGGATTCGTTCCCAGTGAGTGTTGGACTCCACCTCCATCAAGCTGTGATCTCCAACTCTCACTGGAGCGGTTCGCAGCTGATTGTGATGAGCAGATGGGATGTAGATCAGCACCTCCAAATCGGAGACCATGGTCCTCAGTCAGAAAAGGCTGGCGTGCCCTAGCGAGTCAGGGATGAGATCCTGCCCCAAGTGGAGGAGTTCAAGTATCTTGGAGTCTTGTTCACGAATAAGGGTAGGAGGGAGCGGGGGATCAACAGGTGGATCGGTGCAGTGTCTGCAGTAATGCGGACTCTGCACCGGTTCATTGTGGTGTAGAAGGAGCTGAGCCAAAAGGCAAAGCTCTTGATTTGCCAGTCAATCTACGTTCCTACCCTCACTTTTGATCACGATCTGCAGGTCATAACTGGAGATCCCGGATACAAGTGGCCAAAATGGGTTTCCTCCGCAGGGTGTGCGGGTTCTCCCATTGGGTGAAAAGCTCGGTCGTTAGGGAGGGACTCAGGGTCGAGTCACTCCTCTGCGTTGAGAGGACCCAGCTGCAGAGGTGGCTTGGGCATCTGGTTTTGATGCCTTCTGGCCAGCTCCCTGGAGATGTGTTCCAGGCATGTCCCACCGGCAGGAGGCCCCGGGGACGACCCAGGACACACTGGAGAGACTATGTCTCTTGGCTGGCTTGGGAACGCCTTGGGATCTTGGTATTTCAAGTTTTATTCATTTATTTAAATTTCTATTTCATGAATTTATTTATTTATTGTGAATTTATTTATCTAAATATTTGTTTTTCAACTTATATGGCTTTTTATCCACAATTATTTATTTCACTTTTCATTTATCTTTTTTTGTTTGTTTGTCATGCTTGCACTGATGATAGCCCGAGAGGCCTGAAACGTTTGCGGTGTATTTTTGCCTCATGATTTCATTAAATGGATCTTGCGTCTGAAGTGTCATTCTAGCTGGCTTGTGTGGATTCTTTGTATATATTCATATCGACATTTATTTATTTCACTTTTTATTTATTTCAGTACGCTTGTTCCCAGTGGCGGAACAAATCTGATTAGGGTGCGATGGTGGGGGGACAAGGCAAATGGCACATCTTAACTGTGATGCGAGGGGGGTAGCGGAGAGTTTCTTGTCAGATGTACCGTAATTTTCGCACTATAAGGAGAACCTGACTATAAGCCGCTACCCACCAAATTTGGCATGAAAACGGCATTTGTTCATAGATAAGCCGCACTGAACTATAACCCGCAGCTGTCCTCACTGTATTATGGGATATTTACAGCAAATTATATTAACCAGTAACACTGTATTTGACAGCGGCATCATACGACTGTCATAAGACCAAATCAACTTGCCTGGCACGGCCAGACTGTTCTCCTTGTATTTTTCAAATACTGAGAGAAAAGTCTGGGAACCAGCCCATTAACGGCCACTCGAACAGGTACAAAATCAATCGACAAATCAGATTCGTTTATTTGCGTGACGTGTTCTTAACGAGCAACGTCACTCTTGCGCGTCGAAAGTCGTCTCCACAACAACACAGATGGTGAACAGGAGAGCCGAGAATATGTTCCAATCCACGGTAAAATCAGTTTTAAATTACCAAAAACACATCGACACGAGTCATTGACAACAGTCTGTCTCGTGCTAGCCATGTTGAATAAACTCCGCTCTCCTCGTATGTTTACTTCCGTGCGCAAGTCCCTCGTCCTGCACTCGTCGTTTTACTAACGTCACGTCTGCCCGTCGCTGATTGGTCCAGTCCGCTGTCTGTTTGCTGTGGCTTGCGCCGCCCTGGAAATTGTATCCGCTGAATGGTGGCCAGACTCAATAGCTGGAACAGCGTTGAGTCTGGTGTACCAGGCAACAAATCAACCACCATGAAGCTTTGAAGAAATTGGCTGCAAAGCTTCATTGCTTCAAGAAGCTTCATTTGGCTATCACTGCTCCCTTGGGGGAGATTGTCAACCTCTGATGCCACCTGCTGTCAACACTGTTATTGTCCGGCATGCCTCCTAGCCTGCATTGCAGCGCTACAGATGTAAATAAAAATCTAAATTCATTCTCTGTGCTAATTATTTATTCAGTTACTGTTCCAGTTGTTTCATTAATTGCTAGTTATGGTATTTGGTAACACTTTATTGGACAAAGGCACCATAAGACTGTCATTAGGCAATCATATTTATGACCTGAAACTATCATGGCCATTATTGTATGCTTATGTCATTAAGTCTCCTCCGGCAAATTATCTTACTTTTGAATGGACGTAAAAGATCCAAGCTGTACATAAATGGAGTTAGTGACATAATTTGCCGGATGACACTTTATGACATAAGCATAGAGTAATGCCCATGATAGTGTCATGTCATAATTTTGACGATTTTATCAAAGTCTTATGACGCCGCTGTCTAATAAAGTGTTACCTAATAACCCCAAAAAAATCAACAAATAAGCCGCTCTGGGCTATAAGCCGCAGGATTCAAAATGAGGGGAAAAAGTAGCAGCTTATAGTCCAAAAATTACGGTAGTATGTTTGCCCGCTTAAACACAATATTATAGCTCAAGATTTACGGCCCTTCACCTTGCCCACCCGGGCCCCCTTTCCGCCCTCAAACCGCCCCCCTCTAGAGGCAGGAGCCCGGGTGCCACCGCACCACCAGCAGCCCTCCCAAGCTCTTGCTTGTTCCCTTGTGTGAACTAATTTGGTCTATCATTCATCATTGCAACAGTTCAGTCGATGCAAGACTATACCTTGCCAAATGAATTGGACGTCGATAGCCGTCAATTACACTGCACATAAACATTCAGTGTTGTCCCTCTCATTTCCAGCGTACTGGACGTCTGTCGCCAGACAACATTACCAAGACGACTTTAGCCGATAAATGATTACTTTCTCCCGGAAAACAATTACGCTATTCACTATTTCTCCACTAGGCGAACTTCTAACTTTTGCACAGTGTTGCTTATTTTGAGTGAAATATTCTGCTTCTCAGCGTAACAATGGAATTGACCTGCGTTATCATTGGCTTTGCTAGCTATGTGTGAAAGGACACACACAGTGTACTAAATAATTAATGGCGTGCGAGTGGTCGCCATTGCTAATGGGATGATTAGTCGTACCTCACATTAGTTGATATTGGATCTTGCTCCTCAATGCTAACGTCTAGGACTCGCTTTGGGGGGGTCGGGCTGTCATTTTCTGCTCCGGTGGCACGGAGGAGGAACGGGGAAACCAAGGGCTGGGGGCAGTCGACGGGGGGAACAAGTGGAAGTCTTTTCAGGTATCAAAGCGTCCAAAGCGGAGCAGAAAGTGGACAAAGTGTTTTGGCGGTGAGGAGCGTAGGAGGCAGGGCTAAAACAAGCTAAGCTTTGTTTGGGGACCCAGATTCTATCGTGACGGAGATCCTGTCAGGACCAGCTTTTCCTGCCGCTGGATCGCTTTACCAAAACGAGACATGCTGACGCCCGAGAAGATAACAGGAAACGAAACACAGGAAGTTCTAGTGTGTGTGCTAAGGTGGCTAAGTGGCTAACTTGAGTGTTAAATTGCTGACCTTCTAACGGTTTCAATGAAAACAGCAACCATAAATTAGAAGCTTTTGATTAGCTGGCAACCAGGAAGATCAACACAATTTCTCAAACGCAATTTAAAGTTAAGATAAAACTTTTAAAACATTGGCCGCCATTGACGGAGCTGAACGTCAAGACTATGGGGCAGTTTACATGGCGAATCTGCGACACAAAGACGCAATGACTGAGTAGCGGACACGCCTCGCGTGCTTATGGTGTCGGTGAAGACGGAAGGCGATGACGAAAAATTCTGAATCCTGCATCCAAAGTGGAAAAATCCGATTGCAGGGGATTGAGGGGGGCTTCCTCGGCATGCATATCAAAGGCTCCCACAGCGCGAGACCGCGCCGTTAACGTCAGCACTCCTACACGTCAGCACTCCTACACGTCAGCAGCAACGTAGCAGCGGTGCTACTAAACATCAAATAGACACAAACATCAAAAACAGCAAATATGGTGGAATGTCCGCTTTAATTTACTGTTTTAATAAAAAAATGTAATTGAATACGTTGAATGTTTCAATTTTTGTGCCTTTTTGAACTAAAGAAAAATGCCATTGCTTCGAGTGGGCGGGCATATTTTTTTCCGGGCTGAGGGAGCTTGGTGGGGTCAAAGTGCATCATTTTCTGTCACCCTGTAAATATGCACTGCCCCCTAGGGCTTGGCATAAATACTACATCGTTTTCATGCGGAATTGTGACATTGTTCGAATGGAGACGCAAATGCAAATTTGAAATTTTTCGTATTCTTGCAGAGTCACCATGTAAACGGCCCCTATTTGTACAACTTGACAACTAATCAAAGATCAAGTTCATCGACAAATATTTTAATAATTGATTAATCGTTTAAGTCCGTTTTTGCTTACCTAAAATTTGATGAATCTTTTTATAAGCCTCTCACGAGCAAATATTCTCTAAAAAAAATTAAATTGAAACAGTAAATATTCATTTATTTTTTTCATAATATTTGAAATAAAGGAAACAAAAAATGACAAAAATGTGAGTATTATTTCTATATTTTTTTCTTGTTTTATATCTTGATTATACAACATTTTCTGAGTGCATTATTTTCATAAGGGAAAGAATATTAAATATATCCTAATTTCTGTTATGTAGCATTCGATTGCTGACAGCCCTTACCCGTCAAAATGCATTGGACGTCAATCGTCGTCAATAGCAGCCAATGAGTTAAAGAACATTAAAAAAAATGACATTTATTCCAACTAGTAGGAGAAATAATTAACTTGATCGTATTGTCTCCTAATTGGCTATAAAAAAGGGAAGTCTGTTATGTTTTCCCAAAGGTGTCAAGACGAGTCAAAGGTCAAAGTTGAAGGCCCGTCCCTTGTTAGAGCATCAAAGTGCTGGCGAAGGAGCGTCTTCACTTCCGGTCACGACGACCCCACCCAAATATACCGAGGGCTGCAAAATATAGAAGACTTCCCCCCCCAACCTCTCCACTTTTTCAGCAAGACAAAAGTAGAACAAACATATTAAATATTCAAAGACAACGACCCTGAAATAACAGAATGTATCACAGCAAAATGCCTAAAAAAGACATTTCAAGAAATAATCAGTATGTAAACATTCAGGTTTACTCATAGCAGCAAGGTGGAAGAGTGTTTAGTACAACCACCTCACAGTTCTGAGATCAAGGGTTCAATCCCGGGCTCCCGCCTTCCTATGAGGCCTTTGCATGTTCTTCCCATGCCTGCATCAGTTTTCTCCAGGCACTCCGGTTTCCTCCCATATCCCCGAAACATGCATGGTAGGTTGATTGAACACTTCAAACTGTCCCTATGAATAAGTGTGTGTGTTAATAATTGTTTGGCACCTTCTGCCCTCCGATTGGCAAGCCACCAATTCAGGGTGTATCAAGCCTTCTGCCCATACTTAGCTGCGATAAGCTCCAGCACCTGCAACACTCGTAAGGTTAAGCAATACAGAAGACTAATGTATGAAACAATTGTAATGAGTTAACATTGGCTGCTATTGACAGCAATATATCCATTTTAAGTGGGGGCCTTCTCAGTTCAAATGGATTGGACGTCTACTAGTGACAAACTAATTTAAATTCACAACAGAAGAACGAAAAAAAAAAGCCACATGATTGGATGTTTATCATTGTTAATGGCAATGAAAGAGTTTATATCAAACGTCAGAACTGAAAATGATGCGGAGGAGCAAAATGCATTTAAGGGGTCAAAAATGAATGGAAAAGCAAAGAAAAAAATGACCAAGGGAAAAAAAAATGTCCAATCATGACTGCTGTTTATCCAAATGAATTGGACGTCTATTGTCGTCCATGGTCTGAAACATGAGCATTGAGTGCAAGTTAATGAAAATCTCACCCTGTCTGCTAATTGGAGGAAGACAAGAGGAGGTGGAGTCAAAGGAGGAAGGAGGGAATGAAAGTGAGGGCGCTACTTTGCACTCGGACAAAAGGATTAGTTGAGTTTGTTTAACCCGACAGCTGCTTTTTACTAACTCATTAAAAACATTTTTCACGAGCCGTCGACTGTTTGCACGCACACACGCACACGCTCGCACTTCCTCTTCCAACATTCTTCCAAGCACGTGAAAATTATTCTTATAGTTAATAAGCACACACAAGGAGTCACTTATGACCACTTAGTTTAACTTGTGTCTTGCTGGGGTCTTTTTTAATCCTCCTTGTTAGCATCCCTATAAGCATTGTTTTTACTTTCTTTTACAACTAAATGTGGCAATGCATGCATCAATAATATACATTGCTTTCTGCACATTACTGACATATAATTACATATAACTTCAGTATTGTATTTTTTACTTTCATGCATTAAATCCATACAACGAATGATATATATATCTATATATAGCTAAATGTATGTATACAGTTTCTTTCTATACATACGTGTGTGTGGTGGCGTGTACGTACATACATACATACATACATACATTACATATATAGAAATATATGCATATTTATATAGACATTTTCATACACACACACACATATATATATACATATTGGGGCTGTCAAAATTATCGCGTTAACGGGCGGTAATTAATCTTTTTAATTAATCACGTTAAAATATTTGACGCAATTAACGCACATGCTCCGCTCAAATAGATTAAAATGACAGCACAGTGTCATGGCCACTTGTTACTTGTGTTTTTTGTCTCCCTCTGCTGGCGCTTTGGTGCGACTGATTTTATGGGTTTAAGCACTATGAGAATTGTGTAATTATTGACATCAACAATGGCGAGTTACTAGTTTATTTTTTGATTGAAAATTTTACAAATTTTATTAAAACGAAAACGTTAAGAGGGGTTTTAATATAAAATTTCTATAACTTGTACTAATCTTTTAAGAACTAAAAGTCTATCCATGGATCGCTTCAACAGAATGTTCATGTTAATGCCATCTTGTTGATTTATTGTTATAATAAACAAATACAGTACTTATGTACAGTATGTTGAATGTATATATCCGTCTTGTGTCTTTACATTCCAACAATAATTTACAGAAAAATATGGCATACTTTATAGATGGTTTGAATTGCGATTAATTACGATTAATTAATTTTTAAGCTGTGATTAACTCGATTAAAAATGTTAATCATTTGACAGCCCTTATATACATATATATATATATATATATATATATATATATATATATATATATATATATATATATATATATATATATATATATAATAATTACACATTTGTTTTTCCCCTTTCTCTGTGTATTTTTGCTTCTCAATTGTTGAATTGCATACATTAAATCCATACATTGAATGGTATAGTGCATGTATAGTGTGTACATGTATATCCAGTACAAATTTATACATCTAATATAACATTTCTTTATATATATATATATATATATATATATATATATATATATATATATATATATATATATATATATATATATATATATATATATATATATATATATATATATATATATATATATAGGGTTATACATGTATACATGCATATACATACATACATATACATACATGTATATACATATATACACATACACACATACATATATATATATACACATACATACACACACACACACACACACACACACATATATATTATATATATATATATATATATATATATATTCATTCATAGATACTTACGTACACGAACATATTTGTAGTTTTTCTTTTGGGTCAAAAAGTGCAATAATGAAATTAAATCCATACATGGAATGGTGCATATGCATTCATGACTCATGTATTCAATACAGTATTCACAACTGTACTTTTCATCTCTGTCAAAATGATAAATGTGGAATTGCATACATTAAATCCTTACATTGAATGATTTAATATGCATCAAAACCCGTACCCAGTATATTGCTGTTGTTATTTTAGCGTATTTGTTTCATGATGTTCTTGGTTATTAAACAAAATCTAGTGTTAAATACATTAAATGTATACAGTCACTGTATATATTACATTGTATCATATACATGCAGGGCATTAAATAAATGATGTTTCTACAATGCTTACTTAGTTATTTTGGGATTTAAAGTTTCAAATTTTCATCATCTTTTTGTGGTCGAATGCGCAACTATATACATTGAATGTATATATTGCATGATATACATTCATTGCCACTTTTCTGTTTATTTTATGTCAAAATGTTAATGCACATACTGCAATATGTAAAGATGGCCTCCGTTCAAATCCATACAGTAGTTTTTGTCATCATTCTCGCTCGGTGACGTTCACATTGCACTTGCAGATGTTTGATTCCTTTTCCGTGAAAATGTGGTATAGGTTAACTCCCTTCCATACATGCATCCTATTGTTGCCATCATTGGAGGTTCTTTCAATCCCCCCCGCCCCCCTTTTGTGACTAAATATAGCATTGAATTTATTTACATTAAATCGCTGTTAACATACTACAGCATATACATTCAATGATTAAGTTGCAATGTATATGTTAAATTCACATATATATATATATATATATATATACATGCATAAGTTTGCGGGGGGGTTCTGTTTGCATGTTTGTGTTTGTGTGTGGGGGTGTTCGTGTGTGTGTATATAATAAAATGTTTTGAAAATTTATTAATATATGAATATGAACTCACGGTAATTAGACAAATAAAGGTAAATGCATTACATAATATACACAAATAAAACTAAATAAAAGATCTTTTTTGGGGGGGTAAACGTCATTTCTATTGTTTGTCAGCACAAGGACAATCAGTTCAACAAGAAAAGTGAACGAAAACATTAGTCATGTGTCACTAAAACAGCTTCTCATTTTAAAATGTTATATAGATCAATTTTTGAGTGTGAAATAAAGAAGTCTTTATAAAATGTGCTCATACATTTTGATTTATGTATTCATTGATTTATTGATTGAATGATTGGAATCCCTGCAGGTGGAGTGAACGTGAATTCACTCTTGCTGTTTTAAACATTTTATGATTAATTATTAATTTATTATTCATTTAAGACTAAAAATTGCATATTTTTTAAATTGGAATAGATGAAACATAATAATGTTCGATTTTAAAAAAAAAAAAAAAAAAAAAAAGAGATTTATGTAGCAAAAGGGGTGGGAGAACACGGAAAAAGACGTCTAATCTCTAATCCATCTGAACTGTGAGAAACCCAATTCATATGGATGGGCCGTGTATCACCGTCAATGGCAGTTAATTGGTTAATCGATCAATTAGAGACATTTCACGCGTACAAGTTGTTTGTAATGCAGAAAAGACAGAAATGAGTTCATTTAAAAGGTCACGGTGGGAAATATAAAATGTGTGTGTTCGTTAAGATGGACAATATTTATTAATTTTAAAGATGAAAATGTGCCTTTATGATAAATGACAGAAGAATCTGCAGGGGAATTGAAGCCAGAAAATAATAATTCAGAGCATTTTTTTAGCATGAAAATACAGTGTCTTTTATTGTGAATGCTTTGCTGCCCGTTGGAATTTTACCTTTTTCTTGTGTTGACCATTTTTGCGTGTCACACACACACACGCACAAAAAGGATAGCTTTATTCCGATTCTCCTTTCATTACAACTTCGCATTTGAAAGATTTTTCTATACTTTAGCGGACGCAAAAGACGACGAAGGAAATGTTAAACCACTAAAATGACCAAATTTCAAAACAAATTTGTAAAATAACCATTTTCTTCTGAAAAATGAAGAATCACTTTTTATTGTTGCTCCAAAAATATGAACACTAAATTATGTAATGGTTTTGATCTTTTGTTTGAGTACGGTTGAAATCGTGCATGAAGGGAGTGTGTAGAGACACAAACACGTCTAGATTGCGCACTAAATTATTGTTCTACAATCTATTTTTTTTCTATTCCCCCCCCCAAATTCGTTCATCACACACGCTGACAATGAGCACTTTTATTTGTAAACATTTTTGACATAATTAATATTTGTAATAATATTGAAACGCAATTTCATGCTTGCTGTTGAAAATATTTTTCGAAATAAAATAAAATGCGTGAAACATTTTAGGAAGTGAAATAAAAAATAAAAAAAATTTTTTTAAACGTTATTTCCTTCTAACTCAAATATATGTTATTATTTTTGTTATACTGAAACGGAACTAACGGCTTGGAACAAAAAAAAAGTGAGTGTGTTGGGGGGGGGGGTATTTTTTCATTAGCATCCTCCAAAATCAATTCCTGGTAGGTTTCAAAGACATTTTCGTATTATCATCAGTGTTTGAATTGAAAATGACACATAAAAAAAAAAAATTGTCACGAATTCTTACGTTTCTACTCAGTGAAAGACTGAAATCCTAATGTTTCCATTCGTTTTATTGGGAGGGGAAAAAAAGAGTGGAAAAATGTATATTATTTCCCCAATATTTAATATAGAATATCAGAATAGCGTACTTTAAAATGTTTACGTCATGGCAGTCTACAAATCTTGCATATATAAAAAGTGCATTTTGAATCACTTCAATAACATTTGTCATTCCTCGTTAAATAAAAATGGAAAATGCAATTTAAACAATTGAAGATTCGACTCATCAAATTTAACAACAAAAAACTAAAGACACAGTTTTTCTACTTTTTACAAATTCAAACAAATAATATATGATTTTTAACATAAATAATAAATTGATAACCCTAAAAATTAAGAACACGTTGAAGTTTAACATTTCCTTTCCATTTTTTCATTTTTTTTTTAAAACTAATTTCTGTTAAAATACAAAAAACTGTGACGTAATCATTTTGGGTAGTTTATTTATTCAAAATACTGACAAATGCGCGCGCACGTTTTTGTCCCACATATCAAAACCGGAAGCCGCATGACACACTTTGATGTGCCGCTAACCTACATACATGAACGCGCATGGTGGATGCATTTCTTGTACCCATGCGCGTGCACGTCAGTAGCAATAAAAGACGACAAAAGAATGTTAACAAGGTCAGCTAGCTTTATTTCGTAAAGATTGCAACATTTTTTTCCTTCTCGCTCTTGTTTTTTTTTTTATTTTTGAGGTTAAAGCGACACAAGAAGAAAAAGAAAAAAGAAGACATTCAAAAGACAAGCAGCAGAACATTTTGGGGGTCCAGAAGACGAGCAGACATGTTGTTGGCGTCTTGGCAACAACAACAAAAAAAGTCCAATCTGGTCAGTAAAAAGGGGAAAGAAAAAAAAGGAAACAAGAGGGTTGGTGCGCGTCAGTCGACTGCGTTTTACATTTCTTCAGTCAGAAATTAAAAATAGCAAAATAAAACCTCTGTCACGAATAATACTGAAACATTTTCAAGTGTAAATGTTGAGCCGAAAATAATGTAAAATAAAAACTAACATTCTAGTCGACATGACACGCGCACGCACTATTTACACACACAAATCCAGAACACGAAGAATAATATTAATAATAATAATAATAATATTAAAAAATACCTGGAAACTTCCCGGTTTTTTTTTTCCTTGCGCTAAACTTTTTTTTCTTTTTTTGTTCTTATACGGATGTAAATGTTCCACTTACAGTTGCCGAGGCTCACTGTCTCCAGTTCTGTTAGTGGATCAGCGGGTTGGGCGCGGATGCCTGGTTCTGGTGCGTGAAATAGTCAGAGAGGCCGGCGGAGAGTCCGGACGAGAAGGCCGGCAAAGAGGCGCCCATGGGCGGCCTGAGGGAGTCACATGAGGCGGCCTGTGGTGAACCGGAGGCCGGCGCGCGGACTGCCGGGACTCCGCCGCTTCCGCCTCCTCCTCCGCCTCCTCCTCCTCCGCCGCCGCCCGGCGTGCTCACCGGGACGTGCGGGAAAAAGTAGCTCGTCTGACCGGCCAGTAGGTTGACCGAACACGGGTTGAGGGAGTACGTGGTGCCGGAGCAGGGCACCGACAGGCCGCAGGGCACCGCCGAGGCCGCCAGCGCTGCCGCGGTTAGGTGGTGCGTGGCGTAGGGCAGGTCGCTACCGACGAGCCGCTCCATGCTCAGGCCGTTGGACGGCGGCGAGAATGGGTGCCCCGTGCCGTGAACGTTCTGGCCCAACATGGCGCCGTACGACATGGGGTGCCCCGGGTAGGCCGCCGCCGCCGCTGCTGCCGCGGCCGCCGCCGAGGCCCCGTTGTAGCCCACCGCTGCGCCGGCCCTGGAGTGGTGCAGCGACAGGAACGGGGATACCGGCCAGTAGAGCGAGCCGGCACGCTCCATGAAGGTGAGACCGGAGGTAAGGCGGGCGCCCCGCTTGAAGGCCAGTTTGGCCCGGGAGGTGGTGGATCGACGGCGGAGCTTGCCGGTGGTGCCGCCGATGAAGACGTCGTCGCTGCTGGGGTCCAGCATCCAATAGTTGCCCTTGCCCGGGTCATCGTAATGTCGGGGCACCTTGACGAAGCACTTGTTGAGGCTCAGGTTGTGGCGGATGGAGTTCTGCCAGCCCTGCTTGTTCTCTCGGTAGTATGGGAAGTTCTTCATGATGAACTCGTAGATGCCGTTGAGCGTCAGCCGCTTCTCGGGGCTCTGGCGAATGGCCATCATGATCAGCGCGTTGTACGAAAACGGAGGCTTCTCAAACTTGCCGCCCTTTTTCTCGGCCTCCTTGCCGCTGCAAGCGTCCGCCGAAGATGCGTCTTTTCCCTCCTTCTTGTCTTCGGGCTTCTCCGCCGCCGTCGCCGCAGCTGCCGCAGTCGCCGCCTCGGGGGCTTCCTGGCCGGAGCTTTCGGACCCCGGTTGATCGCTCAAAGCTTCCGCCTTGCTGTCCTGCTGCGCGGCGGCGGCGGCGGCGACGACGATAGCGGGCTTAAGCTCTGCGTCGTCTCCTCGATTCTGGTGCTGGTTCTGGACGTGGACATGATGATGGTGGTGGTTGCTGTTGTGGTGGAGGTGATGGTGGTGATGGTGGCTGTGGTTGTGGTTGTCGCTCTGCACGGCCTCGGGCACCAAGCTGTGGATGGTGAAGGACGACTTGGGGATCATTTTGAGCTCTTTGCGTTCGCCCATGTCCAACATCACCGAACGGAGTCGAAAGTGTGCCGCCGAGCCCAGCGAGCAGGACGGGAAAGGGAGGAAGGAGGCAAGGAAGGGGGGATGGATGGAGGACAAGGAAAGTGTAGCCCGACAAACTATTTCATGTTCGCTTTGGGGAGAAAAAGGGAAACACACACGCTCACACACGCAAACACACACGCGCGCACACACACGCACACAAGGATAGGAGACAGATAGCAGCAATTAATTAGCGAGCCGCAGAGGCACAACACATTGGTCGGCCCTTCCTGCTCCTCGGCCAATCAGCGCCGCGTGATATTCGGAGAGCAACCAATCGGCTTGCGTGGGGAGCTGTCGCGCACGCGCAGGCTCAAAGAAGTTCCCTCCCAGCACGAGCACGATGAAGCAAAAATGTTTTCGATGCTTTCGTTTCCATTCCGCTTCACGTCCACAAAAGTGTCTGTAGTTACTCGAGTAAAAATACTCACTTTAGTCTAAAGCACAAGCACTGATTCTATTCCTTGTGGAAAACGAGGGAGGAAAAATACTCTATTACGAAACTAATATATATATATATATTATATGTATATTATATTATTATATTATATATTATATTATATGTATATATATATATTAGTTTTACTGGAAACTAAAAGTACTAATTTAACAGGTTATAGGGCAAGTGACTATTTCGGATAACTAATAAAATAACTAATAATATATAGATTACATTATTCTTTGTCATTAATGATTGTATTTTAATTTCATATATATTGTTTTAGAAATAAATGTTTAAAATGTTAAAGAAACAGAATTAATCAACATAAATACAGATATATACTAATGGCCCCAATAACACTCTAAAGTTGATTCCGTCCTACCCCCAATTAAAAAGAATAAAGTTTATATATTGATCTCAATAAAAAATGATAGTAATAATAAATGAATGATCAATGAAATGCAGAGAAATTCATACCTGTTTATCACCCCAATAACAATCTAAAGCTGATTAATATTATTTGTTTATTTTTCATATTCAACTCATTGTCCGTCATTGACTGCATTGATTGATACAGTATATATATTCATTTAAACTGGGAGGACTGGCTGTAGGCAAATGATATTTTTTCCGTGCCTATAGCTGTTCAGTCTATTATGACTAGGAGGGCTGGCAACGACCATTCGCTGTTAGCCTCTCCCAGTCGGTGGACTGGATGTCTAGCGCCGTCGATGGCAGCCAATGAGTTATAATTAATGTATGTGTGCCATAAAACGGATTAAATAAATTGCTGAAGTAAGAAAAAAAATTGCAAACTCAAATGCATATATAAAAATAATTTTCTACTGTTAGGAAAAAAAATAAGTACAGTGCAGACAAAACTCTTCAGTGTGTAAAAACAAGTTTGGGGAAAGTACAAAAGTGGCAACTAAAAATGAAACGATACTGCAATTTGCTTTTTGACTCATAGCTCTCATTGTTCTAAAGCACTTTGAGGACCTTTCAGGTTTTGTAAAGAGCTATAAAAATTAATTTGATTGATTGATTGATTGATTGATTGATTGATTGATTGATTGATTGATTGATTGATTGATTGATTGATTGATTGATTGATTGATTGATTGATTGACGTCCTATCAAAAGACTGATGTCAGTCCGCCTGGGTCATATAGACTGGACATCTATTGCCGTCAAATGCTAAGGTGTCGAAATGCCCAATGGCTTCTGGTTTTGTATTTGTTTACTAGCTTGATCGCCTTTGTTGTTTGCATGACAACTTCCTGCTTCCTGTTTGAGCCGCCAGGTCGCATGTCACCAAAAATCATAGTGACAACAAACAGTCCCTGAAGATGACCTTTGAACCGCAGCAAGGGCTCTTCATTAAAGTTCTCGCACCTAAGGAGGTTACTGTCAATGTTTAATAAAATAAATTAATTAATCTAATGGTGAAGTCTACATTTTTTTTATGTCTTAATTGGCGCTAGGTTTTGATATTAAGTCGTCATGTTATAAATTGTATAGTGTTCTGTATTCATTCTATAGGTTTCATTAATCATTGTGTAAAATATTTGTGCTTAATTTCGATGTTAAGTATTCCTCAACGTTTCGTCTTCACGGAAAGTCTTTATGTATTTAGTATTTATAGAACGTCTAAGATAAAATTTCATGTTTATTTTGTTTTTCATGTTCCCTTTTTGTTGCGAGTCAATTGCAGAGCACAAGGAGACGAACAACCGTTAATGCACACACTCTTATCTACAGGGACAATGTTTAGTATTCAATCATACGTGTTTTTGGACTGTGGGAGGAAATCGGAGTACCCGGAGAAAACCCACACCGGCGCAGGGAGAACCTGCAAACCCCAAACAGAAAGGCCGGAGCCTGTGATTGAACCCTTGTTCTCAGAAGTGTGAAGCTGATGTGCTATCCACTCTTCACCATGCCGCAACAATTTTACGCTGTAATACACTATGTATACGTCCACTTGAGGTTTCCTCAGAGCAATGGCGCCTTTCAGCGGCCAGAATAAAAATATTGCAGAAAAAACGCATAAACGTTGAGCGATTTAAAATATGTGGATGGTCCATCAACATCATGTCTACATAATCATGGCTTTTGATATCATGTGATGTATGAATAATTGTCTTTTGTTATTTATAAAAAAATAAAAAAAATAAAAAAAAGTGTAGTCGTGTGTTTTCTTTATTCAAAAGGGTTTGGAAAATGATCATGAAATACAAGTATTGGAGCTGGAAGAGCTTCCATACGTCACTCAAGAGCTTCTGCAAAGGAAGATGCTGACATCGAGTGGTCAAAACGTCAACTGCACCCCTTAAAGCAGTGCTTCTCAATTATTTTCTGTTACGACCCCCAGGAGCATGTAAACGTTTCGCGCCCCCCCCCCCCCCCCCCAACTCTCTGCCACCACTGTGCATATACTGTAGTATCATTTGTATATAAAATTCTCATTATAAGTACAACTCTGCATAACATTGTGTTATTTTTTAATATTAAAGAAAAAAGTAATATATATCAACTTACAATAAAGTGTAAAAAAAAAAAAAAAAAAAAATTCTGTAAAAATACACTCGATACATTTTTTTGACCGTTTAATGAAATCAATAAATAATAATAAATTCAAATTGATTAGCAACATCAAGCATGAAGACAATATGTCAAACAATTAGACCAAAAAAACAAAAATTAATAGAACAAAAAGTGGGAAGTGGGACAGTTTTTATTTTTGCTGCAGGCAGTATCAGCTCCTTTGCTATGGTGTGGGGTTATTTTGCATTGAGCAACTTGGTATGCCAACTTATATGATGCTAACCGTGCTCACTGGTTTACTGATGTAACACTGACAAAGCGGGAGGATTGCTGGCAATATTTGGCACTCGCTGAAAAAAAATAATTCCTGCTGTCCGCTGGGAACCTTTTTAGACAAAGTAGACGGTCTGGTGTTTCCTCTGTACTGTACTAAAAGACAAAGCCTTGTCTTAGCTTTTCATATCTTCAGGCTCTTTTCTGTGTGCTCGTTTGGTTCAAACGTACTTCGCACACGCTGATAATGAGAGCGGCACTGCCACCCACTGAGTGGATGTGCAATTACACTTTCTTCTAGTACGACAAAAAAGTATGTTCCCCCCCTAAATATAATCGTTTAAAATATTTGAAGACATTTTAATAAGATTCATGATTCGTTATTCTTAATTCATTAAATTCTATTTGTAATTCGGCATCCAAAAATTGGCCTATAAATGAATTTTATTGATTTGTTTCTTAGACATTCTCCATTATTCACTGAAAAACTTTCATTTAGATATGAGGATTTCTATTTATGATGCAAGACGAAGGCAATTAATGAAAATGTGGCTCAAGTTAGCATGAGCGCGTTCTACTTTTTGGTGAAGAACTTCCGGAAGGCTGCCATCTTGGTTTTGCTGGTGTTGCCATTGGCAAAGGCAGGCGGTGGTGAGGGAGGGGCCATCGTAGGAGGCTGGATATGGCTGTCTGCTGCAGCGTCTACAGATTGATAGACAACAACACACAACCACCAGAGTTCAACTTTTGGATGAGGAGAGCGTGTTAGCTTGTGGCTAATCTCAGTGGTCTGACCTTCGCCGAGCGCCTCGCCGCCCAGCAGGTAGCGGTGCGTACGGTAGTAAGTGTGGGGGGGTTTAGGGGGGCCCCGAATCTCTGAAGATGTTTGTCTCTGCAGGTTATCACGGCTGCTAAGGAAAATTGGAAGAAAGTGTGTAAAATCTGAGGAGACACAGCCGCCATTTCAATTTCAGGTATGAATCACGTGTGTGCTGTTACTGTGAGTGGTCCGAAGAGTGTGAGCCATCTGAGGATTCCGAGTCAGCTGTGCCGTGTGGGCTTTGACTCTGAAGTGACCTCAACCAAAGTTGCTGGAGGTCCCGAGTGGAAGCCGCAAACACAAACTGAGATTCGTCGGCTAGCCTGAACAAATACAAGTAATGTTGGCGCCTCATGCTTATGTGCATGTTTTGCTGTGTTTTACTGACATGACAGTGAATGAGTGTTCTTTGCCCCTGTGTTGAGCAGCAACAGAGTTTTCCTTGCAGATTACTCCCTTCAAGATGACAGGAGGCCACCTGGTGGTGCCCTAAGGGACAACAGCAGATGTCGCAATACATACTCAGTAAGAGAAAGGGGTCAAAGTGCCAAATTAGTAGGGGTGTAATGGTACACAAAAATCTCGGTTCGGTACGTACCTCGTTTTTTAGGTCACGGTTCGGTTCATTTTTGGTACAGTAAAAGAACAAAATGCAAAATATAAATGTGCTAGTTGTTTATTACGCACTTTTGTGCTTTCAACAATAGGAACATTAGCCTATACAAAGCAAGAATTCTGCTCAAAAAGTAACGGGTATTTAAAGATAATCCAACAACAATTTGCCTTTCAGACCCCACGTATTGGTCAGCTTTCTTTCTGAAAGAAAAAAGAAGTCCTGTGCTAAAGAGAAAAACAATCCCAATGACAAAGATTTTAACATGTATTTTACAAATGAAATGCCTCAATGAATCTTTTTTTTTTCTTATGAACAGTTTTCAAAAGCTTTATTGGTGGATTTTCCCAAGTTAAAGCGCCACACAGAAATTAATAAATTTAATTGTGTAAGCAGGATGTATTATTCTTATTATTTAATTACAGGTGTTTTAGCTCATTTCATTTTTTTTTATTTAAATGGGCTATTATTTATTTTATTATATGTTTATATTTTACAAATGTGATGTAGTATTCATTTATATTGTATATTTTATGTTGTATAACTTTAGTTCCTATGTGAATATTAGTTCCTACTTGTTTTGTTGTGGTAGGAGGGTTTTGTATTGAACACGGGGCCGTGTTGGTTATTATTATAGCAGAGAAGACAGCAGTAAATCAACAAAGACAAGTCAACTGTGCTCCTATCTACCACTCAAGAGATCTGATGGACTCAAAAAGTGGGTTACGATTGCATATTAGTTTGAAAATCAACCGGATCCACCGTATTATTACACGAGTGACTTCCGGCCCGATCCTAGCTAGTAGTATTGATGCATAAGGGCCGCGTCTCGCGTCAAATAATAAACTCTGCCGTTCTTTTCGCGTGCGTCGCGGTGAGCCGCTTCTGGGACGCACCTAACACGCGGCCGCACTGCGACTGGTGTGCATTGGCTGATTGACTCTAATGCCTGCGTTTCACTGCGTTCTCGCGGCGGCCACGTTGTCGCGCCGCTGACGTTTCTGGATTGTCCTACCGTGTTGGTCCTCGTTATAGTAGAGAAGACGGAGTATATATAATCTACACAAAGAAACTGTAACCCGATCGACTCACAGCCTCAAAAAGTAAGGGTTATATTACGTCAGAAACTCGTTCGGTACGCGTCGGTTCCGAACCGACTACCACGTACGGAAACGGTTCAATACTATTACATGTAGTGTTACACCCTTACAAATTAGGGCTTCAAGCCAGGGTCAGGATTTCAAATAAGGGTTTCAAACCTTTTGGTATGAAGAAGGTGTCAAGTCTGCATTACCCTACCTGCTTGGCAGCATCTTGGTCCACGTACAAACAGAGTTTGTCTCCATTAAGCGTTGCAAACACCTCCTCCCAATGGTCACGCCCCTGGTTTACAAGCAGTCAAACACACAGAGTCAAGCAGGTTAACAAATCTGATGTTGCAAGCAGAGAAAGCTCCAACCTTGGCTCCGACTCCTTCGCTACCACTACATTTCACTTTGATCTCCAGCGTTCCCTCCAGTATCCTGCTTGCTGCCTAGAAAATATCAGATTAAATGACGCCTATGCATAGCAAGTGAAATGTCGAACATTCAGTCACCTTAGCCTCTTCATTTTCATTTTCTGCTTCTTTTATATCTTCGTCTTTGTCATCACCTTTTGTTTCTGGAAACATTTTAGCAGAATCCACCAGATCAGGAAGCTGTCGACCGGTTGCTTCTAGTTCCTGAAGGTGGGAATCAGGTAGAAGGGATAAAGGAGACAACCTTGGCTTGGGAGGCAAAGGAGGCTTAACTGAGGGACGAAGAGAGGAGGAGCGTTTAGGATCTGACAGGCCAGCTGAAACCTGAGTTTTGCTGTCCCCCTCAAGTAGCTCGTCTTGGTCAGATCTGTAAAGTGGATTGGAGGATGTTTTGGACACTGCGCCATTTTTACTGACTTTTGAGGAGGAAGAGATCCATGGAGCTTTTGCTTCACAAGTCTTCTGGCTAGATAAAACTGTGGTAGGCTTTGTTGCGTCTGATGGCTCCTCCTTGTCAGATCTCAGTGTTTGAATCAAGGAGAAGCTGGTCTCACTGACTTCATGTGAGGAGACTCCGGCACTTTTGGGATCAGAAACATTCTGGAAGGATGATATTTGGGTAAGAGTTCTTTCGTGCGGGAGGTCTTTGTGGTCAGATGTAAGAGGCGAACTTGAGGTTCTGGTGCCCTTCTCAAACACTTCCTGGTCAGAAGCTCCAAACTCATCAGAAGTAGTTTTGGAGGAGGTGCTGGTCTCAGTGACTCGAAAAGACTTGGGGATTCTCAGCTTTTCTTCTTCAGAGGCCTTCTGGAATGACAAAACTCTAACAGGTGCACTTATTTCAAGGAGCTTCTTATGGTAAGCTCTGCAAGGGGATACAGAAGTGCTTGTATCCTCATCCATCTCCTCCTCCTGGTCAGAACTGTCTGACACACTGGAGGAATTTTTGGGTAAGGAGCTTGTCTCACTGACCTGGGACAAGGATGAAACTCCTGAAGTATCTATATCAGTCACCTTATGGAGAGATGAAAAAGAAGGGTCTCTCTCAAGAAGCTCCTCTTGGTTCAATCCACATGGTGATCTCGAGTATTCCTCGACCACCTCCTTCTGATCAGATGTGCAAGAAGAACTGAAGTAAGTGCTGGTCTTAATGATTTGAGAGGAGGATGAGATATCTGAAGGTATTAAAACAGTTGCCCTCCTAAGGGATAAAAATCTGGTGGATGGGCTTTTCTTAAGGTTCTCCTCCTGGTCAGATCTCTGAGACTCACTGACTTGAGAGGAGGATGAGATCGATGAAGATTTGGGATCAGTCTTTCGGATGGATGAAATTAGGGTAAGAGGTCTTATATCTGATAATTCTTCCTCGTCTAATCTAAAAGTCAGATTGGAGAAGGTGCTACAATAGGTGCTGTTCTCGCTGACTGGGGAAGAGGAGTAGATCTCTGGGTTTTTTAGATCAGGCACCTTCCTTTGAGATAAAACTTTGGCCAGTGGCCTTCTCTCTTCAAGCTCCTTATCCTCATTCCCACGCAGACGGAGCTTCCTTTCTCTCTGAGACATGAAGCGGAACAAAAAGATGAGTGGTGAGTTTTCTTTAGGGCGATGCAAGGAACAAACCTGAGTGGTCTTGTTTTGGAGGGCGTCAAAGAGTTCACTCTGCAGTGTGAACATAGCTTCCAGATCCTCCTGTTGCTTCAGGAGGTCAACCACGTCTGACACAGAATCCTGGAAGAGGAGTGCAAGATTCATAAGACGTGGTAGGTCGGATGGGTTCTGGTTTAGGGATTCAAGACTCACGCCATAATGAGCGCTGGTCAGGCAGTCCTCATAGGAGCTGAGCCAGCGTTCAGCCTGGTCTAGCTCCTTCTGGAGAAGCTTTAGCTCCAGGTCCTTCTCGTACACATGGTGCGTCTCATCCCAGGTCTTAAACACCAAACGTTCAAGGTCCTCCAGCTCATGTACACGCTCCTCCACCTTTAGAGTTTTACACCAGTGTGAAGGTTTCAAATGTTAAGGTTTCAGACAAATAAGAGTTAAGGATCCTAATAAACATAGGTTCCAATTGAAATTCAGATTACAGTTTAAAACCAAATGTGTAAGTCAAATTAGTTTTCCAAACTTTAGGTTAAAGCTTCAAATTGGTGTTTCAAATGAAGATGAGGTTGTCATATTGGGTTTAGCGTTTCAAATTCTTTATGGTTAGGGATACCAATTGGGGTGTTTAGGGTGAGTTCCTGGTGATTGCTACTCACTTCAATGGCCATAAAGTTTCCATCCTGCAGGAGGCGCCTGCCATCACGCTTGACATCCTGAGCCTTCTGGGCGTGTCTCTCTATCTGGACTCGGTACTCTTTGTGCCTCCTCAGGTTGTAGTCTGCTTCGCAACCCTCTCTGCCTGGCCTTTCTCCAAACAAACCCTTACCACTCACCATAACCAACATCTCCTTCAGCCATGTCCTACACACACCCCCACACACACGGCATCACTACTAGGTTGGATTTTAGTTAAGAACAGACATACATACATACATCACATGAACCTACCAACAAAAGTCATGTTTTCGGAGGAAATGTCATTTTATGACGTTAACAAAGTTACACTTTTATAACAGTAATTGCTGATCCACAGATGTGAGATGATGCTGATGCACTTGGCTGCTGCTTCTCACTCTGGACAAATTAATTGAACTCAGTTCGAATTTGACGTTTTTTTTTTTTTAAATTACATTTTGCCTGACGCCGGTGATTTTTGATCCTGCAAAAAATCTGGACTCTACTTCACCTGGTCACCCACCTCATGCCATTGACACCACCAAGCTAGCTTTTAGGGCTGCCTGCAGCCTGTTTCTGCTGTGTTCTGCTCAAGCAGTGAACTGCAGTGTGGTTGGTGGCCGACCTGCATTCAGAGGAGTCTGTCAGTGATATGGCTACTGGATGTGGCCTCTCTGCTGGCGTCTCCATGGCTGTTGCCATTCCCGGATTTGACCATGGCTCTCTGGTACATATCTTCGCAGCTCCTTGGACTCACCCAGCACACAACTCTCTCTGTGGACATTACTACAGCTCTGAACCAATTCTGCCTACTTTGCTGTCACCCCTACATCCGAAACATGCGTTGCAGACTTTTCTACAACCGCACTGCTGAAAACTCCCTTCCCTATCTGGACCGACCGCACCCTTCTGGAAACTGGCACAACAAGATCCATGTATGGCATCCGTGCACTTGTTACAGGACAACCTCCTGCCTATTCCAACGTCCGTCACAAGGATTTCACAACAAAAGCCTCTTAGGACAGTAGTATTCAAAACATGATCAGTTAACAACAAAAGCCTCCTTAACAACAATATCATAGACAACAATCTGGATTTGCTTTGTCTCAGCAAAACCTGGCACAAAAAAATAGATAATATTTCCTTAACTCAGACCACCGCACCCGGATACTCTTACATTGACAGTGCCAGATTAGAATGACACTGCAGAGGTTTTGCAGTATTTTATCGCTATACTATTGCCATCCATACTATTTCCATCCCGACTGCATCTTCATTTAAACACCTAGCTTTCCTGGTTCTCAATCACTCACTGTTGCTCTTATCTACCATCTTCCCAAAACCTGTCGATTATTTCGGCCCGATCTTACTGTCATGGTCACTAAGCTGTCCTCCATCTAAACATATGTTCACCTCCTTGGTGATTTCAACATTTATATTGACTCCCTTACAGCTAAATTTACACCGCACTTCTTGGACATTTTAACCTGCCTCAACCTCATCTAGCATGTTACATCACCCCAACCACACATGGACGCATCCTGGACCTGGTTTGTTCTGCACCCTCCCTGACCATAAATGACCTATCACTGGCCGATTTCACCATTTCTGATCATCTGGCCATTACTCTGGACATCATCTCTCCAATCCCTACCATCAAACACACAAGAACAATAACTTTTCATTTCCTAAATTCACTCTCTCCCCCCTCTGTCTCCTCCTCTTATCCAATGCCATCAGCACGTCATCCCTTCCCTCTGACCCAACTGCTTTTGATATGGTCAGTCACTACAAACACACTCTGTCCTCCTTTCTTAACCAGTTAGCCCCTCTCAAAATGAATACAGTCTGCTTTCCCACCTCTATATTCACAACCTCAAGAAGCAATAGACACCTTGAAAAACCCCATAAAACACACCCAAGCCTTCAAGCACTTTGTCACCAGCTACAACATCACACTCAAAACTGCCCATTCCAAATTTTACTCCCAATTCATCCACTCCAACTCATCCAACCCCTGTGTCTTATTCTCCACTTTTACAAAACCGACCCAACCCAAAGACAACATCTCTTTCACATTCACAACGGACAAATACAGCAACTTCCTGCCATCTTTTCATTCAAAAATCCAGACCATCCAGAACTCACTTCTATCAACTTCCTTTGCCGTTTTTCTCTCGGAACCTGAACAAGCCCCTCCGCACTTATATTTTTTCTCCTTCGTCGCTCCCTCCGACATCACCAAACTCCTTTCCACCATGAGATTTTCTAGCTGTCACTTTGACCCCATCCCACCTCCTTTCCTCAAAACCTCCATTCCACCATGAGATTTTCTAGCTGCCACCTTGACCCCATCCCACTTCCTTTCCTCAAAATCTCCATTCCTACTTTCATCCCGCTCACCATAACCATCATAAACACCTCCCTTTTCATTAGTTCTGTTCCATCCCCACTAAAACACAGCACCATCACACCACTCCTGAAAAAGCCAGGCGTAAATCTGGACATTCCAGAAAACTTCAGACCCATCTCCAACCTCTCGGAACTCTCAAAAAACTTGTAACGTGCTATCATCATCCAACTTCAACAATAACTTCACTCCTCTCAGCTCTTCAAAACATTTCAGTTCAGATTCCACTCATACCACAGCACAGAAAAAGCCCTCCTTAAAGTCACCAAAGATCTCCTTCCTGTCACAGATTCGGGTTCCATCTTCATTCTCCTCCTTCTTGACATCTCCGCTACTTTTGATACCATCGACAACACCATCTTTCTCCACCGTTTACAGTAAACTGGCATCTCCAGCACAGCACTCCTCTGGTTCAAGTCATTCCTCTCTGACCGTTACCACCGTCTCAGTCAATAACTAAAACCCACTCCTCCTCTGTTACCCACGGTGTTCCCCAAGGATTGGTGCTTGGCCCTCTCCTTTTCACAATCTGTATGCTAAAAACCTGGATGGAAAATAATTTTCTCAAACTCCAAAGCAATAAAACCGAACTCCTGACCATCAGTCCGAAAGCTCTCCTTACCTCTATGCAAAATTTTTCACTTTTCATTGATGGCCATAACGTCACCTCCTCCTTCTCTGTCTGTAACCTTGGCATCATAATGGTCTCAACTGTCTCATACCAGTCTCACATCCATAAAATTACAAAAACATCCTTTTTCCACCACCGTAACATCACGCGCCTCTGCCCCTCCCTCTACCAGTCCACGGCTAGAATCCTCATTCACACCTTCATTACTTCCAGACTCAATTATTGTAATAGCCTCATCCATGGACTACCTTCAACTCACCTCCAAATACTGCAATACATCCAGAACTCTGCTGCCCACCTCTTCACGCACACCTGCTCCAGAGAACACATCACTCCTATCTTCCAACAGCTCCACTGGCTCCATGTTCAGTACCGCATCAAATACAAGCTTCTCCTCCTCACCTACTAATCCCTCCATAATCTTGCCAATCCATACTCCTGCTCCCCATCTTCTGCAACAACACTGTCCCACTCACAGCCTCCGCTCTGCTGACACTAACCTCCTCACACACATCACCCACACTAAATACCCGACCTTGGGGTACCGAGCCTTTGCCACTGCCGCCCCCACCCTCTGAAACTCAACTCTGAAACTTCTGAAAATTTACCTGTTTAAACTGGCTTTTTCTTAATTCTTTTCTGTAGTTGCTGTTTGTCTTCCTTACGTGAAACGTCTTTGTAAGAGCCATATTCCTGATTTGTCTTATTATTTGTGATTTTACTCCTTGCCACTAGGGGCTGTAAGTAGTGTCTGTCGACTGACCCGGAGTGAGCCCCGGTACGCTTAAAATGACAGCTATGGTATTTTTCAGACTATAAGTCGCACCAGACCAAAAATGCGCAAAGAAGAGGAAAAAAATATATATAAGTCGCTCCAGAGTATAATCTGCATTTTGGGGGGAAATTTACTTGATAAAATCCAACACATAGAACAAATATGTCATCTTGAAAGGCAATTTAAAATAATAGAGAACAACATGCTGAATAAGTGTACAGTATTATAATGTTACATGATGCATGAACAACGAAATGCGAACGTGGCCGGTATGTTAACGTAACATAGCTATTAAGAGTTATTCAGATAACTATAGCATAAAAAACATGCTAACAAGTTTACCAAACCATCAGTGTCACTCCAAAACACCAAAATAACATGTGAAATGATATAATAATGTGTTAATAATTTCACACATAAATCGCTCCAGAGTATAAGTCGCACCCCCAGCCGTTTTGGATATGGTTTTTGAGTCTTTTGGTTTGTTACTTTTATTTGGACAAAATGCTTTTTAGTCAAGTTACTAGATGTCAACAGAATAAATATTGGAACTGAGAAATGGACTCGCTGTTGTATGCTTCTCGTCTCCTACTGCACTGGGCGCACGTCATCACAAAACTCCTAACTATCATCCAGTACTTGACTGGGCACAGGGCTTCGTCAGTACAGTCTAAGAGGGTTAAAAAAATCACTATATAAGTTTAATATATTTTTATATCTTCCAAAAAAACTGGTAAGATTACAAAAAATAAAGCTAATTTAGTTTCCACGATAAAAAGTAAGCTATAAAGAGGACCTACGTTAGCTCGCCACAGAGGGACAAGAATTTGTGCGCATCCTTGGCCTGATCCAGTCGAGCGCGGCGGCGCCTGGCCTTGTCTTGGAGGGCTGCCCAGCTAGAGTGAAGATCATCGAGCCTGCGAATCACAGGCATGCCAGAACCAGGAAAACTGCCTTTCAGAACTCTTCTTGCTTCCTTCAAGCGGCTCACTTCAGCTGAGATTATTACAAGGTCTCGCTGAAGAACAATAAACAAGGAATAAGTTTTAAGTTTAGTTAAGATAGGGTATCAAGTTAGGGTTTAGGAGGGAAAATGTAAACAACTTCAGCAAGTTCTAATGTTAATATGTTAGCATGATGCCTCTTGTGCTAATTTTGATGTCCGGTTGCTGACCTCCAGAGTCTCGTGCTGCTGTAGACGGGTCTGGATGGCATGGAGGTCCTGTTTCAGCTCGTCCAAGTCCAAAGCTGCCTCCTTCTCAGCCATCAAGCTTTTGACTTCATCCATGTCGTGATGGAACTGATGAATCTTCCTGGCTGACTGCAGGTTCTGTGGTGACAGCAAATGGGCTTGAAGCAAGAAAAGTACAGCGGTACCTCTACTTACTACATTAATTAGTTCCGGAAGTAGTATTCTAACCCTAAAATTTCGTAAATAGAGACGCGATGTGAATGCCCTAATCCAGGGGTGTCCAAACTTTTTGGAAAGGGGGCCAGATTTGGTGTGGTAAAAATGTGAGGGGGCCGACCTTGGCTGACATCCTTTACGTAGAACAATATATTTAAGCAAATTTTAACAAGCCATTCTGCGTGTCACATTTGCTTTATTATTATTTTTAATTAATAATTTCAACAATCTCGCAACTAGCCTTTGTGGCGTTCTCTTTCGACTCTCGGGCTCTTGCAAAATACTGCTGCTGTGAAATTAAATTAGCTTCAAGTTGCTTCAATTTCTCGCTGCGTATCTTCCCTGTAATCTTGTCGTACATGTCAGCGTGTCTTGTTTGGTAATATCGCCTCACATTGAACTCTTTAAAAACAGCGACTGTCTCTGCAAATGAGGCAGACACAGTTGCGTATTTTAGTGAAGAAATAGTCCAATTTCCACCTATCCTTGAAGCGTCGGCCGTCGCAGTCAACTTTTTTTTTTGTTGATTGTCGCCATTTTAGAAAATTGGAATTAAAGGGTCACACGGGGTAATGTTGCTTGGAGTGCTGCTGCCTTTTAGTGGGTAAATGAGGAGCAGCATTTCGTGTGTAAGCTACTTTATATGCTGGTAGCAGTACTGCTGACAATTTTTTAAGTCTGTCCAGACGTTATTGATTTTATGACAGAGGCTGGGGGCCGGATGAAATTTGACCAAGGGCCGCATTTGGCCCCCGGGCCAGACTTTGGATATGTTTGCCCTAATCCGTTCCAAGCACTACTGACACGCCATATTAAATTTTAAAATTGGGGTAAAGCCGGAACAAAACAACAACCAAACAGATTTGAATCATTCCATATACCTAACTGAACCGTTAATACCTGTAACTAAGTAGATAAAAGAACAAAATGCAAAGAAAAAAAAAATGTGTATCTTACCTTTTGAGTGAGGCAATATCCTCTTTCACTAGATAGATTTTATGTTTAGTTGGACTCTCAATGTAATCCAACAGCACTAAAAAACTATTTACATCATAAACATACAGTACATGTGCAACACGAAAATGGCGTAAATTAATGCTTAACGACACGGTGAAGTCGTTAAGAGAGAGCTGCGTGCAGTTGTTGTGTGCAGCTAGCATGGCAAACGTAAGTTAATATTCCTTTCTTTAAAGAAAGTTTGTAGTGTGTACTTTGGAATCGCTGCATTCGCAGTCATTTTCAACGTTCCACGCATGCCAAATTTGTCAGAACACCAGCAATGTGCGGCAGAAAAATACAGCAAATATGAAATAACATTTGTTTTTAGCCCTGTCGTGTTAAGTGCAGGGAAAATACAACTCACCTGAATCTCCCGAGATGGGAGAGTGAGAGAAGCCCGCTTCACAAAGATACGATGTTGGAAATTGTAGGACAGTTTTCAGTGTTCTTCTAGCGATATCAGGATTTTCCGAAATGACTTTAATCCAGAACCTCGGTAGAGTTGTTGTCTCAAATGTATGTTTAAGGTCGCCGTGATTTGCGATCTCTACAAGCTGATATTCCTGTTGCACAGTCATGCTCGAATCACTCGGTTTATTCACATACGGGTCACGGATCCACTCCTTCGCAGTTCGTGGGTCCTTAGTGATTGAAAAGTAGCATAGATTTAGTTTTCTTCGAGGTTGTAGGCTCATCTTCTGGCTCGTCAGGTTCCCTTTTCCCCGTAAAAAAAATCTGTCCAAAGACATCCGTTTTGGCCCTATTCTAGTGTGGGGCTAATTATTTCCGGCAACAAATGTGATGGGCGAGGACCTACGTCATACGCTATTATCGAGGCCAAGCACACATAGATATACAAAACAAGATGTACTGCCAACAATCCAATCAATGCATTTCTATGACAACCTCCTATCCTGTACTTGTATATCTAGAGTAGACAGGGATATTGGTGTGTTAAGAGGCACAGGCCAAAGTCAATCGGCCAGAATGCAGTCGTTAATAAATTATTTATTATTTCTGCGCGGTCCGGTACCAAATACGCCACGGACCGGTACCGGTCCACGGCCCGGTTGTTGGGGATCCCTGCTCTAATGTGCTACTAATGTAATGAACCGTCTGTGGGCTTAAAAAAATTCGTGAGACAAGGACACGAGGAGCCTTGTGCTCATTTGGCTCAGACGTCGGCCCACGATATTAACAATAACACCGTCGCATTTGTGCACATCATCATACTGCGACACCCAAATTGAAATGTCATTAACAATAGTAGAGTGGAATTCCATTACTAAGTATGATGGGATATATTATGACCAATAGGGCAGCAGGATCTTATAGTGCAACATTTTAAAGCAGAAAGTACATCTGTATCTTTTACAGTATTGTTTAGTATTTTTGCCTCTCGTAACCTGAAATTTTTTTCTTAACAAGAGGCAATATTTTCCCATTTAAACGTGTAATAACCTGAAAATAACATTTGTAGAGATGTTCATAAGTATGGTGGGATGACTAAACTAAAAAAGGACAAAAAAATAAATAAGGATGATCACTTTGAGCTGTGCATTAAGTAAAGGATTCGGTCTTGGTCTGGGCGTTAGGTTAACTGATGCTCTCTTCTGACATGGGTTAAGTTTGTACCTGTTGTCTGGTTCTGATAGCGTCATCCAAGTCGTGCCAGAGTCGACTGAGCTCTTGGTCCCCTCTGTGGGTCCGACTGTCCTGCTTCAGGCCTCCACTGAGTTTCCGTATCGAGGCCAGCCGACTTTCACCCACACCAGAGACCTCTGACAGCACAACATCCAACTTCTTCTGAAGAACCTGATCACGATGAGAAAAGGCTCAAATCTGACCTTAACACCAATGTCTTTCCATTGTATATCTGATGGTCTTCAACCTCTATGTCTTCCAGGTCTTGACCGTAGTCCTGCAAGTCCACTGCTGCTTTCCTGGACTCCAGCCATGTTTGGAGTTCTTTGGCTTCACGTTGGAACATAAACACATGCAAGTTCTCCTCCAGGACAGACCGACGCGACACACTAAGATGCTTGATTGTCTCAAAGAGATCCGACACGATCAAAAGACACTCGCTGACCATTTGGCTGAAAGGATAACAAAACCAACACAAATTCCACATGAAAATAAGAACATACGACATTAAGATATTAAGGTATAGATATTTGAAACGTTTGACACCTGTGGGGATGCTGCAGCCGCTGTAGAGTTTGTCCTCTGTCATACAGCTGGTCCAAAATGGTCTTCCGGTTTTTTATCTTCAGGTCCATGACATCCAAACGTCTCAACAAAGCCTCCGTCGCCTCCTCGCTGGAAATGATCTCAATATTCTCAAATGCCCCCTGCTGCTCCTCCAGCCATAGCTGCAGCTCGCGCACCTGCAAGATACATTTCAATTTAACACTTTAGGTTTTCATAATCATGATGTAATGTTGTTTTTTTTTTGTATCACATCTTAATGGTGACATAATATGAGAATACAATACTAAGTTAATATTTAGCACATGTGGCACTACTAAAAATGTTCCTGACCTCAGCCAGAAAGATGTGGATTCTGATCGCCTCCTGAAGGAGTTTGCTTTTTGTCTCCGCCTCCATCTTTACGTCCCCATAGAGATGCTTGAGCTGGTTCACACGCTCCAGGATGTCACGTGATGCAAAGTGGCGACCTCTGACCTGTTAGCAAGCAAAAGGTGAAACTTTGCGTTCAACAATTATTTTGAAGCTTGACTCCCTTACCAAGCTATGCCCCGCCTCCAGAACAGCTTGAACCAATGGTTCGCGACTGGAAATCTCCTGCAGCAGCACCTGGATTTGTTTGGAAGATTTGTATGACTTGAATAATAAATTACTTAACCCAAAGAAAGACTTCTCTTGATTTGCTTGATCCCTACTGAGAAATGCAGTTGACTGGCTTTTGCAATACTAACTGTTGATTTGCTTGAAACCTGAAGGTAAACACTTCAGACTTAGAGACCTGGTGCTTGTGAAGCAGCTTCTGGCTGTCAGGTAGCGAGCTTCCACATTCGGAAGAGGTGACTGTGGTCATTCGCTGCCTGAGCCAGTCCAGCTCCTCGTCCTGGTCCCGGCTGAAATGGAACAGGAGCTGCCAAGCCTCCAGTCCCTCTCGGCGACTATGAAGTTGTTCTGGCAGGCTGTTGTACCTACAAAAACAACACATATTATTCAACAAGTCTGTACATGCACAGGAATGAATCAAGTTATGTGTCCAACCTGTGGACTGTGTTGGCCACTCGTTTCTGAAGCTCTTCAGCCCGAAAGTTTCCCTGCAACTGAAGGTTTTCCATTGTCTCCACCAGAGTCTGTGTCAAAAATAAATGTTGCATCAAATTCCACTCCCAAGTCTTACCCACACATATTAGCTAAAATAAATAAATAAATGTAGTATAGTGCAAATGATTATAAATGTAAATTTGATTTAAAATCCAAATTTAAAAAGACTTTTACGTCTTTTTTTAGTATTCATTTTTTCAAACAAATTAAATGTGCCCAGCCAAATTGGCTTTAGGAACTGAATTAACACAAAAGAAAACACCTGCAGTCTCGGACAGATACTGTCCACGTGGTCTTCAAGGTCCTGCTGTGTCTTTAGGAGCCTGTTGATTGATGGCAGATCAGTTCCGCATACATTGTTGGACACGTCCCTCTCCACTGAGTCCACCACCTCATCTAGGTCATCCAGGGAGCGCTGGAGCTGCAGCGCCTGAAAAGCAAGCACAGGATCGCTAGATTCTCACTCACCTTTTGGTCTATAAGTGTGTTTGGCTGTAAATGTCTGAAAATTCATTCGCAACTTTGTTGTTTATGCATGTGGCAGTATTCAGTACCTGGTAGGCCTCCTGTAGTCGGTTCCTCTTCTTCTCACAGTTACTCACCAAATTTGCCCAGGCCTCGGTTGCCTCATTTAGTTGAGTTCTCACCTTGGCCTCAACAGTGCCACTATCAGGCAGCAGTTTTTCTGCTTCCTGAAGGAGGATAACACACTTCTTGTCACTTTGGCAAAGGCACTCCTCAAAGATGCTAGTAACATTTAATGCGCAGACCACTG
This sequence comes from Corythoichthys intestinalis, assembly GCF_030265065.1. Lineage (NCBI taxonomy): Eukaryota > Metazoa > Chordata > Actinopteri > Syngnathiformes > Syngnathidae > Corythoichthys > Corythoichthys intestinalis. The sequence goes on from NC_080409.1 coordinate 28,090,770, forward strand.
TGATAGCGTCTATGCGGTAACGGTTAGCCAGGATTTCCGCCTGGAAACTTTGATGTTTCAACACTTTGGCCTGAAGGTTGCTTGGTTCTCTCCATATGTCATCAGACGCCAAAGCATTGCGTTCACTCAGCCATGCGCACAACTAAAATACACACAAAAACACAGACAAAGTGGCAATAAAGACCAATATGATCTGATGAATACTCTGGAATGGAGGACAGTCTTATAAATCCATTCTTGTCAAATCACGATTCAGATCAAGAGCCCTGTAAAGTCTACTAGTGTCTGATCAAGTCTAGTAGAGTCCACTAAAGTCTTCTCAAGTTCTGTAGAATATCATAGAGGTCTATAAAGACCAGTCAAGTACAATTGAATCTACAACATTCTATCACATTCTATTTAGGTCCACCAGATTACATTAGCCTAGTGAAGTTAATTTGAGTCCAATCTATTTGAGTTACTATAATGTAGCCAGTTCTGAAGAGTCTACTAGAACCAGTAGGATCTGTTAAAGCTCAGTATGTACCTGGTAGCTATTGGACAAAAACTTCTTTAGTTGCAAGGATCTTTCCAGAGCTTCATGACGAGACCTGGTCTGCTTCTGGAGTTGATTCCACCTATAGGCAGACGTATATGTGAGGAGAGGGGGTAACACACTGACCACCTGAGGCCAACCAGTTCATATTCATCACCTAGCAACCAGTGCTTTGCTTTTTGTTCTAATGTTGTCTGAGTCAAAGTGGTTCTCCTGGATCATATCATGGGCCAATTGCTCCACTTGAGCCACTTGGTCTAGCTGAGCATCTATAGCTTCTTCAAACTGGAGCTGCTTCCTCTGCAGGATCTCCACCTCGGCCACTGAGTTCTGCAGACAAACTAGAACGTTTTAGCTTCACCTTCTAGGCCAACTGCAAAAGTTGCAGTTGACATGCGTTATTACCCCAAGATCCTGATGGACCAGGACAGCTTCCTTGTTACTGATCCAAGTATCACACTGCTCCACGTAGGCCAGGAAAACCTGTAGTGAGCAAGAACCAGTCAGGCCAGAATGCTGAAAGATCTGCTTCTTATTGGGCCAGGTGTATACCAACTGATGAAGAACTAGATAGCTCAGCAATTGATTCTCGCAACCCTTGAGAGTTACCTTCAAAACCCTGACATCTCATCACAACTAAAAAACTGCAACTGTAGATGGTCTTATTCCATGGCTGTTGTGTACTGACAAAGAGGAAACGTTGTGCAGGTGTCTTTAGTAAAGTAGGCCCTGAAAACTGACCAGCTTGGTGCACTCCTGCTCCAGCCTTGTACTGTGGTTCTGCCAGGCTCGATCCATTCCATCTTTGGCGTTGTCCAACTGTTCCAGAGCCTTTTGAATTTCTGCCTGACAACTGTGGTGGGACCGGATCAAACTGAGCCCATAGTCTTGGACAGAAGTGAAGCGCTCAGCCCGGGTATCCATCTCTTTCTGGAAGAGCCATTCGGGAATTACATAAATAAATAAATAAGAACAACTTTGTTCAATCCTATGTGGTCCAGAAGCTGGACTTTCATTACCTTACAGTCCTGATGCTCCACAAGGAGACGGTTGGCTTCAGCTCGAGTTCGAGGAAACTCTTTCTCGGCTAGCCCATTGCTTTGTTTGACTATCCAATCCATTAAAAGGCGCTGGTTTGCTTTAAATTGTTGCAGCTGATGAGCCTCCTGAAGCTTATCCTTCCTAATAAACACATCCAATAAGCGACCAAACAGGAAGTAGAATAGAACCACAACAGAGCTACGGTTTCACCTGTGCTTGATCTCCTTGTCTAGCACCTCCAGGGTTTTATGAAGTTCTTTCTGCTTTTCTTGCAGCTTTTCACTCATCACTGACCGTAACTTTAGCTGCTGGCAAACATCATTCTCCAGAACCTACATAGAGGAAATGTTCATGTCTTATTCTCATTTCCTGTTAGATTTACAATCTCAGCACAATATTAAGCACACCTTGGACCTCTCCTGGATCACCCTACTCTCTCTCTCAGTCTCCTTGTGACGTCTGATCAAGTTCTCCACGCTCTCCACGTCCACTCCACAGTCATGATCTAACAGAGGCAGCATCTGCAGACATGATGACATGAAAAAGAGATGAAGATGGGGCTACAACCCCAGAAACCTAGGAAACTTCAATCGAGACAAAAATATATCAGAACATTCTCTTGGCAAGTGAGCTGTATCTCAGAATTAGTACCTTCAACCGGAACTACACATTTAATAAGACTAGTAGGCCTACTTTCAGTGGTGACCTGAAACTTGTCCTGTAATGAGAATCTTGTCTTCTGATAAAATAACAGTAGAGAAGATCATTTTAATTGTACCTAGACCATTATTTTACGACTGGACTAGAACAGGGATGGGCAAACCGCTCCTCAAAGGCTGAGTGGGTCCTGGTCTTTGGGCCCAAGTACACCAGATGCATGATCGTTGCGGTTCCGGTCCGACTCCGGTAAACAATAGCGCCGGAGCCAATCCGTTCCCATTATATCCTATTGTTCAACGTGTACCGGCCGCGTCAGTGCTCCGGATTGACTGCGAACCACCTCCGGCGTGCCGCATGCCCACCGGATGGTATAGGCTATTTTCTATTTTTGCCGGACACACATCCGACAAAATGGGCGGAGCTGGGCCTGGACGTAACTTGCTTATTCACGGTTTAAACACCAGCGAACATGGACGAAGAACGTTTCATCATGGAGGTGGAAAGTCACAAAGTGATATACGATGTAGCATATCGTTATTATAAGGACAGCATTAAAAGCAAAGCTGCAAGGTGTTTTTCTGGCAATGATATCAAACACACGACATGCTGACAACTGTGAGCGAGAAAAAAAAAAAGCAGCAGCATGTCTGTAAGTGGTTCCACTGCAGAAATTCTCGTGCCCGGCACTCACACAATGTCGGTTTGTATACAGAGTCGAGGGGGAAAAGTACGAAAGAGAATAAAGAGACACCCACAAGTTTCGACCTGGCGGTCTATTCAAGACGTTTCTCTTTCTTTCCTACATTTTACTTGACTTTTCATTGAAAAACCAACAGTTTGCGCTGGTCACAGGAATCTGCAGTGTTGAGACACCAATTCCAAGTATGCTGTTTTTTAGTTCATGTAGTATATAATTCGCTATCCATTTCATAAATATTACAGATTATTTAACAGTTGTTTATAAAAGCTCTATCAGATGTTATGTGCCATAAATTCTAAATGTGCACAAAGATATAAACCCACCGACACAACCAAGGGCATAATAGGCCCACGCCCCTCTACCCCCCACACACCCACACATGGAGCCCTGATCTCAACATGATGCAGTCAATCTGGAATTAAGAGACAGACACAACGAAAATATTTTAGCGTCGCCGGGGCTGTCATCGGTGGGTTAATTTATGCACCAACGCGGGGCTGTCATTGGTGTGCTGGTGCACCAGCGCGTCGCTCCGATTGGTGGACTAGATAGCGTCAGTGTATATACAGTGGTACCTCTACATACGATCGCTTCGACACACGAACTTTTCAACATCCGACGTAAAATTTGACTCGCCATTTGTTCCTACATCCGACGACATGCTCGAAATACGACGACAATGGCAGCACCGCAGACGAATGCACGGCGGATTTTCTTGTGTGACAAATCAACACTGGTTTCAGAAAAGGTTGGTACAGGTGGTGAAACAAGGAAAAAGTTGACGCTTACCTTCTAAATGAAGATGCAAATGACAGAAAAATATGAGCGTAGGGTGGGCATCCGTGAAATGGCTCAACAATACATCTCCACGGTCCTCCTCCGACCATCGTTCGCCAGTCTTTATAAGTTAAGCTGACAATTCTTATTGTGGTAACATCTCCAGAGAAATCGCCAACTTCGCCACGTTTTTATCATTTATTTCACAACTTATTCAAAACAAAAACACCTTCTGTCTGCCGCAATTGACGGTGTTAAGAAAACATTCAAAGTGAAAGTGAAACTCAAGCTCACCGGTCTGCCTCTGGCACGTCAGCACCGCGGTGCGTTCAGGGTCAGCAAAAAACGTCCGCCACATTAGAACCCGATTCGTTACATTAATACAGGAATTATTATTATTATTATTATTATTATTATTCCGATTTTGATTTATAATTTATTTGTTTTGCTATGTGTAATTGCCATTTTTAATAGTACCAGCAGTATTTTTTAAGGATTTAGTGAAGGTTTTTGGGCTGTGGAACGAATTAATGGAATTGTAATGTATTCCTATGGGAAAATCCTGCTCGACATACGACCATTTCGACTTACAAACAAGGTCCTGGAACGGATTAACTTCGTATGTAGAGGTACCACTGTAGTTGTTTTTGCATTAGTGAGGTGGCGGGAAGTTAATAAAGAAAAAGAGGAAAAAGGCGTTGAGGCTCGTGTGTTGTTTTCGCGGCCAAACTTCCGCTTAGCAAACGTAACAATATCAATATACAAGGCAAAAAATGTGCTCTCTCTCTGCTTCTCGGATGAGTACAGACTCCGTGTGTTAGTCGTTGTTTTAAATGCCACATTATCGCGCGCGATCACGCGAGAGTTCACGAGGGGACGGAGTTGGCAGACCGCAGCCGTGCGCAGCCGGTATGATTTGCCTGTTTTTGACGTACTGCGTGGCACGCAGTCAACACTGAACCGGACCGGAACCGCAACGATCATGCATCTGGTGTACTTGGGCCCTTTGTCACAACTGATCCAGCTCAGGCAGTTCAACCGAATATGGGCCCGGGGAAACAAGAAGCACCTGACTGCAATCAACTACAGTGGTACCTCTACATACGAAGTTAATCCGTTCCAGGACCTTGTTTGTAAGTCGAAATGGTCGTATGTCGAGCAGGATTTTCCCATAGGAATACATTATAATTCCATTAATTCGTTCCACAGCCCAAAAACCTGCACTAAATCCTTAAAAAATACTGCTGGTACTATTACAAATGGCAATTACATATAGCAAAACAAATAAATAATAAATAAAAATCGGATTAATAATATAATAATAATAAGAATTCCTGTAATAGTGTACCGAAACGGGTTCTAATAAGGCGGACGTTTTTTTCTGTACCTGAAGGCACCGCGGGGCTGACGTGACAAAGAGGGAGGGGAGCGGGTGAGAGCTTACTTTCGCTTTCAATGCTTTCTTGAGAACATCGTCAATTGCGGCAGACAGCAGGCGTTTTGTGTTGAATAAGTTGTGAAAGAAATGATGAAAATGTGGCGAAGCTGGCGATTTCTCTGGAGATGTTACCACAATAAGAATTGTCAGCTTAACTTATAAAGACTGGCGAACGATAGTCGGAGGAGGACCGTGGAGATGTATTGTTGAGCCATTTCACCCCACGCTCATATTTTTCTGTCATTTGCATCTTCATTTAGAAGGTAAGCGTCAACTTTTTCCTTGTTTCACCACCTGTACCAACCTTTTCTGAAACCTGTGTTGATTTGTCACACAAGAAAATCCGTCGTGCATTCGTCTGCGGTGCTGCCATTGTCGTCATATTTCGAGCATGTCGTCGGATGTAGAAACAAATGGCGTGTGAAATTTTACGTCGGATGTCGAAAAGTTCGTGTGTCGAAGCGATCGTATGTAGAGGTACCACTGTAATTGCACTTGTAAGACACCAGATTGGTGAAAAAGTGTCCTCTTGATGGGTGGCAACGAAAACCCGCACCCATTGCGGCCCTTTGTGGAATAGTTATAATATATAGTTATAATATATAATAATAGTTATATATATTAATAGCCTTTCCCCTGGACCAGAACATATTTTTGATTGTAGAAAATTCATTTTTAACTGGACCATTCAACTAGACCTCTCCTGGGTAAGTACATATTTGTATGACGATAACCTTCTCCTTGGTGATTAGAACCTTTGCTGTGACACCAACCATCTTGCGACTAGAGCATTTACTTGGAGCACGAGTACTTTGTTGTGACTAGTACCTTTTTGCATACAGAAGCTTCTGTTGGAGCATGACCACAATCCTGGGCCTTCACTCTGGGGCCTTTTTCCCCAAATAATGGACAACTCTACTGTAATTTAGTATGTAATGAAGATGACAAGATAAAAAAAAATACCAGCTGACCTTCTCACTGGCTCGGTCGCGGACATTCTCCAGTTCTCTGATGAGCGCGTGGACCACCAAGGCCCCCTCCAGTTTCTTCTTGTAGTCATTCAGGTCCACATGGAATTTACTCCACCTAAAAGTGGGTTAGGTAAAAGTTCGGCTATTGAGTGACTGGCCACATTCACCACTTGCTCTTCGAGCTACTGACCTTTGCAATACAACAACAGGAAAACTTGGATCGACTGACTCAAGCAACTGTATAACACTGGTCTACAAGCAAAATGCTTCCTGGATGAAAGTAGTGAGACTTCACTAAATTTGGGTCATTAAAAAGGAAAATGAGGTCAAAAGTGTCAATTGGCTATAGTTTTTGAGATACAGTATTTGGCCGAAATTTTATAATCCAAGCAGTTTAGGCGAAAATGGGTATTATTTGAAATGGAATGGTTATTTCTGCGTGAACATATCCACCTAAAAAAAACTTGGCTACCATCTCAGAATATAATTGTGTTGACAATAGCTTTGACATAATATGGCATTTTCAATGTACTGTATTGCAAAAATCCTGGTGTTTTGGAAGTGGGCAAAATGCATTATAATGCGGACACATTTCATAAGGGGTGGCATACACCGTTATATCATACCCATGTCAAATGTAGTACCTTGTAAACATGACATTATAATAATGGTGGTGACATTATAATGACACCAATTTATCTTTGTAATCAAAATTTAAATATCTGGAATATTTTAGCCAACCAGCACTAATATCATTTATTTTCCAATCCATGTCACAACAGCAAGTACGATTTAACCATTAAAAAAAAAAAAATCTCAAGCAATATTTTCCAAGTTCTATAGACCAGTTTAATTGAAGCTCGATTGTACCTCTTATTCGGACTCGTGGCACAAAAACTAAACAAATACAATTTTTAGTTGTGGAACTCGTAAGTCAAGTTACAATTGTACCTGTCATTGAGCTGCTGTCTCCTCCGTCTGATGGTCTGCATTTCGTCTACATTCTGCCGCTTTTCCAGCCGAGCTGCCAGTCGGTCCATGGCTGTGATATGAGCATCATCAATAGTAACCCCCTATACAGGATCACTTATCTTCACCACCATCCAAATTAATGGGATATTTATTTTCCTGGAACTGGATGAATATCCTCACCACGCGTCCTTTTCCATGGAACTCGCCAAGTTTCTTTAGAAGCTCCAAACAGTGTTCATAATCCTTCCCCATGTCTCCCATATTGACCTTGACTTCCTTATAACACAGATTAAATGAGGGTTTGGAAAAATCTTTGGGTTATGATATAACTAGTTACAAATCAATATGAGATACCACATGTACCCTTAATGCAATAAGAATAATTTTGTTTTATTATTCCATATATTTCACAACCCACACTACCGTAAAAACAACAGCGTAATAAACAGCCCCTTCCCTGCCGTTCATCTCCCACCTTCTGTCGGATCCAGGCCTCCACCTCCTCCACCTTCTGCAAGAACTCCAGGAAGTCTCTGCTGTCCTCCAGAATATTCCCTCTCGTGGCCACTGCTAATTTGAGCTGGTCCCAATGGCGCTCCAGTGCCTTGGCAATCCTTCTCACTTCGGTCGAGCTCGGGTGACGGAGGACCACCAGTTTCTCGGCCGCCTGGAGTAACAATTACCTTTAAAGACGCTCTACAGGCTGACCTTGTTTGTCGTCACAGAGCAGGTCTGACCTGACGCACATCGCTGATAATCTGGTCATGTGCCAGAATCTCTGCCTCAAACACCTGATGCTTTTGAAGCAGCTTCATTTTGGTCTGCAGGTTGCTGAGGTCAGCTTTTGCGTCCTCAGAAAGTTTGACCATCCGCTCACTCACCCACTCCTCTGCCTGGAGGACAAAAAAAAGGAGGGGAACATATGTTATCTAGTGGGCTGCATTGCAGTTTGACACCCACACCAATTTGGGGTCCCTGTACCTCTGCGACATCTCTGTTGAAGGCACACATTAGCCAAGACAACTGTAGCTCCTCCCTCCGCTTGATGGACAGCTCTTTGATTCTTTCACGTCGCTGAAGGAATACTTTAAGCCGGTTTTGGGTCTGCCCACTCTTCTCTCTGCTGAGTGTCTTGTTGAGGCGTGCGGCCAAGTCCTTAAGGCACGACACCTGCACCCACAACAGTAAGTTCAAAGTTTGTCATCTAATTTGGTGAATGTCCTGTGGGTGTAAACCTTTTCCTCCTGAGATGACATCAGTTTCTCAAAGGATTCGTGATGTTTGATGAGAGCTTCTGTCTCGTCCATCGTCTCTCCCAGAGTGCTGTTCTTCAACATCACCTGGGTAGTTGAAGCACAGGAAAAAAAAAACGTGCACATGGTCAATCACAACTTGGATTGAGGCCATTCAGAAATATCACTTGAGAATACTACATTCTCTTTGGATGAGAATCCTACTTTGTCTTGGCACAAGGGAATTCTTCAGAGACCTGAACCTTCCTTTGGAACTAGTCAATTCTCTTCAAATATTGAAAATTTTAAAATGTAGTACAATGTCAATAACGTTCTTGTTGGACTACTATAGATTATAATGTTGTGTGCCGCTTTCTCGAAAGTGTACTTTTAACCACAACTGCCTAATGACCTTCCATTTTAATCAGACTTCAAGCAAATTATATGCTTGACTTTTACATCTCATTGTTTTGAGTGGTTTATAAATTAGGTTCTCTATACCTCATGCGAGCTGCACGTCTTGTCCATGCTGCTGACATCTCTGTAGAAGAGCTGCTCCAGGCGCATCTTCTCTAACCAGCTTTGCTTGCGACACCACTGGTCCTGAACCTTCTCTCGCTCGGCTTGCAGGATGTCCAGTTTCTGCAGCACCTGCCAGAAGACAACACTACATTAACAACGCAAACAAACATGGCAACTTGACAGATGTCCTTATCCACAGATATGCACATACAGCTAAACTCTAAAATGGTGGGGACTTTAAGATTGGGATTCCATGACTGCATATGTATTCTGTTACATACTGTGTATTAAACATATGCCCTCACCTGGTTCCGGTTCCTGGTGTCCTGCAGTTGTAGCTGCTCTCCCATGTCAACAGCCTGCTGGTACACTTCCTGACGGGCCTCCAGCTCAGCCCATAGCTGCTGGTGCAGCGATAACTGGAGGTCAGCTGTTGCTACATTGCTGATGCGCTCCTCGGCTGCCATGGCACCTGTCAGCTGACCACACCACAGCAGATAGTCCTGGACCTGGTGGGCGGTCACCATGGTTAGCCTTTGGATTGGAAACCTAAACTCTTATACAACAAATATTAACTCGATTGGATTACTGCAGGAAATTCCCTTATTTGTCACGGTATCACATGTAACAACTTGCTAACCGTTTTGCTAAATTTGAGAATAACTGTTTATATTATAAAACTGTTTCGCTTTCCAAGTTGCTGACATAATTTTGCTTTTAGTACTGATACAAGATACTAGGTCTTATTTATTGTGATTGTCACTGTCACTGTCAATTTTGTTTCATTCAAACCAGGGTTCTCGACTCTTACGCACTGAGTGTATTACTCATGCATTTAAGGTCATTTTTACACCCTATGCCAAGTCTTACATTTCTCAGAACCCCAAAAAATATAACTCGACCGTTGTCATAATGTATAACTGTAATGTAAAAATTAGGTCTCAACTCTGGAGACTCAGCCCAGTCCGCACTGTTTAAAGCACCGTAAAGGTACGCAAATGAATGAAAAGAAAGCTGCATCGTATCCAGTTATAAGAAGCTGATTCTGAACAAAAGCTGAGCGCGTTGTAGCGGATATTTTGTCAATGACATGTACACACAACGGTATACATCTGATCACTTATTTACTTTTTACACTTTAGGGGAACCTGAGCTTTCCTTGCAGTCTTAGAAATCGCCACTGGAACACTACAAGAATATGCAGGGAAACACATTGCCCCGCCTCGCCTACTTTTTGACCAATCTACATTTTTCAGATGCGTTTATTGAAAATTCAGGAAAGATTCAATAAGGATGGTCCGGTATCACTGATAATGGTGACTGTTAAATTTATTTCTGCCCCCTCTGCCGAAACAAAAAAAAAAACCCTGAAGGAAACAGTGTACATATATGTCCACCCCCCACACACGCACACTGTCTCACTATAAAGAATTTTCATAAGTTTGGAACCCTTAACAGTCATTATCCATTATTATTCATTCATTGTTCTCACTGACCCACCGTGTTAAAGAACAAATACTGCTGGCACGCTAGCGTTAGCACCAGCTCCCTTCCTTCGGCGTGGATCCGGAGCTCCTCCCACCTCTCCACCACTTCTTGTTGCACTTTCTGCAGACGGCGTTTCAATGTAGGTGAGCAGTGGTCCAAGATCGCATCCACCACATCCAACTGCTCTTGAAGCTGAAAGCAAAGCAATGTTTGCAGCTTATTCCTGTCAGTGTCAAGTTAATGTTGGTTAGGATCTAACAAACCGATCGTCAATAAAGGTCTCGGAATGGATGAACAAACACATAGCATTCACACTGTCTTGGTGAAAGAAGCTAACATGATAACATATTTTTGTAATGTGGAGGGAAATACCCACAAAGTATGGTAATAAAATTTACACTAAACATTGGAAAGATTAAACAAAGATTTGAACCCAGAATACAAAAACTATGAGACAGACCTGCTGAGCACTAGCCAATGTCATGGGGTAAAAACTGGTTTGACTGCCAACCTGCTGTTCAGCGGCAGCAAGCTCCTGCAGGAGAGCCTGGTGCCTCCTGAGCTGTGACATCGCTCCTCGCCAGTCCTTGGCCACGTTGTCCGGGATACTCTTCTGACGCTCCTACACAAACACACACAAAAACGCCAATACAAGGTTGGATTTTCCATTTGTAAGACTTAACCAAGTTTAAACACTTCATGACTATGCTTGTTGTGAAGCGAATTCAAATATCCCTGGCCAGATCCACATGTACTCATACCTGAATGAGTGTCAGAGCGTCACTCAGGTCCAGATGAAGTCGGTGACATCGCTCCGCCTTGAGCAGCTGCTTCTGACGCTCCCTGGCCACATCTATAAGGTCCTCCCAGCATTCACTGCAAAAATATGTGAAATCATGAATATCAAACCGCAAATATACAAGGGCAACCAGCATACCGGAGGTTCTGTAGCTTTTCCCTAATGATGATGTTCTGTGGGTGTTTGCTGTCGATGAGTCGGGTCCCCAGATTGCCACATGAGTCCAGCCGCTCCTCAGCCAACTCAAGTTGCTTCAGGAATGCATTAAACTTCCTGAGGAGCAACTGAAATATCAGAAGACTGTCACCATCACCATGAACCAAAACATGCTGTATTGATGGCCTTCCTCCTACGTGGCAACAAAACTAAGACTGCTGCACCTCAACATGTTGGTAGTCTGCACCAAGATCCTGGGACTGTGCCATCTTCTGCTGCTGCTGCAACCACTCGTCCATCTCATTGACCTCTTGTGTGAACTCGTGCAGGTCTAGAGCTTCCTTTAATCTTTGAACCCTGGCACAGGAGAAAATGATTGGCCAGAAGTGTTGTTGACATCACATCATGTGTCTTATCAACTACAAGGGCTCACCTATGAGCCGCTTTTTGAAGCAGCTGATGCTTCAGTCCCTGCAGATGTCCCACAGGTATGTGTAGCTCCTGCAGGTCCCAGTTGAGGAGCGCCTGCTCAACCTGGTCCTCAATCTGATCCACCTCCACTTGCAGAACCTCCAGCTGGGCCTGAAGAACCTGCAATGGAAAGAAAAGTTTACACATGAAAGGACACAAGTGTGGGTGTGTGGTACTGAATCTCAAATTCTTCTCTATTCCTACTTCAGTCTTCTTCTATTTCCCTTAAGTCTACCTCTTGTCATTCTCTAGAAGTGTCTCCATCAGTCACCTCTATTTTAGTGCACTCTTGAAGTCTTCCTCAAGACCGTCTCAGTACTTTCCAAGTCTGTCTAGTGCTGCTCGCATGCTAAAAAAGTCCCCTTCTAGTCTAGGCTAATGTAATAACCTGCTGCTTGCTGAGTAGAGACTGTGTGGCAATATAATCCTTGCCCAGCTCATCAACGTTAAGAAGGTCCAAAGTTTCTGTTAGCCGGACCTCCAGCTCGGAACAGTCCAGCATCAACTGTGTCACAACAGAGACCAGAGACCCTCAGATTCGGAACAAGCATCTGAACATCAGCTCAACTTCAACCTTCTCTTCCTTGTCACCTGTGCTTTCGTGATGGCCTGGCTCAAATGAGCTCCTCGCTGGCTGCACTCTGCATCAAGTTTCCCCCACTCATCACTCAGATGTCTGCACCTGGAGTAGGAAAAGGAGAAGGAGCATACAGCATTGACCTTTCCACGGATATGACTTACCTTTGAAGAACTTCTTCTGCGTTTGATTGGCTGGACTTGGCCAGGTGTTGCCCTTTCTTCAGGATGTTTTTGAGGTGCTGAGAATGGGCATTTACCTCTGCCTGAAGCTCCTACATAAACAGAGAATTCCACACAAAAATTAATTTCCTCTACTTCTCTCGTCACCTACCAGTTCAGAGGTGTCAAACACAAGGCCAGATCTTGCCCGTTACATAGTTTTGCATGGCCCAAAAAGCAAATCATGTGCATAAACTTGTGGCAATAAATAAAATTTCTGTAGCTCTCGTTGAAATACCAAGGACTACAGAAACCACAGATTCAGATTTACCTTTTTTTTTTATTTAAAATGAACAAATACGATTTCTTTGTTTGAAACAAAAGCATACTTTTTTCCTTTTTTGCTTTACTATTTTTTTCCCTCTTTGTTTTTTAAGTAACATTTTCAACATATGAAAAACAATTAATGAAAAGTAAAGTAATCGCTACCTTGTGCTTCTGCATGAGGCTGGTGGCTCCCACCAATGACCAGTTATGTGCTGTTGATACCGATGAAGGCCTGTGTTCCAAGATCCAGCTTAGCTCTAGATCCACATCATAGTAAAACTCATAGAGCTGCACCAATGCCTCGAGTTGCTCCCGGCGAATATCCAGTGGCTTCTGAAGGGATATGAACCTATGACATAAAAATAATGTAACTTTAGAAGTTGGAGTGCATTAATTTACGTGTGTTTTATTTGACTAACTCTTTAGAGGGAAAGTGACTATTTTTGGTAATTTAAAACAAAAAAACCTTTAGGAAGACCTGGCATCCACATATGTGGATATCACATTTTGGGCCATGTAGGGCACAATATTTACATTAGGTATACAAGTGTGGCCTACATCAGTGGTCCCCAACCACTGGATCGGGGACTGGTACCGGTTCGTGACGCATATGCTACCCGGCCGCATAGAAATAATAAATAATTTATTAACAACAACATTCTTGCCTGTGCCTCGACACATCGATCTGCCGGCCTACTCTATAGACCCTACCCACGTGACGTCACAACTCCGCTCTCCTGAATGGTACCGCCCAATTGTCCGTCAAAACATAGTGTTAACCTGTTACGGCTACGTACATTCCTCCTATTTACGGCGTGTTTTTCTGCTCCTTAACATTAATAATCAAAATGGTGAAGGCGTGTGTGGCTGTTGGTTGCACTAACAGAGAAGATGGAAGGAGAGACTTGAAGTTTTACCGTATTCCGAGGGATCCAAAGAGGAGAGCGAAATGGACGGCTGCAATTCGACGTGAAAACTGGGCACCAAAAAATCACCACAGACTATGTAGTAGTCATTTTATATCCGGTAAGATGCATTTAAGATATACTAAGAGGGTTTTGGGCTGACAAATAACCACAATTAAGATCATTGCTAGGCTAATCGCCGACAACATACACGTATGTATGTAGTGAGAGTGCTATCGCTAAACCATATAAACATTAAAAGCCTTAACTCCATTGACAAACGACATGAAATACATTAGACTTGACAGTGGATGTTAGCAATAACAAAAGATTTTGAATTGAAAATTTCGTAACTCACCTTTCCAAGCACAAGATAGATTCCTGCCGAATTTTCGTGGACGAGGACCTGTTTCACCCAACCAGCAACGAAGTATTTATAAGCCTCCAAGCTCTTGAAGTTTTTCAAATTTTCGTTAGAATAGGCTGATTTTGTGTGGACAAGATAATTGTAAATATCAGCATAGCAGATGTCAGGCAGACAGGGCGAAGACAGTGGGTCGAAAAACATCGATTTGGGCATCAACTATGGATCTGGCGACTGTATAGAACGAAGCTTTTCCACATAACGCCTTTTATGCAACACATCCAGTGAGTTTACGGCATCAGAAAGCACCGGGTCTTCCATGAAATGCATTTTAAATTCCTCGATCAATTGAAACCAATGCTAATACAGAGACAAAATGACGGACAAGTGGGCAGAACCATACAGCGAGCACGTGGTTTTGTGACGTCGGTGGGTAGGGTCTATTGACGGGTACAAGTTGAGATATGTGGACATCGCCCTCCAGTGGTGGACGCCATTACTGGGGTGTTTACACATCTCAGTAGCAGCCCAGCATCAGTAAATGTAAACGGTAAGGTTAGCTGCCTGTTGCTGGCTGTGTGTCTCCTGCGGCAAATGTCACAATGTCCTTCTTGTTGGTCTCCTGTGTTTGCAGTTGTTGAAAACATGTCATAACACTTTTCATTATGTAATATAAACATTACATTAGGAAAAGTGTTTACGACAAAATTTTTTGTTGACCAGTGTTATCATTACTGTATTTCTTAGTTTTATATTCCATGACGAATTAATAAATGTATGAATCAATTAAAAAAAATTATAAACAAAACTAAAATCAGAAATGTACTCTGGTTATGACCCCTGTAAGACTCCTTGAAAGTTTATTTATTTATATTTAATTTTATCGTATTTAACTCATTGCCTGCCATTTACGACAGATGTTCAATTGATTTAAACTTGGAGTATTGACAATGAATGCTCAGTGCCATTTAGTTAAATAAGTGTCCTATCAAGGGTAAACAGCTTCATCATCAAAGGTCGCTTACAAGGTTAAGTAGGTGTCGGTCTCCTTCAGGATTCCCTGTGAGTCAGAGTGATTGGACGCCAGATTCTTTGCCCTGCCTACGATGGCGCTAATCTTTTCTGCCAGTTCTTTTGCATCCTTCTCCAGCTCATGATGTTCCTAAAACACAAAATAGCAGTTATGGTGTGGCCAGTCATATTCTGTGTCTTGTCCACACCTTGAGCATCTGCTGGCTGGACCGCCGATCGTGGCCAAGAGGGGCGTTGCTGAGAGTCCACTGAATGGATTCCATCTTGACTTTGGCATCCTAGAGCAATGGGGAAGGGAAAAATTAAGTAAACACATTTAGCTTTGTGCGTGTGTTATTATCCTTACCCTGAGTATCTCCATGAGTTGTTCCTGTTTCCCCGCCTGTCTCAGCTTATCGCCGCGTTCAGCCATTTTGACCTGAATATGGCGCCACCGGCTGGTGAGCTCTGATGATATCCTAGTAATGTCGCTGCTAACTAAATGCTCCACCTCCAGCATATCAGACCCCACCTATGCACACAAAGACACATACAGGAACATACGCCACACACACACATGGAAACAAAAACACAAGGGAAATCACAAACACATGCAAAAATACAAACATTCAATTCTAACACTGGGAACAGGACAATGGGCAAGGGTGCGTATTTTAAACACTTCTGCCTGTTGGTGTAACATACGGAAGGTGGAGGTTATGAATTGGGTTCTGTATGACTTTGTATGTTTGTTTGTGTTCAAGATAATAAAGAGTGAATGCAAAGCTTCAAGAATAAAGTTTCTTTTTTGTTTATTATTATCAATTTGCAGATAATGTTTGTGATCTAAGACGGAAGAGCTGATTAAATTTTGGGGTAATGTGCTCAAAGGTCAGAGTCAAATCGAATTTGGCTGCTTGAGTGGGGTTCTTCTCTTTTTTACATACAGTGTATACCACCTGAACCAGTCTCTCCATCCATGCCTGGTGGGCCTGCATCTCCCTCTCAGCCGCCTCATGCCTCTTGAGCTTAGACAGGATGTTGGTGGGTTCGCGGTACGACTCATCCTCTGCCATCTTAGACTTCTCGTCCATCCACAACAAAAGCTCATCGGCGTCCTGCCGGAACTCCTACGCAGGGATTGAACACTTGTCACTTTGCGGTTCAACAAGGTGGTGGGATGTGGATGGCAGATGGTGACCTGATATTTCTTGGAGGCTTGCAGATGACTCTGCCTCTCATCACTACTTTCCTTCAACTTTCTTTTGGCTTTCTGTAGGCTTCCTATCCTCTGCTGGATACTGAAACACACACAATATATAACATTCAATCACTATGCACGATTTTTCTGTCAGCAATTGATTTATCCATTTATTACTGTATGGCGGCGTAGTGTTGCTGGCTAATGAGTTGTTGGCTGCGTTTGGTGAAAAGATCCACACGTTGCTCCAAAGCCTTCAGCACAACTTCCAGATCCTCATGACGACCCAGCAGACTTTGTACAGCGTCTAACGAGTCCTGTCATTAATCGTTAGTGACTAATTGTTAGTGACAGTCCCATTACTGGCATTCTCACCCCGACATCTTTTAGCCCAAGCCTCGCCCTGTGTCCGGTCATTGCAGCCTCAATGCGGTCGCCCTCCTGGTTGAGTCTCTGTAGCGCCACCTGCTGCTCCAAGTGCTTCTTCCTATTGGTCCACAGATGCTCCAGTTTGGACCAATCAGCTCTCAGGTCCGCAAGCATATACTGGATGTCGACTGTGTCAAGCTTTCTGTCAGAGGAACCAAGAAGAGACTCGCCCAACGTCTCTGTCTCTTTCATTCTGATACAACAGGAGGTGTTGTCAAAAATGGGGAGTGTGAAGCGAGTGTGAGGCATGTCCTTGTTGCCATACCTCCTCCTGTGCTCCTCAATTTCTATCCAAAGCTCTTCATGCTCCTCCAGCCTGGCTACAGCTGAGGCCACATCGGTCACCGCCCCATTCCGCAGCAGGGCCTCCTGGTAGGCCACCAACCAATGCTGCATTTCCTTGGTCTGTTGCTGGAAGTGCTGAAGCAGTCGGGCCTCCTCTAGGTCCCGCTGGTACTCTATGGCTCGAACCTTCACCTGAGGACCATTGAGATGTGGGTCAGGTGACAGGACGATAAGCAATGCATGTTGATGATGTCACTGACCTGCTTCAGGAGCATCTCTAGACCTCGCACCTCCTCTATGATAGCCGCACTCTCTGCTGGACTGCATTCCTGCTTCCTGCCTCACAGGAAGTGACCCATGTAGTCCTCCTCAAGTGTAGCTCTAGTCAAAATATAGTCTTTCTAGAGCTAGCTGTTTTCTAGAACCTTCCCTACAGTATTGGTCTCTACTACTTCTTCAGAATTTTTCAAGTACTCCTCTTCTTTATTCCTTCTCTTCCTTTACTAGCCTTAACTATTCCCCTGCTAGGACTTGTGGTCCTGTGACTCTTCTATAAACATTTTGTAGTTCTTGTTTTGTCTTACTCTAGACCTTCTCCAGTTCTTCTGTAATCCTTCTGAAGTCCCTCGATCACCTACTTTACTTACATACTCTATTCATTTTTAATAATTTTCTAGTGCCCTTCTCTTTTCCTCCTCTAATCTTTCTCTTGTCCTTTAGTGGACCTACTCTCATCTTCCTCTAGTCTTTGTCTACCTCTAGTCTGGACCTTCAGTAGTTTTCTTCTGCAGACCACGACGCCAAAGTTAACTTACCCATTGGCGAGGTCCTTCAAGTAAGCGATCCTGCCTTCCAGGGTGTTGATATTTCGCTGGGTGCTTGCTTGCTGATTCTCACCAGCCCGCAGTGCAAATAAACTACCTCCACTGCCTGCCATGTTCATGTTTACGGGTTCCAGCTGCTCGAGATGGGCCAACTGTGTCCTTACATCCTGGACTTGCTGCAGGAGGAAGCGCATGTCAGCCATGCTCAGCACCTCGCGAGCCTTTTCATCCTTGCGCCGCTGGAGACTTTCCCATCTGTGGTCAGGAAGTACGTACAATTAAGCCAGCTGTACACTGAGCAAGGCTACTACAGTCTCCCAGGTCTTTCTCTAATCGTCTTCTAGTCATTTGTACCTGGTGTTAAGGCTGCTAAGGCATCTCTGGATGTCTTTGTGTTTACCATGTCTGTTCCTCACCAGCTCCTGTGCAGTCTTGGTAATGTCATCCAACTGGCCATGCCCACTCATCATTTCAGTCACAAAGTTCTGGAATGTTAATTGTTATCGTTTTTGTGTTGATTATGCAGATGGGATTATATAGCTAAATCCTAAAATCGAACCTCATATTTGGCTTGGAGTATATGGAGGTCTTTGAGGTGTGTGTTGAAATTATCCAGGTTGCTCTCCTTGTCATCTATCCACCACTCAAACTCCTGGCAACGGCCATAGAAACGATGCAGGAGCACCATCTCCTCCAGAATCTTAACCTTAGACTGTAAGTACCAACATCAGAACAAAACAAAAAACAAATCCCGAGCTACATTTCCCAAGATTCCTCCTGTTCTGAGCCTTCTGTAGTCCTAGACCACAGGTGTCAAACCGATTCCAGAAAGGGCCTAGTGGGTGCAGGTTTGCTTTCCAACCAATGAAGAGGACACCTTTTCACCAATTAGATCTTTTACATGTGTAATCAGTTAAACTTTGTCAGGTGCTGCTTGTTTCAGCAGGAAGTTCATGGGTTAAACTCGGCGCGTTATCGGTTGGAACAAAATCCAGCAACCACTAGGCCCTTTCTGGAATCAGTTTGACACCTGTGTCCTAGACTAATCCATTTCTAGACATCATGTAGTCCTTGCATAGTCCTCTAATGCTGCTGAATCCCGCTATTGCAACTGTCCCCCCTGCAGTTATTTTGTAGGCTTTCTCCACTCTACCTCAGTCTACTATTCCCTCCAATTCTGCTCTAATAGTTTTATTGTCTTCCTCAAAACATATAGTTCTCTATTTGAGAGTGTGATGGATGGACGGACAGACAGAGTAGATGTGCCGAGTTCCACTTTTGTCCTCCTCTATTCATTTTCTAGGCTATCTCAACAGAATTCAGTCTGCATTCCCGTAATACTGTACTTACCTCCAAGAGATTGCACATGGACATATAGTCCTCATCCAGTTGGGCCTGAGTCATCTCTACCGTGGCTCTCTGATACTGAGGGTCTGGGGCCCATGGAGTTTGAATCTCACTGGTGCTGTGATAGGTCGAACGACGGCGACTCAGACGGATAAACCTCCTCCCCTGGATGTTTACTATACCATTGGTTGAAGCTGGTGAGTTGGAAGGAGCCTAAAGGAAAGGAGGATGTTAATTACAGATGTTCTGGTAAACGCAATCTTGGATTCATCTCACCGGAGCTGGCGCAAATGTCAGGTACGTGTTGGGGATCAGTTGCTGGTTTCCTCGGACATCTCTGATCATAACTTTGTCATGATTAGTGTCAGTCCTAATGATCGTGACAGTCTCATTCCGATCCAATGGAAAGTCACCTGGAAGTGTCAGAGACTATTTTAATACAGGAATGGGAACTTTTTTGCTAAAATATTCTATGACTCTAAATTACGAAAATGCTCACTGGGCCACAATGAGGAACACTTAACCACAGCTATTTTCTACAATGCTACAAGGCTTATTTGGTTAAACTTGTTGATGTTGTAAAGTGATCAAGTACCTCGGATGTATTTGAACCGAACCTTGGCCTTGACTTCCTGGGGTACAGAACCAGTCCCACTTGTAGCTCTGGGGGGCGACGATGTCCCCTGTGGTCCCCCCTCGTCTGAAGAGTCACTGGATTCGACCACCTGACTCGACTGGGGTTCCACCTACACAGACAAGCATCCAATGACTTGATGGCATCTTCCAGAATGTTGAGCAGTGCTTTACGGGATGAGCACAACAAACAGTGAGTGCCGTGAATCCTGCGGCACTTCTGGCCTGCTCTGCCAGCCTCTTCATCTCAGCACCATAGGCTTTCATCTGTTTTTCAAGGTGCAAGTGGCGCTGGAGCAAAGCTGTTGAGCTGGATTCATCCTTCCCGTAGTCCTCACTGGTCAGCAGCGCTTTTTTGACGGTCAGCCAGGAGTTTGCCTCCTCCACATCCGCAAAGTACTAGAGCACACAAGGACAACTAATCAACATGTGGGAGGGAGCTTCTCCTGCCCAGTCACAAAGCGAAAATTGTGGTAATTACAATGAGTAGCAAAAATCCACAACTAACTGATCCCCTTAAAAAAGGTTAATAAATTACAATAGTTGCCACCAGGAAGCTTGGAAAGGCACTATTTTGGTCAAAATGAAACACCTCAACTTCACTTCAACCTAGTTTCTAAGAACTAAAGACAGCACAAGTAGTACTTATTAATGTCTATATGAATATCATCAACTCACTTCATCATGTATTATATCCACCAAGATGTCACCGGATGGCAACAAAGCATTACTTTTGTCTAAATGAAGCTCATAAACTCACTTCCTAATTGTTCCTTGGCACCAAGATCGCGCCAAAGTAACTACCACTGTTTTTTTCGTTGTCATGGTTTTGTTTTTGTTTCATGTTTTTTATTTAATTTATTTGCTATGTGTGTCGCTGTCGTGTGTTCGCCGCATACCTGTTTGATGGCTAAGGCGGCGTCCAGTCTCTGTCTTTGAGCACTGGCATCTGCATTGACTTGCATCCAGAGTTTGGCCAAATATTTTATGCGTTTGCCAATGTATCGCTGGTCCTCTGCACTCT
The DNA here is from genome assembly GCF_030265065.1 of Corythoichthys intestinalis. NCBI lineage: Eukaryota > Metazoa > Chordata > Actinopteri > Syngnathiformes > Syngnathidae > Corythoichthys > Corythoichthys intestinalis. The sequence goes on from NC_080409.1 coordinate 28,111,620, forward strand.
GCTCAGTGCTGACATTCTCCCCTTCACGCAAGACGCGATGATACACGGGCCCCTGAGCATGAAGTTCCACCTCCAATGCCTAGATACATTCACACGCATCAAGAAATTGTAATGAGCATGCGTGCAGGTGTCACCTTGTGTCTGTGCAGCGTCAGCATCACGTGATCAACGTCCCGTCCGAGCGAAGCAGCCTGAAGCTGTGTCCGGCACTCATCGAGCCCCACCTCCAACTCTTCACAGTTGTGGAAGAACTCAAAGAGTGCCAACATGGCCTCCAGACGACGCGTTCTGTTGGTGCTGTGTGACACTAAAGCCATATACTGGCTATGCAGAGCTCTCACTCTGCTTTCGATTTTGTGAATGTCCCTTGAGTTTCCCTGAAAGAGGCAACACAAGCATGTTGGAGTTTTCCGCACTGGTTCCACCGTGGGATTGAAGCTGCGAGCAACAAACTTTGAGGGCCGTGCTGCCGATGGTGCTGATGGTCTCGCCGTGGGTTGAGATTTGTGCTTCCAGGAGGCGGTGCTTCTTGAGAAGAGAATCCGTCTCTGTCAATTGTTTGCCGAACTCAGAAGAGGAAGCCTGGACCTGCCAGTCAATATTTATCACACTTGGAGTACATAGATTCTCTGTTGGAAGGTTGTCAAACTCATCTTTGTCTAGGGCCCCACATTAATTCGGGATTCCCTTGGAGGACCATTATGCCTGCCAACTTGGAATGATATGATTAATTGACAACAAATCGATTATCAAATGAATCGACAATTCTTTTGGTAGTCGATGAATCGTTTGGATACATTGTTGATAATGGTCTAAACCCGTGTTTTTGAGCCTCTTCATAAATAATCTCTTATTTTTGAAAATATATTTATATGATGAAGTACACTCACATGATCTATTTTGGCGGGTCGCACAAAATGATGTTGCTGGTCGGGTCAAGACCTCAGGCCACAAGTTTGAAACCTGTGCTTTGTAGTGTCCTAAGAAGCCACCAACTGGTGACAATACCTAACTCATTCACTGCCATTAACAGTGATGAACATGAAATCTATTTTAGGTGATGGAATGACGGAGATAGACAGGTGCGACTATTCATCTGCGCGAAGAACCTCAAAGAGTTCCAGCTCATTTGGTAGACAACATAATTACAGCGTCTAGTGGAACTCATTTGTTTGTTATTAGTAGATTTCAAATCCTTTCGAACTGGGAGTGTTGGCAGCGAAAAAAACATTTGCTGATTCCTGAATGTTCATTGGATGTTTTTCGAGTTAACAAATGATGGGAAATGTATGTCTCTGTTAACCGTTTGTATTATGTTTACAATTTAAACCATTAGCTGTGTTCTAAATGGTGGTACCACACATTTTTCAAAACTATGTTGAGGCTTGACTCCTGATGTGCGCAATTATTGACAGAAAATTGAAATGTTGCACACACGTGAAGCTCTTTGAGTTCCTGGGAGAAGACGTCAATATCTCTGAGGACACTGAAAGTTGAGACGACACTTCCCAGCATCTCCTTCTGCTCTTGCAGCTGCTTCAGAATATCCTTCCATCCACTTCTAATCTTCTCCGCCCTAGAAAAGGTTGGTTTTGGTTTCACAAATCCATTTTGGCTCATTGTCCGACCTACCTCCTGTTGACAAGTTCCTTGCCGTGGTAGTTTCCTCTCTGGATGGCGTCGGCCATGTCTTGCAGGGCGTGGAAACGAGGCTCCCTGGCCTGTGCATCGGTGGCAAGCGCCTCCAGACGCCTGATAGCCACCTGCGCCTCCTCCAAGGTGCTCAGGCTGTCAAAATTCTGCTGGCGGATCAGGTGCCTGGTGTCCTCCAAGTAGGTTTCTCTCAGGGTTGCCTGGTCATTCTCATCTCATAAATATCTGGTCGACATCTCATCAGGTTCTTGCTTACCTTTCTGCCAAACCTCTGGGCCAGCTGCTCCAGGCTTTCCAAGCGCAGGAGCGCTCCCTGTAGGGCTCCTTCGCGCTCATGTTCTGCTTTCTCTAAAAGTAGCCATCCTTTTTCGATGTCTCTGAGGGTTTTGCCTTCACAAAGAACAAACACTGCGACATCTTGGACTTCCAAGACCAGGGATACCAAACTCAAATTGTATTTTTTGGTTTTCTCCAAAGGCTAAAAAGTCTGCCAAACCATTGGAGCTGAAAAGATTTATTTGTTCATGTTAAGTTTGCGTACCTTCCGATGGCGCATAGGCTCTCTGGTTGTTAGCAGCCAGTTGAGTCTTCAGACTGAACAAAAGAGCTTCGATGGCTCCACGTTCCTGAAGAAGAAGGAAAATGGAAACCAAAGAGGAAGTTATTGTTATTTCAAACAGCTGAAGCAGATGGGTTTTCACCTGATATTTGGGTGGTTTCTCCTCCGTCCTGTAGGTCTTGAAATCTCCCATCAGGATCTGAAGCTCCTTCACAGAGTTGGGAAAAGTTCTGTCATTGAGGCGCAGTACCTACAACACATCCAGCACTTCTTAAAAAAACAGTCAATCAAATCTCAGTTCATCATCTTTACGTTCTTTTTCTTACAGTCACTTGGATCCAGCGCAGTAGCTCGGACACCAATTTATCATAGCGGATTTTCATAGCATCCAGATCCATCAGCATGCCCACGATCTGAGGGGACATGTCACTTTTGAGTGATGTTCTCTAATTTGTATACCCTGTAACTTCATGTAATGACACACAGGTTTGAAACTCGAGGCTCGGGTGTAAGATCCGGCTTGCCACATCATTTTGTGTGGCCTGTGAAAGGGAATCATGTGTATCGATAGTTTTTTGCAAAAATAAATTCAAATAACTTTTACAATCTGTTCATAGAGCACTATAGAAATCAGATATTGACTTTTTTTCTTTTTTTAAATTAAAATAAAGTAACATTTAAGTGTATTTTTCATTTTATGGTTTAAATCTAGAGAATACAGTAATTACTCTATTCTGTTTTGATTGTTTTTTTCCTTGTTGTTGTTTTTTTAATAGAAAAATTGGAACAAATGATACTGTATTTACCGTTTTCCTAAAAAAGTATTATTATTTAAATATGTAAACAGAAACATGAATGAAAACTGAAAAATAAAACATTTAATAAAAATACAAATTAAACTAAATTAAAAAAACAAAAAAACATTTCCCCTTTTATTTTTTAAAATTAAAATAATGGAAACAAATACAAAAAGTAAAAATTTTAAATAAGAGACTTTTTCAACTAAACTCATTCACTGCCATTGACTTCGATTGACATCGAATAGGGAGGATAGAAAAGACTACGGTATGACTGCGCAGGCAGGCAAGGTGTAAGCAACATTTTAGCTCATTGACTTCCATTTCTACTTGGGAGGTCCCAGTGAATAAGGTAAGAGCTTCAAAAAAAGAGGATTTGGACAATGTCTAACTAAGAACAAAAAAGTCTCTAAATGATCCACAACTATTAAAATAGCTGTCCATTCATTTGATGATCGATTGTTGATTATCGATGGCATCCCTAGTTGCCATACTTAATGTCCTTTCAAAGGAAACCCAAACTCCAATGTGGCCTTTGGCAAAGATGACTTTGACACCCCTGTTCTAATATGAAGTTCTTTTAAGTGATCTAATTTCATGTTCTAATGCTGTGTTCTACCGTTTGATCTTGTCTTAGTTGAGGGCCCAAAATGCCGTTCTCTAAAATCGGATTTTCTCACTTGATGTTCTTTACCTAACTCGCCTATGGATGTTATAACATGAAGTCTAGTGATGATGTTCTCTACTTTTGTAATTTTGTCTCGATGTTTTCTCATTTTATGTTCAAACTTGATCTTGAATTTGAAGTTCTAACATTGTGTTTTCTAATTGTTCTAATTTTGTTCTTTTTGTTTCTCTGACCTTCCTGGAATTTGCGTGAGAAATGTGGTTAAACAAACCTTGTGGAGGCTCCAAGTGGACTTCTGGCTCCTGTACCTCCTTTTTACCCATAATCCACTGAGGCGGCCCCCCACTGACATATTGCCTCCCCCTGACTTTACCTCAAACCTGCTAACATCACCCGACGTTCAAGGGTTAGATATTTTTGCAACTTGACAAACCGCTGCTGCCTACGTCCTGATTGGCTGATTGCCCTGTGCACACCCACAAATACACAATCTCCACTGAAAGGCCATATAAAGTTGCCATCAAGTAAAAATAACTTTCCAACTTGCTTCGTAGTCCGAGATGACTCATATGTGCTGCACCTCTGACTGCAGGTAGCTTCCCGACTCTAATCCCGATATAATCCAGATTGACGTCTGGATTAGGTGATGTCACTGCACTGCGTGTATGTGACGACTACTAGTGGTTTACGGCAGTGCTGCAAGCAGATTCGCAAGTGTTTGTGTTGCATTGCCCCTTGGTGGACAGGAGCTGTCACCTTGGCGATCCTCTTCTGTCCGGTCTGCTCGTGTTTGATCCTTGAAAAGTGGTGGTAGAAGAGCGACACGTATGTCATGATGGACTTTTCGTCGGGTCGTGCCACCATGATGTCATCCGCCTCCAGCAGCTGCATGATGCCCAGCGAGCGCTCTGCCACGCCGAACGCTTGCCGGAGGTTAAAGCGGGGGTCGTCACCACGGAGACTGGCGAAGTCCAGCAGGTCGGGTCTGGGGAGGGGCCAGCCGTGAGCGTGAGTTTGTGTGTCGATTTGCGTGTGTGTTACCTGTGCGCATGTATCAGTGCGTTGAAGGCCAGTCCGTCTCTCCAGCTGGAAGAGAAATCCTGGACGTTGACTCCAGCGTAACCCGATGTTTTCCTCTGGCACCAAATCAACAAAGCTTCTTTTGCCGATACGTGGACGTTGCTCGAGCCCGAGCCCTGATGACAAACACAAACAGTTGAACAAAAAAGGAAAAAAGGACAGAAGACAAGGGATGAAAAAAGAACACAAGAAGAAAAGGAATAGGGGAAGGAAAAAGATAAAAGGAAACTCATCGAAGGAGGGAAACGTAAAAAGGAAATAATGCAAAAAAGAAGGAATGCAAAAGGATGGAAAGAAAGGTAGGACAGAAGAAAGAATTAAAGGAGAGGAGGAAACAAGGAAACGAAAGAAGGGAATTATAAAGGGAGCAAGAGAAAAAGGAAAGAAAAAAACATGAAAAAGGAGAAAAAAGAAGGGAGAAAGAAAATGAGACAGCAGGAAGTGAGGAAAGGAAGACAAAACTGCCAAAGGAACAGAGGAGGAGAGTTAAAGGAAGTTAGGCATAAGAGCAGGAAAGAAAGTTGAAGGAGGAAGGGTTTTGAAAATGAGGAAAAGAATGTAAGAAAAAGAAAGGAACAACATAAAGGAGGACTACAGAGAAAAGGACAAAAAAGAAGGCAAAGACCTAGCATACCTGTTCCAGCAGGTTGATGTTTCCAATCTGGAACCTGAGGATGATGATCCACAGCAGACCCAGGATCAGCGTGCGGTCACCATCCACCACGTTTTCAGGACCGATGGAGTCCACTCGAACCTCACGTATGAAAAACAAGTTTAGTAATGATTGTTTCAGTGCCATTGACTGCGATAGACGTCCAATTTATTAGGACTGGGAGCATAGCTGGGTAATAAGTCATTACATTTACCTGAGTAACTTTATGCGAAAAATGTATTTGCTGCTTTACTAATCCATATTTTTTACTTTTACATAAGTAGATTTGTGAAGAAGAAACACGACTCTTACTTTATCCTCTTTATTCTGCATATTAGATTTTACTTTTTTTCCCCCATTTTTTTTTTTTTATTGCCAAGGACGCCAAGATGTTTCACCTGTTTCACCAATGAGACGTTGCAACAATAATCACATTAATCTGTTATACCAGTCCGACTCAAGCTTGCCGTTCCATGATCAAGCTGGCTTGTTCAATCACGTGGCATCTTTAAAGCACCTTAAAAAATTAAGTATATGACATAGAGTGTTGCCCAGTTTTTATTTGGCACCGATTGACCATTGAAAACCGGAGATATGATCCTTTTAATTTCATAAAAGGAACTACGAAGGAACTATTCATTATTCTAACTAGGAACTAATTTTCTCTCTTAGAGGGCACTCATGCTCTTTGGACGAATGATGCGTCAGTCCTGTTGATTTTTTTTTTTTGTTTCGCCGGACTTTTCTTTGTCTTAAGGTGATAATTACAGATACACGATAATTATTGGTCCAATAATTATCGGTCCGATAATAGGAATTCCCAATAAATCCAATAACATTATCAATAGGACCGATAATATACGTATAATTTTGGCACGGTGTTGGCGGATTGGGATGTGTGCGTTTGTTTCCACTCCTATTTTGCCAGTACAACGTGTCAGTGACTGTGTGTGGTTTGGGAAGAGGGAGTTTTACAACAAATCAAGCGCTCCTTTTTTGTGACATAACAATCAACTGACTGCAGTACTGTGCAGAACGGCTGGCTAACAAAAAAACTAGCATGGCATCGGTAGTGTGTGATTTGTCAGTGGAAAACGCTTCACTTGCAATTTGTAACACATGCAAAGCCGAAGTTCCACGAGGAGAGGAAAAGTTGTCGAGCCACAACACATCTTAATAAACCACTTAGAAGATCACAATCGCTTCAATGGTGTTTTAAAGGAGTACGAGGACGCGCGAGCTGCGAATGAAGCTGCTCATCCCAGGTTCATCATTCCAAGCCGCCGCCACTTTTCAGATGAATGTTTACCGGCAAATTATGATGAGATTGCCACACTTGTCCATACTTAGATCGGCAACCATGCATGCACATAAATTTCACCACGGACATATGGACGTGTAATGTTTGTCCTGTCAGCATGCTTGGTCTTACGGTGCAGTGGCTGGATAAGGATTTCGTACTGTACAGAGACAAAACCTCATGCTTAATTGAAAATGGGTTCACTCACTGCCGTTTATATGGATTATTATAAGGCAAGCCATTAATGCTTTTTGTTCTACCATATTTGATAATGAGGAATGCGCTTTCACTAAATGTATAACTTGTTTAAGTGTCATAGTTATTTACTTTTGGATACTGTGAAGACACTGAAGAGTATTAATGCACTTTTTGTTTCAGTTAAATTTATCAACATTTACCTGTAAGTATTTCTTTACTGAATCCTAGCCTTGGCTTATGCAAAGTTTTGTTACTGTTCTAGAGGCCTAATTTTTCTATCATTGAGTGATGAACCTTACTCTGGCAATTAGCCAATGTTTGCATTTTAAAGTGTTATTTTTACAAGTTATTGAGAGGCCTTTTGGTTATTGATAGGCTTGCTGTCCCAAAATTGCCAGGTTGTTTAATGTACCAGGACCACAACTGTCTCCTCTCCTCTAGCACCAAATATTTAATCTGATGACAAAGCACAACACCTGTTGGGTTTATGTTTTAGTTCAGTGCTTATTGTTCAGGGAACACCCCTTCAATGACATTGACTAATTGATTGTGATTGACTCAAATTATAATTATTTTTAAAAAAAATAATAAATATTGGCACTTTATTTGAAGTTGAGACTTCTTGTCTTTGTTTTCTTCATTATAATAATGTTCATGTCATCCTGAAGAATCTGGTTAGGTCAAAGGCAAATTTATGTTGAATCCACCACTAGTTTTTTTAACTTCCAGGGGTTAAAAAACTGTGAATATACACTACCGTTCAAAGGCTTGGCGTTGCTTTATCCCCAAATTTTTGAACCGTAGTGTATCATATGGGATTTTTCATTATATACAATCCGGTTCAAAAGTTTGGCAACCCCAAACTTTTGAACGGTAGTGTACATTTAAGAATTATATATTTACTATCGGTTATCGATATCAGCTTTGAGGAGCAGGAAGTTATCGATATCGGTATCGGTTTCAAAAAATGGATACGTGCACCCCAAGTGATAACGTAATAGGTTATAGTACAGTAGAATGATAATAGTTCATATCGATTACTGTGCAGAGAAAAAATACCATTGTTTAATAAAACAAAAAAACATCATAAGCAGTTACTCTGAATGTTACTCATTACTTTGGTATTTTATTCAACAAATACTTTTTACTACTTGTGTACATTTTTGGATGACTAATTTTACTTTAGTAATATTTTGAAGTAACGCTACTCTTACTTGAGTACACTTTTTGGCTACTCTACCCATCTCTGGCTGGGAGGAGCACGGCATCAATCAGATGATTGTATTGAATGACATACAGTATAAACTTTTGTTTTGAAGCCATGTAGTGGCATCCAAAGGCAATAACAAACCTTTTAGGCAGGTTTCAACAACAATACAGTACTCGTATCTTAAAGCACTATTGTATCAAATTTGTCACAGCGTTATTCTACAGTTTATGCTTCTACACATTGTGATATGTTTGGACATGAAAGGTTTCTTAAAACGTTTTGGATTTTCTAAAAATATGATGAAATTGGACTGTAGTTGTAGAATAAGCCTGTGACAAATTTGATACACTGGTGCTTTAAGATACGAGTACTGTATTGGAAAGCCAATTACATGCAATGACATTCTTTGGCCACCGGGGGGGGGCACTGCCTTTCCTAACCCCACCCAAACTGCGTATGATCGACACTGATTTTGTACAAACCAAAGGTAAATATTGTGTAATTTGTCCTGCTCATTTTGCTGTAAAATAGTGTGTTTTATGGAAAAATAAACATAATACAAATATATCTTTCAAAAACACGATGTCTTTCAATAAACTAAAAAAGTTCTGTACCAATTATAAAGCTACTATTGAATCAAATTTAATTTTAGTCTAAGGAGGGACAGAGTCAAAAACCTGGCCACGGGACCAAGGACATGCCGCGAAAACACTCAATATAAAACCATTATGACTAAACATAGTAATATATCATATTTTTTAGTAGGTTCGCCTTCATGCCTTGGAAGTGCAGCATGAGTGTTTTATTTATTTTGTTTTTGTTAATTTTTTTGTTTTTCCTATTTCTGCCTGGGACACAAATTCTATGATAGTTGAGAATCACCCCACCCCACCTGATGTTGCAATACCAAAAGTGACCACACGTTAACGTCGTTTATTAAACACACTGCTCGACGTAATGTGGGTGTGCGTGTATGTGTGTGTCAGGTATGATTGGTGACAAACCTTGCTTCTCAGGAAGTTAATGGCAACGCCATTGTTCTCCAGGAAGTGGACCCTGAGTCTGCGCCGGCTGGGCGGCGCCAGGGCCTTGCCGGAGATAAGCTCCAGCAGGCGAATCAGAACCACTCCACTCTTCAGCTCTGTGTACACGTCTGTCAGATCGGCCTTCTCCTGTGCGCACACGCACAGGATAACGTTAGCCAAGGCTTTGAGCTACACTTCCACATGTTGACAATTAGTTTGACATGTTTTGACATTTACTTCCAAAATAAAATGTTTCCCAAAGTGTCCGACGGGAAGGACACAGGTCATCCTACAAGAAGATGCCTCAACCAGACTTCCCGCCACTGTTGCGCAACTTCCTGTTGGAACGCGTGGCTACACTAAATGTACTTAAAAAAAAATTTTTTTTTTTTTTAATTAACAACAACAACACGACAGAATAAACAATAAACACAAAAATAGATAGAAAATAATAATACAAACCATAAAGCCGAGTTGGCTTTGTGTTGACATTTTTGATGGATCGGAAACATAAGTAAAAGATTTTTAAATCTTATTTTTTAAAATCTAGGCATCAGTGGGTTAATTCAAAATTCACATATATAAAAACCAAAATAAACAACCAAAAATGGGAATCTATTAAATTCGAAACATTCATTTGACATTTACATTTTTTATTTATTTATTTATTTTTTGCTACATTTAATTCATTATTGCTGTAGCTTTTCTTTTTTTTTTCAACATATTTAAATAAATGAAGGTGCAATTACATCAAAATTACAATAAATATAAAATAGTTTAAACAGAAAAAAAATACTTAAACATATACAAATATTGAAATAAGTCTGGGAAAAAAACATTCTGAAATGTTTACATTTAACTTTTTTATTCTGTACTTGTTTAATTTTTGCACTCTGTGTCACATTGTTTTAAAATTCAAAATGTGCAAGTGAAACATCAAAGTGAAAAATTGCTGAGTCAGTACTGCTACCTTACGCCGCTTGTTGTCAAAATATTAATAAAATGCCGATCAAGTGGTTTCCGTGATATGTCAACAGAGGCCAGTGGAAACCCGGTATGATGTCACAACTTCCAACCATGTGGACCCCCAAATTAAATATCCATATTTAAAATCCATATAAAACAGAACATTTATTGCTAAATAAATGATCATGTTTCAGTGCCGTTGACGGCTCTGAACAAGCAATCCAATTAGATTGGGAGGGCTGGCAGTGATCATCCCATGCCGACCCTCCGAGTCCAAATGTGTAAATGTAACTGTGCTAATGTGACCTGGTTCTTGGAGAAGACACTGTTGATCCACTTGGTGAAAGTTTTCTTTTGAACAATCATCCTCTGCTCCTGAAGCTCTCGGACACGCCCAGCCCCATCCTCCTCGCCCTCCATACTGATTGGTCGTCCTAAAGATTATTGGTCATCATCATCGGATGGTTACCATCAGGTGCTTTGAGGTGACTTTTCCGCTGTCACCTGATTGTTACTGACGGAGCACTTTCCTCGAAATCACGAGCTTGTAAACCTTACACACACTAAAAAGGACTATAAAGTGACAAGTACACTTCCTTGTGGGACTCTAATGTCAGCTATGCAAGCACTACATGTTCATCTTTAACATTTAAGACAATCTACAAAAATTGTGAATTTTCTTAAATGACGGGCCTTCATTTAGAATGACTGGGTGCAAACTCAAAATCATGTGCATTTACTTCATGTTTCTTGCTAAAACCTAATTTTTCAATGCAAGATTGAAGATTAGGTAAACAGAAATCAGACTAATTACTCCCCGTTTGCGATTTTTAAAATGATTTTAAAAAGTAAAAGAATAGTAACCATTTTCTGTTTATAAAAACAACTTTTCCACCTTTATATTAAAAAGAAATACTACGATGTGGGCTATGACAAAGGCTTTGACACAACTGAGGTAGAAATTGAAATAGGATACATGAAATGTTGACATGTAAAACTGCAAAAACAACAACTAGCAGAACATGCAAAAAGATTACCTTTTCTTCGCCAAATGATCCAAAGATGTGAGCATCTACAAGAAACTGCAAAGTAACTGTCTTGACTATGAGCGAGACCTTTGCATCCATTTACAGCATTTCTAGCATCACCTGACAATAGCAGCACACACACCTGAGTTAAAGTTCACATAGACGTCCAATCCATTTAGACAAAATACGATGGTCGCACTAAGGAATGAAAATCTTTGCTCGTCTCAATCCACTAATAAAACTGTTTTTTTATATATACATTTTAACTCATTCAGTGCCATTGACTGTGAACCTTGTCCAATCCATTTGGACTAGGGCTGGCAGTAATTATTGCAATTGCCATCAATTGCATTCACTGAAGTGTATGAATCACATAAAAACATTCTCCTAAATTAACTTTGTTCTGATCAACATAAAAGACAAATATGTCAGCAAGCGCTCAGTCCTTATGAGGACAAATTTAATTGGTTAAAGAATCAGTACCATTGCTAATATTAACAAAGGTTTGTGACGATTAGGTTGACATATTAACATATTAACATTCTGAAATCTGATTGGACTAAAACAAAGTGCAGACAATATAAACGCTAAATAAAGGATAGATTACATGAAAATCATGCAGACTATTTGGTTCAATACTGATCATGAGCAATCAAGAAAGGAGAGGAGTACAAATATGATTTTTTTATTTAACGCTATTTAATCTCTTTGTCAAAGCTTTTATTGTGAAAAGACAGGCATAGGCAGAAGGCACGAATGTACTGAATGCACTTCCTGTCCTATAAAGACATTTTGGTGGTTTTTCCATGAGAAGAAAATTTGGAGGAATTTAGAGAACAAGAAGGGAAAATAAGGACGAAGAACAATAACAAGAAACTTACATGAGTACATAAACATGAAGAGCAACAAGACAGGAAAAGAAGAAAAAAACGAACATAGAAAACGAAGATTGAGAGCAAAAAACAGAAAAACATGGGGGGGGGGGGGGGGGGGGGGACCAAGATGAAATGAACATCTGGATAAAAAAAAAAAATGAAGAGCAAGAACCAGAACAACAAAAAAACAAAATGAAGAATATGAGCAACATGAAAAAAGAGCAAGAAGAATATTTGGAGAGAGATGGCTTTGGTCCAAGCGCAGAAAAAACGGCGAATAAGCATGTTTTTCTGTGAATCCCAAAGAACAGGTTAATTCCAAAACTTTCTCCATGGAAAGAGTTGCAAATTATGGAAGCATATTATTGCCACACACACCCAAAAAAGTTGAAATCATGTTTTAAAATGAAGTTTTTGCATACAAGTATCACATAAAAGGTGATAACATGTAAAACATGATGCGTAAAAATGTTTTATCTTATAAAACCTGATAACTATCATGTATTAATGTGAAATCAATCAAGAATATTTGGACACAAGTCCTATTTGATTTTATGGTCACATCCTTTTTAGGTAGTAGGATATAGGTAGTGTGCTCAATAACTGAAATATTGCCATGTGAAAAACTAAGCATTAAAGTACATATCATATATATATATATACTATATGTCTATCTAGATACATTTTTTTAAAACTGTATTGGGGTGGTGCTAGCGGAGAGTTTGATACCAGTTGCGATATGACCGCCTGCTTACACCCACGAATGAAACCCAGCGCAACATCAGGTATGCTATCTAGTTCCTCTCCTCGCCCACCCAGGCCTCTAAGACTCTGCCAGGTCCACCATGCTCCATCCCTGCATAGTAGGACATCAGCAATGAACAAATGCCTGAAGCATCGTCAACCAAGTGTACTGCTGGAAAACGACAGAAAGCAAAATGCTGGAGGATCATAAGTCCATCTATTAGAAAAACGTTTAAACAAATTTTAATTAAATTGATTATTAAAATTAAAAATGAAATTTGATGTGCAACTGTCATATCATGTGCTGACAGTACAATGTGGTCCGCTTCATAGATGTTAGATATCGGGCATCTAAAAACGCAACTTTACTGTCGTTGAAGTTGCCGTTATCTGCTACTTATTAATAAGCAAATAATTAAAATAAGTGTTTATAAAAGTTCTTGTGAATTAATAATAGTGAACCCTCCAAAATAATGGCAGGTAAAAAAAATAAATTAAAAAAATCATTAGATCAATATTAACGATCGTCGATAAATCAGGAGAAAAATAATTGTTTGGGACAGCCCTAAATAGAACCTAAAGAATTATTTCAAAAGCGTTAGCTATTAGCTATGCTTCTGCTTTACAAAATGATCACGTTTTTATATAATAATAATACTGTATTTTTCAGACTATAAGGCGTACCATCAATTTATCATTTATTTTCATACAGAAAGCGCACCTGATAAGGTGCATTAAGTGCACTGATGTACTACATTTGCTATCTTTTAACATTGTAATTATTGGTTTATGGGCTTGATAAATTAATGGGGCGGCCTGGTTCAGTTGTAGTGTAGTCGATCCCCAACTCAGAGGTTGTGGATTCCAATCCCTGCCCTGATGACCTTGTCCAAGCATCCTTGAGCAAGATACTGAACCCCACGTTGACCCTCATTTTGCGTTATCAGTAGGTAAATAAAGCTTTGGCGTGAAAGCGCTTCGAGAAAAGCACTAAGTCCATTTTACCATGATGAATGGGTGTATTGAGCGCTTTACTAAAATAGTGCAATATAGTTATAATAGATTTAAGAGGTTATTAGGCACAATCAGAATCCATACTAAAGCACACTGGATTATAAGGCGCACAATCAATTTTTTGAAAAATAAAGGATTTCAAGTGTGCCTTAAATTCTGAAAAATATGGTATGTAACAAAGTGCTAAATATAATGTAAAAATGTCATACTGGTCTTTTTTAGGTGTGGGGGGGGCAGCAATATGCTTCCATAGCCAATTAAAGGAGGCGAGCTAGATTAAATTTTTTTTTTTAGTCTTCGGCATGGTTGTAGAGTGCCTCGGCTTCGCAGTGCTTGCGGTGGGCAGGGGGTACCAGGTGTGGTGGCAGCTCGGTAGGTAGCTCATAACCTTCCAGCTTAACTTTGATAAGATGTTGAGCCAGCGCGAACTCCTCGTCGTCTAGGCTGCCGTCCTGGTCACAGTCAGCCAGCTTCCAGATCTTTCCTAGCACGGTATTGGGAAGCCGTGAGTTCATCATCTCCTTCTTAGCATTGACGCCGCTGATCTTGCCATTGACTGGCATGAGCGTGTAGAAGATCTCATCATAGCGATGCTTGTCCCGGCTCACGATCCAGTCATCTGCGTCGGCACCGGCGCTGATGCCCTCACCGTAACCGCGGCCAAATGGCCCGTCCTGGGAGCCCTCGAAGGCACCACCTGACACCATGGCCGGTGGCGCCTTGGACTCCTCCTCGCGGATCATCGCCATCAGACCGGCGATCTTGGATGCCAGCATTTTGTCCACGGACTCAATTAGTTTCATCTTCAGAGACGGGAACTTGCTGAAGTCGTAATGCTGGAGCATGTCCTGGGTGGAGAAAAAAAATTCGGACTGGGTTGTACCATTTTTTTACTGTACTGTAGGATTATTTTTTTAATATGAAATTTAATTGTTTCAAAAAATACATTATTTTTGTACATTTTTTTATGGCTAGGACTTGCATTAAAATTATGAATTCCCAAACTATATCCAGTTGACCAAATTGATATATTTTTCTGCAGTGGATTCAAACAGGGACCTTCAGATTTATTTTTCCTGCTATATTATAAAAAATATCTAAAACATTTTTTTTCTTTATGTTTTTTTCTTTTATTTTGGTAGGAACATGTGGAAATCACTCAGTTATGACCCATCAGCTCTTATTCAAGAATTTTGGGGAGTTGTTGTCAATTATTGATCATTTTTTCTATTCATATACCTGCATTTTGGTGACATTGGGGAAATCTCCTGGACTGATATGGTGCTCTCTTTGCAGGATAGCGTAAATCTCCGGCAGCCTCATGATAAGCTCCTCCTTCTTCTTCTCCCGACCAAACAGTGACGGCATCTCCTTCTTCAGGTAGCTGATGATGTACGCATGCACCTAGCGGTAAGAAAGGCGGGACAAAGTTTATCTCCACGCAAGGAGGAGGAGGTGGTGGCGACCGGGCGGCGCCGACCCAGGATTAACCTGAGGCAGGAAGGAATGTCCTCCCGGTGCATCGTGGGAAGGAAGGAGAAAGCGCTCCATCCATCACGACGCAAATAGAAACGGCAGCAGCTAATTGCGTCAGCCATTCTCCCGACAGGAGACGAAAAGCAGGAACGAGCTGATAACGTGTTCGCTTGCCTGCAGTTTGTCTTCACAAGAATATCTCATGTACCAGCGATTGGGCCGCCCGTCCCCATCATGGAATGGCACATAGTGTGCATTCCAGAAACATTTAGTGGATGAGTTAGGCGCTTCATTCCACTCAAGTTCAACTGGGAGGCCTGGCAGTGAATTCATGTTTTAGTGCCATTGATGGCGATAGACGCTTAATCAAGTTGGACTGGGAAGGCTGCAACGATTGGCCTATCACCGTCAATGTCAGACGAGTTAACTTCATTTTGTGTTAACCATATTTTCTGTAGTATAAACCACTACTTTTTTTCCTCTTTGAACCCTTTAGCGCAATTTTTCCATTAACCAACAACAATCAGTTTCCCAGTGTAGCAGCACATCATGGTAACAAACCTTTAGCTTTATTTCCTAGTGTTAGCATGCCCAAGCCTACATTTGTAAAAAGGCATATTATTTCCAGTTACACACCAATACAAGACTATTGGTGCCACTACAGGACAGATTTAGGGCTAACCATGGGTGGTTTGACAAAAGATTATGCACAGTATGGTACGAAGAGGCTGCTATGCTAGCACGCTTCTAGCCGACTTAGTTAAGGATTTTATAAATTTATCTACAAACAATGTAACTCCACAGTGTGCTACAACCAAGGTGTGTTGCTAGAGCTAGCACTGACATAGTTATCCCAGAGTTCCAGCTTGGCTTTGAAGAGGACTTTGTCTGCTGCACGTTGAAAGTAGTCAAGGATTTGGTTTTCTTGGCCCCTAGTAGTACTAGCCAACTGCTTTTTAAAGTGAAGTTTTTGTGGTTTCAAACTAAACATACTAGTGGGACTTGTTGACACAGCTTCATGTGAATGAGGAGAACATGTTGATGATGGTAACTTTGCTGGAGTGATTTTTAATCCATCAAATCTTTCTATGCTGCATCTTTCTTTGTAAACGTCCTATAATACAATGTGTAAACCTGCGGCTTATAAGTGTGTTTTTTCTTAAATTTGTGTGGTGCGGTTTATAGTCAGGAGCACTTTACAGTGATGAATTCATGGTGATTGTCAAGACTTTACAGTAAACATCAAATAATAAACTGGGAATGAACTTCATGGTAAAGACTTGTGGTCAATCCCCGTGCCACAGCCCATCTCACCTTAGCCAGCCTGGCCCGCTTGATGAGGTCATTGAGTTTCCGAAGCGCTGCGTTCCTGGGAAGACTTTGGATGTCCCGGAAGAGATCCTGAGACTCAGCCTCAAAGAGACGCCTGAAAGCCAAAGAGACAGCATGACGATTCCGACCGATCGCGTGACAGCTAATTTCCACCGAACCTGTTCTCTGTGTTCTGCAGAGGTTTGGCCCAAAAGGAACCCAGATAAACTCGCACCACTTCGGGCGTGTTGATCACTTTGCCCAGCGACCACATGAGGGCCCCATACACGCGCATTAGCTGCTGTGTGTCCACCTGCAACAAAACAGAACTGGTTGAGAAATGAAAAGTGAAGGTTTATTAGTTAAGAGAAAAGTGGTAGACTGCTGACCTGATCTGCCTTGTTGAGGACCACCCTAATCTTATCGTCTTGTCCTTTGAGGGCTCGAATAGCCTCGGAGAACTCGTCAGAGATGTCCAACTTGTGTGCGTCAAACAACAGGATGATTCTGTCCACGCGCTCGCCAAACCAACGCAGAACCTCAGCAAAGTCGTAACCTACGCACACACAGTAAATAAATTAATTTCTTGCTACTGTACTTCCAGGAAGCAAAATGTTACAAATTTGGGGGTTACGGTGCAGTGCACACCAAGATTAATGTAAATTTAATAAGGTTTGATTCATCAAAATGGAGCTTAACAAGCAAACAGTTCCTCCAAAAAGTCACGTTTTATGCTTTTCAAGACATTTACTAACCTCCAGTTGAGCTATACACACAAACAAAATGACATTTACTGCGCTAGCAAAAAAATGGTGTCATTTACGGGGGGGGGGGGGGGGGGGGGGGGGGGGGGGTTTATTACACGAAATTAAGTTTTTAAAAAAAACACTGAAAAATTGAAATCGGGCCATAAAAAAAGCAAAAACACTGTAGTTATCTGTGACGTTGAATGCATGAGTGTGCATAGCAGGTGTTGGAGGGGGGGTGGAGGGGGACCTGGCTGATTTTTGTCAAATTTGTGTCGGTGTCCTACTAGAGGTAGAATCAACCTTTTTTCCTGTTGAAGAAAAAAATTCTTTTCATTTGGTTCATTCTGAGTTATATACGTGTAATAACACCCCAAATTCTGTGTGAAAAACAATGATTAGGTTCCAAAATGGCTGTCAATTTAGAGTTTGTCACACTGAAAATGGTTGCCAATGAAAGACTATGAAAGTTCCTAGCTGAAATATATTGGACGTCTATCGCCGTCAGTTGCAGCTGAAATGAGTTAACTGCCAAATGATCCTAAAGTTGTCTCTTCTTCATCAATAAATTAAGAACGTGTGACAAAAGACAACGCTCTCTAGTGTCGGGTTTCTTTAGTGTCTTCATGTGTTTATTACAGAAAGCCGGTTGATGACTTCACAGTTTCCACTTCCTCTTTTAAAGGAAATGCCTTCGGTCCAACAATCCTGCTTCCTCTTTCAAGCGACGGTGACACAAAATCACGCGGCAAACATCAACGCGTGTTGACTCAAGAAAACACACGCACTTTCATTCATTGTTTGTCGCTGCAAAAATACATCCTGGTGCCTATCAGGACGTGGAGGTGGAGCTCGCGAATTGAGAGATATGGATCAAATGTCACTTGCTTGATTTTGTGATGTCATCACTCAGCTTGACTTCGTAATCGTGATGCTCGACTACATTCGTGTTCCTCTCTAAGTCAGTTTACAGCCAACTAAATGTTTCCAGATGGCTGGAATGCCCCGCCCCCATGACTCCACCCGTCCTGCTGAAGCTTTTAACTGATGATGTCATCAGGCCACATAGCACCAAAAAGCCACTCCGTTTTGACACAACAGCCGCTTTCATGCATTGTGTAAAAGGTAACGAAGAGACCGATGTGTATACAGTGGGGCAAATAAGTATTTAGTCAACCACTAATTGTGCAAGTTCTCCCTCTTGAAAATATTAGAGAGGCCTGTAATTGTCAACATGGGTAAACCTCAACCATTAGAGACAGAATGTGGAGAAAAAAAATACCCAGAAAATCACATTGTTTGATTTTTAAAGAATTTATTTGCAAATCATGGTGGAAAATAAGTATTTGGTCTATACCAAAAGTTCATCTCAATGCTCTGTTATGTACCCTTTGTTGGCAATAACGGAGGCCAAACGTTTTCTGTAACTCTTCACAAGCTTTTCACACACTGTTGCTGGTATTTTGGCCCATTCCTCCATGCAGATCTCCTCTTGAGCAGTGATGTTTTGGGGCTGTCGTTGAGCAACACGGACATTCAACTCCCTCCACAGATTTTCTATGGGGTTGAGATCTGGAGACTGGCTAGGCCACTCCAGGACCTTAAAATGCTTCTTATGAAGCCACTCCTTTGTTGCCCTGGCTGTGTGTTTGGGATCATTGTCATGCCGAAAGACCCAGCCACGTCTCATCTTCAATGCCCTTGCTGATGGAAGGAGATTTTCACTCAAAATATCTCTATACATGGCCCCATTCATTCTTTCCTTTACACAGATCAGTCGTCCTGGTCCCTTTGCAGAAAAACAGCCACGAACCATGATGTTTCCACCCCCATGTTTCATAGTGGGTATGGTGTTCTTCAGATGCAACTCAGTATTCTTTTCCTCCAAACACGAGAACCTGTGTTTTTCTACCAAAAAGTTCTATTTTGGTTTCATCTGACCATAACACATTCTCCCAGTCCTCTCCTGGATTATCCAAATGCTCTCTAGCGAACCGCAGACGGGCCTGGACGTGTACTGGCTTCAGCAGGGGGACACGTCTGGCAGTGCAGGATTTGAGTCCCTGGTGGCGCATTGTGTTACTGATAGTAGCCTTTGTTACTGTGGTCCCAGCTCTGCGTAGGTCATTCACTAGGTCCCCCGTGTGATTCTGGGATTTTTGCTCACCGTTCTTGTTATCATTTTGACGCCACGGGGTGAGATCTTGCATGGAGCCCCAGATCGACGGAGAATATCAGTGGTCTTGGATGTCTTCCATTTTCTAATAATTGCTCCCACAGTTGATTTCTTTCCACCAAGCGTTTTACCTATTGCAGATTCAGTCTTCCCAGCCTGGTGCAGGTGCACAATTTTGTCTCTGGTGTCCTTCGACAGCTCTTTGGTGTTCGCCATAGTGGAGTTAGGAGTGTGACTGACTGAGATTGTGGACAGGTGTCTTTTATACCGATAATGAGTTAAAACAGGTTCCATTAATACAGGTAACGAGTGGAGCCTCGTTAGACCTCGTTAATAAACTTGAACTTGACTTGACTAACTTGACGTTAGACCTCTTTGACAGACAGAAATCTTGCTTGTTTGTAGGTGACCAAATACTTATTTTCCACTCTAATTTGGAAATAAATCCTTTAAAACTCAAACAATGTGATTTTCTTTTTTTCTCCACATTCTGTCTCTCATGGTTGAGGTTTACCCATGTTGACAATTACAGGCCTCTCTAATCTTTTCAAGTAGGAGAACTTGCACAATTGGTGGTTGACTAAATACTTATTTGCCCCACTGTATGTGTAAGCATACCAGTAAAAAAACAAAACAAAACAAAAAACAGGGTATATTATATTTATATATTATAGCAAATTATATACTGCATGTCAAATAAAGTTAAAATATATATTTTTTTAATGATAAAATAAATTACATCAACAATGATGCATAAAATAAATACGAATAAATACTAATGAAATAAATGAAGCAAAATAGAAAAATTCCACATACCTCTGCTGATGCGCTGCTTCTCTCCGGAGAGAATTCCGGGCGTGTCGATGATGCTGATGCTCTGAAGAACCTGATTGGGCATCTGCGAGCAGATAAACCTAAACACACATACAAATCAACGGCGAGTTTGTTATCGGCTCATCCAACAGTTGTACAACTTCGTGAAATCGGAGTAATCTGTGGGGCTTTCTTAGTGTTGACACTAAACGTGCTATGAAATACTACAGTAATTGACTTTAAAATAATAGACAACATTTTTGACACAAATTCATCCAAAAAAATGGAATCCATTAGAACAGTCTTAATAATGAAGGTAGATCTGAATAAGTCTTCCTTTCTTTGCTGCCTTCACACCTCCCACTAAAAAAAATCTCCTAGCAGAAGTTGATGTCTCAACCTCAATGAGCTGCACAATTTTGCAGTCTGCTAGCATGCCATCCATAGGCTTTGTATTCTGTGGTTACTGTGTGACCATTCTGTCATTTTATCAACACGTACTAGCTATTGCAGCACGAGAAAGCTGAGCAGGATCATCAGTTATGGTTGAGATGTCACAACCAGAATTGCTGAAAAAAACTGGGTGTTGCCTGATGCATTGTTTTGGATGGAATACCTATGCAATTGTAAAAAGACACCAAGATTTTCCTCCCTTACCTGTAAAATTACAGTAGTGGAGTCCTTTTCATTTCTTAGGAACTAGGTTACCATTGTGGTATTTTGATTTTAAAACAATCTCACTGTTTCTTCATAAAAATGCCATAATCACAGCTTCTGAAGTGAAAGCTACACTAACTAAAACTAGGGAGACTTTTTAACATGGCAGCTCACGTTCATGTGCTGTTTGTTTTGGCACAAGAGACAGCGTTGTGTGTAGTTACACTGTTTGCCCACTCATTTATAAGCACAGGACGTCCAATTTTTACTGGGAGGGTTGGCAGTGAATGATTGCTCCTACTCCTCCCAGTCAAAATGGATTAGACGTATAGCACTGTCAGTGGCACTGAAAGATGAGCTTTCACAGCCAGTCCTCCCACTTTAAATGAATTGGACATTTATCATTGTCAATGGTCAAAAGAGTTAAATATTATGAAATTAACAAAAACTCAACTTTAGTATTATTGGGAGCTATAATTAACTGTATTTACATAATAATTTAAATCTTATTGCCTTGGTTTTATTAACATTTTATTCATTGATAAATGTATATAGTCATAAAAAATACAATCCCTAGCAAAAAGTGTGGAATTACCAGTCTCGGACGAGCACTCACTCATTTTATTATGTAGACGAAGCTCAGATAAAAAGCTTGAAAAAAATAATGAATTAGTTCAAAACTGCAACTCTTTAGCATTCGGAAACACTATAAGAAATGATTAAAAACATTGTAGTGGTCAGTAAATGTTACTTTTATAGAGCAAGTGCAGGGAAATCAATATAGAATCACTCTATTCTCAGGAAAAAATATATGGAATCATGAGAAACAAACAAAGAAATAACAATCAAAACACATCTCTAGTATTTAGTTGCACCACCTCTGGCTTTTATGACAGCTTGCAGTCTCTGAGGCATGGACTTGATGAGTGACAAACATTCTTCATCAGTTTGGTGCCAACTCTCTTTGATTGCAGTTGCCAGATCATCGTTGCTGGGTGGAGCCTTGCTGAGGAAATTTTTTTCAATTTCCACCACAGGTTTTCAATAGGGTTGAGATCTGGGCTATATGAAGGCCACGACATTGACTGGATGAGTCTTTCTTCAAGGAATGCTTTAACAGTTTTAGCTCTGTAGCATGATGCATTGTCATCTTGGAAAATGATTTCATTATCCCACATTGACTGGATGAGTCTTTCTTCAAGGAATGCTTTAACAGTTTTAGCTCTGTAGCATGATGCATTGTCATCTTGGAAAATGATTTCATTATCCCCAAGCACATTTTCTATTGAAGGGATAAGAAAGCTCTCTAAAATTTCAATGCAAACTTGTGCATTTATTGAAGATTTAATCACAGTCATCTCCCCAGTGCCTTTGCCTGACATGCAGCCCCATATCATCAAGGAATGAGGGAATTTTGATGTTTTTTTAGGCAGTCATCTTTGTAAATCTCACTGGAACGGGACTTAACAAAAGTTCCAGCATCGTCACCTTGTCCAATGAAGATTCTTGACTCATCACTGAAAATAACCTTCATCCAGTCATTCACAGTCCATGATTGCCTCTTCTTAGCCAATTGCAGTCTTGTTCTTTTCTGTTTAAGTGTCAATGATGGTTTCCTTTTAGCTTTCCTGTATGAAAATCCCATTTCCTTTCGACGATTTTGCACAGTCCTGTCACATACCTTGACTCCAGCTTCCTCCAATTTCTTCATTTGTCTTGTTGTACATCATCTGTTTTCAAGACATATGGCCTCTAGTTGTTTGTCATGACGTTTGGATGTCTTCCTCGGTCTACCAGTATGCTTAACTTTAACAACCTTGCCATGCTGTTCGTACTTGGTCCAGATTTTTGATACAGCTGACTGTGAACAGCCCACACCTTTGGGCAACCATATGTGTAGTGTTACCTTCTTCAAGAAGTTTGATAATCCTCTCCTTGGTCTCAAGAGACATCACTCTTGTTGGAGCAAAGATTCTTGTGAATCCACTTGGTCCAGCAGCCCTCCGAGGTGTGATAACTGCTGACTAACGAGCAGATCTAATCTGAGGCAGGGGCCCAATTAAAGAAAGGAAAATGACTGGGTGTGTCTGTATTTTCTACTCAAAATGGAGTGTTTCCATATTTTTTTTCTTCAAAATTGAGTGATTCTATATTTATTTCCCTGCACTTGCTCTATACAAGTAACATTTACTGACCACCACAGTTGCCACGTTTACATGGAGCCAAATATTCCAATTACAATCGAAATATTTGTTCAAACCGAATAAATGTGTTCCATATAAACACCTCGTTCAGAATGAACAGGCCCAAACCGAATGGAATTTCATTCCGATTCAAAGGGGTGGAATATTCCTTTTCCCAAACCGATTAGAAGTAAAATTATATCATGTAAACAGGGAAGCGGAATGGTGTCTGGTTGCGTTCTTTCTGCGCATGCTCCGTACTGACGTGGTGACGTCACTCGGTGACGTAAGTAACGTCACTTGCAACATGGCTTCCAAGCACACGCACAGCGCACCCACACAACTTTTTAAATGAACGGCGTATCATTCTGAAGTTTTGTTTCCACTCGAAAAGTTAAAACAGCAGCTGATCTGACGATCGATCTCCATGTTTTGCAACGTGACGCTTTGTTTTGATTCATCTGCGCATGTCAGACGGCAGTTGTCAAACGTCCTTTCGGAATAAAGGCAGTCACATGTAAACGCTGGATCGGAATAGATGAAGTGACATGTAAACAGCTGATGTGAAATTTCCATTCGGAATGATTTGAATCGGTATGAATAAAAGTCAGCATGTAACCGTGGCTAGTGTTTTTTATTCATTTCTTTTAGTGTTTCTGAATGCCAAGGAGTTGCACTTTTGAACTCATTCATTTTTTTTCAAGCTTTTTATCCGAGTTTGTTCTACATAATAAAATTTCTGAGTGAGTGCTCGTCCGAGACTGGTGATTCCATACTTTTTGCTAGGGGTTGTACATACATACACACACTCATATACATATATATATTAAAAAAAAAAATACAATTAAAAAATCTATACATATAATATAATAAATGTCGTCCACTCATACCAAATGTTAATATTGTGCCCTACATGACCCAAAATGTGATGTTCACCTTTGTGGAGGCCAGGTGGTTATGAGGTTACTTTTTTTTTTTTTTTACTGTACCAAAAACACAGTTTCCCTGGAATGTGTTATGGAACACAATTTTTAGCATTTAGTTAGCGATTAGTTGTTTCCATTTCTATTGAGGGAACTTTCATACCTTTAGGGAGAGCACTTGAGGGTTTGACAGAAGAAGACAAAGCTAAACATTGTGAACTCCTGCTCAACTCACGCGGTGACCATAAATCGCGTGGCGGTCGAGTGGCAGGCTGGCAGGCGGGAAAAAACATGAGTTTGATCCCGCAGCATGTGACGCACAAACGCTTCCCCCAGAAACAATCGCTACAATAGGTGGAGTGTAACGGGAGGGGGGGGGGGGGGGGCTCTGTGGTACAAGATGGGCGAAGAAACGCCTTACTTCCCGGAACAAATATTTCTGGATGTAGGAAATGCAGTTCAGACCTGAGCTGTCAGCTAAATTTAAAATGCCGGAATGTGCACGGTGAAAGGTGAGGATGCATAGTGATGATGCCACATCCTTTGTGTACAACAAGGCTATCACAAAATTATTTTGTTGGTAATTACTGTATATTTCCTTTTTTTTTTCCAATACATTTTATAATAAATACACTGTTTAAGAAATACCCCCCAAAAAATAAACAACAGGGGATTTACAGTTTAATAATAATAATACATTTTATTTGAAGGCGCCTTTCTGGCACTCAAGGTCGCCTTACAATCATTTAAAACATTTAAACATATTAAAAGTGAGAAAATGAAAGTATAGAACGTTTAAGGAAATTTAAAATACTAAAAGAGATATATGGGCAGTTAAAAAAAACAGAACTTATTGATTATTGTGGATAGGCTAGTCTAAACAGGTGAGTTTTGAGTGAAAAAGGGGAAGGGAATCTGTGTTCCTGAGGTCAGTCGGTTTAGAGGTTCAAAATGAGCAACTGGAAATTATTTAGGACAACAACATCGCTAAATGATTACTATGAAAATATTTGTCATTTACAGTATTTGATAATCTATTAGTTGAATCATGATGGGATCTTTTGGTGTGCAGTCAGGGCCCAAAAGTCCCTCCCAGCTGGACTGTGACTGTCACATGAACTCAACTACTTTTAAAACTTAAATACTTGTTCCAGAAAGTTTTCCCAACTATATTATTACTTTCATGTCCATCAGATTTTAGCCTCTATTTGTCACCATGTCCATCTAATCTGCCTTCACAATCTGTACTGTAGCACTGACTGATAAAATTTAAACTACACCAATAAATGAACTATTTTGTTACGCTATCAGTTCTCAGATTCACTCTCACATGGGCAGCACTCCAGTGCCTCTTTGTACTGTTGCAAATGCTTGACTGGTTGCTTACCTGTTGAGGAATGAATTTCCGAAGGCATTGAGCTTCCGGAAGGGCTTCTTGGGATCCACCACCAGGGCATTACCAGGAACGACCCCTTCGCTGTCACCATACATCACGGCAATGAAACCGTCAGTCGTGGGCTCAGGTCCAATCCGCATGCCCGGGAAGTCCTGTTCCAGAAGATACCTGCCAACAAAGGAGCGTCCTTTCAGCAAAACAATTCCTGACACACATCAAATAGGTGTAAACAAAAAAACATAGTTGACCAGTAAAAAAGCATGAAAATTCAGTTGAGTACAAAAAAAAACATTGTTAGTGTAATTTCAACATGAAGGAAAGATCTGCAGAGGGTGGTGAAGACTGCACAGTACATCATCACTAGGATGATGCTGCCATCCATAGCTCTACACCCAGCGATGTCGGAAGAGGACAATCAGGATCATCAGGCACTCTCATCACCCCAAACACAAACTGTTCTGCCTACTGCGTTCTGACTGTCAGTACCGCAGCATCTGTGCCTGCCCCAGCAGGCTCAAAGACAGTTTCATCACTCAGGCCATAAGTCTTTTAATTGCAAATAGCCTGAACATTTTGCACAACCCGCCTCATTTTACAGTATACACTTTTTGTATTTCTGTCACGGCCTCATTTTACACACACCATAGTGTACTTACTGTAAAATTTAGGCTGTATTCACATTCATATTTCTATTTTAGTTTAGTATTCTTTTTCTATTTTTATGTTGATTGTCGTGTGTTCCTTTTGCAGTTATTGGGAATGACAGATACAAGCATTTCACTGCCAAATTGCTCATGTAATTTTAGTATGGGACAACAAAACTTTTGAAACTTAAATCACTTTTGAAAATCGCTGGAAGGATTTATCTGGTTTACAATCAGGTAGGTAACACGTCCAAGACTGTCTTCAAGTAAAGTCAACCTTCCTTCAGAAACGTTCCCAGAGTGATGTAACATAAGATTTACAGATTGGGCCTGAAGTCACCATACACTTCCTTTTTTCAATTTCGTTTTGGTCGCTTGGCAAATTTCTCAAAACAGGATGTTTTTTTGATGAACTAAGCCATGGAAGGCCTCCGACTACCACGCCTCATATAATGCATGATCAAGACCGACCTGACCGAGACTTGCCCGAAATCGGTAATCAGTGGTTAAGAAAGGATAGAGAATTTACAGTCGAGACCAAGACTAAAACATGAGTTGCCCGAAGTTGCAGAAATTAGGTGAAGACCAAGGCTTTTGGGAGTCAAGACCAAAACAAGACCAAAGCCTGAAAGAGACGTGTCCAAAATAAGAATTCACAGAGATTAAGTGAAACTCAAGACTTTTTTGAAGACAAGACCAAATCAAGACAGAGACTTGACTAAGATCTGCCCGAAATCAGGAATCAGTGAGATTAAGTGAAGATCAAGACTTTATAGCATAAAGACAAAAACCAAGGCAAGACTGAAAAGTGACTGAGACCTTCACAAAATCAGGAATCGCAGAGATTAAGCAAGATCAAGACCCGACCAAGACTTGCCCAAAACTAGGAACCACTGAGTTTTTGTGAGAATCAAGACTTTATGGAATAAGGACCAAAACTTGACACAAACTCAAAAATCACAGATTGAGTGACAATCAAGACAGAGACCTAACCATGATTTGCCAAAAAACAAGAATCACTGAGATTAGTGAGGTTCAAGACTTTTGGGAGTCAAAACCAAGGCCAAGATAATCTTTTATGAATCAAGTCAGAGACCAAACATAGATCTTCAAAATTTATCTTGAACAAAGACCAGTTTCGACTGTACAATGCAATACATATAAAATCGCCAACATACTATGGAAAAATCCACTAACACGCAAACGTTTAGCAGCAGTAGTCAGCATTTCAGCACAGTCAACAGATATTTGAAAAGAAATTATTTTACTACAATACTTCCAAGGTTCGAATATTAGCAGTCAACCACCGACTAATCAATCGCGTAGCCATCTTGTCGGCAGGTCACGTGACTCAGCAAGCTTCCTTTTGGCATGATTCCTCATAATCCTTCTGGTTCCCATGATTCACAGCATTCCAGCAGAAAAGGGTGGGCCTCAGTAGTGGTGCAAGTACACACAATACAAGAACAGCTCATTTTTCTCTGCAGCTTGGATTTGGAGATGGTGTGCTGCCAAAAAATGTTACCACACATGCACTCGCACACATACACAAAGACAAAGATTTCGTCCCTTAGTCGGAAAAAAACATTTCACATTCTGTTCACACTTAGTAGTTACTTTACAATAATACAACCTGAGTAAATGTAAAAGTAGTCCTCCATACAGTATACGTCCTTAAGTATTCAGTGAAACATTAGCTGCCATTGACAGCAATAGATGGCAAATCCAATTGACTGAGAGGCTGACAGTGATTATTCCCAGTGCCTGAAAGCGTTCAATCTCAGTGCTTCCCTGTCAAAATGGATTTGATGTCTATTGCTGTCAATTGCACAGAAACATGAAAATGGTCATTCATGCAGTCCCTCATTTGAATAAATGACAAATACAGTATAAGGTTTCACTGAGGACAATAGAAATCAGACTTTTTACTGTTTTTCTTTTTTTGTGTATTTAATTTTTAAAAATCAGTTAAAAAATATAGAATACAAAAGAATATCATTTTTCCTATTTAATTAATTTAAAAAAAAAACGTAAATAAGATAATACTTGCTATGAAGAAGGAAAAAAAGGGGGGGTTGGATCATTTAATGGATTAACCAACTATCAGAATAGTAGTCGATTTATTGATTCGTCAATTAACCATAGCAGACCTAGCTGCCATTTATGTCCAAGCTATTTGGCCAGGGCGATCACTGCCCACCTCTATCTGTTTAAATGGATAAGTTTATAAGTCTATCATTCTCAATGGCACTGAAAGGTTTAAAAATCATTCTTTTATATTAGTTGCATTGGTATGGTAGGAATAATATTTGTTCCACAGGGGCAATATCTACCTTTCAAATTTTTTTTATTATTGACCAATGAGAGTTATACATCACAGGATGCCATTAAATAACATTATGTTTATTTCTATAATTATTATTAAATCATTTAATGTGTGGTTTTATCATTATTCTGACTTATTTACTTATTTTAATCAATATAATATTAATGAAATCATTCACTACCACTGACGGTGATGAACATCCAATCCACTTAAACTGGGAAGGGTGGCAGTGAATGAACATGCATCAGCAAGTATACATGAACGTTTCTGAGGTGAGAGTTTATTGTTAACTCTTTGTCTACGACTGACAGAGACAGACGAAACACAGTTGCTATAAATATTAGCTGTTTTTAAATTGATCACACAGTAACTTGAGGATTTCACCACCCCTTACAACACTGAAACTAAACACATCAACAACTTACCTTCTGTTCTAATGGCTTTAATGTTACTTCATAAATTAACTCATTGACTCGCTGTCAGCCCTCCCAATCCAAATGGATTGGACTTCTATTATCGTCAATGGGATTGAAACATGAACATTTGATGCCCGGCTGAGATGAATTTGATGTCTATGGTCCTTTTTTATGGAACATGCAAACTTTTGTTTTTCCTTTATAAAAGCTGTAAGTGTTTAGAGACTTGGCCTTCTGGATCCCTTTTATATACAGCAATCTTCATCATTCACAGATGAACCCTCTTAGCCTGGATTAACCCATATTACAGGTACCTCTACATACCAAGTCAATTTGTTCCAGGACCTTGTTTGTAAGTCGAAATGGTCGTATATCGAGTAGGATTTTCCCATAAGATTACATTATATTTCTATTAATTCGTTCCACAGCCCGAAAACCTACACTAAATCCTTAATAAATGCTGCTGGTACCATTGCAAATAGCAATTACACAGAGCAAAACAAATAAATTATGAATAATTAATTGTAATAATAATAATAGTAATACTAATAATAATAATAATACATGTAGGCTGTAATAATGTAATGAATCAGGTTCTAATGCGGCGGTTGTATTTTGCGTAGTGTACCTGAACGCACTGCGTGGCTGACTTGACAGAGTAAGAGAGGACTTTTTAATTTTCACTTTTCATGTTCAGCTGCAGCAGACAGTTGGTATGTTGCGTTGCACAAGTTTTGAAATAAATGATTAAAAACCTGACGAAGCTGGCGATTTAACCACAATAATAATTGTCACCTTAACTTTTATAAAGACTGGTGAACGGAGGTCAGAGGAGGACCGTCGAGTCGTAGACATTCTACAGCCGTATTGTCGAGCAAGTTCAGGGACGCGCACACCTCCCTCATATTTTTCCTATCATTTCCATCTTCATTTCACTATTAAGCCTCACCTTGTTCCTTTTTTCGCCACCTGCAGTAACATTATTGGAACTCATGTTGATTTCGCGCACAAGAAAATCCACCGTGCGTCCGTCTTGCTATTGCGGGAAAACAAACTGCGGCGCTGTCGTCGGATGTAGAAACAAATGCTGAGTCGGATGTCGAAAAGATTGTTTGTGGAGGCGATCGTATGTCGAGGTACAACTGTATATGGTCATGGGGAATCAACTAAAGTCTTCCCAAGCAGAGCTACTTCAGTCATCTGGTGAAAATTTTAATATCGCAATATATATCGCAACCACCCTCCCCGGTCAGTTTTTTCCAATAAGTATTGTTCAGCCCTAATTTGTAGCGAGTCTAGCAGAGCAAAGGTTGTGCTTGTGTGTCAAGTGCACACATGACATTAAGGAAGTGCAGACAATGGGGGTGTCAACAAAGGGAGGTCCGTCATCAGAAAACCAGAAAGTGACAACAGGAGGTCATTGAGGTCCAAAATGAGTGTTCGAAAACAACATGTGCACCCGCACGTGTGCTAACAAATATGTGAAAAAGTTGACTTTCAAAAAAAAAATGTTTTTACAGCTGGGTGCTGAAGCTGGTCAGTGGACCCACGTGACTTCATCGCACACACAAAAGCCGAATGAAAAATCCAATTTAATAAGAACGCATTGAATAATGGGTATTGATTAAAGTTTACAACTCGGACTAGTACAACTTGGTTAACGTTGGTGACGGCGGCGTGTGTCTAATAACTTTATTAGCAAGCCTGCTTGTTCATTTATTGCTATTTTTTCTTCACGAATTTACGGAAGTCCACGACGCTAACGGAGTGAACTTTGGAGATTTATTCATAGAAAACACGGGTTTGGTCTTCTTTCAAAGGCGCCGAATTGAAGATTACACTTTTAGACACTCGATGTGCATTTTCCCCCGTTACCAAAGTATTGACGTCGCTGAAAAGGGGCGATTTAAAACCGAGCAAATTCTCCGCGAAGTCTGGCAGTTTCCCTTACCTGATGAAGGTGGTCTTCCCGGTGGAGTACTGTCCAACGAGCAGAACCATGGGCTTGCTTTGGAAGTCGGCCGGCTCTAAGGCAGGCGAGTGGAAGTCATGGAAGAGGTAAGTCTCCTCCAGTGGCAGTAGTTTCTTGCTGTAGAGGCTCTGCAGACCCTCGGTGACGGTTTGGTACATCTCGCCCTCCTTGTTGCGGCCGCCCTGCTCCTGCTTCACCCAACTGAACATCACCGAACGAAGCAGGAAGACCACAAGAAGAGAGAATAATAACAAAAAAAAAAAAAAAAAAAGGAAGAAGCAGCCCGCGTGCCACGGGATACAACTTCCTTCTTCTTCGACCTTCACGCTGCTGGCGGACAACTGGGACTGATTGGACCACCTGTGGACGCGCATTAACAGTGCCGCCTCTGTCACGACGTGCCCGCGCACGCTCTACCTGCGGAAGGGCGGCGGCCCTTCTCAACCCCCATTATTAAAAAAAAAAAAAAAGAGAGGGGGGTGTTATAAATATATATGGGGGCTGGGGGTGGGTTTTGAGGATTTTGTTGTTGACAATGCAAATTTTGCATCATCCACGACCGTCGCCATTTGTTGAAAGACATCTTGGCGTCCCCTAGAGGACAAAAACGGGAAGACACAGACACACGATTACGCAAGGAGTGTTGCATACGTACCATACTTTATGCTTTATTGCAGCATGTCCAAAGTCGGCCCGGGGGCCAAATGCGGCTCGTGGTCAAATTTCATCCGGCCCCCAGCCTCTGTCATAAAATCAATAACGTCTAGCCCGCACACAGACTTCATAAATTGAATGAAGTGGCTTACACACGAAATGTTGCTCCTCATTTAGCACTTTAAACATTTATTGCCAAATGTATCACATTTGATACACCTAAAATTTCATGATTTTGAGACTAATTTAGAATTTTGACATTTCTTTTTTTTTTTTTTAAATAATGGATGCAAGTCAACACATGCATCTGCAGGTTCCATGAGAAAAAAAAACATGATTTAGCATGGGTTATAGATATTAGAGTGCTTATTACACATATTCATTTTGACTTTTCTTTTTACAAATTTGAAAAAAATGTTTCATTAGGACCTTATTTTTCAAATTTAGGGATTCTCTGATAATTGCTTCATGTTGCAGGTATTTAAGGGCTAAGCGACATTACCCCGTTTCACCCATTACTTCCATTTTCCTAAAATGGTCACACACAATCAACAAAAAAAAGAAAGTTGACTGTGACGGCCGACGCTTCAAAAGATAGGTGGAAATTGGACTATTTCTTCACTATAATAGGCAACAACTGTGTCTGCCTCATTTGCAAAGAGACAGTCGCTGTTTTTAAAGATTTCAATGTGAGGCGATATTACCAAACAAGACACGCTGACATGTATAACAAGATTACAGGGAAGATACGCAGCGAGAAATTGAAGCAACTTCAAACTAGTTTAATTTCACAGCAGCAGTATTTCGCAAGAGCCCGAGAGTCGAAAGAGAACGCCACAAAGGCTAGTTGTGAGATTGTTGAAATTATTAATTGACTAAGCCCATTAAAAAAATAATAATAAAGCAAATGTGACACACTGAATGGCTTGCTAAAATTTGCTTAAATATATTGTTCTACGTAAAGGACGTCAGCCAAGGTCGGCCCCCCACATTTTTACCACACCAAATATGGCCCCCTTTGCAAAAAGTTTGGACACCCCTGCTTTATTGTGTTTGAGGATTGTCACGTGATTAAATACACACACACACACAAACACACACACACACACATATATATATATATATATATATATATATATATATATATATATATATATATATAGCGGAAAACACAGACAGACTGAAAAAGTTTCTGCTCTTGCACTCCTCTTTAAAAGAAACTGCTGTATTTTAAGCCAAAACAACTGTTGGGTTTGATAGAACAATATGTCTATATGCTGCCATAGCAGATTCATGGCACATTAAGCCCCCAAACTATTTTTAATCTGCCCGTTTTACCCTGGAAACCCCCGTTTACAGACGTCGCGCAACCGTTTTTTTTCCCAAACCAGCCATGAAAACAAGGCAAGTAATTATATTTATTATACAAAATGTGTCTCATTTCTAGCTTAGAATCATTAATTGATGTCTAATATTTTGCCTTAAAAAAACTACTTTAAAAAATTATTCACTCGCATATTCTAAACTTTTAAACAAATTACGTCACAATGGAAAAAAATGGCGTCTGTAAAAAAAGTCACAGATATCTACCTCATAACTATCGCTAAACTGTATTTTTTTTGTTACTGTCGCATTTTCCCCAATATGTTAGATGATAAATAATCGATCCAAACAAAGAAAAATTGGGGGAAAAAAAAAACACTTTTAAAAGGGTAAATATACAGTGGGGCAAATAAGTATTTAGTCAACCACTAATTGTGCAAGTTCTCCCACTTGAAAATATTAGAGAGGCCTGTAATTGTCAACATGGGTAAACATCAACCATGAGAGCCAAAATGTGGAAAAACCCCCAGAAAATCACATTGTTTGATTTTTAAAGGATTTATTTTCAAATTATGGTGGAAAATAAGTATTTAGTCTATACCAAAAGTTCATCACAATACTTTGTTATGTACCCTTTGTTGGCAATAACGGAGGCCAAATGTTTTCAGAAACTCTTCACAAGCTTTTCACACACTGTTGCTGGTATTTTGGCCCATTCCTCCATGCAGATCTCCTCTAGAGCAGTGATGTTTTGGGGCTGTCGTTGGGCAACACGGACTTTCAACTCCCTCCTCAACCCGTGGCGGCAAAATGATAACAAGAACGGGGAGCAAAAATCCCAGAACCACACGGGGGGACCTAGTGAATGACCTACAGAGAGCTGGGACCACAGTAACAAAGGCTACTATCAGTAACACAATGTGCCGCCAGGGACTCAAATCCTGCACTGCCAGAGGTGTCCCCCTGCTGAAGAAAGTACACGTCCAGGCCCGTCTGCGGTTCGCTAGAGAGCATTCGGATGATCCAGAAGAGGACTGGAAGAATGTGTTATGGTCAGATGAAACCAAAATATAACTTTTTGGTAGAAACAAAGGTTATTTTGTTTGGAGGAAAAAGAATTCTGAATTGCACCATACCCACTGTGAAGCATGGGGGTGGAAACATCATGCTTTGGGGCTGTTTTTCTGCAAAGGGACCAGGACGACTGATCTGTGTAAAGGAAAGAATAATTGGGGTCATGTATCGAGAGATTTTGAGCGAAAATCTCCTTCCATCAGCAAGGGTATTGAAGATGAGACGTGGCTGGGTCTTTCAGCTTGACAATGATCCCAAACACACAGCCAGGGCAACAAAGGAGTGGCTTCGTAAGAAGCATTTCAAGGTCCTGGAGTGACCTTGCCAGTCTCCAGGTCTCAACCCCATAGAAAATCTGCGGAGGGAGTTGAAAGTCCGTGTTGCCCAATGACAGCCCCAAAACATCACTGCTCTAGAGGAGATCTGCATGGAGAAATGGGCCAAAATACCAGCAAAAGTGTGTGAAAAGCTTGTGAAGCGTTACAGAAAACGTTTGGTCTCCGTTATTGCCAACAAAGGGTACATAACAAAGTATTGAGATAAACTTTTGGCATTGACCAAATACTTATTTTCCACCATGATTTACAAATACAGTAAATTATTTAAAAATCAAACAATGTGATTTTCTGTTTTTTTTCCACATTCTGTCTCTCATGGTTGAGGTTTAACCATGTTGACAATTACAGGCCTCTCTAATATTTTCAAGTGGGAGAACTTGCACAATTAGTGGTTGACTAAATACTTATTTGCCCCACTGTATGAAAAAGAAAATCTCAACCACTCCTAGATGTCTGATATTTCTGAGTCGCGATCCTTCTTATATTACCATGTTTCGCCCATAAAATATTTTTTTTTAAAAATCCAGCAGTGGCCATTCACAGCTGTGTCTTGACAATCAGTGATACATGCTACATGGAGTTTTTGGATTGAAACAAGGTAAGTATGCGATAATACCTCGTTAAAATCAGGGAGTCTGTAATTCTGCTCTCGCGTGCTCTCACCTCCAGATAGGGTTTTGCTGTTTAACAAACTTTTTTTTTTTTTTTTTTTTTAAATACCCTCGTGTCCAAAAATTTTCTTCCCCCAGAAAACTGAGATTTTAAGCT
The DNA here is from genome assembly GCF_030265065.1 of Corythoichthys intestinalis. Lineage (NCBI taxonomy): Eukaryota > Metazoa > Chordata > Actinopteri > Syngnathiformes > Syngnathidae > Corythoichthys > Corythoichthys intestinalis. Next base: position 28,146,545 of record NC_080409.1, read on the forward strand.
TTCCAAAGATGTATCACACATGGATATAGGACAGTTTTGAAATTTGGCCAAATTGGGGGTTTCAGAGCGGAATTTCAAGTCACCTCTATTTTAAAAAGAATATAAAATTAGAAGGAGATATTCAAAAGATCGCCGCATCAAGCTCAGTAAAATAAAATAAAATATTAAAAAAAAAAAAAAAGAGATATATATATATATATATATAAATACGGCGGTTGCAATGAAGAATGAAAATATTTGATACCCACCAACTCTAAAGATCTTAAAAAAAAAAAAAAAAAAAAAAAGTGGTTTGAACTTTAACTCATGTGCCATTGACAGTGATAGACGTCCAATCCATTTGGACTGGTAATGCTGACAGCAACTATCGCCGTTAAAAGGCTGCCACCTTGAATTGGATAATCAACAACTAATGAATTATCAAATTAACTGATGCTTTTTTAATATTAGATTAATGGTAGAGACATTATTGACCTAAAACTAAATCATGTTGTGAGCCTCTTAATATTAAAGATTCTCGTGTTCCATGTATTCTTTTTACATACATTTCTTTTTAATTATAACACGGAAAAACCAGGAAGTTTTCTCATTTTTATGTAATAATTATTAGTATATAAAAACAAAATTAATAGAAAAGAAACTAAAATACTAAATCATAATAAAAAAAAAAACACGGTACAGTAATTTAGTTACTTTGTAGTTGTTGTTTTTTTAAAGAAAGTTTAAAATTATTATTATAAAACTATGATTGCCAGGTTCTCTCCAATGGTTAACTCGGAACCTACCTACCTACCTACCTACCTACCTACCTACCTACCTACCTACCTACCTACCTACCTACCTACCTACCTACCTACCTACCTACCTACCTACCTACCTACCTACCTACCTACCTACCTACCCACCTACCCACCTACCCACCCACAGTATATTATTTAACAAATAATGTTTACATAATTCTTTCTTAATTAAAAAAACATTAAACATTTTTTAAACAATAAAATACTTAAGAATTAAGAAAATAATTGCTTTTAAGAACTTTAAAAAACATTTAGATAATTTTTAGTTTTCGAAATTATTTGGTTGTAACACATTGACAAACATCACCGAAAAACTGACATTCACCTGAGCTATGCTAGCTTGTTCTGTAGCGATTAATAGTTAAAATAAATAAATAAATAAATAACCAAATAAAACAAAACAGGTCTGCATAAAAATCTCTTTCAGTGATATTGATGATGATACATGTCCAATCATCAGCCTCTTTTCATTCTTCTGCTGTGAATTTAAATAAGTTTGTCACTAGTACACGTCCAATCCCTTGTAATTGGGAGGGCTGTCAGCAATTTGTTCATTTGTTGCCAACCCTCCCAACTCAAAGGGATTGGACGCCTATCACCGTCAACAGCAACCAATATTTAGATATACATAGAGAGATATACAGTTAACTTCACCTAAGCGACCGCAAAATACTGTCCCGCGGGCCGCAATTGGCCCGAGGGCCACAGATTCGACATTTCTGGTGTAACCTTCATGGCAGTTCGCTCCAGTGATCCGGTCCGGACAATTGGCTTCCCTTCCCGCCTTGAGCAGCTAGGCGAAGGCTAAGCTAAGCTAGCTGAAAACTCCCCCACGGATCGGTCAGCCGCTGCGCGCTTTGTGCTCCGGTGTTCATGTTGTTCCTCGCAGCAGCGGGACATTTCACTTTACATATTTTGCACGCGCGTCGATTTACGTAGTCGCATCGCGTCGCCATTGCATTTACTTTGAGGTCTAGACTGGTTCCGTTAGCCGCTCAGCTAACAGCAACCGCGCAGCCAAAATGGCGGACAACGAGGATGAGAGCGGCTCCGGGAGAACAATAACAGCCGCGGAACCTCCGCTCTCGCCGGCCCCGGTTCAGACCCACGCCGCAGACTCCACGCGGCCCGAGGACGACGTCCCACCGGCGCCTGTCGCCGCCACCGCCGAGACGGGCGAGTGTACGCCGGCCGAGACGCCCGCAGAGCCGGGGGAAAGCTCGCCCGCGGTATCCGCAGGGCAGAGCGACCATCCCGGGGAGCAGCCCAAAGCGGTGGTCGCCGAGACACAGTTGGTGGACTTTTTACAGACAGAACAAAGCATTCTGGTGGGTACCGAGTTCGCCAGCTTGGGCGCTGACATGAGCAACACCACCATCATCTACGTGCAACCGGACGGCACACTGATGGAGGGCTCCGGGCTGACCCCCGAGGAGCAACAGGCTCTACTGGAGCAGCTCAGCAAGCAGCAGGTGGTTCAGGTCTCGGACAGCGAGGCCGCCCAGTTGCTCCAGCACAGCCAGAGTGTCAAAGGCAGTCCAGTCCAAAGTGTGGCTCTCAACCCCAACCAGCTGCAGCAAGTCATCAGCCAGGTGAGCAGCAAGTCCCAGCAACAACAACAGCAGCAGCAGCAGGTCCAGACCCAGGAGCAGCCGGTCAATCAGATAGTCCAGATCCAGCCTCCTCAACAGCCGGTCAAGCAAATAGTCCAGGTCCAAACCCCGCCGCAGCAGGCGGTCAAACAAATAGTCGAGGTTCATACCCCGCAGCAGCCAGTCAAACAGCTAGTCCAGGTCCAGACACCGCAGCAGACTGTCAAGCACCTGGTTCAGGTCCAGACTCCGCAGCAGGCAGTAAGACAGCTAGTCCAAGTCCAGAATGCCTCCCAGCAGCTGAAGAGCGTTGCCCAGCAGGTTGCTTTGCAGAGCAGCAGCAGCAGTAGTAGCAGCAGCAGCACAGTCCAGGTGACCCCTTCCAAGGTAAGCAGTCTAGGGGTGGGCAATAAGGCCTAAAATTGTATCACGATATTTAAAAAAAAAAAAAAAAAAAAAAAAACTTGCGATGACGATATTGGGACACAAATTCTAAAAATATGTCATTTGTTTTTCACACAATCTCTTATTTATTGCACACAATAATTAAGCCATCCATGTTTTACACAGCAATACTGTATAACAAGCACAAATCTATTCCAGTAGCTAACTGAAAGCTTGAATTGGAAATAAAAAATTGCAATGTATAACCTCGTAGGTCAAGTGTAACATAACAGTTTAAAATATGGAACTTCAGGTTCTCCGTTTTAGTATTTAACAGCAAAAGACCAAAAAAGCTGCAGACAGTGAGATGTCTATTTATTATTTTATTTTTTTCCAATTAAAAACACTAATACATTTTAAAATGTAAATATTTCCAGTGTTTCTTCTTTTTTCAATTATATATTTTTAAATAAATACAATGTAATAAAAATAACATTCTTTTAAAATATCCTTTTTGTTTAAATTTCCAAAAAGAAACATTTTCAAATAAATTGAATATTTGCAGCGTTTTAATTTATTTAACTCTTTCTGGCCATTGGAAAATATAGATGTCCAATTATGTGGCTCTTTTCCTTTTGCTGTGAATTTGAAGGAGTTTGTCACTCATAGACAATCCGTCCAATCCATTTCTAGTGGAAGGGTTGGTAGCAAACTGTCCTCACACTTGAAATGGATTGGATGTCTATCACCGCCAGCGGCAGCCAATAATTAGGGGGGGGGTTTAAAAAATCCAACCTCAAATAAATATGTAGTTTTTTTTTTGTTTTTTTTTTTATGGACATTCATCACCGTCAACAGCAATGAATGGGTTGAAATCTGCACATTGTGATACTACCTAGCTAACTGTATTAGCCAGGGTTCTTCTGGAATATTTTTAAAACATGATTTTCCTTTTTGGTCCACAGTCGGAACCAGTCCGAATCCAGATTCAAGCTCCTCCCAAACAGGACCTGAAGCCCCGCCCTGCATCCCAGCAGCAAAACAATCCACAGGTGACGCTGTCAACCAACGGCAGCACTCAGATCATCCACATCCAACCAGTGGTGGCTCAGCAGGGCCAGCAGTTATTCCTGCAGCAGAATTTGAGCGACACCCCCATCCAGCTGGTACTCCAGGGCTCCACGCCCGTGGTGAGTTCCCTGCTCCCATTGGTCCAAAAGTTGCCGACACCTGCATCCGCCACTGTCACCTCGGCCTCCAAGACAACTCCCAATCCCACAGTTAGGCTAGCCAATGTGTCGTTACTCAAAAGCAATGGCACTGTGGTGTCCCTCCCTGCTGCTGTGCCGTCAGCACAGCCCGGTGCCCCCGCGGCAGCAGGCGCCCCCGTTGCAGCAGGCGCGCCGACTGTAGCTAAGGATCGAGAAAAAGAAAAAGCTCGGAAGCAGAAGAAGAAAGAGAAGAAGGCTGTCAAGGTGCAGACCCGTTCAGGCCGAGTGTCCAGACCACCCAAGTACAAAGCCAAAGACTACAAATTCATCAAGACCGAGGACCTGGCCGAGAGCCACCAGTCTGACTCGGACGACTATTCGGACATGAGCACAGAGGATGAGGAAAGGAAGGATGCTGCCCGAGATGCCGACTCCTCGCTGGCCTACAGCCACAAGTCCAGGCACCACCCGTGCCAGACCTGCGACAAGGCCTATATTGGACAGGGAGGACTCAACCGCCACTACAAGCTCAACCCCAGTCACGGGGAGCCTGAGCCCGAGCCTGTCCGTGAAGCCCCGTCGCAAAGCCAGGGCGATGACGAGCAGGCACCAACGCTCGCCAGTGAGACGGCGGAGGCCAGTTCAGCGGATGCCGATGAAGAAGAGGAAATGGAGGAAAAACCTGATGCCTTGGAAACAGACAAGGTACGGCACTCATTTACCATATTTTCCACAGTATAGAGCACACCTAATAATAAGACACACAGCCCAAATTCAACAAAATTTTAAGAAAAAAACATACGCCATACTCGACTATAAGCCATGTCCATGTCTTAATATGGGACATTTATACAGAGAGCTGTTACACAGAAACATTCGAATCAGCCCTGATACAAAAAAAATCAATAGACGTGCTCAAAGGATTGATATATGCTGGCCCATGCTACATAACTACTGGTTTTAAGACAATTGGTTCACGAATGATGGCAGAGTAGGACTTCAAAGTTAGTGTCCACAAGATAAAGAACAACAACAACAACTACGGTGGTTGGGTGGCAACTTGAAAGGCCTTTAGCTGGTAAAAACATTGGGCCTCTTAAAAGTGAATCTTCTGAGTACTCCCGCCGCCTCCTCCAATTATTATTTTTAATGTTTGTGAAAAGATCCCATTTAATCATCTACTTTTTTCTATTTTTGAAAATTAAAAAAGAAAAAAAAACCGGTACATAATCTTCATTTTTTTGATTAAAAAAAATCAATTAAAATAAAAAAGGGAAATAAACAATGAATAATCTACATTTTAAATATAAAAAAACCTAATTTTTAAAAATTTCTTGTAATTATTTGATTCAGAAAAAAGGAGCGTAAACATTGAATCTTTGCAAAGTAAATATTCTCTGTGAATATTCTGAGTAATCCTTTCTTTTATCATTTTTATTTAACAAAGAAATTATTCAATATTTTCTTTTTAAAACAAGAAAAAATCAGGAAATTATTTATTGTATTACAAATAATTTCATGAAAATAAAAATACAAATATAGCAGTACATAACAATGATAATAATAACAATAATAATAATGTATCTAAAATGTATGTATATTAAAAAATAAAAAGGGACAGGAAAAAGTCTTTTATTGTAAGGAATATAAATAATTTCATTTAAATAAAGAAACACAAATAACAGTAAATCTCTAAAATAAAATAAAAATATATATATATATAATTAAACTGGGGAAAAAATATGCTTTGATTATTAATTGTTTAATTTCTTTTTTTTTTTTTTTTTTTTAAGGGAAAAGGGAAAAAGTATGTTTAATTAGTCAATTGTCTGGTCACAGGAGCCAGGCCCAGTGGCGGCTGTGACTGGAGGATTCCGAGGCATCTACCACCGGGGTCCCGGCAGGCCCCGTGGCCGAGGACGGGGAAGAGGACGCGGGCGGGGCCGGGGCAGGTCCCTAGGAGCGCCACCTAAGGTGAAAATCCCATGAAATATATATTAAAAAAAACAAGCTGCTCACAAGTCGACATGCATGAAGTTTGTTCAGGGTTCGAGCGGCTTCATGGGCCGGCGGGGGCGCCGCGGAAGGCCCCCCAAGCTGGGCAGTGGCGTGCTGAGCCCTGAGCTTCAGGGGGAGAGGAGACGAGAGCGGCTGCAGGAGGTTTGCTTGTTCGCCACTATGTTTGCAAATTGTATGTTTCCATGACAACCGTGTTTGTCCACAGCTAGTGGATCAATGCGAGGACGAGGATCTGATGGACATCGTTCTTCCTCGGCTCACCAAAGTCTTAAGCGTGTGGGAGATGCTGCTTGCCAAGGTACTCAAACCATCAGGGCCAACAGAAACTCAATGGCTGTCATTGACGGCGGTAGATGTCCAATCCGCTTGGACTGTGAGGTCTCACAGCTATCACTCTAAACACCATCAATGGCAGTGAATGAGTTCATAGTAAATACTTTTATTTATTTTACAATGTTTAGACGTTGCCCTTATTGCGACCCGACCCCGGATTAAGCGGCAGACGATGGATGGATAAATAACAAATGCAAATACTGAGGTGGCTCAAAATTCTGTTCTGAGACCCCCAATTTGGCCAAATTTCGACGTTGTCCAACATGCATGTGTGATATATCGTTGGAAAGCTTAAAACTTCTTTTTTTGTACAAAAAAAAAAAACAGGAGGGATTTTTTGACACCTTAAAAGTAGGTCAAATTGCGTGAGCTAAAAATAAACATTTTTGAGACCTTTGAATTTTTCTCTTTGACCTTTGTTTTGGGCACCCATACTGGTACATAGTATATGACAAACAGTTCAGGTAACATTTTGCAAAAGAAAATGTATTCGATTCAGTAAATGGGAGATAATTGGGAAGTTTTTAAGCAGGCGAAGTAAATTGTTTAAAAAGTATTTGAAAATGACAAATTTAGGGAACCAAATAAGAACAACATCTAGATCTTAAAGAGAAAGTCCCTTTTTCATTCTAATTTTATAGCCAGCAAAAGCAAAGAACCATTTATAAATGCAGAAGTATTAGCATAATATTTGAAAATTGTATGTATCGATGAATACAACACATGCAGTAGGAAATTATGCCCTACTAATTATCCATGAGCAAAACAGAACAACTTTTGGGGGGCTTGAAATACAGTAGTTTATAGGGCTGAACAATATTGGGGGGGGGGGGGTGACATTGTGATTTTTTTTGGGGGGGGGGGGGGGGGTTGCGATATGTATTGCGATATTAAAACTAGAATAATTTTCACCATAATTGAATAGCTCTGTTTGGGAAGACTTTGTGTCACTATGACCACATTATATTCAATAGAGATGTCCCAATCCGATCACATGATCGGAAATCGGGCCAATCGAGCCATTTTTTGGAGGATCAGAATTGGGTGAAAAGGATAGGGTTTTTAATTAAAAAATGTACTGGATATGTTTTTCTGTTTCATGCTCGTACAGCCTCTCACCCTCCCTCCTGAAAAGCAGTGCGACCAAACTCTTTTCCTTGCTCCTCAGTGCAGCCGGCGTTTGGTACTTAAAGTTAACGATGATTGACAAGTTTGTAGCTTTGATCTGACCTGAGGTGCCTCGGTAGTTCTATGATCAAAGGTGTAAAAATTTTTTTTAAATCTGTCATTACCCATTTACGTCATCGATGACGTTGACAACGTCGACTAGTTGGGACAGCTCTAGTATTGATTCAGCCACCCAACCTGAGTGTTGCAGTGAACTCTTGCTGAACACGAACAGGGACACAAACGGGACTGCTCATCGCTGCCGGCAAAAGTAGATTATCAAATTCGTTGGCAGCTAATTTATTAAATAATTTTCTCGATTAGTTGTTACAGCCTTACACTAGAGGGAACCCATGACAACAGCTCAAATTTCTTCCGTTTTGAGGAATTGATTAGGAACTGATCCTAAAATGGAGTGTGAAAGGGGGTTTTGTCGTACCTAAAATGGTGTCTTTCTTCGTTTCAGGTGGAGCGCACTGCTCCGCCTCGCACTCACTTCCCGGATATTTACCGCGAGTTTGAGTCACTGCAGGCACAAGTGAGACAGGCCGCGCAGGATTACATCGTAGGCCCACTAGGAGGAGGAGCCGCACCATTGGAGATTAGGAACATGGAGGTCAGAATTTTGAAGACACAGGAAGTCGGCCATTATGGAGGCGTCATTTCTCATGCACGTTGCAGGTGGCGCGTTCCCTGGGCATTCTCGACGAGATCAACCGGATGAAGGTTCTCCCCGGCACGCCGGCGGTCTCAAGTGTTAGCAACAAAAGTAGCCGTTACATGGAGGTGAGATGGCAAACTCTCCACACGAGCGCCTTCGAAACAAAAACTCTCCTGTGCCCCCTTCAGAACTCAAAGATGCTGCCACCGTCCAAGCGTTTCAAGATGGAGAACAGTGTTCCTCTACAGCACAATGGGATTGAGAAAACAGGTACGTTGATGATAGAAAGTGGAGGGAACCATTGGACAAGATACATTTTTGACCTCTGACCTTCTAAAACTTTAGTTGTGACCTCCGCTACCCCTGTGGTGACCTCGGTAGCCCCAGTGACACCGACAACGACGACGCCATCCACCGCCACCACGACGGAGACGCCGCCGATTCCCGGTGAAGCCAAACTGTGAGTGGAGCACATCCAAAAATGACAGCACATTCCATTGATGAAAATTACGCTTCATATCTGATACATCCCTTTAAAATGTGGTATTTATCACATTAAAATGTAAAATTTATCTCGTTGAAATATGACTTAGTACATCAATGTGAAATTTATCAAGTAAAAATGACTTCTTTTTTTTTTAGCCTAAAATGTGAAATTTATCACGGTAAAATGTAACTTCTCACATTTAAACATGAAATTAATCACATTTGCATGTGAATTTTATTACATTAAAACGTGAACTTTATCATGTCGAAATGTGACTTTTATCACATTAAAACACAGTTGTTTTTGGCAGCCCTTTAAATTTTCGTCTTAGTCTTTTGGACAGTTATACTTATTATTCTTAGTCATATTTTAGTCATCTCAAAATGTGTTTGTCTTTGTCTAGTTTTTGTTGACGAAAACTCAAGACTAATTTTGTCTAGTTTTAGTCGACATTTATTAAAAATGGTTTCATTTGTAAAATTTAAAACAAAAAAGCCATAAATGAATAAATAAAGGTTTCCGACTATTTGAATGAACATTGACAGACGAGCACATATTGTAGCGTCCACAAGGACAGCGCCAACTTGGTGATAATTTGGGATGGGAATTTCGACTAGTTTCCCTGCCGACTCGCCTCCGATTTTATTTGTGACTAGTCTGTAAGCAAGAAAACTCGCAATTAATACACATATTAAATAAAAAGTTTAAAATGCAAAAGTTTTGTGTATTTATGAGCTATTTTAGCGCAAACATTCAGGACAACTTGTTTATTTTAATTTTATTCATGTAACAAAAATGGACTGAATAAAGGTAAACAATTAAGAGAAATACATTCCTGATATGTTCGCCAACCTCTCTTCCTGGTTGCTCAGCCTGTTTACAGAGAGGCAGAGGCACAAAGACCAAAGCCACTTACATTACGCTAAACTCCCGTGTGATGTCACGCGGGATTTCCCCGTGTCATGGCTTTCATACATTGGGAGATGTACCGGGAATTATGTTAGCCTAATGCTAACGCTACGAGTTACATTTAGCGTGTGATGATCACTCTGCACAGACCTTTAAAGGCTAAAGCAACATTGTATATTCTCTCTGGCCAAGATAAAACAATTCTTACAGTGTAAAAGCCTTGATAGGAGAGGACACTGGCGAGTTGGGGGTGGTGAAGCACAGCATGTCACGTGTGACACAACCCAACACTGCTACTATGCAGGCCACGTTACACATAAAATGTGCCGGAATCCATGGCGGATTTTCCACTAGTCAGATGAAAATTGGCATTCGTCTCTTTATGTTATAGTCTCCCAAAAGACATTTTTAGCTCGTTATCACCATCATTGACAAAAACAACACTGCATTAAAACATGAACTTTATCGTGTAAATTTTACGTTAAAACCTTAAAGCGGAATTTGAGGATTTTTGACATTAGGCTTATCTTCGAGTTAGCGGGGGTTTAGTTAGTTGGTGGAGTTGATTTAAACAAATTCCGTTTCGTTTGCAAGTTATTTGTTCAGGGTACCCGCGGGTTATTAAAAGTATTAAAAAAGCATTGAATTTAGTTTTCCATTATTAAAGGTATTAAAAGTATTAAATTAGCTGTCGTAAGTCTGGAATTTTTTCACCGTGGTTTTAATTTTCAAGAACATCTCAGTGCAACCTAAATGATATCCGTGACAAAGTTTTTTTTAAAATCCATAACGAAGATGACGCGTAGAATTTTTACGATGCACTGCATCTCGTGCGTGCGCGCCGTTAGCATCATTAGCATCAACATCACAACAGCAGGCAATCGCACAGTACTGTGTGCTAACGCAAGGAACTGCTCCGATGCCTTAGTTGTTATGTTCGACGAAAGACTCAACAAGACAACCAAGTCCAAACAGTTGGACCAGCATGTGAGGTATTGGATCGGCGACCAAGTCGCATCCAGATACTTTGGGTCGCAGTTTATGGGTCATGCGAAGGCAGTGGACTTGCTTAACATTTCAAAGTAAGTTGCCAATTTCTCCAATTAAAATGTGTTAGATGCAATAATGTATTTCTGCACGGTTTGCCTTTCGAATGAATGTGAATTTCGCAGTTTTAACTCAAGAGTTAGCCATGTTCAATGGGGTATTGGCAGGTGCACTAGCCTTAGCATGGATAAACCGGAGTCGTAGATTCACCATCACTCTCAGATAGACAACACGGTTGAAACTGTCTATTATTGGAAAGAGTGCGGGGTAACGTTGATCTGAATAACATGGCATGGTGATAGTCAAATTATAATGTAGGCGATAGTAAAACACCTCCTGGTATATTTAAATGTTTTTCTTGATTAAATAAGAGTATTGATTCTCTCTATCTGATTAAAAGAAATGTCTTCAATGGCTAACAAAGGATTAACATGTGTTTTGTATACTTCTTGTAATGTGATTAGGAAAAAAACGATTACCAAGGGAAATGGTCATGTGTAGCTTTTTTATTTTGTGGTAATTAATGGTAAACTACTGCCATTTAGTGGCTGTTTTTTAAACTTTCACTGCCAATTGCAAGCACTTTACAGTTAAGGTTGTCAACTTGACAATCACATACCTACCATCTTGACTAGGTCCTCTTAAAAGGGAAACCTGTTGTATTGCAAATGTAATTTCTGAAGTTGCTTTAAAATAATAGTGTAAAATCCATTTTATCCTGGGAAAAAAAATTCTGAAAGACCTTATATATAAATGTGTTTTAATTGTATCTTCAATAAATGTGCATTCTTTTGTTAAACACACTTAGTAATTCAGGTTAAATTTGATGTTCAGTGCTTTATTTTTCTTAATATGATTCACTATTATCTAAATAATGGGTGCGAGAAAAGTATTAATTTTCAGTTGAAATGGCATTAAAAAAGGTCTTAAAAGTCTTGAATTTAGATTTATCAATCCTGGGGGGACCCTGTTGTTAGTTTCAGGGCTCCGGAGTGGCTAAGCTAGTGCGAGTCAATGGCACCATTATAGCATGCCAATAAAAAACAACATATGCACACTATGAAAATCATCGATGACCCTTGCAATCAATAGTGTTGGCAATGTTTTCAGGATGAAGTTCTTAAAACTTACCATTGCATGTTAATAATTGCAGTATGAACAGCAACATTTGTAATCCAGAAGCTCTGCAAAGCAGCAGGGCTGAGTTAGATCACATCGGGGGGTTTTTTCATCGCTGATTTTTTATGTTGTTGCCAGCAGCAAATGACCAGTTTATATTTTTCCTCGTTCTGCATAGGGAATTTGTGGAAACTTTCCTTTGCCCGTTTGTTTCCACAGCCTCTAAATCGCATTTCTCCATTTTGCCGGCCATCATTTAACTCAGCAGACTGATACTTCATTCGAGGAAGGTGGGAAGTCAAGAGTTTCCAACGTCTGATCTGGAAAAATATCATTAGTACACCTCCACTATTTGATCGCTTATGAGAAGTCAGGTTTGCTGGAGGTCAAAATGTCTTTTGAAGGCCAAAATAAAAAACAACTTGTGGCGATCAGCCATCTTTGCAGCCAAGTCGCAACTGGTACTCTCAGAGCGTGATAAGTCCGACTTTCCACCTTCCTCGAATGCAGCGTGAGAACGAGTGACCGAAGCACTCCTCTTTATTGGGGTCGTATTACGCATCTAAAAAATAGTCCTGCAGAATGAAATGAACTACGGCAGTTTGGTGTGACATTGGTTTGGCCGCATGGGTGTTTTGAAACAATGATATGTGTTTTGAATGTATTTGACTATGTTGGATCTGTTCGTAGATCTGTATCGTTTTTTTATTGGCATGCTATAATGGTGCTATTGACTCACGCTAGCTTAGCCACTCCAGAGCCCTGAAACAAATAACTCTCAAACAAAACGGAATTTGTTGACATCAACTCCACCAACTAACTAAACTCTGCTAATTTGAAGATTTAGCCTAATGTCAAATGTCCTGAACTTCCGCTTTATCAGATTGAAATATGAATTTTGAGTTTGAATGTGACATTCATCACATTAAAACATGATCTTTCTTATGTGAAATTCATTGTGTTATGGTGTGAATTTTATTACATCAAACATGAAATTTATCACATTATGTCATTATGTGAATTTTATAATTAAACCCAAATTCATCAGGTTGATATATCTCGTTAACTCATTGACAAAGACGTCGATCAATGTTTTGTCAAGGGCTGCAACTATTGATTATTTAAGTAATCGATTATCTATTAGTTTAGATAAATTTAGGGGATGTAAAACAAAGGCTTGCTAAGATTGGACTTTCAAAAGAGCATTAAATGCGATTAAAAAATAAAATTCCTGAGTTTTTTTCAAACGGCAGAATTGCACTTTCATTTCACAAGAGCAATAAAAACATTTAAAAATACCTAAGGTTAGCCTCAAACGGTATGAAAAATTAAAAGAGGATCGAAATACAACAAAATAATAATTGGCTAACTTGCAAAGCAAAAGTCCGCTAGTTTAAATTCCTTAAAACGGCAACTTAAAAAAAAAAAAAAAAAATTAACCAATGCGCTTAACCAATCGTTCAAACACATATTCACCATAAATCACTGCTTAATATACTTCTAAACTAAAATTTGAAAGCATAAACAAGCTTACTAGCTCAAAGAAAAACCTTATGTTGGTCTTAACAGGGGGCAGTTTGATCCAGCCATGTTAGATGAGTTGTCACATTAACTGTTGCCACTAGAGGGCAGTGTATCCACCCAAATTAATGAAACTAAATGAAAACACTTTCAAAGCAAACCATTACAACGTCACTCTAATTAAACAAATCCTCGAAAAAGCAAAATTGATTCGAAGCTTTTTTCTAATCTCGAGATAACCATTGCAGTAGTTTTGTCTGTAACCATTGCAGTAGTTTTGTCTGATACAGCTTGTGCGGGAATTTTAAGACTTGTATGCAATGTATTTCTGTCCTGTTAGTGGGCAACAGTTCAGATCGATCACCTCAAAACATTCAATTTATAATGATAAATTGTGAATTTTATCAGGTTAAATACAAAATTAATGTTAAATACCCCATTAAAACATGATGTCTGTTTAGTAAAAAAGTTTCACCAATTTCTTTTGGGAAACGGGAATTACTTTCAACTGATGTCTGTTCATTCATTCGCTAATGGCTCAACGAGTTTAGATGGATCGGACTTCTAGTGCAGTCAATGGCATTTGCCTTCATTTTAATTAGGGGTGTCAAACGATTAAAACTTTTAATCGAGTTAATCACAGCTTAAAAATTATTCGTAATTGCAATTCAAACCATCTATAAAATATGCCATATTTTTCTGTAAATTATTGTTGGAATGGAAAGACACAAGACTGATATATACATTCAACATACTGTACATTAGTACTGTACTTGTTTATTTTAACAATAAATCAAGATGGCATTAACATTAACCTTCTGTTAAAGCTATCCATGGATAGAAAGACTTGTAGTTCTTATAAGATAAATGTTAGTACAAGTTATAGAAATTTTATATTAAAACCCCTCTTAATGTTTTCGTTTTAATAAAATTTGTAAAATTTTCAATCAAAAAATAAACTAGTAGCTTGCCATTGTTGTCAGTAATTACACAATGCTCGTGCTGAAACCCATAAAATCAGTCGCACCCAAGCGCCAGCAGAGGGTGACAAAACGCAAGTAACAAGTGGTCATGACTGTGCTGTCATTTTAACCTGTTTGAGCGGGGCATGTGCGTTATTTGCATCAAATATTTTAATGTGATTTATTTAAAAAAAAAAAAAAAAAAAAAATTACCGCCCGTTAACGTGATAATTTTGACAGACCTAATTTTAATATTTTGATTTGAGTTACAAGTGATGTAATTGCCGTACGTGCTCTTCCAGCCAAGATCCTCCGGCCGACATCCCCATGGAGGTGACCACAGCTGAGCAGCAGGTGGCCGAGGCCCCTCCACCGACCCCGAGCGAGCCGGCCCAGAAGCCTCCGGAAGCAGAGAAAGCGGCAGAGCCTGAGAAACTTCCTGAAACATGTGTGGTCGAGGAGGGCCAGGAGATCTACATTGAGACGGACGGCCTGAGTGACGCGGACGGCATCGTCATCGTCAACGGGCCGGACGGGACCACCATGCACATCCAAACCCCCCAGGGGGTCCCGCTGGAGGCGGTGCAGGCCCTGCTGGGCATCGAGGCGGCCGACCCCAGCAAAGCCAGCTGAATGGGGAGGGGGGAAAAAACGGAAGGTTCTTCCCCTGGAACTGGTCTTTTAGTTCCTATTTATTTTGTACGTCCGTATTTTCTTCTCAAGACGACGCTGGATTGATTTTTATGAGCTTTGTTGTAAATGTTTTTTTTCATATCTGCCTTGTTAATATGTAGATAAATGTGAGAAACACAGCTGCGCTATTTTTATGACTTTTTTTGGAGAACCGCCGCTCGTTGCTCTCATTTCCTGTTTTCACAATAAAAGCCACTGTCAAGCGGGAAGGTGTCGATGGCCCGTCTCCAGCAGGATGGCCTCCAGGGCCAGACGGGCCTGAGCCGGTACAAGCGGCTGGTGCAGCCAACAAGAAAGGTACACCAGGCCGAGGTCGCCGTCAGTGCTGTGGGCTGCTTCCCGCAGGATGACGCGCTTCAGGCGCAGCTCCGACGAGAACGACTGCAGTAGGATGTCACACGACGACACTTTAAAATAGAGGAAAAACAAAAATGGGTCACATTTGCGCCCCTTTAACATTTCACGCATCCGTAAACTATAGCCACTTTCATAGCATAATTTTTTTTTACCACATTTAGAATGAATGAATTCTATAACCGAAGCTGTTTTGTGGCTCCATCACGAAGCAGTGCTATTGACTACTGAATTTTAGTTTGTCACTAGATGTCCAATCCATTTAAAGTAGGAGGCAACGCATGAACATATTCATTTGCCAACCCACCCACTTCAAATTGATTGAACGTCAGGTGCCGTCAATGGCAGCCATTGATTTAAGATTGGTATTGCGCAACGGCAGGTGCCTCAGCTTTGAGGAATTTGGAAATGTTCCTAAAATGAAGTGTCGGAATGTTGTGTCCGTGAAAAAAGATGAGTCATATTTTTTGGATTCTGAATTTTTTTCATTTTTACAATAAAAATTCAAAATCATAAATGCAATAAAATAACTTTTTAAATCCCTCTTTGTTTTCAATAAAATAAACATTTTAAATGAACAGATTTGCAGTTTTTTTCTTATTTAAGCGTTTTTTGATAAGTGAAATTAAGATTATTTACTTTTTTCCCAAATTGATTTTTACTGGTAGCACGGTGGTGGAGAGTTAAGCGCGGCTGCCACACATGTCTGAGATCAAGGATTTGATCCCAGGCTCCGACCCTGCTGTGTAGAGTTTGCATGTTCCCCCGCGTACCTGCGTGGGCTTTCTCCGCGTATTTTGGCTTCCTTTCACCTCCCTAAAACCTGCACGGTAGGCTAATTGAACACATAATTCTCCATCGGTGGGATTGTGGGTACGAGTGGTTGGTTGTATGTGTTATATAATTAGCTGGTAACCAAGGTGTACTCCGCCTCCTGGCTGTAGTTAGCTAGGACAGGCATCAGTACCCCAGTCACCCTCGTGAGAGTGAGCGATAAGGAAGATGAATGAGATTTAGTGTTAACTCACTGGCTGCCATTGACGGCGCTAGACGCCCAATCCATTTGAATTGGGAAGACTAGAGTGAAAGGATAGAAATAGAGGTCTATTTTCCCTCACGGTAAAAATGGATTGGACATCTACCGCTGTCAATGGCAGACACATACACATAGAAAGTAAATCGATTTTTGGCAACGCTGCCTCACCAAAGTCTTTAGTGCTCCAACTGTGGAAGAGCGGAACCTTCCTGCCTTGTGGCCCGAACTGAAATTCCTCCAGGTCCACCAGGCCTCGCTGGGATGCCATAAGGCGCTCCATCTTGGCCACAATGGCCGCCTAACACGAAACAGCACGTTAAATAAAACGCTCGCAAAGTAAAAATGACTATTTTCCCACCATTTTGTCAACAACACCCTCCAGTTTTTCGCATTCCTCCCGAAGCGCTGAATTCTCAAAAACCAGATCTCGGGTGGATCCTTCAGTGTCGATGCTGCACAGGAAGTAGAGAGGGACGCTAATATTAGCAATATAGCTCATATATTTCAGGACAGACATACTAATCCTTTCTGAAAAAAAAATAGCTTATTGTGATAAATTTCATTATTTTCCATAATGTAATGAAAAAAATGAATCTTTCATATATTTTAGATTCATTGCGTATCCATCCATTATCTACCACTTAATCCGGGGTCGGGTCGCGGGGGGCAGCAGCAGGAGCAGCAGGGGAGCCTAGACTTCCCTCTCCCTAGTCACTTCAACCAGCTCCTCTGGCGGGATCCCAAGGTGTTCCCAGGCCAGCCGAGAGACATAGTCCCTCCATCGTGACCTGGGTCGTCCTCAGGGCCTCCTGCTGGTGGGACATGCCCGGAACAGGGAGGCGTCCAGGAGGCATCCATACCAGATGCCCGAGCCACCTTAACGGGCTCCTTTTATCACGGAGGAGTAGCGGCTTGACACAGAGTCCCTCCCGGATGACCAAGCTTCTCAGCTGATCTCTTAGGGAAAGCCTGTACACCCCGAAGCGGTAAATTATTCCGGCCGCTTGTATCCGGGATCTTGTTCTTTCGATTACGACCCACTGCGCGTAACCATAAGTGAGAGTAGGAACTCTGAATGTAGATCGACTGGTAAATCGAAAGCTTCGCCTTTTGGCTGAGCTCCTTCTTCACCGCTATGGACCGGTGCAGAGTGCGCACCACTGCAGACGCTGCACCGGTCCACCTGTCGATCTCCCGCTCCCTCCTACCCTCACTTGTGAACAAGACCCCCTAGATACTTAAACTCCTCCATTTGGTGCAGGCTCTCATCCCGACCAGGAGAGGGCACCCTTTTCTGACTGAGGACCATGGTCTCGGATTTGGAGGTATGATCTTCATCCCAACCGCTTCACACTTGGCCGCGAAATGCTCCAGTGAGACTTGGAGGTCAAGGCTTGATGAAGCCAACAGCACATCATCTGCGAAAAGCAGAGATGCCATGCTGAGGCCACCAAACCGGACCCCCTTAATGCTTTGGCTGCACCTAGGGATTCTTTCTTTCAAATTTCTTTTTATTGGTTTTACAAAAATACAGAACACCCCCCACCCCAAACTAAAAAAAAAAAAAATTAAAAAAAATTAAAAAATTCACTCTAAGTTATCCAACACAACCAACCATGAAGTCTAAGTCTGATCGTAAATGTCCAGAGAGTCATAGAAAGTTCTTCCGTGCCATCACTTCCAATACATAATTGTTACAGAATAAAAATCCAGTGCAATACATTCAAATGTTCCACCAAATAGGAGCAGCATGGACAGCGACCGTACCGTTGCCCATCCCCCATGGCTAAATGAGCAATATAACAGTGCATGTCATTCCTGCACTTGTGTAGCGGTGTTGTCAAAGAATGAAAGAAAAGGTCCCCATGTACTATAAAATTTCTTTTCAGAACCGCGAAGAATATATCTGATTTTCTCGAGCCTAAGGTTCATCAGCACATCCCTTATCCAATGCGCCGTTGTGGGTGGGGCAGCCTCCTTCCACCTCAAAAGAACCAAACGTCGCGCCAAAAGGGTGGTAAAAGCAATAACCCTACACCCCCAAGTAGGCAGCCACAGACCCTCCGGTAAAACTCCAAATATTGATATTAAAGGATCAGGAGTGATTCCGTCCGACCCCTAACACTAGGGAGAGGGCTTCAAAAATACCCTTCCAAAATATTTCTAAGTTCGGACATAACCAAAACATATGGATCAGTGTTGCATCCGCCAGCTTACACCTATCACACAAAGGGCTGATTTCTGGAAAGATTCTGGACAATCTTACCTTAGAATAGTGTACCCGATGTACTACCTTAAATTGAATCAGAGCATGACAAGCGCACATAGATGAATTATGTACCCTACCCAAGACCTTAGACCACAGTCCCTCTCCGATTGGTGTTTGAAGATCCCGTTCCCACAGGTCTTTGATTCTGGATAAGGACGGAGCTACCATATGAGAAATTAGATTAAAAATGTGCTTAATTCCCCCTTTCTCTGTCGGATCTAAAGACATAACGTCATCTAAAACTGTTGTAGGAGGTTTATTTGGGAAAAGCGGTATGATACTCTTAACAAAGCTTCTAAGTTGCAGATATCAAAAATGATGAGAGTTAGGAATATTAAATCTTTGGACTAGCTGTGCGAAAGAGGCAAAAATATCATCCACAAAAAGGTCATTTAAATGTGTAAGACCCAGGCCGGACCACAAATGAAAAGCTTTATCGACTGTTGAGGGTACCAAAAAATGATTCGATGCTACTGGGCTAAAAAGGCAAGTACCAACTACACCATTTTTTTTCCTAAATTGAGAAAGTATCCGAAGGGAGTGAGATAATACTGGGTTATTTCCCGATACCCCAACTTTCAAGGGCAGTGGCGCACCACACAAGGCGGCTAATGAATTTGGGAGACATGCACATGCTTCCATCTGCACCCAAGTGGGACCATTCTCCTTAAGATGGTAATATAACCAATATGCCATACAATTTAGATTTGTGGCCCAGTAATACAACTGAAAATTATGAAGAGCCAAACCGCCATCTGGGCAATACCGTCATCTTGACAGCATTAACGCGTGCTGCTAATGAGGTATGCAGTAGTAGTAGTGCACCTAGGGATTCTGTCCGTAAAAATTAGAAACAAAATCCGTGACAAAGGGCAACCTTAGAGGAGTCCAACCCTCACTGGGAACGAATTCGACTTACTGCCAGCAATGCGTACCAAACTCTGACACCAGTCGTACAGGGGCTAAGGAGATTGGTACCCTGTACTCCCGAAGCACCCCTCACAGGACTCCCCGAGGGACATTCCAAATCCACAAAACACATGCAGACCAGTTGGGCGAACTCCCATGGAACCCTCTAGGACTCTGCCGAGGGTGTAGCGCTGGTCCACTGTTCCGCGGCCGGGACGAAAATCACACTGCTCCTCCTGAATCTGAGATTCGACTTCTCAACGGACCCTCCTCTCCAGCACCCCTGAATACTATACCGGGGTGTCTAAGGAGTGTGATTCCCTCTATAATCAGAACTCACACCCTCCTGCCCCCCCCTTGTTAAAAAGGGGGACCACCACCCCGATCTGCCAATCCAGAGGCACTGCCTCCGATGTCCATACAATGTTGTAGTGGCATGTCAATCACGACAGCCCCACAACATCCAGAGCCTTCATGAACTCCGGGCAGATCTCATCCACCCCCGGGGCCTTGCCACCGAGGAACTTTCCAACCACCTCGGTGACTCCGACCCCAGCGATATGAGCGCCCATCTCGAAGTCCCCAAACTCTGCTTTATCAAAGGAAGGATTGTCAGTGGAATTGAGTAGCTCTTCGAAGTATTCTCCACACAAAATCACGACGTCCCGAGTTGAGGTCAGCAGTACTCCATCTTCATTATACAAAGTGTTAATGGTGCACTGCTTTTCTCTCCTCTGACGCCGGATGGTGGACCAGATTTTCCTCGAAGCTGTCCGGTAGTCGTTTTCCATTGCCTCGCCAAACGCATCCCGTGTCTGAGTTTTTGCCTCGGCGAAAGCCCAAGCTACATTCCACTTGGTCAGTTAGTACATGTTAGCTGCCTCTGGAGTCCCAGAGGCCAAAAATGCCCGGTAGGCCTCCTTCTTCAGCTTGACGGCATCCCTTGCCGCTGATGTACACCAGCGGGTTAGGGAATTGGCACCACGACAAGCACCAACCACTAGGGTTGTTCCGATCATGTTTTTTTGCTCCCTATCCGATCGTTTTGAGTATCTGCCGATGCCGATATTTCCCGATCCGATTGCTTTTTTTTTTGCTCCCGATTCAATTCTAATCATTCCCGATAATTTTTCCCGATCATATACATTTTGGCAATGCATTAAGAAAAAAAAATGAATATAACTCGGATGAATATATACATTCAATATACAGTACATAAGTACTGTATTTGTTTATTATGACAATAAATCTTCAAGATGGCATTTACATTATTAACATTCTTTCTGTGAGAGGGATCCACGGATAGAAAAGACTTGACTTTATATATTGTGACTAAATATTTCCATCTAGTGTACTTGAGCTTTCAGTAAATGATACGGCAGCCATGCCCAAATGCATGATGGGAAGTGGAACCATGATGGGGAAGTGGAACCATGACTGTGCGTCGTGCTACCAATGGATATATCTTCTCTGCTTTGGGAAATACCTTAAAGTGTTACATTGCTTCCCATGATATTTCTAATCATAGGGAGAGGGATTGCAAGGCTTTAGCCAATTGAAGAAAGGCTCCAAAGGCTGCCAAAATTCACTCTACTCATTTTGCGCTGCTTTTTATCTCTCTATATAGGTAAAATGGCGTCACTACAGATTGAGCGTGACAATGAGTGAGAGGGTCGTGCAGCGCATACATTAATAGCGTTAAATATTTTAACGTGACACATTTTTTAATAAATGAATTGCCGCCGTTATCGGGATATTTTTGATAACCCTACCTTAAGTCTAAACTAAAGACTCTGGATGAGTGTAACATAAGATGTCTGTAACGTTAAATACAATTAGAAAACGATTTAATTAAAATTTATATATTAAAAAAAAGGTATGGCCGGTATTTTTTTGTCGATTCTGATACTTTGAAAATGACGTGATCGGACACGATCGATTGGGACATCTCTACCAACCACCTTAACGGGCACAGCTCCGATCGGCCGCCTCAACAATGGAGGTGCAGAACATGGCCCACTCGGACTCGATGTCCCCCACCTCCCCCAGGACAAGTTCTGCCAGAGGTGGGTATTGAAGCTCTTTCTGACAGGGGATTCTGCCAGATGTACCCAGCAGACCCTCACAATACGTTTGGGTGCCAGATCTGGCCAGCATCTTCCCCTCCCATCAGAGCCAACACACCACCAGGTGGTCACTTGAAGTGCAACAAAAATAAAGATTTGAATTGCTTACCACAGATGTCGACAAAAGCTTTGCCCCGGGACATAAATTACACTTTACATGCACGTTCTTTCCTTTAATTTCGACCAACTTGAAATAGTGTTTATATCTCCACCTCGTAAAGGACAAATTTTCCTCTGAATGTTCTGCCATCATATCCCTCTGCATCTGTGTTGCGTGTGTGTGTTTGCCGCACGCGCTGTTCCGGTTTGTGTGTGAAAACACCGGCTCTGAAGTACGTGCGCTATTAGGCTCGAGCTTGCCTGACACGGCCAGACTGTTCTCCCTGTATTTTTCAAACACAGTGAGGATGGTCTGGGACCCAGCCCATTAACGGCCTCTTGAGCAAGAACAAAATCAACCGTCCAATCAGATTCGTTTATTTGCGTGACGTGTTCTTAACGAGGAACGTCACTCTTCCGCGTCAGAAGTCATCTCCACAACAACACAGATGGCGAACAGGAGAGCTGAGAATATGTTCCAACTTCCAATCCACGGTAAAATCAGTTTTAAATGACCAAAAACAGATCGACACAAGTCATTGACAACAGCCTGTCTCGCGCTAGCCATGTTGAATAAACTCCGCTCTCCTTGTATGTTTACTTCCGCACGCAAGTCCCCTCATCGCTTTACTAATGTCACATCCGCCCGTCGCTGATTGGTCCACTCCGCTGTCTGTTTGCTGTGGCTTGCTCCGCCCTGGATATTTTATCCGCTGAATAGTGGTCAGACTCAATAACTGGAACAGCGGTGAGTCTGGTGTACCAGGCTAGGCTCGAGCGTTTACGTCACAGAATGGGGGATCACGTGAGATTTGACAACAACGCAGCCATATTGAAAGCAGGTCTGGCTCGCGGGACATTAAACTTTAAAGAGCATACGACACCAGAAAAAAAGTCTTAAATGGCATTATTATGTGAATTAGAATCATATTTTGAGACGATTCGACCATATACAACAATTTAGCAAAGCGCAGATGACGAGAAATGAGTCTTTTAATCTGCCGGTTAGCCACGCCTACAATTATAGGGCTTTAGCGTCCCCAACAGGTGGATGACGTCAGCGGTAGACTAGGCTCATCGGTTTTACTATTCAGCCCATTGAGGGGGAATTGTTCAGAACGAGGAAAACGCGACGAAGAGAGCTGCAAAATGTCATTGTTTCAGTCTCTCTACTCCCAATATTTTTACAGGATATTCTTTTTATCCAAGTATTTTCCCCAATAGCTATATAAATGGCTTGAGAAGGACCAGTCAGTCCGTCGAGGGGGAACTATTCACAATGAGGAAAACGCGACGAAGAGAGCGGCAAAATGTCATTGTTTCTATCTCTTTACTTCAATATTTTTACAGGATATTCTTTTTATCCAAGTATTTTTCCCCAATAGCTATATAAAAGGCTTGAGAAGGACCAGTCAGCCCGTCGAGGGGGAACTATTCACAATGAGGAAAACGCGACGAAGAGAGCGGCAAAATGTCATTGTTTCTGTCTCTTTACTTCAATATTTTTACAGGATATTCTTTTTACCCAAGTACTTTCCCCAATTGCTAAATAAATGGCATGGTCATGACAAATAACTTGTGCTAAATGGAATATAAAATAATAAAAATCCATTTATTCAAGACGACATGGCAAAATTACTCCATAATGGTCAAAACAGTCGACTTTACCTTTACTGTCACACCTGCCGAACGATATTTTATGACACCTAAATCGGACATATGTCATTTCCCTTCCTCGGCTTCGGAGAATGTAAACAGACCAGAAGGAGTGACAGCTAGCCGACATGCTAACCCGAACCGAGGGATGTTTCAAAGTCTTCGAAGTGGAAAATCACACATAACTAGCCTGGATTATTTGACATGACGACCCGGTTGTCGAGTTTCTTTGCGGATCGGCAAACCGCCCGGCGGAGAGCAATTTACAGTTCGTTCCCTGGAGGAGGGTGGCTGGAATTGTTGTGTAGCTAACGTGCTAACAGCTAACTGCTAATGAGCGTGAGGATAGCTTTTTACATGCCTATCAATGATCAAACGTAAGTAGTCCTTTATTTAAAGGAATTTTATAGTGTTTACTTTGTAATCACTGTATTCGTATTTGACATAATACAAAACAAGATGTTTACTCACTTCCTTGTAAGTCCAATGGTCCCACAGTAAATATCCACGGTGAATGGGAACCTTTTGAAACTCCAAAAAGGCGCATACGCCTCTCCCGCATAAAGAATGATTTTTCTGCAGCCGTTTGGCTGGCGTGATGCAAAAAATAAAAGTATTAATCCGCAAAATCAGCTGAATCCTTCGTCCTCATACACAACAGTACACTGTAGCGTGAAGAGGACGTCTTCTACCGTACACGTCACAGCGCCCTCCTCCTCAATGCGAGACCGAAGCCGGAAGTCACTCATTTTCCTGGCGCGGGATTCAAAAAACTAAATAAATATAGCGATCGCTTCCACACACATCCAAGCGGTCCATATCATTCAGGAGCATAAAATACCGCGTGTATTATGAAATAAACATGCTTTTTCGTGTCACAAGCACTTTAACTTGCCAGTTCGATAAAGAGACAAACTCGTTACTAAGGCGAAGAACAGATATGTGATCAAACTTAAGGATGTGAACAATGTTGACCCTTACGAGCAAGCCGAAGACGGGCTTCCACAATTACGCGAAATGGACATTCTGCTGTATTTATTGTGTGGTGTATGTTACTAAACTCATCAGCAATTCCGAAATTACAAATCGCTACAAAGCCACGAACAGTTTTGCTGCTGATGGGTGCAGAAACTCCACATTATGACCGTATCAAACAGCAACTCCATCGTTCTTGCAAAGGTAGGCTATGTGTGTTTACTATTTTCATTGTCATGAACCTGAACGCACCCCAAGTCTTGGATGACAAATAAACAGAGCAAAGTAGACTCGCTACGGCTGGTAGTTTCTTCAATTTATTCAAAGTAAGTAACGCACCGCTTTTGACCGTCAGTAACGGTAACGGCTTTGTAACGGCGGAAAAAATAATTAGTTAGATTACCCAGTTACTGAAAAAATAATGTCGTTACGTAACGGCGTTATTGCCAACACTGCTTCAGCACACACTCCACGCCAACATGAAGCCGTCACCTGCTTCTCCTGGTGTTGATGATTTTACTTGCGATTGTGAAGCCTTCCTCATTGAGCTTCTCCCAGCGGAGCATTAAGTTGTGCCAGTCGGCGGCATTGTCTTTCAGTTTGCGCCCGCTTCCCGTAATGGCTGAGGGCTTCTTGTTCACGCTAATGACCTCACCTGATGAAATAACATTGGTTTAATTCAAACTTTCTTTCAAAATTCCATTATTTTACTTGTAGTTTGTTGGGGAATATTAATTGGGAAAAAGTTTGGTTTTTGCCAAAGACTTTTTTTTTAATTGTTATCTTTTAAAATTATTCATATAGTCAATTCTTATGAGCAGAAATTTAAGAAGGACGTCATACGTGTTAATTAACATTGAGGTTGATAAAACAAAGAGTTGCTTTTTTTTTTTCCTTTGACCACACAATAACTTTGGCATATTACCACTTACAACATTCAAACTAAGGAAAAACATCAACAAACAGCTCAATGTAATTCCATAAAACAACTAATTGGCTGCAACTGACGGCAATGGACGTCCAATACATCAATTTTGCGTGTATACTTTGATTGTATGAGGTTATAATTAAATAAAACAAACATCGATGAGATTCTTAGATTTTTGTGTCATAATATTTTAATTGCCACTTTTACACAACATTTCTCTCTAGATTCCATTTTCAGTACAAGGGAATTAAAAAACAATTTACACACAGGAACGTAACACAAATAACTGCGTTCAATAAAAATGCAAAATACTCCAATTCTCTTGGATTACCGCATCAAACTGGGTGGTTTGTACGGCAAAACAACCTCGCTAAAACGCGTAAATATAATTTAATGTTTCTTTTACCTTCCATGTGTTTATGATTACTCTGGTCGCCGCCAGATGACGTAAAAATGTTTTCTTCGTCGTTGGTCTGGCTGAGTATACTGACGCCCGTTACCACCTACGTCTGGCCAAAATGCGTATATCAACGCTTTGCGATTACATTTGATTTTTTTGTGACTTTTGTTAATGCCTAAATTGGAATTTCAAACAAATTTAGGATACGTGTTACATAATATATGGTTAAAATAAATTACCTCAACACCAGTTATATTTTTAAAGACACTTTTTTGCTTTTCTTCTGACGCCATATTCATAACTCAATTTTTAAAATAATATTTTTTTTGCTAATATAGTAACATATAACCTGGTTCAATCAAAGAACAATATCTTCAGCTACATCATGATTACTAAAATTTAACAGTGACTTTTGTTATAGTTGTATGTAGCACTTTTGGCAATTTCTATCATGTCTTGATGGCTGCACTTCAGCTCGCAATTCAGTTTGACTTAAAGGTAGTTCGTTAGTGTGTCCAATTATAAATTAAAAAGGTCAATTGATAAAATTTACTTACCTATGGAATCGTTGAGTCAGGGAACTTTTTTTTTTTTTTTTTGCTAATTCTGAGAAGTTATCAGCAATAGTTGCAGGCAAATTGTGTTCGGCAACAAATTGGCAGAATAAAATCTCCGCTTTCGTCAGTTCTGCAGACTTCATCTTTATGACCAGTGTTGTTAATCTTACTTTTAAAAAGTAATTAATTAGTTACAAAATACTCCTCCCAAAAAGTTATTGAGTTAGTAACTCAGTTACCTGAATGTAAGAAAATTAGTTACTTGGCAAAGTAACTGGTGCTACCTTTCATGTTTTTTCCCCATTTTTTCAAAAACAAAACAAAACATAGTAACCTTTGCTATGTTTGGAAGTCATTTAATGTTGTGAATCAACCGTTATAAAGTTGTTAAAATACTCCCGTTTTAGCATTAGTTCCCTTCTACTTTCAACATGTGAAAGTTTAAAAACGGTTTCATCATTTAAAGATTGATTCAAGTCAAGATTTTGCCAGTTGAGTATTTTCGATAAAAAGTTACTTAGCTTCGCTAAGAAGGTTCACTACAACAGAGCCTTTCTGAGAAGTATACAGTTTTAAAATGGTGGCTGACTGTTTACCAACGCCGCTGAGTCATTTCACATGTAGTTCTACTAGTATATGCATGTGATATCTAGGCGTAGATTGTAGGCTGTTGGCTACAGTCAGGAAATATTAGAGCCACCTAGCCTAGCATCGCGTTTGCTACAGCGTCACAACAAACCTCTCTCCATGTCTCTGACTTTTCTCGCATTGTCAACCAACGTAACGCATAGTAACGCACATTGTCTCGTTGCCGAAACGGTGACAAAATCCAAACTGAGAAACATAATGCACGAAAAACGTACAGATTTTGAGCGTACGGCGCACACATTTAAAAATCTGTGCTCACTTGTACAAATATCGCCAAAACCGTACAACTTGACAGGTATGCATATTCATAGAACGCCTCTCATGGAGCTAGATGCGAAAAGTCTGTGTGGGCGGCGTCGGTAACCAGCGGTCCTCTTGAACAGTGGCATTTTCTGGCCATTGTAAAAACAAAATCTAATTTTAAAAATCATTTAACTTACAGCATCTATGATGTTTATGAAAAAAACAGGCAGTTTGAAAATTGGTAACTGCCTTCTTGATTGACAGCGCACATTATTCATCTCCCTCTATATATGAGATATCTAAGGTGGTCTTCGACACCAGAGTCAGCCAATAGAAGAAATATGCTCTTAAAGAGCCACAAAAATATTTCAAAGCCGTGTTGATATTCTTTGAATTGGACAAGTGAATTTGTGCACTTTTCATGAATGAAAAGTATCGCTCTAACCAAGCGTACCTTGGCAATGATTGCTTTTTATGGCAAGACTGTACATGATATGAGCATGTTGGGTCTGCTCAAGACGTACACAATGACAGTCATACATTGTAGCAATGCGTTACATAGTATAAAACAATTTGTCATCTGTGACCCTCCAAATTGAACTTTAAACTAGAGGTAAAAAAAAAATGTCATTTGTCATAAAAATCAATGCAATTAGAAGAGTATAATTTTATTCATGTAAATGTTTGATACATGGCATCAATCTTTCATTTTAGATTCCTCTAAAATGTCAAAAAAGAGGTACTTTCATTTTTGAACTTATTTACAAGAAAAAAAAGTAAAAAAAAATAAAATAAGATGTGTAGGTCACTCGATGGGCGGAGTTAGCGAGCATCACTCTGAAGCTTCTTCGGCTTCTTTGGCTTTCTTCTTCTTTTTCTTCTTTTTGCCACTTTCCGGCTAAAAACACAGAACAAAAAAATGCAGTCAAAAAAAGGTATCATTTGAATTTACCAGCATACTATTAGTATAAAAAGCTCCAGTCGGAAATGAAAATCTAACCTCTGCTTGTGGCTCTGCTGCCGTAGTTTCCT
Organism: Corythoichthys intestinalis; assembly: GCF_030265065.1. Classification (NCBI taxonomy): domain Eukaryota; kingdom Metazoa; phylum Chordata; class Actinopteri; order Syngnathiformes; family Syngnathidae; genus Corythoichthys; species Corythoichthys intestinalis. Next base: position 28,174,682 of record NC_080409.1, read on the forward strand.
CCGTTTCTGCGTCGTCTGTCTTGGCGCGTTTCTCTTTTTTCTTCTTTTTCTTTTCTTTAGGCGTCTCTTCAGCAGCTGACGTGGCTTCTACTTCACTTTCTTCCACATCCCTCTTTCTCTGCGCAGAGGAAAAAAACTGAGTGAGAGCCCCTCCTAACGTTAGGAGGCAAATATTTGCATTTTTTTAATTAACCTTTGCTGGCTTCACGGATGTTTCCACTTCCTTTGCAGCGGGGGCACTGTGGAAGTAAAAAACAAAAAAAAATAGATAAATGAAAATGAATTTTGCTTGAGGACGGACAGAACTGGAAACAAAATCTACAGACCCTTATTCAAATTAAGTCAAATCATTTATGATGTAAAAATATTTCCATGTTTTTCTTAATAGACCTCACTGGCTGCCATCGTAAGTGATAGATGTCCAATCCATTAGAATTGGGAAGGTCTGACAACAAATGAACGCAGGTTCGCGCCAATAAATTATTAATTTAAGAAGGAAAAAAAAAAAAAAAAAAAGTTGGCCGCCCCAATTACGCTGACCCAAAAAAAAAAAAAAAAAATCTAGAATTTTAAAACAAATTTCCGCAAAAATATTTAAAAAATAAACATTTGCCCAAAAAGTCAAAAAACTTAAATCTTAAAATGATAAAAAATGTTGCCCTCAAAACCGAAAAATCTCAACCAAAAAAAAAATTAAATTTAAAATTATACATTCAAATACATAAAGCATTTCACACACACAAAACTTTATCCACCACCAGCTCATTGACGTCTGTGTACGTCCTTTCCCAGTCCAAGCGGATTATTTATAACAGTCAATGAATTTATTCAAATTGTACAACTATTGGGAAAAAAACATTTAAGTGAGAGTAAAACTAAATGTGCTAGCATAACTGTGCAATACTCAGCAACTATTTTCCATGTACTCTGGCAGCTCCGGCTACCGCCACAAGCGAAGCCAGCGAGCACTCCAGAGAGTTTATGTAGCAGAGTGACTCCCTGGAAGTGGACAGTGCACCTCAGCCAGGGATAACCCTCTGCAACCCCTCCCCGAACGCCCCCTTAACACCAGTACCTGTAATCCACGTAGCCAGTCTTCCACGTGTCGGGTGTGCTTTCGTTGGGTTTCCCACGCTTGTCCAGAAGACCCTTCTGGATCATCATTTTCTTTTGAGTCGCCTGACCATCACATGCAACAAAAATAAAAACACGTCAGACATAGCTTCTTCCCAACTCATTGCCAATTAACGGACTCCGCTCGGGGGTACCTTGGGTCCAAGCCCCCACTTTCGTGGGTAAGTGTCCCTCTCCATGATGACCCGTTTGATTTTGGCCACTACGCCGTGATCGCACGTGGAGATGACCGCCGTCGTCATCAGGGCTGTGGCTTTTGGGACACAAAACGGCAGGGAGAAAGAGTTAAGCATGTTCCTTTGCAAATACATTGTGGCATGCAGGCCTTTGCCTTTTTGGGATTTTAGGTTAAAAATAGCTTTGTCTATAACCAGAATTTCAACTTTGAAAAGTACAGTGATCCCTTGTTTTTTTGCGGTAATGGGAACGCTTAGGCGGTGCTTATTTACATTAAATTAAAAAAATTTAAAAAAATTAAAAAAATAAACATTTTTGGGGTGTGTTCAATGTATTTACTCAGATTTAACAGCATTGGAAAGATGCGTATAAGACACGCCCCCCCCCCCACAAATGATTTTTCAGAACTGCAGATGGAATAATTACGATATAAATGAGATACTAGTATATATAGGAAAACTGATTTGTTCATGTATACATGCATATATCAACATTTTAAGTACAATTCTGTATTTTTTTTTAATTGAAAAAAAATCTGCGATTGACTGAGGGCGTGAAGTAGCGAGGGAACACCATTACATGTTTTTCACCAACTCAAGTTGTCAAAACTTTTTGCTTAAAATATTCAACCATAAAATGGTTTAATTTATTTAAAAACTGCTGCGCAAAAAAAGTTCACCTAAATTTTTAAAGTTATTTATTTATTTTTTCTAAATCCAGAAAAATAATGCCATGTTTTTGCAAAAAAAAAATCTCTAAGACCAAAATCCATACATTTTTAAAAAATGGCTTGTATGAAATTTAAAATGAATGGTAATAATTATGTTTTTTTTTTTTTTTTTTTTTTTTACAAAAGTTTTTGACAAAACTTTCAGCCGAATCCATTTTGCCATTAAAAAAAATCTCAAAAAGACAACGCAATAAGTTCTAAAAACGGCTTGTTCAAATGGTATTGTAATGTTTTTGGAAACCCCCTCCAAAACAGCTACACTGTAAATTAAAAAAACAAAAAAGTTGGCAGAACTTGAAATCAAGTCAACCCATTTCACTTGAATTTGCAAGTTTTGATGGAAAACTCAAACTTAAGAGACCTTAACAATGACTGTCTACAAGCATGTCTATTTGAAAGTTTTATTTTTACAGTATAGCATTCACCCTCAGAAGAAAAGCAATCTGTAAATGACTTAGGAAATATTTTGGTATGACAACTTTCAGTCAAAAAATTGTTCAACCGTCCATATTGGTCTTATTTCTAGAGCAATATTGCATTTCCATCGGGCCGTGGATGCGAGAGCCATCAGACAAGGGTGATAGATAGGTAGGTCAGCACAGCCCGAGGGCTCGTGAATCTACAGAGTCATCATGTGGCCTCATGTCGCACGAAGACGAGGAACGACGGGAGGGAAAGAAGGAAGGCTCACCTGTACAGATGGCTTCCCCCTTGGTGGTGATGACCACAATGTCCTGGTTGACCTCTATGCCATCCTCGTAGCGGAGGACACCCGGCAGCATGATCTTTGCTCCGTAGCATATAGCATTGACCTAAGCCATAGCAAAAAGTTCAACAGCGTCACTGACGGGGTGCGGGATCGAGATGACGGGTGAGCGACTACTCACAGAGCTGTCTTTCATCACCAAGCGCTTGTGCGACACCAGCAGTTTCTCTAGGGGAAAGATGACTCGCCGCAGGTACGACTCGTCTTTGTTGTGGTCAAACTGCCACTGAGCATCCAGCACGTCATGCATTGTCACCAGGTTGTCCTGAGCGGAAGGGAGGAAAAATAACTACTTTGACAAAAAGATATTTCAGTTAAAGGCATTTACAATTACTTTGAGAGCGAAGAAGCTTTGTTTCTTAATTACTTTCCATTTCAGGAGTGTCAATAACTATTTTAATGGTCAATCATTTAGACATTGCAGACCTAAACATGGACCCAATCCTTTTTTCCCCCAGCCTTTTAATAGCAACTATTAAGTGGCGTTTTTCGCATTTACATTTTTAAGAGAGGGAAAAAAAATTCCATCTTGAATAGAAAAGGAAAAAAAACTTTCTTAACAAAAAATTTTTTAAAATGAAAAACAAGCCATCAAACATTCTCATTTCTATGGTCTCTTTCATTGAAGAATACAGAAATGTTATTTTAGCGAGACATGATGGTGCACTTGTGCTGGCCAGATCTTACCCCCGGGCCCAGAGTTTAACACCAGTGTTCTACAGCTAATAGGAATACTTGAGTTTAAAAATTGATCAGTAATTTTATTCGCCTCGATCAGACTTGGGCACCCCTGTGTTAGATGGTATACTATATAATAATATACAGTATGTATTTCACTTTTTTTGCACTGTTGGGTCTAATGTATATAACCTGTTTCGACCATAATATGCCAAAAACGCCTATGACCATACCTGCTGTTTCTGTGGAATTATCAAATAAAACTATTGTCGTACTTTTTTCTGTTGAATGTTTATCCTAACAAGTTGAATATTATCAAGCTTCAAAACAGTTCATTGCGCCTGTTGGGTTGTCAATTAGACATAAATATTTGGCCTGGAATGATCAATTATTTTAGTAGTCGATTAATCGATGAACTACTTAGTTTGAATAATTGAGTAATCAGATAAGGCACATGAAAATATCTGAGCCGAGCCTCAAACAGTATAAAAAATAATACCTGTGCCTCAAACAGTTTAAAAAATATAAGGACCTATGTACAACAAAACATTGGTTAACTTACATAGCAAAAGTCTGCCATCTTAAATGCTATATAACGCTTTTTTACAAGGCTCTTAACAAATGGTTCAGAAACATCCCCACAAAAAACAGCTAAATATACCTATAAACTAAATTACGAATGCATTAAAAAACATTAGCTCAAACAAAAACTTTGCTTTTGTTGGTCTTAACATGGAGCAGCTGGATTCAGACATGTGAAGTGAGGCAGACTAGAGGGCAGTGTATCCACCCAAATCAAATCTAAATGCAAACACTTTCAAAACAAACCATTACAACGCCACTTTATTTAAACATACTCGAAGCGGCAAAATTCAAATATTTTTCTATCGAGTACTCGAGTTAATTGATTAATCGTTGCAGCACTAATCAATATTACAACTTTTGACAAAATGTTGTATTTTTGGGTGCAAAATTTCTATAATAGACAGGGAAGAAAAAAATCTGGACATAAAGGGTATGTATGGTGAGAAAAGGACCCAACCAGGCCATTGTGAACATTTTTTTCTTTAAAATAGAAAGGAAACATCAAGGGCATGCAAAATTGGACAAAATAGGCCTGGACCTAAAACACGGCAAGTTTGACATAAACACAACATCAAAAATCACAAGTACCATTGCACTGCATCTTTAAAACAATGTCAACCTTTTATCACTTGATGTAGTTCTCTTTTAACGCATAAATCGTCACCCAACCATAAAAACTGTCAGCAGTGAGACTTTACAAGTCAAATCTCAGCTGCACTTTTGCTGTTCCAAAGTTTCATTAGCAGTCCGACACCACCAGTCGCACTGCACTCAACACTTTGGCAGGAAGTGGCAACGCATCATAACCAACCTTCTCCCCCATGACTCCAGAGCGAACCCTCCTCAGCTCTTGCATCTGGCCGCCGACCCCCAACAGCAGTCCCAGGTGCACGCAGAGGGTTCGAATGTACGTTCCTGCCTCGCAGCTGACCCAGAAGATTCCTGAAACAAGTTGCTGTCAACGCTGACCTCGTGCGACGTTTACGTCCGTCCGAGCTTACCGAGCCTCTTTTCAGCGTCATACTCTATTAGTTTGCTCTCGTAGATGGTTCGCACTCGCAGCTGCCGCTTAACGGCGGCGATGAGCGGCGGTCGCTGGAAAAGGGCACCCGTCAGCGTCTCCATCGCCTGAAAGAGACACGTTTCGATTTGGAAAAGCTCGCTATGTAGCGGGGGGCGAAAGTCGAGGAGCGCAGCACGACCTACTCTGGCTAGCGCGTGTTCGCTTTCGATGGCGTTGTGTAGCCGCACAATCCCCACGTACTCTTTTCCTGCAATACAGCAGAGAGGAGTGGGCACGGCCGCTTATTTTGTTGTTGCCAACTCAGAGGTATGGATGACCAAGAGTGCCAAAATTAAATGTTATTTCAGTATTTCATGATTGAGATACATTTCCACTTTTATTTTTACTTGCTTCTACATTTCCCCATTTTAAATGTTGATTTCCAGTTTTAATCAAAATTTTTTGATTGAAACATTTGTCAACTTCAAATTTTGTTTTGATGTCCAATTATTGAATTAACTTTATTTCATTTTCTATTGATTTGTTTCAACTTTGTTTGCCATTTTATTGATTTTAACATTTAACTTTACTTTTTGATCACAATATTTATCGATTTCCATTTTTAAGTTTTTCATTTATTAATTTCAAATTTTTATTCATTTCTTTGATCCATTTAAATGTTTCTTCAACATTTGTCCATTTAAATTTTTAAATTTCATTATTTATACATTTTAATTTTATTGCAATATTTATCAGTTTCCATTTTTATGTATTTTAAGTATTATAACCTGCTCTTTCTATTTGTCTATTTAAAGCTGATATATATATTTGTTATTTTTACTTCTCTGTTTAAATTTGTGTTTTTCAACATTCACCCATTTCGGGTTTTCAAATATATTTTTTCTTTCAATGTTCATTTGATTACTTCAAGTTTAATTTCCTGGTTTCAGGATTTATTGATTTCAATATCGTTTCTTTGCATATTTATTGATTTATTTTAACATTTCATATGTTTTGACAGTGATCGATTTCCATTTTAATTTTTAAATATTCTAGTGCTGCAATGATTAATTAACTTGAGTAATTTGATTAGAAAATTAGCCAATTGTTGTACTTTGAGCCTCATTTATTTTTTATACTGTTTGAGTCTAAGCTCTGGTATTTTAATTTAGTTTTAAATGCATTTATTGCTCTTGTGAAATGAAAGTGCAATCCTGCATCGTTTGAAGAATATTCGAATTTAATGCTCTTTTGACAGTCAGATTTAGCAAGCCAAAATATTATTGCAAGCATAAATGTTCTACATTTCCTAAAATGCATTCTGCAAGGCATTTAATGTTTGTAATCTGACTACTTGATTATTCGAACCAATCATTGGATTAATCGATTACTTAAAAAAAAAAAAAATCGATAGCTGCAGCCGTAATCTATGCCAATGTGTATTTCTTTCAATGTCCCTTTGTTTCGTTATTTCACTTTATTTGAATGAAAATGTTCACCTTTAAATACTGAAAAATTGAAATATTTAAATATAGACGTAAACAAAACTCGTAGAAAAACATTGAAATACATAAAAACTAAATTATATGAATATTGAAATCTTGGGAAATACTGAAATGCTAACATTTTATCACATTTATTGATTTAATTTTGGCACACGTGCTTGTCTATAAAAACGGCTAGGCGGGGTCAGACCCAGCGAGATCGACCCGGCGCTCGCCGCTTGTGTTGTCGTACCTGCACTCTGCTGCGATTTGACCAACCGCGTGGCTCGGTCGATGCACACGATGAGGCATCCGGTGACTTTAGGGTCCAAGGTGCCGCTGTGGCCAGTCTTCTCCACGCGCAGAATGCGCCGGATCCATGCCACCACCTCGTGAGATGAAGGATTGGACGGCTTGTCGAGGTTGATAAAGCCTGACCTGCAAGGGACACAGTGGAGCACACATTATATATATGTGCTCAGGACACAAAATGGCCACTGTTGCGGTGATAGTTCCATTGCTGTCAATGACAGTGGAAAGTACCCACAAGATTGGCGACATATCGTTCTCAGAAATCTTAGATGGGAAAGTTTAAAAGTAATATTTAACATAATAAATGGTGTTTGTTTAAATAACTCATCGTACTTTCTGTATATGTTCACATATGTATGTCCTTATTTTGAAAATGATTCAATGCCTTAAGATTTTTTAAGGACCCGTGGGATCCCTGTACTATGAACATATTTTAACTTGCTGATTGAGAAGCATTGTATTTGCCTGGCTCTGCCAGACTATTTTCCCTGTATTTTTCAAACACTGAGAGAAATAGTCTGGGAACCATCCCATTAACGGCCTTTTCGAGCAGGTACAAAATCAATCGACAAATCAGATTCGTTCATTTGCGTGACGTGCTCTTCACGAGCAACGTCACTCTTGCGCGCCGAAAGTGGTCTCCACAACACAGATGGTCAACGGGATAACCGAGAACATGCCCCAATCCGCGGTAAATTCTGTTTTAAATGACCAAAAACACATCGACACGAGTAATTGACAACAGTCTGTCTCGCGCTAGCCATGTTGAATAAACTCCGCTCTCTTCATATGTTTACTTCCGCGCGCAAGTCCCCCGTCCTTCGTCGTCAGTTAATAACGTCACGTCTGCCTGTCGCTGATTGGTCCACTCCGCTGTCTGTTCGCTGTGGCTTGCTCCGCCCTGAAGCTCACAGCAGGGTATTTAAAATCTAGTCGCACTTTCGGACAATTATCTTACTTGATGTAGTCCTGGATGTTCCTCTTGAGTGGGTTGCTCCCGCTTGGTATCGGCGTGTAGTGAGCCGTGCGCACATTCAGCTTGTCAAAGTTCTACAAGAAACGCATATCGTTACTTCCCGAATTTGAGCCAAAGCAACCTGTCAAGCGCGAGTGGTGCAATCAGATTAACAGTCATCTTCGAGGCGACCCGTCCAGCCCTCAACACCGTGCCGCTCCAGCATATTGCCCCAGCAGAACGCCGAGACACGTCTCGAGCAGCACAAGCGAGGCCCCTCCCCCAGAACGGGAGCGGGGCGACGGGCGGGGACCGGTTGCCGCTCGGCGAATGGATAAACGGATTCATCACGCCGCACCGGCAATGAGGGAAGAAAATGGGCGACGTAGTCACCTTGAGGAGAAGGGGCCACTGGGATGTGTCCAACGTCGGTACTTTGCTTTCAGGTTGGATGAGGAAGTCACTGCTCTGCTGGATTTCCTGGTTCAGACATTTTTTTTTTTTTTAAATATTAGAAATACCACAAATTCTTAGAGCAAATGTTCAACTTTTTGTCGATACTCACCCCAACATCAGCAGCCATTTTCTTAGCCTTCTTCTTCGCCGAGGCTGCAAATAGATTCGAGCAAGTATGACTACAAAACAATATCTTGTAAATTTTATCCATTTGCATTAATGAACGAAATTTGGTACCATGTATGCACCCAAAATGTGGTTTGTAAAATAACTTATGGACCGTATTTTTCGGACTAAGTCGCAGTTTTTTTTCCTCCATAGTTTGGCTGGTGGTGCGACTTATACTCAGGAGCGACTTGATATCATTTCTCATGTTATTTTGGTGTTTTGGAGTGACACTGATGGTTTGGTAGACTTGTTAGCATGTTCTTTATGCTACAGTTATCCGAATAACTTAATAGCTATGGCCACGTTTGCGTTTTGCTTTTGGCAATGTGTTCAATTGCATTATTGACTTTTTTTTTTAATATTGAAATGCATGCTTTTAGTTTGTGGCGCTTTCATGCCCTAGTGGGGGCGCACTCGCACTTGTTCACGCGACGAAGAGCGCTCACACGCCAGAAGTCTGACAGCTACGCCGCGTCTTTGAGCGAGTGGGCGAGAGAGACAAACACGGCTGTGAACCTACGTTCATTGTTTATGCTTGTAAAATATCTCTACAGAGGCAACGCCTGTGTCTATCATCTTTTCTGTTGTGTTTTCCACCCGCGATTGGACACTTACAGCCAATTGTGTGGTTGTTTGAACGATGTACTAATGCTAGCGAACACATGCTAACCGCTTGTGTCATTGCTGTAATAGCACCTAATTATCATTTATTTATGATGACGTGAACCTGTTTGGTATCGAGGACGAAATTGATTCAGCAAATTAGTCGGACGTTCAGCATCGTAATTTGCAAGTTTAGCTCGCTGTATAGCCAGGATCGAGCCGTATCGTCATAGTGAGGACAGTATATTCGCATTTCGTTGTTCATGCATCATGTAACATCATACTGTACACTTATTCAGCATGTTGTTCTCTACTGTATTTTTATATCAAATTGCCTTTCAAGATGACATATCTGTTCTATGTGTGATTTTATCAAGTAAATTTCCCCCCAAAATGCGACTTATACGCCAGTGCGACTTGTTTTTTTCCTTTTCGTTGGGCATTTTATGGCATGTGCGACTTATACTCGGGTGTGACTTATAGTCCGAAAAATACGGTACTCACATTTATATGTTCGTGTGTATGCTTCATGCAACCCTTTTTATATTCTTATTCAAAGCAATCATGCATTCACATTCCGGTTAATTTTCATACATACCATTTAGTGTCATAGCAGTAAACTCACGTATCTCAATCCTTTGAATAAAACAAAGGTGTAACTTAAGTCTACTTAAGTTTTTGATAAAATCAGGGAAAGTCACAGACAACTCCCAGAACTGTTCCTTGTTGACCAATGGCTTGAGTGGTAAATACCTACTAGATTGTAAAACGTGAGATGTATATCGGAGTCAGTTTCTGAAACGTGTGTGCCTCATTCATTAAAGCTTTTACTTATTGTCTATCTGCACCCTGTGACTCTCAGTCTCTGTGTGTCGACTCCATTTTCTTATAGCCTCCAAAACAGAAAACCCTCGGCGTTGTGGGTATGAGATCCAGAGCCAACTGAACCAATGACATTTTTTACATTTTGACAATATACTTGGTACCCAGTTACAAAAATATTGTTTAGTTATATGCTCTAACAAATTTTATGATGCTCTTATTCATTCACTTTCCATGCCGCTTATATAATGAGCCAATATTGATCTAAAATTGACTGAAACAGTGACGACTGACGAATGAATAAGACCACATGGCCTCTCCCGCAACACGTGCCAGCTAGCACGTGGGGGCTAACAGATTGCTAACGCATGTGCAAAATAACACTAGATGGAATTTATTGCGACAAAGAACGGACAGCGGTGAATAATTAGGTTGCAGCGTAAGACGAAAGAATGAAGTTAAGGTGTTTGTGGGGGGTAAAAAAACTTTTCACGAGGTTCGCCTAACGTGGCCTCTCCATTGAAATCATCAGAAGCCACAATTTGATTCAAACATCTAAATCATTGCATTCACATCGTTGACATAATACTGATTTGTCATCGAAGAAATTGAATTTTAAACGCCTTTTGTCGATCATTTGGAGAGTGCAAGTAAGCTAACTAATAATACGTCACCACTAGCAGCATTATAAAGATGCATACATTGCGTGTGGAGATGTAAAGTTTTTTCAGCAATATTAATCAAACTTCCGATTTTAATAGCCTCGCGAAAAAATCTAACAAAAGACACGTTTGTAGGCGCGAACGATCGTACTCACCGTCCACGTCCGCCATCTTGGGCCAACTCTGGTTGCCGCTTTTCACGATTCAACGCAGAACGCAGTCTCTCAAGTCTCAACCCAGTGTGAGTACCCACATGGCACATGATGTGAGTCGCGCATGCGTAGTACATGCACAAGCTAACCGTGCATGAGTTGATTTGCGACCTTTTTACGACAGTTTGGGTACGTGATGGATTTCGGGGATTTTTTTTGTTTGTTAAATGTTTATTAAAACTTGCTAATAATACTGGTACTAATAATAATGTCTGTATTTTGAAGGAACAATAAATTTATTTTTTGTCTGATGTTCATAATATGGAACGGTTTTAGTCCATCACTAACCTAAACTAGCGCAGAAATGTAACTACCGTCTGGTGACACGTTTGTAAATAAAGTTGTAGTGAAAAAAATACTTTTGCTTTAATATTTTTCGTGTTTGGTGAGTTTGTGAGACAATGTGAACTGCAATTTTGTATTTTTCTGAATATATAATGATAATAATATTAAATGTATAACAATTACTCCCGTAGGTGAACATCCGTGCCTCGTTGTGACGTCAGTAATTGGCTGCGACGGCCGCGACCAGAGCCCTGGCCGCGACGAGTCAAATTGCTGCTGTCAACCAGCTCCGTCGACGTTAGCTATCTAGCAGTGTTGTACGATGAACTTTAGTGAAGCTCAACTTGAGCTACGACAGCTTCTCAGCAGAGTCGAACCTTCTCAATTGCCGAAGCTGCTCGACTGGGTCAGAACCTCGGGTAGGAATCTTCTCACTTCTGCTTTTATTGTTTGCTTCTACGGTCGGAACGGCCACTTCACGTGTTGACTTGTTTTTGACTACGTCCCCCACAATGCTTTGCGTTGACTCGCCCAGAGGAGCTGGATGACATGCTGCTGGACAACAACCAAGTTATTTTGAGGTGCATCGCCGATGATATCCGGGAGAGCCTACCTCTTGACGCTATGTTGCCTTCGGAGACCGATGCCAAGTACAAGGTCTTTATCACCATGCCATTGACGTTGAAAGACGTCCAATCAATTTGGGTGGTCTGCGGCCACTGAGAGGCTTGCCACTAAATAGAAATAGAAATAAGGGACGCCACACTCACGCCCAAAGCCGTACAGGCGAAATAAAAAAAGGGACATGCCCAAAACTCCTAAAATGAATAGAAATGTATATATTTATATTTATTCTGAACTGGTTCAATACGGAATGCAAATTTTAAATCCCTATTCGGAACGATTCCTTATTTCTAGGGACTGGTGTATGGAGGTAGATTTGTCTTTATTATTCAATAAAAAAAAAAAAAAAGTTGCTTCAATCAAATAAAAAGTTGCTTCAATCAAAATATGTATTTTCAATCGAAGAAAAAGTCACTTCAATTAAAAAAAATGTGTTTGAATGCAAAAATAAATTTGATACTCAAAAAAAAATATTTGAAAACTATTTTTCAATGATTGAATTTTTTTTTATTTAAGTCATTTTTTTTTAATTTTTTTTAATTGAAACAACATTTTTGATTGAAGTAATGCAATTTTGCGTTTGGACCACATTTTGGCTAGGACATTTGTGTCTTTATTATTCAATCAAAAAATAAGTTGCTTCAAAAAAAAAAAATATATATATATATATATATATATATTAGGGCTGTCAAAATTATCGCGTTAACGGGCGTTAATTAATTTTTTGAATTAATCACGTTAAAATATTTGACGCAATTAACGCAGATGCCCCGCTCAGAGAGTTTTAAATGACAGTACACATTGAAACGCTCACTTGTTGTGTTTTATGGAGTTTTGCCGCCCTCTGCTGGCGCTTGGGTGTGATTGATTTTATAGGCATCCATGAGCATTGAGTAAGTAATTATTGACATCAACAATGGCGGGCTACTAGTTTATTTTTTTGATTGAAAAGTTTACAAATTTTGTTAAAACGAAAACATTAAGAGGGGTTTTAATATAAAATTTCTCTAACTTGTACAACATTTTTCTATTAAGAACTACAAGTCTTTCTATCCATGGATCGCTTTAACAGAATGTTAATAATGTTAATGCCATCTTGTTGATTTATTGTTATAATAAACAAATAGTCCTTATGTACCGTATGTTGAATGTATATATCCATCTTGTGTCTTATCTTTCCATTCCAACAATAATTTACAGAAAAATATGGCATATTTTATAGATGGTTTGAACTGCGATTAATTGCGATTAATTACGATTAATTAATTTTTAAGCTGTAATTAACTTGATTAAAAATTTTAATCGTTTGACAGCCCTAATATATATATATATATATATATATATTATATAAATTCAAACGTACAAAAAAGGTTTGAATGTGAAAAAATATTTGAGACTCTGAAATTCGCATTTGAACACTTAAATTTTCATTGAAACTGTGTTCTTTGATTGAAGCAATCCTTTTTGTGTTTGAGCCATATTATGGGTAGGACATTTGTGTCTAAATCATTCAATCCCAATAAAAGTTGCTTCAATCAAAAAAAATATTTTTAATCAAAGAAAAAATTCTTTTGCAAAAAAAAAATTTTTTTTTTTTTTTTAGAATATATTTTTTTATTTGAAATATATATTTTTTTTATTTAAGTGCCACTTTTTTGAAAAGCAAAAAGTTTAAAACTTAAAAAAAATTTTTTTTTTGAAGTGGTAAAAGTTTTGAACGCACTTTTTTTCGATTGAATCATTTTGACACAAAGATTCAACTTCAACGCTACTTCCGACATGTTTGAGTGGCAGGTGACTACGCCAATGGCATAAAAGCATGAAGCAAGAATAATGGCCACCAGGGTTCCATCCAGCCATCGGACTCTGCTCGAGTCCAAGCCGAAAATATGGCACCGGTACGCGGGTGTGACATCGGCATCTCACCGGAGTGCCCGCGATGGTACAGTGCCCTGCTGCTTAATGTGATTCAACACTGGGAACTTAACCCGCTGCCCTGACGTGACGGTTCGCAATTGGGTCCAACCGGAGTGTCCGCGCCTTATTTTCGGCTTGGACTCGAGCAGAGTCCGATGGCTGGTGGCCATTATTCTTGCTTCATGCTTTTATGCCATTGGCATATTCACCTGCCACTCAAACATGTCGGAAGTAGCGTTGAAGTTGAATCTTTGTGTCAAAATGATTCAATCGAAAAAAAGTGCGTTCAAAACTTTTTCCACTTCAAAAAAAAAAAGTGCGTTCAAAACTTTTTCCACTTCAAAAAAAAAGTGCGTTCAAAACTTTTTCCACTTAAAAAAAAAAGTGTGTTCAAAACTTTTTCCACTTCAAAAAAAGTTTAAAACTTTTTGCTTTTCAAAAAAAAGTGACACTTCAATAAAATATGTATATATATATTTCAAATAAAATAATATTTTTCCCCAAAAAACTTTTGCAAATGTTTTTTTTCTTTTGATTAAAAATATTTTTTTTTTGATTGAAGCAACTTTTATTGGGATTCAATGATTTAGAAACAAATGTCCTACCCATAATATCGCTCAAACACAAAAAGGATTGCTTCAATAAAAGAAAACAGTTTTTTACGATTGATTTTTTAAAAAAAAAATTTGAAGTGATTTTCTTTTGAAAATATATATTTACTTATTTTTTTGATTGAATAATAAAGACACAAATGTCCTAGCCAAAATGTGGTCCAAACGCAAAATTACATTACTTCACTCAAAAATGTTGTTTCAATCGAAAAAAAATTTGACTTAAAAAAAAAAAAAAAAAATTCAATCAAAAATAGTTTTCAAATAATTTTTTTTGAGTTCCACATTTTTGGGGGGGATTAAAATGACTTTTTCATCATTCCCAAAACCTCAAAGATATAAAATAGACTCTCCTTCTTTGCTGCGTTGACAGTTACAGAGCTTTTTGTAATACCGGTAACTACTCATTTTCTGACACTACTTCCTGGGTAAGTGATTGATGTACAGATTAAGCACACTATAACTAAAAAAAACCCTACCTCATCTAACCATAACTAGAATTCCTTGGTAAAGCTGACTTTTAGGGATTTTTAGTTATGTTTCGTGTAAGGGTAAGGGGCATGTGATTGGTCGACAGTTGGGGACAACTAAAAGTAAGCTTTACCCAGATTTGGGCCGAAATAATTGGTTGCTTGATTTGGCAAAAAAACAAAATTTGGGAAAAAAAACAAAACAAAACGAATTAATCATCATTTTTTTAACCATCTGCAGTAAAAAACTCCAATTCATTAAACTTACTTATGGACCAGTCCTCGTAAATACATATATATTTTTCTGTGCATCCGTATGTTTTGATTTCTTTTATAGAACACCCAAAAAAATATTGTTCAACTTTTACGTTAAAAAAAAAGTAAGAATATTGTTTTTAGACTTTATTTTTTTTAAAATATCAAACTAAAAAGTGGAACATACAGTTAGCATTTTTTCTGACAAATTTTACAAAATTATTTTTTTTTTAGTGAAATAACATAGTAAGAAAATATTTTTAGTCTTCAATGAAGGCAGATCCCCCCCCCCCTTTTTTTTTTTTTTAATGAATCAAAATTAGATATTTGCAACATGACCTAAATAATCGACTCAACACACAAAATAACTTACGATTAACCGTTTATGACAGCCCTATTTCAAACTGACCACGTCTTGTGTGTTTGTGTCGCAGTTGCAGCAGCGCTCAGGAGCCACCGTTCACGTGGACGCCTTCTTGTATGACGACGAGCACGTGGATGCGCTTTGTGAGGCGGGAAGCATGAGTCGCCGCTATTGTCTCCAGTGCGGCTCCCGAAGCACGGCACCTTTAGGTGCGCAAAATCGATGCCGGTGACAAATTTGGTGACGCAATTGTGTATTCTTAAACTTCTCTGTGGACAGAGTTTGTGTCTCATTCCTTCTCTGTGTCCGAGCTGCTCTTCTTGTTCCAAAATGTTCTGCCGGACCTGAGCGGTCGCACTTTGGTGGACGTCGGATCGCGGCTGGGGGCTGTGCTCTATGGGGTCCGATTGCAAGATGCGTGCAACCCCGGTCCCCTTGACATGAAATATAAGCATTCTTCTTTTGACACATTCAGGGATTCCTCTTCAGCTCGGCGTCCAGGTTAGTTGGCATCGAGCTCAGCGCCGACTTTGTCAACCTACAGAACAAAATGCTGCACAAGTATGGAATGGACGCCAGAGCTCAGGTGAGCCATCTTCAGTCAATAGTTCAGGCTATTTTATGAATGATTGCTTCTAGCCCCTTCCATTCAAAATGTTTACCACTTTCGAGTTCATGAGTTAAACATGAATCGGTTGAGTGGTTAAAGATGCTAGACCTGTCACGTGGAGATGTAAGACTTGTCATTTTGAAAAGTCAAATATCTGTAATCAGAGTTTCTGCAGGTCTTTAAGTCATTAAATGGATTTGGTCAAAATTCAGGCCATAAAATGCATTAAACTAAATATCTGAGGCATTAAAAAATATGTAAATTTGATTGGTAAACTTTTTCTAATATAAATTATTAGAGTTGTCTGATATCATAGGGCAGTCGATAATATCGGCCGATAAAAGTATTTTAAAATGATATCGGATAATATGCATGTTGCCTTTGTACAAGGGCAGGTCACATCACAGCTTAGCACAGCAGTTATGCTTGTTGATCATTAGATGCAGTGTTGTTAATCTTACTTTAAAAAAGTAATTAATTACAGTTACAAATTACTTCTCCCAAAAGGTAATTGCGTTAATAACTCAGTTACCTGAATGTAAGAGTAATTAGTTACTTGGCAAAGTAACTGATGATAATTTTCGTGATTTTTTTTTTTTTTTCTCCCCCCAAAAAAACCCCAAACAAACAAAAAAAAAACTGGTCACACAATGTGACATTTTAGGGTTTTTGGGAAAATTGGCCTTAGCCCAATTCTTTACCCTAAACTTAACTAGACACAGGGGTATTGCGGATATTTTGCGATAATTAGATAGTAACCTTTGCTATTTGTGGAAGTCTTTTAATGTTGTGAGTCAACCGTTAAAGTTGTTAAAATTGCTCCCGTAATTGCGTTCGTTCCCTTCTGTCTACTTTTGACATGTTTAAATTTTAAAAGGTTTTCATCATTTAAAGATAGATTTAAGTGAACTTTTGTCGATTTAGAAGCATTTTAGATAAAAAGTTACTTAGGTTCACTAGGAAGGTTCTCTAGAAGTCTACTGCTTTAAGATGGCGGCTGTTTACTAACGCATTTAGTTCTTTATACATGTTGCTAATGCCACCGTGTCTGTCATTTGCATCTAGTTCTATATATATGTGATATCTACCGTAGCATCATGTGGGCGTAGTTTGTAAACTATCGGCTACAGTCAGGTATTATTGGAGCCACCTAGCATAGTAGCATCGCGTTTGCAACGGCGTCACAACTCCCTTGCCTCATCCCGACTCCTGCTCTGCTCTCTTGTCTCTGTGAGTCCGTCTCAGATTTTTCTCGCGTCAGTCAACCAACATAGTAACGCACGCCTTTCCTGCCTCAGTAACGGTAACGGCGTTGCCAAGATGAGAAAAGTAATTAATTGGATTACTGACTGCTGAAGAAAATAACGCCGTTATTAACAACACTGATTAGATGTCGCCAAATTATGATGCTTGGGAAAGGTTAAATGTCTAGTTAATGACTGCAAAATCATGAATAATTATCCATAATATGTTAAGTCTCGGTATCTGTTTGATATATGTATCGGATTTTTGGAGTTTGACAATAACTGTTAAAAAATCATTATCGGCCAACTCTACTTACAATTTGTGTGTGAAACTATCTCCAGTCAGGCATGGGCAAATGAGTTTAAAGCGGTACTTTTCAAATAGTGGGGCGCGCCCCCTGGGAGGGCGCAGAGCGATGCCAGGGGGGGCGCATGTGACCTCGGGGAACATGCTTTTTTCCCCTTTTTTTTTTTTTTTTTTTGTGCCTTTTTTTGTGCCGTACTGGAATAAAGTGTACTTGCACATCCACTCAGTGGGTGGCAGTGGCGCTCTCAATTTCAGAGTGCGCGCAGTATTTTTGAACTAAGGAAGAGCACTCAGCACACAGAAAACAGATATGAAGAGCAGTGCGCCGCCGCCGTTTTCGAAAGCAGTTTTCCGACCGGACTCGCTCACGCAGCGACCCACTGTCTTGTCCGGTTCTCACGTCGCCACCCGAGAAGTGCCATTTTCGGCTTGGGATCGTCACGACGACCGCCCTCACCTTCGGTTCTACCTCGGCCGCCGAGAATGCGCTTTATTCGTGCCGTTTGCCTTTTAGCTTTGACTTTTAATACAGTGGGTGATGAGGAAAGACCACTGTTTACTGTGTCTAAAAATAATTATAGCGGACAGCCAGAAGCCAAATCAATTAAGACGCTACTTAAAGACATTAGACCCCAATCTCATTGATAAGCCGCTTGATTGTTTTTCAGCGAAAACGTGCTGAATATTGCCAACAATTGTCCTGCTTTGTCAGTGTTATATCAGTAAACCAGTGAGCATTGTTAGCATGCTCATTGCAAAATAACTCCACACATTGCAAAGGAGGTAATACTGTGAGGCTGTGAGCAGCAAAAATAAAAACTGTCCTTCCGTCCAAGGACACTCTTTTTTTTCTTTTATTCAGTTTTGTTTTTCCAGTCAAATTTTTTGCCATATTGTCCTCATGAGTGAATGTTTCTAATCAATTTGAATTTGTTATTATTTACTGATTTTATTACATTTTATTTTTCTGTATCAAATGGTCAAAAATGTACCTTGAGTGTATTTTTACAGTTTGGATGTGACTTTTTTTTAAATTCAGGCAAATTGATGCGCGTCAAGTCTTCTCTGTTACAAACAAAACAATGTTAATAAAGTTATACTTTATTATAAGTTTATCTAGGTTACTTTTTTACTTTATTAGAAAAAAAGGACACAATGTTAGGCATATGCGTATTTATAATAATAATTTTATAGACAAATGATACTATTTACAGTGGCGGCAGAGAGTTTGGGGGGGCGCGAAACATTTACGTCTTCCTTGGGGGGGGCGTAACAGAAAATAATTGAGAAGCACTGGTTTAAGGTGACATTAAATGAGATTTGCAGATACCTTTAGAAACCCTGGTAATGTTTCTATTCCACAGGTTGTCCACGCTGACGTTTGCTCACAGGACACGCTTCTGCATAACGCCGATGTCGTAGTCATGAACAACGTCTTCGAGTATTTCATGCAGCCAGAGCAGCAAGTCAGGTGAGAAGCCGGGGACTCCAATTTTATCAATCATTTGAAAGCGTGAAAAAAGCCTACTCTCCAGTTCTCATTGGTTCATAGATTCTTTAAAATTGCCAATAAAAAATTGAAAACGATAGAAAAATCAAGTTGAGACTGGAGAATTTGGGGGGCGGGACTTCAACGTTGAATTGCTTAATTGCTAATTTGTCCTGTTCAGAGCCTGGAGGTTCATCATGCAGACGTTGAGGAAATCTGGTTCTCTGCTGGTGACCGTTCCCAGCCTGCACGACTCACTCCAACCTCTGCAGGTGAAATTGACACTTCGTGATTGACACCAAATCGCTTCAAACAACCATTGTTTTGCATTGCCTGTTTTTGTGCAACAGGAAGCGCTACCGGCCGGCTGGGTGGAGGAGCTTCCGCTGCATTACGACGTCTTTGTCGGTAAAGACACAGACCCTGAGGATCTGCGACAAATCCACCTGTACAGGGTCTTATGACCATTTTTGAAAAACGCCAAATGAATGAAATCGTGTTTCCTACTCAAGTTGAATTTTCTGTCTTTGCCAGGCAGACATTTACAATCCTCATTGGGATGGTAGCGATCATTTGATCCAAATTGATCGGACTTCTAATCATTATCAATGGCAGCCAAAGAGTTGAGAATGATGTCGACTAGCCAGAAAACAGCTTGGTAGACATCTCATATTCTAGTTTAAAAAATTTTAAAGTTTTTTTCATGAGAAAAAATTGCACTTCGCTGTGTTACGTTAACTAATTTTGATTAATCATTGATGTATTAGTGACTTTAATAGTGGAGACCTAAGAATGATCTGAAAGTTTAAAATATATTTCTTAATAGGAAAAATATCAACATTGGTTCATTTTAAACTATAAAATGCAATTTCTCCAGAAATTGGTTGGGACCCAATTGGTCATACCTTGACGTTCAGTAGGAAATTCCAATTTTCTGTAACACTTCAGACCTTGGCCACTGGAGGGCAATAAATCGCCGTGTATCCAATTTGATCTCATTTAGCAAAATAAAAAACCTTTAAAGGCCTTGCAGACATGACAAACAAACTGCAGCATGGTTTGTTTTTGGCTGCGCACTTTTGTAATGACGTCCAATTAATAGCGCGTGGCGCGGGAAGTTGTTGTTTGCTCGCCAACAGCTGTTTGGATTAAACGGATGAGCGGGTGTCAAGTGGAGATTCAAATCACTCCAAGCCAGAAGGGGAATTAAGAAGTCTTGCCTCATATTTTCCCACATGGAAATTAAATGTATTAAACTGTGACCAGAATTGAACTCATTGGCTGCCAATCCCTGGGATAGACGTCCAATCCATTGAGGACCTCTATCTCCATCAATGGCAACCAATGACTAAATAAATACATCTTTGGCATAGAGCATAATGCAAATTTGGAAGAGAATGAGTTAACACACACAGGTTTCAAACTCAAGGCCCTGGGGCCACTTCAGGTGCCTGCCACGCCGTTATTTGTAGCCCGTGGAATAAATTAAGCTAAAATGAAACTTTGATAACATTTCCATGTTCCCCAGAATGATCAAGGACTATAAAAACATACATTTTTTTTTTTTTTCAAAGAAAATTTGTGGAAAAAAAGGGCTGTCAAAATTATCGTGTTAACGGACGTTAATTAATTTTTTTAATTAATCACGTTAAAATATTTGACGCAATTAACGCACTCCCCCCGCTCAGACAGATTTAAATGACAGTACAGTGAACTGCTTATTAATTGTGTTTTATGGAGTTTTGCCGCCCTCTACTGGCGCTTGGGTGCGACTGATTTTATAGGCTTCAGCACCCATGAACATTGTGTAAGTAATTATTGACATCAACAATGGCGGGCTACTAGTTTATTTTTTTGATTGAAAATTTTACAAATTTTATTAAAACAAAAACATTAAGAGGGGTTTTAATATAAAATTTCTATAACTTGTACTAACATTTTTCTTTTAAGAACTACAAGTCTTTGTATCCATGGATTGCTTTAACATAATGTTAATGCCATCTTGTTGATTTATTGTTATAATAAACAAATAGTCCTTATGTACTGTATTTTGAATGTATATATATCCATCTTGTCTTATCTTTCTATTCCAACAATAATTTACAGAAAAATATGGCATATTTTATAGATGTTTTGAATTGCGATTAATTACGATTAATTAATTTTTAAGCTGTAATTAACTCGATTAAAAATTTTAATCGTTTGACAGCCCTAGAAAAAAACTATTTAAATTATTATTTTTTCAATTAAGAAAATAATACATTAAAAACAAAGAATACTGTATTATTTAATTAATTGAAAAATAATAATTGTATTCAAGAAAAATAATGTAAAGAAAACAAAATGATAATAATGCTGGGGGAAAAAAGAGAATATTTGCTGTTGGGAGGCCAAAAAAGAGAATTCAGTTACTCTCTAGGTCGAGAAATTTCAAAAAAATTTAACGATGAAAATAGTTTGGGAACCAAAACTATATAAGTAAATTAATAATATAAAACAAGCGATTACACAATTTTACTTTTAATTAAAAAATAGATAAAATAAAAATAAAGGTAAAATACTTAATTCACCCTTTTTTATGGAGCCCCTAAAGGGACATCAACAGAAATAAAATCAATTTAAACCGTCTTGTGCGCACCAGATAGTATGTGGTGTGTACTAGAAACTATCTGGTGCGCATGAGAAACAATCTGGTACACACCAGATAGTATGAGGTGGGCACTAGAAACTATCTGGTGTGCACTAGAAGCTATCCGGTGCTTACGAGAAAACTATTGGTGTCCAAGTAATGCAGTAATATCTAAAGATGCGCGATGATGTCGGTTGCCGATAATGGTAATGATGACGTCACACAGATAATCCAGATAAAAACAAATTCAACCGATAATGCAATCCGAAAATTATATACTTGATTTAGCCTCCAAATGTGCGCAACCGAAGAATTCAGCACCTCCGCCTCCTCAACCCCTTACCTCTCTGAAGCCCCTGAGGGAGGAGGGGTTGAGGAGTACGGCGTCATAGAGGAGGCGGCGTTACACAAATGAGTTGTGGCGCTCTGACTAGCGTGCGTTGATTTTTCCGTGTGTGAAATAAGCGACGCTCTCGCCATCTACATAACATAAACTGCAGAAGTTCCACGAGGCGGAAAGAAAGCATCCTCATTCAACACCACTAACCCAGCAGCCATTTAAAACTGCATCACAAAGATTTTTGAAATGAATACGAGGCTGCTGCTAGCGCGAATGCTAAAGCTATTTTAAACACAAATAAACTAAGCTAAGCTATGAGGCTTGTGACGATACAGAGACGCTGCGGCCTTCCAGGAGTCGGGTTGTTTGGGAATGCAGCCCAAAGCATGTAAACTCCCATCTAAGGCTAAACACTGGCACGAGACCGATAGTCGACAAGTAGTCGTCTTCCGACGGAGCCCGCCGCTCTGGCCGGTCCGGCAGGCCACAGCCGCCTCGCCTTCCCCGGCGGTGGGACCTTCGACGAACACCCCGGTTTCCCAAGCTTTCCCCCACGGCGTGCGCCTCCGTCCGACTTGGAGACGGACACGTCTCCAGTTCAACTCATCGAACACCACGGCCAGGCAGAGACCTGGCGCGAGTGCTAATTTGGCAGCCGGACGGACTGAAGGGCACAGGTGGGAGGAGATGCCGGACGAGAGACGTTTTTATTTACCGAAACGACTCGAGAGCCAAACCCCTGGATAAAAAAATAATGCAGTTTATACGACAGCCATTCTTCGTTAAAGACATGCGGATCACATCCGTTTCACTACGGACATTTGGACAAGTCATGTCAAGTAAGCATGCTGGTTAGATGATAATTGTAACATGCACAAAACCACCCAAAGAAGTCAGCCAGTCAGTAATGCATTCAGTGCGTTGTAAATTTGACGTCTTAATCAGATAATTTTTTTTTAATTTAGTCAAATAATTTTCCCCATCTTGTTCTTAGTGTTCAAGACTAGTTAACAGATGAATGAGCCAGATTATTCCACTTACTTGAAGTAAATATTATCATTTGTTCTTATTAAGCCCATACATCTAAAGGAAAAAAATTGTCATTTTTCACCTGAATGAAGAAAAAATTGCTTTCAAATAATGTTTTGAACCATACCTATTCTTAAAAAGAACATTTCTGACAAGTTTTTTTTTTTTTTAGGATTAAGTATAATAATTTATTGCTTAATAATTTATTGCTTAAAATAAGGCTGTTAAACTTATTTTCAGCTAGCTGTTTTTCTTCAAGAAATCTGAGTGAAATATACTTGAAGTGCTGGCAGATAATTTCACTTATTTCCAATTGATTTACACTGAAAACAAGGGAATTTAACTAGTTTTAAGGAGGTGTGGTTTTGCAGTGTAGTAATCTTATACGTTAGGAATGGCTTACTTTTAAAGGCATTTTTGTGCAACTTAGGTATTTACTCATTAAGTAATTGTTGCCAAACGTTTACCATTACACGATGTCAGACGATGTCTTTATTTAGATGTTGGAATTTACTACTTGTTCACATTTGATGTTGAAAAAAAGCAATAAATTATATATTTGCTTTAAAATTGTACATAAATCTTTTAGTAGAATTATCGGCTTGACGTTATCGGTTATCGGTTGGAACGAGGAGAAAATTATCGGTATCGGTTGAAAAATGTATTGTCGTGCATCACTAGTAATATCTTTATAGTATAGTCCAAGATTGAAGTAAAGCTCTCCTAAATCCTGTATTATAATTTTTAACATGCCAAAACTGCTGGTGTTCGATGCGCGCCTGCAGGTTGCGCCTGCACTTTCTGGTGCGCACCAAATACTTTTCTGGTGCGCACTAGATAGTTTCTAGTGGGCACCACATACAATTTGGTGCGCACCACATGGTTTAAATTTATTTTATTTCTGTCGACACCCCTTTAGGGCAGGGGTGTCAAACCGGTCCTCAAAGGACCGCAGTGGGTGCTAAATTTCATTCCAACCAAACGAATACTTTTTCAACAATCTAGTGTCATACAAGTGTAATCAGTTGGTTGCAGTCAGGTGCAGAAACCTCATTGGTTGAAATGTCTGTGATGGATCTGTTGGAACAAGAGACTAGGACCCACTGCGGCCCTTTGTAGAATCGGTTTGACACCCCTGCTTAAGGGTCTCCGTAGAAAATATTTGGGGAGCCAAAAATGTTTTTTTCAAAAATCCATTAAAAATAAAGAGATTAATTACTCTGGTTTACTGAGTGTTATTTCCCCCCCTCCTTTTCCCCCCTGAATTCAATGATAATATAGTAAAATGAGCGAAGTGATTGGACGTCTGTCTTCGACAATGGCAACCTAGGCAATCAGGGTATTTTCGTACATAAAGCTTTGTGCATTCCGTTAATTTGCATATTATACGTTACAGAATCGATGTGATACGTGCGTTCATAATCTCTGTGCCGCTTGTAAAAGTGTTACAAGCCCCCCACCTGTAAATTTACATCTGGCTGCTTTACGGTCGGATGCTGTTTAAAGCCAAGTTTAATGGGCACTAAGCTAAGCTTCCTTTCTTCTTTTGCTGGTGAGCCGCAAAAGTGCGACACGTAAAAGGGATTCTTGCAAATGGTGCAAATTAGCCATCAAATCTTGACCGGTGTTGCTACCCAGCGCCATAAATCGTTGCTATTTTACTGGAAAAGTCCCCTTTTTCTGCAACATAACTGGATAGCTGCTAATGTGTATGGCAGGCATCATTTTCACACACTTTCACAGTGGATTTAACTGAATTCATTACTAAGAATATTCCTGATGTTAAATTTGGGAGCATTTTGAGCTCATATGTGGAACAAGGGCAAAAAGTAAGAGTTTAATCTTATGTTAAATTAGGAACTCGATCGCTAACGTCGGGACGATTCTACCTGATATACTGTCCCAGATAACATACAGGACATACATTTTCATCAATTTATCTACTATTCTTTAATTTCACAATATCACATAAAATTAAAGGTAAGAAGGGTATTTTATAACCCTCTATAGGACACTCATTAAATATTACAGTGTAGGCTACATTAAATATTAGAGCCCATCGCTGTCCATCTCTAAAACTAGTTTTAAAAAAAAACAGTTTTGTTCCTTGGCTTTAACCCCTGCGTCAGACTCAACCCTTTCAATGTCTTGTTTTTTTATGCTTACTTGCTTGCTTGCTTTTGACATCAGCATTGATGTCATATGTTCTTTTCATTAAATAATGACACATTTCTTCAAATAAATCGTCCATTATTAACACAATAGAAAAACTAGCCCGAAAGCGTTGCCGTGACGTCCCCAACCCAAACAGTTTTGTTTTTTTAATGAACAGTATAAAAAAAAAAAATACAAAATTACAACAACACAAAACAACCAGTTCCCGTAATATGTGTGCATCATTTACAATTTTTACCTGTTCATACTAAGACAGAGAAAATAATAATAATGAAATAAACATGTTATATGTTAAATATTTCCTGAGCTTCAGTAGTAGATTGATAGATAGTAGTAGTAGTATTTTTTGTTTGTTATTAGGTGATGTGAAATATAAATCAACTTCAATCAAGAATAATTTGAAGTTTGGATTTGCATTCTGAAATTTACATTTGTGGAGATGATATGTTTCCAACAATATATAAAGATTTAAGAGTGTACATATATATAGAGAGAGTGGGGCAAATAAGTATTTAGTCAACCACTAATTGTGCAAGTTCTCCCACTTGATAATATTAGAGAGGTCTGTAATTGTCAACATGGGTAAATCTCAACCATGAGAGACAGAATGTGGAAAAAAAAACAGAAAATCACATTGTTTGATTTTTAAATAATTTATTTGCAAATCATAAAACGTTTTTGGCTTTATCAGGTAAATTTTGTCAAACTCCGGCCTGGCTTTTTTGTGTTTCTAGGTCAGAAGTGGGGTCTTCCTTGATACCCTCACATAAAATCCCTTTTCATTCAGATTTGTTTGGATGTTAGTCGAGGTTCTTTATCCACCATCCGCACAATCTTTCGTTGAAATCTCTTGTCAATTTTTCTATCCTTCCACATCTAGGGAGGTAAGCCACAGTGCCATGGGCTTTACACTTATTGATGACACTGCGCACGGTAGACACAGGAACATTCAGATCTTTGGAGATGGACTTGTAGCCTTGAGATTGCCCATGCTTCCTCATAATTTCACTTCTCAAGTCATCAGACAGTTCTTTGGTCTTCTTTCTTTTTTCCATGCTCAATGTGGTACACACAAGGACACAGGCTGAGTCAACTTTAATCCATTTTAACTGGCAGCAAGTGTGATTTAGTTATTGCCACCACCTGTTACAGTATGTGCCAAAGGTAAGTAACAGGTGCTGTTAATTACACAAATTAGAGAAGCATCACATGATTTTTCAAAGGGTGCCAATACTTTTGTCTGGCCCATTTTTGGAGTTTTATGTAAAATGATAATGATTTAATTTTTTTCCCCATTCTCTTTTGTGTTTTTTCATTGCAAGCAAAATCAATGAAGATATTACTACCAAAGCATCTGTAATTTCAATCATTTTCTGGGAGAAATTGCGCATTATCTGACAGAATTGCAGAGGTGCCAATACTTTTGGCTAGCACTGTTTATGCGTAGTTTGCGCTGTGAGCCAATTTGGACGGCCGTTATCACTTGTTGACCATTCAATAAACATAACATCATAGTCAAAGGAGCATATAATGTGAGATAAAACTGCTTTAAGATGGTCGCCGGTTACTAAGCCACCGACGCCAACTTCTTGCATCTACAGGGTGACCCAAAAAAAAGTTTACACTGCCATAATACAACTTAAATGCCATGTTTATTCATCTTAGAATTAGAATTTAATCACAAATGATACATTACTGTAAAGAGCATGTACAGTACACTCTATTTTTCAATGTGTCCTCCCTTAAGTGTCACAACAGCCTGCAGGCGCCTGCGGAACGCTTGACAGGTCTTCTTTATGTAGGATGCTGTCATCTTTTCCCAAGATCTAACAATGGACCTCTCCAAGGCTGCCACAGAAGTTTGTGGCTTCTTACAGGCACTGTCCTCCACAGTTGCCCATATGCTATAATCCAAGGGATTGAGATCTGGATCTGGGTGGCCACATATCACCTTGTCAGTCAACTTTTTGGTCCCCACAGATCGGGCACTTCCAGACCCAGGTTTTCGTGAGGCTGTTCCAGTATCTTTCATCTTCTTTTTAACTTTGTAGACTGCACATCTGGATATTCTCAGATTTGCTGCAATCTCAGTAGGTGTCAGACCGGCACGCAGCAATTCAGGTACAGCTAAAGTTTTCTTCATTTTCAGCAGAAGCACAGGAATTGTAGAGACGAGAGATTACCAGCTGCATTGAGTGACATTAATGAATCACTTAAGCATGACAACCTATTTAGATATGTTTCAATGATTTTTAAACAAGCAGTCAACTGAGTGTAAACTTTTTTTTGGGTCACCCTGTAGTTTATGTGAGGCCAGCCTTGTACCAATGGTAGTACTCATACCACACTTTGAGAACCACTGATTTATTGCATCAAGTGGATGCCTTGGTCCCCTGAGCATGGGTAGAAAGTGGGGTGCAAAAGTGGCTGATTACACCGGCTTCCAAATGAAATGGACGCTATGTATTATTTATACGCGTGTCCAATCCCGAGTGACCTAGGATGGGAATGTGTGTGGGCGACCCCGCGGGCCCTCACGCATACATTAGAGTGTAGAGTGCTAATAGTGACTCGATCCCGCCGGTAAAACGCAGCGCATTAAGCTCCGGTTAGCACGCCATTTCCAATACAAACATGGATCCTATTTGCATGGTGCGCGCTTTGCACCAGATGAAACATTCATGTTACGCTCGTCTTTGTTTGCGCGAGCGGCTTTTCAGCAATCAAAATGGATTTCTTTCTGCACAAAGTTTTTTTCAGTCAATTATTTATAAAGCTCTATGTATATATGAGTGTATGAAATATGGAAAATAGGGATATTTCCAATAAAAGTGACTTTGAAGATGTAGAAAAGTCCATCGTATAAGAGCAATGTACAGTGGGGCAAATAAGTATTTAGTCAACCACCAATTGTGCAAGTTCTCCTACTTGAAAAGATTAGAGAGGCCTGTAATTGTCAACATGGGTAAACCTCAACCATGAGAGACAGAACGTGGGAAAAAAAACAGAAAATCACACTGTTTGATTTTTAAAGAATTCATTTCCAAATTAGAGTGGAAAATAAGTATTTGGTCACCTACGAACAAGCAAGATTTCTGGCTGTCAAAGAGGTCTAACTTCTTCTAACTAGGCTCCACTCATTACCTGTATGAATGGCAGCTGTTTTAACTCATTAACGGTATAAAAGACACCTGTCCACAATCCTCAGTCAGTCACACTCCAAACTCCACTATGGCCAAGACCAAAGAGCTGTCGAAGGACACCAGAAACAAAATTTTAGACCTGCACCAGGCTGGGAAGACTGAATCTGCAATAGGTAAAACACTTGGTGTAAAGAAATCAACTGTGGGAGCTAGTGGTGGGATTTTCGGCTCTTTTTGGTGATCTGGTTCATTTGGATCAGCTCAGTGAAAAGAGCCGGCTCTTTTTGGCTCTCAAACGACTCTTTTAACTTTAGCTTTTCTTTTAAATATTTATGACAAATTTAGCATATATTTTGATAAATTACTTGGTGAACTAAATATTGCACTCTACTGACTGCAAATAGCAACAATTATCAAGCAAAGAAAAGGGTTTTTCATTTATTTTATTGAACATTAAAAAGGCTCCAAACAATAAACAAGTGACAAAATTCAACTTCAACCAACAACAATCAAACATGCTGCATCATAACAAAAATAGTGAGTAGTAACTGCAACAGAAGCAGCGAACAAAACAAACATAAGCTACTCCTTGCAATATTTTAACAAACATAAGCTACTCCTTGCAATATTTTAAATTTGCATTCAAGAAAACTAAATACTTCAACTTTGACGGGCTGATCCGGCTCCTTCTATCAGTAATTATTTGTCCAGTCTTTTAGCTAAATCCAGATTTTTTTTTTCTCATGGAACCTGCAGATGCATGTGTTGACTTGCATCCTTCATTTAAAAAAAAAGAAAAAAATTCAAATGTCTAAATTAGTCTCAAATTAATCAAATTCTAAGTGTATCAAATGTG
This sequence comes from Corythoichthys intestinalis, assembly GCF_030265065.1. NCBI lineage: Eukaryota > Metazoa > Chordata > Actinopteri > Syngnathiformes > Syngnathidae > Corythoichthys > Corythoichthys intestinalis. Next base: position 28,203,777 of record NC_080409.1, read on the forward strand.
ATACATTAGGCTATGAGGGGTTAAGTTTACAGGCACGGCATTCTGCCCTATTGTCATGTGACTTAAACATATTAAAATGTCTCCAAATGTTATTGCGTTTTCTGCTCATATTGAGGCCTACAAACCGCGTTCGTGTGTCGTCCTTTCCTATACAGACAGACAGAAGGGAAAATGACCAAGCCGGCTCTCATCGTTCACTTTAAAGAGCCGGCTCTTTGTACCGGCTCGTTCGCGACTGACACATCACTAGTGGGAGCAATTATTAGAAAATGAAGACATACAAGACCACTGATAATCTCCCTCGATCTGGGGCTCCATGCAAAATCTCACCCCATGGCGTCAAAACGATAACAAGAACGGTGAGCAAAAATCCCAGAACCACACGGGGGGACCTAGTGAATGACCTACAGGGAGCTGGGACCACAGTAACAAAGGCTACTATCAGTTACACATTGCGCTGCCAGGGACTCAAATCCTGCACTGCCAGACGTGTCCCCCTGCTGAAGAAAGTTCACGTCCAGGCCCATCTGTGGTTCGCAAGAGAGCATTTGGATGATCCAGAAGAGGACTGGGAGAATGTGTTATGGTCAGATGACACCAAAATAGTAACTTTTTGGTAGAAAAACGTTCTCCTGTTTGGAGGAGAAAGAATACTGAATTGCACAATACCCACTGTGAAGCATGGGGGTTGAAACATCATGCTTTGGGGCTGTTTTTCTGCAAAGGGACCCGGACGGCTGATCTGTGTAAAGGAAAGAATGAATGGGGCCATGTATCGAGAGATTTTGAGTGAAAATCTCCTTCCATCAGCAAGGGCATTGAAGATGAGACCTGGCTGGGTCTTTCAGCAGGACAATAATCCCAAACACACAGCCAGGGCTACAAAGGAGTGGCTTCGTAAGAAGCGTTTCAAAGTCCTGGAGTGGCCTAGCCAGTCTCCAGATCTCAACCCAATAGAAAATCTGTGGAGGGAGTTGAAAGTCCGTGTTGCCCAACGACAGCCCCAAAACATCACTGCTCTAGAGGAGATCTGCATGGAGGAATTGGCCAAAATAGCAATAACAGTGTTTGAAAAGCTTGTGAAGAGTTACAGAAAACATTTGGCCTCCGTTATTGCCAATAAAGGGTACATAAAAAGTATTGAGATGAACTTTTGGTATTGACCAAATACTTATCTTCCACCATGATTTGCAAATAGATTCTTTAAAAAATCAAACTGTGATTTTCTGTTTTTTTTTTTTTCACATTCTGTCTGTCGTGGTTGAGGTTTACCCATGTTGACAATTACAGGCCTCTCTAATATTTTCAAGTGGGAGAACTTGCACAATTAGTGGTTGACTAAATACTTATTTGCCCCACTGTATTATGTAAGGAGTGCAAATCAACTAGTTTTCATTTTTATATTTCAAATTTATTGTTTTATTTAAGTTGTATGATTCCAAATGAATGTAATCATTCTGCACCATGACTTTAAAAAAGGATTTTACTCATTTTGGATGCCAGAGCATGTAAATATAATGTGTCGTTTAAAAAAAAAAAATCTAGTATTTTAAAATAACAAACACAAATAAATAAGAATCAACTATTCGAATACCAAATGTAAACAATGCAAGTTGGATATTATCTAACTATATATAGGTGAATTTATGATTGTTTTCTAATTTTAATCAATTACAAAGACATGCTTTTATCAGCCAATTTTATCAGCGACCTGATAATATCGGACAACACTACTCTAAACTATTGAAATAGCTGTAAAGCTTAGGCGGAGTTTGACTTTTGGGGTTTCCCATCATTTTTTAGGGGAATTCCAAATCAGGCTGCTTAGGACAGCTATAATTTTCGCCAAGATCGTCACCCATTGAATATGGTACCCCCACCGGTAGTGGGCCACCACTGGTGGCTCTGTTGTACAATTAGCGTCTTTTGTGGGGCAAATTGAAACTCTGCTCACCATTTTGGCGGTGCTCTCTGGCGTTTCATGGTCCACATTTTCAATCCTTGGTTCTAGCTCAGTAGTTGTTGTCGCGTTTGAAAGCTAAGGTTTGAAAAAAATTATGTATATCCATCTCGCCTCTTCGGTCCTCAGGTGGTTTTAGCTAAGCAAAGCAAATGACCATCAAAGGTACTAGTCATATGATCTATTCGAAAAATAATTTTGACCCATTATAATTTGTTGTTGTTGTTAATTTCATTCATTTTGTTTTATTGCTTTACAACTTTTATAGACACGATCTTACCGGAAAACTCTTGATTTTAAAATCATATTAAATTCTGCGTTTGCTGGTAGGGAAAGATCATGTTACAGGGCCACTGACAACGATATACATTCAATCCAAAAGAACTGGGAGTATGTGCTGTGGTAGTTAGTAAAAGAAGAAAACTTGAATGCACACATTAATGGCAATAGACATTGGACATCCATCGCTGTCAACAACAGCCAAAAAGATAAGCACGGTTTTAATGTTCTACCCCAGCTTAAAAACCCCTTGTCTTGAACACAAGCTTTGACATTTTTATGGAGTGTTGGTCTGCCCACGCGGTCCCGGGCGGAGAGGAATCAGCTGCGCGCGGCCCGCTTGGCCAGACGTCAAAGTACAGTGGCGACAGCATCCAGCTAAGAAAAGCCCTTAAGGGCCTCTTCACATAACAGCTCTTCTGGCCATTTAGCGTCCTCTCATCTTAATTGGACAGCAAACTCGATGGAATCGGTCAAACAACACACCTTGGATTTCTTTTTGACTTTACACAAAAAGAGTCACTGGAAGTCAGCCAGTTTACTTTCAAGTTGTGCTCAACCTTGAAATATAATTTGCTTAAAATGCTTTGGGATTTGACACTCACGTGGCAGGGATTTAACTCATTGCCAGCCTGCTTATTGACAGCGCTAGACGTCCATTCCATTTCTGTGAGAGACAGGCAGCGATTGGAAAAAAAAAAAAAAAAAGTATGATGTGAGACGTTTTAGCCTTTTCGCGCACTCAGTGATTGACGGTGCTGAACGTCGAATCCATTTTTACTAGGAGAGGCTGGCAGTGAATGATTGCTGCTCCTAGTAAGAGGGAATTGTACATCTAGCACCGGCAATGGTGTTGAAACATGAGAATTCACAGCCAATCAATTCAGTTTAAATGAATTGGAATATTGCTGTCAATGGCAGGCACTGAGTTAATAGTGGTCCGTGATTGAACGACACATATCAAATCCATTGTAATCCAAAACAGGGGAAGAAACTTATTTTTTGTAATTTAAAATAGTCATCATTATCGTATTACCGTATTGGCCCGAATATAAGACTGTCCTGATTATAAGACGACCCCCTCTTTTTCAAGACTTTTTGAACACCATATTAATTTTTATACAGAAAATAATTACAGTAGATCTGAAACAAATGATTATAACAATATATGAGAGAAAAAGCATTTTATTTTGCCTCATTCAAATCTTAATATCTGAACATTTACATATGTAAACTAAAGTGCAATCACATTCGTAAATGAATGGCTTCTGGTTTTTGAAATGTAAATATACCAATCTATTGTGATAAAACAACAAAATTGCAATAACTGCATTAAACATCAAAGTGAAGGCTTACTGTAACTGTAGTATTGAAACAAATCTGAATAAGGAAAACATTGCAATAAAATAATGCAAACTGGTTAAACTAGTTGCTGAGATCTGTCATGAGAGAACATCGCTTCAAGGATATCTGGCGCCATCTAGCGTCGTGAATGGGGAAAGTAGCCGAGAGCTGTCATAAAAGAACATCGCTTCAATGATATCTGGCGCCATCTAGCGTCGTGAATGGGTATAATGTCTAGACCGCGAATATAAGACGACCCCCTCTTTTTCAATCTTATTTCAATGCAAAAAACACGATATTCGGGCCATTACGGTATTATGTTAATTTATTATTACTCATTGTATATTAACATTAATTTTATTATCTTATGTATATGGTTACATTATTTCTTTGTTGATATGAGGACTAACGAAATAGGGCGGACTGATATAACTGAGGAATAGAAAAGGGGGTTTAATAAGCAAATTCTTCATCCTACCCTTTTTTTGGACACAATGAATAAATTCTGATATTATTTATTATTATTATTATTATTGTTGTCTTAAATATTGTTGCTGTTATCTCAAGTATAATAATTGGTTTTGTCTGATTTTTTTTTTTTTTTTGCTGTATTGTTTATTATTTTTATTTTCTCATGTCCAAAATAAAGCATTCATTCATTATTAAGTATTAATAAGTATATGTCTTATTATATTTATTTTTTATACATATTAGATATCTTTATTTTGGTGACTTCCGTTTCCATGAGAAATAAACTCCGGTTATGGTTTTTTAAATTTCCAGTGTTTAAATGAGTGCCTTTTAAAAGGTTAACTAGGACGGCTGGCATTGAGTGACCGTATTTCAGTGCCAGTGATGGCGATAGACGTCTAGTCAATTTTGATTGGGCGTGTTCCAGTTTAGTAGTTTTCCAAAATGCACAACTATCAAATTGGAGCCCAAAACTTTCAGGAAGCAAACACCTTAAGAAGAAGCTAAAAAGTAAAACAAAATCTGCCACTTTCACTTTGCGTATCAAATCTTTGCAATATTTTGGCCAGCACTGTACGTTACCATTTTGACTCAATAACACCCATTTAAATTTGGCAAAGAAATTCAGCCCCCAAAGATAGTTTTACGTGGAAAAAGTAGCTCTTTCACATATATCTGAACACCGTTTGTCACGCCTGGGTGAGGGTTGTCACGTCTTGGTATCTTGTCTCTTCCTGCTTTATTTTGAAGCCTCACCCTCCTGTTTCCACCACTCACCCTTCCTGCTGTCTCACCTGTCTCTGATTATGATTACCTATTGTTCCGACCTGTGCCCCATTCCTCAAGTGCTTAAATTGTTTGTCACTCCTTAGTCTTCGCCCTTTGTTGTCCCTACAGCCAGTATTCATAGTCCAAGATATTTCCACGTTGTAAGTAGGGTTGTTCCGATCATGTTTTTTTGCTGCCGAGTCAATCCCAATCGTTTTAGTTTGAGTATCTGCCGATCCCTATATTTCCCGATCCGATTGCTTTTTTTTCTTCTTCTCCCGATTCAATTCCAATCATTCCCGATAATTTTTCCCGATCATATACATTTTGGCACTGCATTAATAAAAAAAAATGAATAAAACTCGGGCGAATATATACATTCAACATACAGTACATAAGTACTGTATTTGTTTATTATGACAATAAATCCTCAAGATGGCATTTACATTATTAACATTCTTTCTGTGAGAGGGATCCACGGATAGAAAGACTTGTAATTCTTAAAGGATAAATGTGACCTTGTATATTGTGACTAAATATTAATATTGCCATCTAGTGTATTTGTTGAGCTTTCAGTAAATGATACTGTAGTCATTTAACTTCTGCCCAAATGCATGATGGGAAGTGCAACCATGACTGTGCATCGTGGTACCAATTGATATATCTTCTCCGCGTTGGGAATTAACATAGTGTGTTAATAAAAAGATCAACTACTACCTTTCTCCCCACATTGCTTCCCACGATTATTCTAATCGTTGGGAGAGGGATTGTAAGGCTTAAGCCATTTAAAAAAAGGCTCCAAAGGCTGCCAAAATTCACTCTACTCATTTTACGCTGCCTTTTAGCTCGATATACTGTATGGGTAAAACGGCGCCATTATAGATTGATCGCGACAATGCGTGAGTGGGTCGTGCAGCGCATGTGTTAAATATTGTAAGGTGATAAATGTAAAAAATATTAATTCTCGCCGTTAACGCGATAAATTTGATAACCCTACCTTAAGCTTAAACTAAAGACTCTGGAAGAGTGTAACACATTATGTCTGTTAGAAAACGATTTAATTAAAAAAAATAAAAAAGGCATGTCCGATATTTTAGAAAATTAGAACATTTGGTAATCGTTTGCAAATTTAAATATTGATCATTATTTTAATAGGAATAAAATGAAGGGTTTCGTTTTCTTCTGTTTTTGGCAAAAAGTAAACACCCAGAGAGCATATTTATTGCACCCCTTACCAATTTTCATTAAATGGTTTGGTCTGCGCTTCCTTCGATCAGACCGGGAGCATAGCGGTGCGCATTTACACCACTCAATAACTCGAAGTACGCGCAGTGCAGTACTGCAGAAATGTTTTCAAAACAAAAATCGCATTTTCCAAAAAGGAAAGAAAGCTAAACAGAAGATGGGTAGAAAAGGCCAACAGGATGTGACAAAATACTTCACAAAGGAAGGTTGGTGTCTTGTGTCAGTGTAGTGCTGAAAATTAACCTGTTATCTTAGCTCCGACGCGAGGTCCCAGCTCACTCTGTAAGAAACACGGGATTTTCCCAGCCTCAATGAGCAACATGCACCTATTCAAAAACATGAATTCCAAATAATGACAGCATTTTTGGGTATCCTACAGATGTTGAAAGTTGGTGTGGAAATTTTCTTTTTCAACCCTATATTGCCAAACGTATCACATTTGATACACCTAAAATTTCATGATTTTGGGAATAATTCAGATTTTGACATTTCTTTTTGGAAAAAAATGGATGCAAGTCAACACATGCATCTGCAGGTTCCATGGAAAAAAACAAACAGGATTTAGCAAGTGTTATAGATATCTGAGCGCTTATTACACATATTCATTTTGACTTTTCTTTTCACAAATTTGAAAAAAAGGTTTCATTAGGACCTTATTTTTCAAATTTTGGGATTCTCTGATAATTGCTTTGTATTGCTGGCATTAAAGGGTTAAAATAAACTTGAAACCACTTTGTCAAGAATTTTTAAAATTTAATTTGTCATCAACTGAATTTAGTTTGTTACCAAGGGACCTCGTTTCGGAGCTGTAGCCTATAGCGGAGATCGCAAATTTCCAGATGAGGCTAAGCCTACTCCATAATGAAATACTGGAATTGTTTGCTAGCTGGTGTTTGCTCCACTTTTAGCTTACATTTAATCAGTACGACAGGCAAATCCTTTGCAATCTATTCATACTAAAACTGTAGTATAGTTACGTTAAAAAAAAAAAAACATTTATTCTAAGTCATTTATTATGGTATTTGCTTTGAGAATATTTCTAATAAAAATATATTTAGATTGTAAAAGATGACCTTCAGTACATTTCTTCTAGTCTATTCATTATTGCTCTATGTGCTGTATGTTTACTTAATATAATACATTTTCATCTCAAATTAATGCAGAAAATGTACAAATTAGTGTATAAAGATTCACCAGAATGCAGGAAATTTCGTAGTTGATACTCTAAATGTGTGTGTGTGTGTCCCAGCACTGGTGGTGGGGCCCAAAGTGATATCTTTTCATGGGGCCCAAAATCCCTGGCAGCGCCCCTGTCAACATGGCAAGTGGGAAATGGCAAAATTAAACCATAAACATAACTAAATTAAATTGCAACTGGATCGTAGAGCCGAGGAAGAGTGTCCGTCGTCCATCTTTGGAAATCTGTGGTTTATTTTGTTAGGGTCCGCAACTGCGGAAACCTCAAATCAGAAAAAAACAGAGGGAAGCGTTCAAGGGTTTATCAAATACAAACAAAATACACGCGATCGCGGAAGAGGGGGAATAACACAATGGGTCCATGACACTTGGTCGACGGGAATCAATAATACTAACCGAAGCGGTAGGCAGAGAGCCTATAAGACAACAAAACAAATACACACAAATACCAGCCCAACGTAGAGGATTTCAATACGAGGGCAGCAGACTAACAAGCTAGCAAATGCACGAAATTCGGGAGTAAAACGTGTCGAATGGCGCCCAGTAAATTAATATCTCGGCACCCTTCTCTTGGATCGCCTGGGCTTAAAAACGGTCTTGATGAGCTTGAATTGGCTGCAGGTACGACGTCGGGAACTCTCCCACAACCGGCTCTGTAACAAAACACGATCTGACCAACAGAATATGACAGCCGATGCCAACCAAAAATTACTTAATTATATAATCGGACCGGCAGCCTTCATTGCACAGAGAGCGCAAAACGGGACAAGTCTGTCCAACCCGCGTCATTCCCGGGATAGCTCTCCATGTGTGAAAGCAATGACGCGAGTAAATCCCGCGCCACTTTACACGGGAATTTACCGGGATATGTGTGTGAAAGTGGCTATGAAGTTTGGTAGATGTGCCAATTATGAACAGACCCACCAAAAAAAGCCTCAAAAAGCTATTCCCAAGAAGACACAGAATTTTTTCCATTTGAGTTTGAAGCTTCCATTTTTGGCCCTTCCTATTTTCCCACCAGCTATAAAACTCTACTAGCAGAAATATGTAAATGCAAACTCACATCTGAGGAACCTGTGGAGAATATGAATTTATGAATGCCCGAGTGTGATCGACAGAATGAACAAGAACAAACAAACGTGCCGGGAGGCTAAACGTTGACAAAAGAGCAACGGCTGTTGCGTACGTCAGCCTGTTGTCCCGCCATCTTTTCAGCGTGGGAAACCTGTCATCTCGGGCACATGTGGGAGGCAGAAATAATGAGCAGGTAGGGCATGAGGGGGTCCGTATATCTCGGCGGAAAGTGGCCATCGGCCAAATATCTTTCACATTTGTCAGCCGGGGCTAAAAGCAGGTGGCATGAAAGACTTTTAGGGCCCTGGCTGGCAAGTCCTTTACCTTTAAGAGTGTACAGTGTAACCGATGAGGATGAATAGGTTAAATCAGTGAGGGCCGCGTTTGAACTCATTCACTACCACTGACGTTGATAGAGGTCCAATCCATTTTGACTGGCAATACTGAAATTCATGTTATGAAAATTAATATTTGCCTTTTCCTTTTTATTTTATCTTTTAATTATTTTGTTTTTAAAAACAAATTCAAAGGAAATAAAAAGAATATTCCTTTTTTATGACTTTTTTAATTACCTTTTATCTTAAAGAAATAAAAGATAAAGAATATATTTTATAAACAATAAGAATAAAAAAAATAGTAAGGATTTTGGCAAGCTAATAAAAGAGGATTTGTACGGGAGCGTATCCCCCCCCCCCCCCTCCCAAAAAAGGCCACTGTCACATTTTTACATGATAATATCATGTAAAAACATGAAAAATTAAATCATATAGTCAACATACAATCAGTTTTGTATTTCTTTGTATGTTAATACACAAATTTGTGTTCAAATATTGCAATTTAAATTTCATAATATAATCCAGACATTTATTCTGGAAGTTTTCAAAATGTTTATTTAGTAATTTTTGAAAACAAAGGTTTGAATCGAACCGTGTATCACCTGAACCTTTATATATGTGTATATGCACTGCAAAAACTCATCTCCCTAAAACTGAAAAAAAGAAAAACTTAAATTCCCTTGTTTTCAGTGTAAATCTACTAGAATTAAAAGAAATTATCTGCCAGTACTTTTACAGTAAATTTTACTTGGATTTCTTGAAATAAGAAAAATAGCTAGCTGATAATAAGCTTAACAGACTTATTTTAAGCAAAAAGCTTATATATTTAATCATAAAAACTTGTTTGTCAGAAATGTTCTTAATTTAAGAATAGATATTGTTTAAAACATTATTTGAAAGCATTTTTTTCTTGATTTAGGTGAAAATTGACCGACTTTTAGATTTTCGGGCTTAATAAGAACAAATGGTAATATTTACTAAAAGTAAATGGAAGAATCTGACACATTAACCTGTAACTGGCCTTTAAAACGCAAAACAAGATAATGAAAATTATTTGACTAGATTTAAGAAAAATGATCAGATTAAGACGTTAAACTAAATTTGCAGTGTGTAAATTAGTATATGTCAATACATATTTTTTTGCATTAATCATTTAGCCTATCAATTAATTAGGTTCTTATTAGTGAGAAATGTAGTCCTGACCGCCGTTCACCCACCAAATCTATGCCTTTGCGATAGAATTGTAATCCATTCGGATTAAAAGGGGGCTTGCAGCGATCATTAGATCCCAATCCAAATGGATTGGACGTGTATTGCTGTCAATGGTACTAAAACCTGATTATAACAAAGGTTATCCTTGGGCCAGTCAGACTTGAAGTTGTTTTCACATGAAAGTAGCTTCACAACAACTCCTAACTTTGTGTATTTCAAGATTGAGAATATTTAATACAGGGCGCGTATGAAATGTTAATTCAGGTGCTTTACCTTTGACGCCCGAGAACATTAAACGCAGCAAACGGAATGCACACGGAAAAACAAGTGCGTAGCCTCCATTGGTTTTTGAGGCCATTAAGGAGGAGCCGCTTCGATCCCCTTTCCAGCCAGCACCTTACTCCACTCCAGGGCAACATTGCGTCATGCTCAGCAGGTAGAGAAGCGCCTCCCGCTGGGGCCAGAGCTACATGAGGTAACGTTTCGCCAAGAAATAAATCTCATCATTCCCTCCAAAGGCTTGCCACATCTTGAGTTGATCATAAGTAGATCCACAAAAAAAACAAGACTCCAGAGCTCTTACCTGAAAAGATGCAGGAATTCTGCAATTTTGGCTGAGTAGCATGATCTAAAAATTGTAATAATAAAACGCCCCCAAGGCCAGCTCCCCTTGGCAAGATAAATTTGTTGGGTGTGTCTAGCTTGAGTAAACCCACAAACAGGTGCTGTGCTTTAAAAATGGCGGAAAACACTCAAGTGACTTGAAGTTCCGCTCTGAGACCCCCAGTTAGGCCAGATTTCAAAATTGTCCTATATGCATGTGTGATACATCATTGGAAATCTTAAAATCTTTATTTTCTGGGGGAAGAAAATTTTTTAACAAGAGGGTACTTAAATTAAAAAAAAAAAAAAATTAAACAGCAAAACCCTGGAGGTGAGAGCACGCAAGAGCAGAATTACAGATGCCATGATTTTAACGAGATATTATCGCGTACTTACCTCTTTTCGATCCAAAAACTCCATGTAGCATGTATCACCGAGTGTCAAGACACAACTGTGAATGGGCACAGCAGAATTTTGGACGGATTTTATGGGTGAAACACGGTCACATAACAAGGGTCGCGATGCAGAAATCGCAGACATCGAGGAGTGGTCGAGATTTTCTTTTTCATGTATTTACCCTTTGAAACGTTTTTTTTGTTTGTTTGTTTGGATCGATTTATACATAAAAAATATTATTATTATTACTATTATTATTTATCATCTAAAATATTGGGGAAAATGCGACGGTAACAAACAAAATACAATTAAGCGATAGTTATGAGGTAGATACCTGTGACCTTTTTAAGGACGCCATTTTTTAAATTGTGACATCGTTTGTTTAAAAGTTTAAAATATGCGAGGTGAATAATTGTTTAAAGTCATTTAAAAAAAAAAACTAAAATAAAGCAAAAGTGTTTCCGCGACGTCTGTAAACGGGGGGTTTCCAGGGTAAAACGGAAAAATTAAAAATAGTTTGGGGGCTTAATGCGCCATGAATCTGCTATGCCAGCATATAGACACATTGCTCTATCAAACACAACAGTTCTTTTAGCTTGAAATACAGCAGTTTATTTGAAATAGGGTTGCAAGAGCAGAAACTGCTTTTTCAGATGTCTGTGTTTTCTGCCAAATACAAAGGAAGTGTGCCATTTACCTTCCATGTTCCCATTTTGGCTCAGTAGTAACTGCTAAAATTTACCCCCCACTTCACAAAAATCAGCCCTTATAGTCAGTTTTACTTGGCAGCATGAAATTCGGTACATGTGTATCATGAGCAGACCCACAAAAAGTCTTAAGAACCTGTGCTTGAAAATACACAGGAAATCTGCCATCAAGGTTGCATTCAGACTGCAGGCATATCTGACTCCAATTGGAGTCCTCCTCAAATTCGATTTTTTTTGGACTGTTCACAGTATTTTTAGAAAGTGTCCAAATTGGGCCACGTTATTGACCCATAATGAAGACGTCATCCAGTGTAGAGTGAGGTCACAGACAATCAAAACCAATCCGAGTTGCTAAAATTTAATCAATTGAAAAACAAACAAACAAACAAACTGTTGCGTATATGTAGGTATATATACACACTCCATCCATCCATCCATCCATCATTTACCACTTAATCCGGGGTAGGGTCGCGGGGGCAGCAGTTTTAGCTGGGAAGTCCAGACTTCCCAGCCAATTCAACCAGCTCCTCCGGCGGGATCCCAAGGCCTTCCCTGGCCATCCGAGAGACATATTCTCTCCAGCGCGTCCTGGGTCATCCCTGGGGTCTCCCGCCGGTGAGACATGCCCGGAACACCTTTCCAGTGGGGCATCTTAACCAGATGTCCGAGCCACCTCAACTGGTCCTCTCAACGCGGAGGTGTAGCGGCTCAACACTGAGTCCATTCCGGATGACTGAGCTTCTCATCCTGTCTCTAAGGGAGAGTCCAGACACCCTGCGGAGGAAACTGTTTTCGGCAGCTTGAATCCGGGATCTTGTTCTTTAGGTCACGACTCACAGCTTGTGACCATAGGTGAGGGTAGAAACGTGGATCGACTGGTAAATCAAGAGCTTCGCCTATTAGATCAGCTCCTTCTTCACCACTACAAACGGGTGCAGAGTCTGCATCACTGCAGGCGCTGCACCGATCTGCCTGTCGATATTCCGCTCCCACCCACACTCGTGTACAAGACCCCAAGATACTTAAACTCCTCCACTTGGAGCAGGATCTCCGGGATGGCCCGGGTTCCACTTGCCTGGACGCAGTTTACCGGGGCCCCCTTCTGGTACCAGGCCTGGAGGTGGGGCTTGAAGGCAAGCGTCTGGTGGCCGGGCCTGTATCCATGGGGCGCAGCTGGGCAAAGCCTGAAAAGGCAATGTGGATCCCCCTTCTCATGGGATCACTACCTGTGGGAGGGGCCAAAGGGGTCAGGTACGTAGGGAGTTGGGCGGCAGCCAAAGGCGGGGGCCTTGGCAGTCCGACCCCCCGCTACAGAAGCTAACTCTTGAGACATACGCAAGCATATATGTAAATGTATCAGGGGTGTAACGGTACACACAAGTCATGATTCGGTACGTGTTCGGTACAACACGAAAAACGTTTTTTAAAAAAATTTAATTTAAAAAAAAGTTTTTTTTATTGTTGTTGGCTAAAATTACAAATAATTGTTGTTAAAGTGCAAAATAATTCAAAGAATACAATCAAACTTGTGAATTTGTGTTTTTCTTGTTCTTACATTCATTAATTCACAGTTTAATAGACTTACACTTTTTTGTAGGGATCGACTGAGGTAACAGTTAAATCTAGGTGGCAATTTCCAGCTTTGGTAACTTTTTTTCCATAAAAATACTCACATTTTCAATCTTGGTTTACACACATTTATCTGCAAACCATTACCATTGAACATACACTCCCACATACGATACGATTTTTATCTTGGCTAAAATAAAATAAAAAGTGCAAACAGTTCCAAAACTCAAAAAGTATCTCTTCAAATAGTGCAAAAAATAAACACTTACTCAGTGTTTCAATGACTTCAGCCTAGGGCTAGAGCAAAGTAAACATTACTGATTTGAAAATATAAAATAAATACACTTTAAAAAGTGTTAAGGCCAAGTTCTGCTTCTGTGGTGGACCTGCGCCATCAAGGCAGACCCGATTTACGATCCTCGGCTGTACCCTGCTGTGCACCTCAACAAAATCTTGACTTGTGCGACGTCAATGTGTGGTGACGTGGCGCAAATGGACTGTGATTGGTCCGCTCGGACTGTTGTTTCCGGTTCAGCGTGAAATCACTGCAATTTTCAAACATTGTTTTGCTACACGCAAAAATGGACCAAATCCGACGGGAGTATCATCGAAGACCAAGTACGACAACTTCTACAATGTCTCGTCAAGACATTATAAAGATTGTTCAATGGCAAGGTCAGCGATTGCATAAAAATGCAAGAACCACCGAGACAAGTATGTGTGTGTTCGGAAGCAAATGGACACCCGAAGCCGTGACACAGTCGGCCAAAAACTGCCAGCTTTTTATCACTTTATGTCATATTTTTGGTTGGTGCACTCCATCATTTATTGTGTACATATGTTTGCTGTGAGTCTGTGACGTATTTACATTTCGCACTTCAAGCATTTGAAGAATAAAGCACAGGTTTCGTGTCAAAGTGTTGATTTGATGTTTAGTTTTCCAACAACAGACAGTTCAAACACTTGATACATCATCACTGATAGAGAGTGCCTCGGTGCTTTTATGATCACGTGTTTATTTAAGGCTTCCAACGCAGTTTGAGAAGTTCCATAGCCACCAGAAATCTGCTATGGCTTCCCAATGGCTGGTTGTAGGACACTGCAAAAAAAATCGAGCTGGAGGGCTGTCCACAATGCTTTGCAAACCTCGAACAAAACGCTGGACACAGTGCTCAACGCCAGTTTGAAGCTAGCCGCCACAGCTTGCTGGTTTCCACCCGAGGCTAATCTCGTCAGGGTCACCAACTGAAGCAATTCGCCACCCCAGCCAAGCCGCGGAAACAGCAAAGGAAGTCTCTGTGCGGCATCAACAGTCCAACAGACCACCTCCGAAACCCTCTTCTGCGTGGCCTGCGCATCAACATTTGTATGATCAACATTTGTTGTTCAATGTTGATGAGCTAAGGATCCACATTCAAGCGTTTTATCTTTGTTAGCAATTTATTTGATTTTTTTTTCTCTGTTGGCATTGTTGTGTAACCGGAAGAAAACTAGAGGAAGTCGACAATTCCCCAAAACCGTACAAACACAACGCCACACCATCTAGTGGCTTGGCGGTGAATTACAGAGCAACATGTTCCCTTGCCGCAGAACTATCAAATGCTTATTGACGCCGTAGTTACCTCGCCGTCACCGCAACGCAGAAGCATAACTCAGGCTTTAGTAATACTGCATTTGATAGTTCCCACTCTGTATATTTGCCATAACTTTCCTTTCCTAGTAGTGTTTTTGTCTTCTTGTTCCTGTAATGTTAGTTGTTGGTTCAGGCGCATGACTTCCACCCTCCCTTGGAGTGGAGAACTAACTCCGACATTGATTTTTCTTTTTTTACTTAAATGAATTTGCCGCCTGACTGCGTGCACCAAACCGTGACGCCCGTACCATGACTGTAATGATATATTATTAGGGTTGTTCCAATCATGTTTTTTTGCTCCCGATCGTTTTAGTTTGAGTATCTGCCGATCCCGATATTTCCCGATCCGATTGCTTTTTTTTGCTCCCGATTCAATTCCAATCATTCCCGATAATTTTTCCCGATCATATACATTTTGGCAATGCATTAAGAAAAAAATGAATAAAACTCGGACGAATATATACTGTACATTCAACATACAGTACATAAGTACCGTATTTGTTTATTACGACAATAAATCCTCAAGATGGCATTTATATTATTAACATTCTTTCTGGGAGAGGGATCCACGGATAGAAAGACTTATAATTCTTAAAGGATAAATGTGACTTTCTATATTGTGACTAAATATTGCCATCTAGTGTATTTGTTGAGCTTTCAGTAAATAATAATGCGGCCATTTAACTTCTGCCCAAATGCATGATGGGAAGTGCAACCATGACTGTGCGTAGGGGTACCAATTGATATATCTTCTCTGCGTTGGGAAAGAACATAGGGTGTTAAGAAAATGATAATCTACTACCTTTCTTCCTCACATTTTCTCCCACGTTATTTTTAATTGCAGAGAGAGGTATTGTAAGGCTTTAGCCACATAAAAAATGGCTCCAAAGACTGTCAAAATGCTCTCTACTCATTATACGCTGCCTTTTAGAGCTATCTATAGGTAAAACGGCGTCTTTATAGATTGAACGCGACAATGCGTGAATGGGTCGTGCAGCGCATGCGTTAATTATTTAATGTGATAAATTAAAAAAAAACTAATTACCGCCGTTAACGCAATAAATTTGATAGCCCTACTTTAAGCCAAAACTAGTCTGGTTGAGTGTAAGACATTTTGTCTGTAATGTTAAATACAATTAGAAAACGATTTAAATAATATATATATATATATATATATATATATATATATTAGGGTTGTCAAACGATTAAAATTTTTAATCGAGTTAATTACAGCTTAAAATTAATTAATCGTGATTAATCGCAATTCAAACCATCTATAAAATATGCCATATTTTTCTGTAAATTATTGTTGGAATGAAAAGATAAGACAAGATGGATATATACATTCAACATACGGTACAAAAGGACTGTATTTGTTTATTATAACAATAAATCAACAAGATGGCATTAAAATTATTAACATTCTGTTAAAGTGATCCATGGATAGAAAGACTTGTAGTTCTTAAAAGATGAATATTAGTACAAGTTATAGAAATGTTATATTAAAACGCCTCTTAATGTTTTCGTTTTAATAAAATTTGTAAAATTTTCAATCAAAAAATAAACTAGTAGCCCTATTCTGTCCTCAATGTGTGTGAGTACACAAATTGACAGATAGCGAACATAAGTTCCAAAAAGAAATCAGACGGTGTGGGAAAGTTGCATGGGCTTTACTGAAGTCATCTCTTTTTGACAGGAGCACGTTTCTTGTATTTTTGTAAAACTGAAAATAACAAGGCAATGTGTCAATAACTTGCATAAATCACAAAATAACATAAAATGTACACACACGTGTCCATTTGAGCAGTAGCACTAGCCAATTAGCTCACAAGCATCTAACAATGTAACTGCATTTCACCATATATGTGAACAAATTCAAATACACATCATCAATAACAATCTAATTCTCATGAATATAAACAAAGGAGGAATATAACTCACAAGCGATGCATGTAGTAGACACAAACAGTGTGATGGGGCTATGAGAACTGCCACTGAATACTGGATGCGGACATTAGCTGGTCTGAATAGCGCTGTCTATTAGTGTGAGTTCGCGTCGACATATAATCACGTCAGAAAAGCGCGCCGAAACCCAAATAATCAGCTGCACTGAATCGCCAGCAGAGGGCGACATTACGCCACATAACATATGCAAGTCACATCCAAGCGCCAGCAGAGGGCGGAAAAACTCCATAAAACACAATTAACAAGTTGGCCTTTCACTGTACTGACATTTAAATCTGTCTGAGCGGGCCTAGTGCGTTAATTGCGTCAAATATTTTAACGTGATTAATTTAAAAAATTAATTAACGCCCGTTAACGCGATAACTTTGACAGCCCTAATATATATATATATATTAAAAAAAGGCATGTCCGATATTTTTTTGCCGATTCCGATACTTTGAAAATGACGTGATCGATGCCGATCGATCGGGACATCTTTATATATTATATTAAATAATATTAGATTTTTATATACCGTATTGGCCAGAATATAAGACGGTGTTTTTTGCATTGAGATAAGACTGAAAAAGAGGGGGTCTTCTTATATTTGCGGTCTAGACGTTATACCCAATCACGACGCTAGATGGCGCCAGACATCATTGAAGTGATGTTCTGTCATGACAGATCTCAGCTACTCTCAAGTTTAACCAGTTTGCATTATTTAATTCCATTGTTTTTCCTTATTCAGATTTGTTTCTAGACTACAGTTACAGTTAGACTTCACTTCGATGGTTAATGGAATTATTGCAATTTTGTTGTTATATCACAATAGATTGGTTTATTTACATTTCAAAAAACAGAAGCCATTCATTTAGAAATGTGATTGCACTTTAGTTTACATATTTAAATGTTCAGATATTAAGATTTGAATGAGGCAAAATAACAAGCTTTTTCTCTCAAATATATTGTTATAATCATTTTTTTCGGATGTACTGTACTGTACTTATTTTCTGTATAAAAATTAATTTGGTGTTGAAAAAGTCTTTTCATACTTGGGTCTTGAAAAAAGAGGGGGTCGTTTTATAATCATGGCCGTCTTATATTCAGGCCAATACGGTAATATTAAATACTATTATACTATGTTATATTTTAGCAGTGTGTACTGACTCTTTTAAAGCAGCTTTGTAGAAATATTTAAGTGAGCGCTACAGGAAGTGTTTGTTGTTGATTCACCTGTTATTATTATTCACCTGTTATTTTCTAAAGCTCTCTGGCACACACAATCAAACCTTTTCTTCCCCGCTGCTTATTTTCCGCTGATGAATGATTGAATGGCCGAGGGAACAATACTTTGCTCGGGCTGCTGGAGTGGCGTCGTTATTCATAATCCGCCGGCGGAGTTTTATTATGTCGTTGATCTAAACGAAGACATTTGCAAACAAGACCGGGCCTTAAACATTTATCACCTTGGAAATCGAGTGCCGCGAGGTAGCGGCGTCGGAGCTAAAAAGAGGTCAATGCTCGCAATAGAATGCAGTCAAATGCGAACCAGGTCTTAAAGTAGGGTTTAAAGCCTCGTTTGTTTTGACTCGAATTTATTCACTCACTACCATTGACAGAGATGGGTGTCCAATCCATTTTGACTAGGACGGATCGTAGTGATTGAATGATCGTAATAAGACTTACCATACTAAGCCTGGGGCAGGATTTAAAATCGGTTTCAAATTGGGGTCAGGCTTCAAAACAGAGCAAAGATTTCAAACCCGAGTGAAGTTATGGTTTTAAATATACGAATACAAATTAGTGGTTCAAGTCAAATGTTGGGGTTCCAAGCCAAGATAACTTTTGATTGTTAAGTGGGTTTTTAATTTGTGGTTAGGTAGTTTCATAACACAGTCTGTAATTATTGCTCCAAACTAGGATCAGAGTTTCAAATAGGGTTTCCGGGCAGGTTTTAAAGGTTTTTTTTTTTTTTTTTTTTTCCAAATGAGTGCTTCAATTTGGAGGGATAGCTTCAGATTAACATTGGTTCATGGTTTCATGAAGGTTAGCGTGTCAAATTAGGGGCAGTTTACATGGCGACTCTGAGACACCAAGACGCAATGATTGTGTTGCGGAATGCCCTCGCTTTTACAGAGGGGCAAATAAGTATTTAGTCAATCACTAATTGTTCAAGTTCTCCCACTTGAAAATATTAGAGAAGCTTGTAATTGTCAACATGGGTAAACCTCAACCATGAGAGACAGAATGTGGAAAAAAACCCAGAAAATCACATTGTTTGATTTTTAAAGAATTAATTTGCAAATCATGGTGGAAAATAAGTATTTGGTCAATACCAAAAGTTCATCTCAATACTTTGTTATGTACCCTTTGTTGGCAATAACAGAGGCCAAACGTTTTCTCTAACTCTTCACAAGCTTATCACACACTGATGCTGGTATTTTGGCTCATTCCTCCATGCAGATCTCCTCTAGAGCAGTGATATTTTGGTGCTGTCGTTGGGCAACACGGACATTCAACTCCCTCCACAGATTTTCGATGGGGTTGAGATCTGGAGACTGGCTAGGCCACTCCAGGAAATTGAAATGCTTCTTACAAAGCCACTCCTTTGTTGCCCTGGCTGTGTGTTTGGAATCATTGTCATGCTGAAAGACCCAGCCACGTCTCATCTTCATTGCCCTTGCTGATGGAAGGAGATTTTCACTCAAAGTCTCTCAATACATGGCCCCATTCATTCTTTCCTTTATACAGATCAGTCGTCCTGGTCCCTTTGCAGAAAAACAGCCCCAAAGCATGATGTTTCCACCCACCCCTATGCTTCACAGTGGGTATGGTGTTCTTCGGATGCAATTCAGTATTCTTTCTCCTCCAAACACGAGAACCTGTGTTTCTACCAAAAAGTTCTATTTTGGTTTCATCGGACCATAACACATTCTCCCAGTCCTCTTCTGGATCATCCAAATGCTCTCTAGCGAACCGCAGACGGGCCTGGACGTGTACTTTCTTCAGCAGGGGGACAGGTTTACATTGGTGCCGTGACCCGGATCGACAGCGAAGGTTTTCGGAGGGTGAGTGTGACAGATACACGCTGGTCCGCGAGTGTGAGGCGGGGCGTGGAAAACCTTCCCTCCGATGCCTTCAAGTAGGGACACTGACGGCTGTGCCGTTGGCTCCAGCTTCATTGGCGCAGTGGTTAGCGTCCCTACCTGCTGAATGAGCGTCGTGGCGCGGGGGTTCGCGTTCCGGCCTGGTCAGAGATGGGAGCGGAACGTGGGGCGGCGCTGACACCCCGGTTACATTGCCTGGCAGCGCATTGTGTTGCTGATAGTAGCCTTTGTTACTGTTGTCCCAGCTCTCTGTAGGTCATTCACTGTGTCCCCCCGTGTGGTTCTGGGATTTTTGCTCACCGTTCTTGTTATCATTTTGACGCCACGGGGTGAGATCTTGCATAGAGCCCCAAATCGAAGGAGATTATCAGTGGTCTTGTATGTCTTCCATTTTCTAATAATTGCTCCCACAGTTGATTTCTTTACACCAAGCGTTTTACCTATTGCAGATTCAGTCTTCCCAGCCTGGTGCAGGT
Organism: Corythoichthys intestinalis; assembly: GCF_030265065.1. Taxonomy (NCBI): domain Eukaryota; kingdom Metazoa; phylum Chordata; class Actinopteri; order Syngnathiformes; family Syngnathidae; genus Corythoichthys; species Corythoichthys intestinalis. The sequence goes on from NC_080409.1 coordinate 28,224,097, forward strand.
CTACAATTTTTTTCTCTGGTGTCCTTTGACAGCTCTTTGGTCTTGGCCTTAGTGGAGTTTGGAGTGTGACTGACGAGGTTGTGGACAGGTGTCTTTTATACCGATAATGAGTTAATACAAGTAACGAGTGGAGCCTCGTCAGACCTCGTTAGAAGAAGTTAGACCTCTTTGACAGCCAGAAATCTTGCTTGTTTGAAGGTGACCAAATACTTATTTTCAACTCTAATTTGGAAATAAATTCTTTAAAAATCCAACAGCGTGATTTTCTGTTTTTTTTCCCCCCACATTCTGTCTCTCATGGTTGAGGTTTACCCATGTAGGCAATTACACGCATCTCTAATATTTTCAAGTGGGAGAACTTGCACAACTAGTGGTTGACTAAATACTTATTTGCCCCACTGTACACATCGGAGGCCTCCCCGTGCACACCCTATAGAAGTGTGGAATGTATACTGCTACACGGGGCATGCGCTTAAGCATCGCCCTGATTTTGTTGTGTTCTTCTGGTGTTGATGAAGTCACGTATTGGAGAGATTAAGCGGCGGAAATTGTGTAGCCGAACGTCCACGTGGGTGCAAACAGACAAGCAGGTGCGAAGATACATGACAGGAGGATGAAGAGCTGCGGCTTAGCGTGCATGCAGCGAAGACTTTTAAGGTGAAGCAGACTCTGATGGGCTGTGCTTCAGTGTGCAGTCATGGGGAATAAAAAAAAAAAAGCAATTTGCATAATGTCTTATGGAGTTCTCAAGGTTGGGCTTTTAAATCAGGCTTTTAAGACAGGGTTTCAAACAACAATCTTAGTTTTGTATTAGGGCTCTGCTTTCAAAGTAGGGTTCCAAACCAGGGTTAGGATGTTTTCTGGTTATCTGCCATTGACGATGATAGACATACCAGAGTTGCTTAAAAAATAAGATGTATTATTAGCATGTGATAACACTCAGACTATAGAAACATCAACATATTTCCTGTTCTAACAGTTTGAGTTTTTTTTTTTTTTTTCACAAATGAACATTGGCTGTCATTGACGTTAATAGACATCCAATCCGTTTTGACAGGGCAGTGATTGGATGACGAATTAAACAACAACTCTTTTCATTCTGTTCATTAACAGTTTTGCGTTGAGCTAAAAATTGTCCTGTCGCTTTTTTAGGTCCCTTAACCCTTTATATGGCACTCTTTAAAAACTAATCGCCTGTTTTAGACTGCTAGATGTCCAATTCATTTTGAGTATTGGTGTCAATGACAGACAATAGGTTAAATACTATGAAAAACCCGTCTTGCATACCAAAGTGTATGTTTTATTCATTTAAATTTTTATCAATTTTGGTTTTATCAACATTTTATTAATGTATAATTTGATTTATTCATGAAAAAATAGATAGATGGATAGATAATAATAAGGTATAATAATAATTGAGACAGTATAGCTCAAAATAGAATTTTATGGGGCTTAATTTTTCTTTAAAGGGTATGTAGCGGCAAAGGGGGGGTGAGAATAGAACCGTTATGTGCCAAGATAACAAATATTGATAAAGTTAACAAAAAAATCAATCACATTAATGAGCAATTATCGAAAATAGATCGAAAATGACAAACATTTCCGAAAGTGTTCCGGAAACAGCCGAATGGGGCGGAGACGTCACGACAAGTGATTGACAGTCGAGGCGGAGCCAGGTGCCATTGTTTTTTAACGACGAGAGAGTAGCGTTGGGGTTTGTTTGACCAAAACATCACAAAAATGGTTCAAAACTGCTGTGCTATGTGGTGTACAAATAGTTATTTATCGGAATATAGTATCCATGAGTTCCTGAAGGCGAAAAAAAAAGCTGGACTACACAGACAATGGGTAAAGTTCGTCCGTGCAAAGAGGGCTAATTTTCTATACACAGCCTCCGGCACGCTTTTCTGTGGTGCGCATTTTCCACCTGAAAGCTTCTCGAACTATGGACAAGAGAAATCGGGTTTTGCTAAAAGATTGCTGCTCAAAGGAGATGCGGTGCCGACCATACAGGCGCAGCCACCTAAATGTCCCGAGATATCAAGAAAGAGGACAATGACTGGTAAAGGAGGCTAAAGCTAAGCAAAGGACGGGAGCAGCCAAGCTCGAAATGGCCAGAGTGAGTACTCTTTTATAATAAAAAAATGTCACGCATTGGATACAGGACTGGACACATGCATAAATTATCGTTCGTAAAATATATAGAACAAATCCTCTGATCCCATGCATATTTGTGTCTGTTGGCAGAGCGAAAAGCTATGATAGCGCAATAAATGATAATTATTCTATGCATTCCTTTATTTTGCAGTCACGGTGTATCAGCTTCACAAAAAGAAATGCAAAACAAATCATTGGTGTTTCCCACACGATCTGCTGCCGATGTTTCATCAGTGTCATTGCTCCCCTCAATGACCGTTTCATTACGCTGCATTGGCGTTCGTTTGGGGTCAAATTGGGAACCTAAAACACCGATTAAAGCTTCCTAACTCTCCTTGTCACCATTAGATGAACATTCGTTACGTCCTTCTACGTCGGATTCGTCGCTGAAACTAGAAACGAAATTGTCTGCCATCATCGCCGCCATTCAGTATTAAAGCACTGAGCCTTTTTCTTGTTGAAGAAACACCCCTCACTGTCAATTCTGAATTCTCTTTTATTGACAACGAGGGGTGTTTCTTCATGAGGGAACCTGGAATATGTGAAGGACGAACACAATGCATCAGCATAAACAGCTCAAAACACCCCTAATTCTCCCCTCACTAGAAGGAATTATATTGATGCAGACAGGCGCTGCCCCCCTAGTGGCCGGTGGCACTCTCTTCACTTGTCGTGACATCACGCACACAATCTGCCAGATCTCGGGCGCCGGTCGTTTTAGCTTGACAATCGAGCCAAATTTCTCTCATTTTCTTGTGTGTAATTACACGAAGTGACATGATATGAATACAAAAGGCATGCGTTTATGGATAAATGATGGAATATTAAAATTTTCCCAGGGCACTACATACCCTTTAATTACCAAAAATAGTCACTTGCCCTATAAAAGGTGAACAATAGTTTTATTGTATTTTATTTTTTACTTCTCACCACTGCACAGAACTGAACACTTCAAGTCGACCTGGGGAGACAGCTCAAGTTCCCAGAAAACATTCTGGCCACTTCACTCCGCCCAGACATCAGACCCGACTGCAGAAAGAAATTACAGGGGGGGCATTACATTTGGGGGGTGGGGGGGGCACACTTCTTCAACGTAGATTTAGCCTGAACAGTGGCGGTATTACCTGGACATTACTACATCAGTGCACTGAAATATTCCCTGTCACTGAAGTCACAAGTGGTAGTTCATCGTAAAATCTATAAGACAAACGAAAACATACCTGTCAACCTGGGGCCGTTGGCAATCTTACAAATAGTGACGTATGCGCATACAAATTGGTGACTAATAACGTTCTATACAGTGTGCAATATGAAACAAAAATAAAACTCAATTTTTAAAATAATATGAATATTTTGGTAATATTGTAACATATAACCTGGTGCAATTAAAGAACAATATCTTCAGCTACATCGTGATTACTAAAATTTAACACTGACTTTTGTTATAATTGTATGTAGCACTTTAGGCAATTTCTATTATGTCTTGATGGCTGCACTTCATGGCACTTCAGCTCGCAATTCAGTTTGACTTGAAGGTAGTTTTTTAATGTGTCCAATTATAAACTAAAAAGGTCAATTGATAAAATTAACTTACTGATGCAATCGTTGAGTCAGGGAACATTTCTTTTGCTAATTCTGAGAAGTGATCAGCAATAGTTGCAGGCAAATTGTGTTCGGCAACAAATTGGCAGAATGAAATCTCCACTTTCGTCACTTTTCATTCTACAGACTTCCTCTGTATGACCAGTGTTGTTAATCTTACTTTTAAAAAGTAATTAATTAGTAACAAATTACTTCTCCCAAAAAGTAATTGAGTTAGTAACTAAGTTACCTGAAGATAAGAGTAATTAGTTACCTTTCATGTTTTTTTTTTCATAAAAAAAACAAAACAACAACATAGTAACCTTTGCTATGTTTGGAAATCGTTTAATGTTGTGAATCAACTGTTAAAGTTGTTAACATTTCCACCGTTTTTGCATTTGTTCCCTTCTGTCTACTTTCGACATGTTAAAGTTTTAAAACTTTCATCATTTAAAGATAGATTCAAGTCGAGATTTTGCCAATTTAGGAGTATTTTAGATAAAAAGTTACTTACGTTCGCTAGGAAGGTTCACTACAACAGAGCCTTTCTAAGAAGTCTACTGCTTCAAAATGACGGCTGTTTATTAACGCCGCCATCTGTCATTCTGCATTTAGTTCTATAAGCATGTGATATCTAGGCGTAGATTGTAGGCTGTCGGCTACAGTCAGGAAATATTGGAGCCACCTAGCCTAGCATCGCGTTTGCTACAGCGTCACAACAAACACTCTTCTCTCAGTGTCTCTGACTTTTCTTGCGTCATTCAACCAGAGAAACAAACCGGAGATTCAACCGGAGAAAAAAAAAAAAAAACGTAATGCACGAAAAACGTACAGATTTCGAACGTACACATTTAAAAATCAGTGCTCACTTGTACAAATTACGCCGAAACCGTACAACTTGACAGGTATTCGAAAAACAATTGTGCAGTACTGTGTGCACTTATTCAACTAAAGTGCTTCAGTGTAAACATAACATATGCACTGATAAACATGAGCACCCAATGGCCAGCTACTCGGCCCGCCCCCCTTATCTGTGATTGGCTAGAAATTGCCTTCATTCGCTGCTCAGATTGGTTGAATTGAATGACGACGGATCAAGGTAGAATGAATAGAGGGTTCGTCCTCTCAGTGTGTGTGTGTGTGTGTGTGTTTTTGTGGAAGATGTAAAAAAAAAAAAAATTACACAGTACAGTCTAATCGAGCTAGGGCGGGCACAGCAGTCTCTCAGGGCGGGCCCGGCCCCCTAATGGCCGCCCATGCCGCTGGGTCTGGCACACATGGTGCTAACATCAGGGTCAACAAAGCAAGTGGTCCTGGTTGAGCTTCCTGTCCCCTGGGAAGACAGGCTGGAGGAGGCAAATGAACGTAAGAGGGCCAAATATGCGAAGTTGGTAACCAAGTGCCGGAGCAATGGCTGGAAAGCCTGTTGCCAACCAGTTGAGGTGGGGTGTCGGGGTTTTGCTGGCCAGTCATTATCTCGAACCCTCAAACTCCTTGGAGTTAAAGGGCAGCTGTGCCGAAGAGCCATCAAATCAATCTCTGAGGCTGCCCAAAGCCTCAAGACTGATATGGATCCGGAGGGGGGATCCTTGGAGTAGCAGGCCACTTGGACACAAATCGGGGGCTGATAACCCCCGGCTGGGTCGCCGGAGCGAGGGTGTTTGATGATCAAAGACCCGAAACACCCTATGACCAAGTAGCACCGAGAGGTGTACTTAAGAACGATAATATAATAAGAAGAAAATAAAAGTTTAATATAAAATACTTTAAATAAAGAAAAACAAAAAACCACACAGTAAATATTCTCCTTTTAACTCTAAATTTTCTCACTATTTAGTTTTTTTTTTTTTTTCTTGGTTACAGAAACAAAACAATACAAAAATACTAAATATTCTAATTTCTGTAGTCCTCGATGAAAGCGGTTCAAAATGATGTACGTAGGTGCAGAGGCGTAGCAAGGGTCCCTGGGGGCCCCAGGCAACAAGCAACATGGGGCCCTTTGAGCATGTGTAAGTAAAGGGGACTGTTGGACTTGGAGAAATAGCATATTTAATAAAAGTCTGATAACGCTACCATGCTGCAATGCTGTTAGCAAACGCTAACAAGCTAGTTACAACAAGTCAAGGCAGTTAAATGGTTTAGGACATGAAAATACTACTACTACTACTAGTCTGCAGTGCTTCTACGACATTGCGACATATAACTACAGTAACATAGTCCACTCACCACTGTCTTGCTTCCTTTTCTTCTCTCCTGCTTTTTTTCCTTTCTTTTTTTTTTGCTTCCAGAAGGATAACTTCTCTTCATTTTGCCAATTAAAAAAAGGCCAGATCGCCTCCCACTCTCACTCTGAGTCACGTGACACACATACATACTTGTGCAGTATAATGAACACAAAGGTGGGGGGGTGCGAGTGTGCGCTGCGTGCACGTGCGGTCACCTTGGCCATAGAAGTGGCGGAAACTAAGCACTTTACTGTACACTGACTCATATGGATGTACTTACATTCGTTCATGAATGCACACATTTTAACAGGTGGCCGTCCTTTGCTCGAAATGCGCACCTTACATCTATTCTCTAGGACTGGTTACTATGGAAACGTACGCATACCCAAGGAACCTTCCTAAAAGGAGTATTAAAATTGCTAATAAAATCGTTTAGGATTATTTTAGATGCATGTGTTATTTTTTTTTTTATAGAGCATTCGACGAAAAATACGATAGACCCATTAATAGACTTTTTTGGAAAAATCACCATTTCTTTAAGTAGTCACATGAATAATGAGGTGGCCTGTGAAAATCAACGTAAAACAACTCAGTAAGAACTTACCAGAGAGTACTTACCTCTTTAAACAATCATGAGGTATTAATAGCTGATTTGACTTTCTTAAACATGTATAATCTATGTGACATGGTAAATGCTGATTGGGATTGATAGCAGAATCGTTAGATAATCTGCCAAATGATTCCATGTTATTGAAACACTCCCTACACTTGTTTCTGCGACAGTGCAGTAAAGCTGCGTGTGCTAAATCTGTTGGCCCTCTGGGGGCCCCTGTTGGCTGGGGCCCTAGGCAATTGCCTGGTTTGCCTAATGGGACGCGACGCCTCTGCGTAGGTGCAAATATCTGTCTTTGCTTTCGAAAGAATGGAGGCTTTTTGTTTCTGGTGCTTATTTACAGCTGAAATGCAATACCCGGAGTAATAAAACTGTAAATAGCACGTGATTTATTATTTTTAAAACAACAATTAGTCGTCAAAATAGAATAAAATTATTGGCAGCTCTATTTGGCTCAAACCGTTGGATTTCTTTCACTACACCTTCTGCCATTTCGAATGGATGTGACGTCAATCGCCATCACTGACACATGATCATTCACTGCCTTTCAAAAGACTGAATGGCACTGCAATGTGGTGATGTGCTTGTGTCAACAACGTGTGCGTGCAGAAAACGTGCGAGTGTGATCAAAGTGGAGCTGTAAGGAGGAGGACAGCTGCAGAAGCAAGACCCCAACATGGCTGAGCTCCAGTCGTCACATCACCTGATGCGAGGCGCGCCGCCAAAACCGATTTGAGACCAGACACACAAAACACACACACACACACATAACAACAAAAAAACTTTCTTTTGCTGAGTGTGCCACTTGGATATTTTGAAATTGAACATAATAAAAAAGAGTTTTTGTCCAGTTTCCTGTGCTGGCAGATGGTTCATGCCATTAATATCGTTCAAGTCAGGCTTTAAGACAGGGCCCTATTTTGTGGGGGTCATGGATGATTTTTCAAAACTCAATGGCTGCCATTGACAGCTCTAGACGTCAAATCCATGTTTATATTCATTTGGTGTCATCTCTCCCAGTTCAAATGGATTGGACAAATTAATAAAATTTACAGCAGAAAGATGAAAAAAGCCACATAACTGGATGTCTATCATCATCAATGGCACTGCAAAAGTTCAATGAAAAGGGGGAAGGAAGAAACCGGTAAATAGAAATAAACACATACCCCGTGATTAAAAGAAAACTCATTGACTTAAGAAAAAAAATATATATAAAAAATATACAAATATTTCTTATGAGCCCCAATAGCAGTCTAAAGTTTATCAATATATGTATACTGTACTTATATATATATATATATATATATATTTTTTTTTAACATTTCATCGTATTTAACTCATTGGCATTGACAACGATAGTTCCTGCCTGGCTTTTAGCGATTATTCACTGTTAGCTCTCCTCGTCTAAATGAATTGCATATCTAGTAATATCAATGGCATCAAATGAGTCAAAAGAGTACCCTATAAAAGTTTAAAGCAACACTACATAATGTTTCAGTTTTGGCGACGCCGGTGGACAAAAGTGGTAGTTTTTAACCATAAGGAAGACTGCGTTTCCCATGAGGACCAGCGCACACCTACATATTGTTGTAAAATCAATAATCAATCAAAAATCAATCTCCCGGTCGCCTGAAGATAGATTAAACCAGTATTTTTCAACCTTTTCCAAACCAAAAGGAAGACTGCGTTTCCCATGAGGACCAGCGCACACCTACATATTTTTGTAAAATCAATCAAAAATCAATCTCCCGGTCGCCTGAAGATAGATTAAACCAGTATTTTTCAACCTTTTCCAAACCAAAAATGTTCAAAAATTACTTTCTGCGCAATATATTTAATTATAAAATTATTTCTCAATATTTATACTTACTCAGTGTGCACTTGAGCCTGTTTAGATGAACACATATATGATACAGTGGGGCAAATAGGTATTTAGCCAACCACTAACTGTGCAAGTTCTCCCACTTGAAAATATTAGAGAGGCCTGTAATTGTCAACATGGGTAAACCTCAACCATGGGAGACAGAATGTGGGGGAAAAAAAACAGAAAATCACATTGTTTGATTTTTAAAGAATTCATTTGCAAATCATGGTGGAAAATAAGTATTTGGTCATTACCAAAAGTTCATCTCAATACTTTGTTATGTACCCTTTGTTGGCAATAACGGGCCAAACTTTTTCTGTAACTCTTCATAAGCTTTTCACACACTGTTACTAGTATTTTGGCCCATTCCTTCATGCAGATCTCCTCTAGAGCATTGATGTTTTGGGGCTGTCGTTGGGCAACACGGACATTCAACTCCCTCCACAGATTTTCTATGGGGTTGAGATCTGGAGACTGGCTAGGCCACTCCAGGAACTTGAAATGCTTCTTAAGAAGCCACTCCTTTGTTGCCCTGGCTGTGTGTTTGGGATCATTGTCATGCTAAAAGATCCAGCCACGTCTCATTTTCAATGCCCTTGCTGATGGAAGGAGATTTTCACTCAAAATCTCTCGATATATGGGCCCGTTCATTCTTTCCTTTACACAGATCAGTCGTCCTGGTCCCTTTGCAGAAAAACAGCCCCAAAACATGAGGTTTCCACCCCCATGCTTCACAGTGGGTATGATGTTCTTCAGATGCAATTCAGTATTCTTTCTCCTCCAAACACGAGAACCTGTGTTTCGACCAGGAAGTGCTATTTTGGTTTCATCTGACCATAACGCATTCCCCCAGTCCTCTTCTGGATCATCCAGCTCTGTAGCGAACCGCAGACGGGCATGGACGTGTACTTTCTTCAGCAGGGGGACACGTCTGGCAGTGCAGGATTTGAGTCCCTGGTGGCGCATTGTGTTACTGATAGTAGCCTTTGTTACTGTGGTCCCAGCTCTCTGTCGGTCATTCACTCGGTCCCCCCGTGTGGTTCTGGGATTTTTGCATGGAGCCCCAGATCGAGGGAGATTATCAGTGGTCTTGTATGTCTTCCATTTTCTAATAATTGCTCCCACAGTTGATTTCTTTACACCAAGCATTTTACCTATTGCAAATTCAATCTTCCCAGCCTGGTGCAGGTCTATAATTTTGTCTCTGGTGTCCTTCGACAGCTCTTTGGTCATGGCCATAGTGGAGTTTGGAGTGTGACTGATCTCAATCAGTGGACAGGTGTCTTTTATACCGATAATGAGTTAAAACAGGTGCCATTAATACGGATAACGAGTGGAGCCTCGTTAGAAGACGTTAGACCTCTTTGACAGCCAGAAATCGTGCTTGTTTGTAGATGACCAAAAACTAATTTTCCACTCTAATTTGGAGATAAATTCTTTGAAAACCAAAGAATGTGATTTTCTGTTTTTTTTTTTTCCACATTCTGTCTCTCATGGTTGAGGTTTACCCTTGTTAACAATTAGAGGCCTCTAATCTTTTCAAGTAGGAGAACTTGCACAATTGGTGGTTGACGAAATACTTATTTGCCCAACTGTATATGCTTAGGTATATCTTCTTCAACAGCTCTCAGTCTCTCTGTTTTTTTTTTTTTTTTATAGCAGTTAGGCTTGAAAAGCTCAGAATTATCAGACAGCGGGACTTTAGCAATGTCTTTCACTGCATCATGTCGCTGACAGTGGCTTTGCAGGTAGGTAATATTAATGTCTCTGCCGCAGTGTGGGACTTTTTGGATTTAGCAACAACTTCAGCAACAAGGAAACTGGCTTTGAGGGCTTTATCATATACCTTTCTAGGTTAAAAAAAAAAAAAAAAAAGAGTTGCCTTTTTCTCTGTGTTTTCACGATGGCAAACAAAATAGTCCATCGACTTATTTGAAGCGGCGGGTGTTTCGTTTGGAAATGACGTTTAAGCTTGCCTGGCGCTATGGCGCTGTTGGTAGCTGCTCGTGTCGCGTTCAAGAACTACTCAGATTTCTAGCCATCAGCCACCTTGCTGTCCTCGACAATGTGTTAGAATGAAACGCAGGGAGGATTGATGGCGGTCATATATGGATAAAATGGAAAGGACATTTCCGTGTATATCGACACTGGACGATTCAATTCAAATAATGTACGTTAGACGTGCTGGGGTCCAAATGGTCGCGGACAGCAAGATGGCTGATGGCTAGAAATCCGAGCAGTTTTTGAATGCGACACGAGCAATACCTCGCTCATCTGCACATGACCGCAACCTTCTACCTACTCCTTCCTTCCAACTGCAACTCCACACGTCGTTAAAAAAACAAAACAAAAAACAAAAAACGCATTATTGGATAATTTGTCGCGGCACACCTCGCCGATCTCTCACAGCACACTAGTGTGCTGTGGCAGACTGGTTGAAAAACATTGGATTAAATGACATTTCTGTTTCCAGCGGCTGTGTGAAGGATGAATAGTAATAAGGTAATGAATCCAGTTGTGGCTAAACAACAGCATATGACGGTTAGCAACCGTGTGGCTCAGTGTGGCTAAACACCCCACCCAAACTCGTCAGTGAGGGGGAGAGTCGTCCCGCCAGCGAGTAGAAGCCGGGCCAATGTTTATTCTTGAGTATTCTGGTAGCCACCCTTTTTTACACATCGACTTCTGTCTTTATAATGAATGGGGAAAGTGACGTATGCCTTAAAGCAGTCAGCACATTTGTAGTATTTTTTGTGTGGTAGGTTTCCTGCCACCGTCCTCAAAGTTAATTAGTGCTGTTGAAAGCGATACAGACTCGCTCAAGATTAGGGTTGGGCATCGTTTGAATTTGATTGGTTCCAGTTCTGATTCCACGTTTCGATTCCAGTTCCAAACGATTCTTGATACCGATTCTTTTAATAGGCAGAGTGAAAAAAATTGGATAGTTTATAATGATTTCTAAACTCCTCAATTATTTTTTAAATCATATGAACTTCCAATTAACTATGAATTTCTCACAGGGCTATTTTTAACTTGTATATAAATACAAGTCTTTCAATATAATGAAGTTTCTTTCCACAGGAGTGCACTTTCACAAAGATGTTTATTTTTTAAAGCTCATGAAGAAAACATTTACCGTATTTTTCGGACTATAAGTCGCGTTTTTTTTCTTTTCATTTTTTGGCTGGGGGTGCAACTTATAGAGCCTAGTTCGGGCCTAAAAAATCCAGCCCGACCCGACACGGCCCGCTGGTATTGAGGCCCGACCCGGCCCGAGCTCGATCACTTAACTAGATTTGCAGGCCCGAGCCCGAAAAACCTGATTTTTTTTTTTTTTTTTTTTTTTTTTTTTGAGTGACGCGGAAAAAAACGCAGCAGCAGCAATTTATTTTCATTTCTTCGAGTTGGCAGAAAAAAAACGCAAGTTTTCTTAATGTTTAAATAATCTACATATTTTTTTGAGAATTATCAAAGCATTCACACAACGAAATAACGCTGGGAAAGTTTGTTAAACATATTTCTGAGTGTGTGGGATATCGTTCTCACATGGACGCGCCTCTCTGAGAAGGAAATGAAAATGAGGGCGGCGCCTCGGCCGTGCGCAAACGGTACAGCGGGAGGACAAGAATAAAGAGCGGCCGGCGCCACGGCGTTCGTGCACACGCACAAGCAAAAGCGCAATACAGAGAGCCTGCTCTCCATTTTTTTTTTTTTTTTTGAGTGACGCGGAAAAAAACGCAGCAGCAGCAATTTATTTTCATTTCTTCGAGTTGGCAGAAAAAAACGCAAGTTTTCTTAATGTTTAAATAATCTACATATTTTTTATAGAATTATCAAAGCATTCACACAACGAAATAACGCTGGGAAAGTTTGTTAAACATATTTCTGAGTGTGTGGGATATTGTTCTCACATGGACGCGCCTCTCTGATAGGAGAGGGAACAGGAGAGGGCGGCGCCTCGGCCGTGTGCAAACGGTACAGCGGGAGGACAAGAATAAAAAGCGGCCGGCGCCACGGCGTTCGTGCACACGCACAAGCAGAAGCGCAATACAGAGAGCCTGCTCTCCATTTTTTTTTTTTTTTTTTTTTTTAAATAATTTATTAGTCCGGCATGGCGGCCCGACCCGAACTGACCCGAACGTGAATGCTTAAATGACATTCGGGTCGGGTCGGGTTCGGGTTCGGGCACAAAATCTAACCTCTAGCGACTTATACTCAGGAGCGACTTATGTGTGAAATTATTAACACATTATGATATCATTTCACATGTTATTTTGGTGTTTTGGAGTGACACTGATGGTTTTGGTGAACTTGTTAGCATGTTCTTTATGCTATAGTTATCTGAATAACTCTTAATAGCTATGGCCACGTTCGCGTTCTGCCTTTGGCAATGTGTGTTCAATTGTATTATTGACTTTTTTTTTATATTGAAATGCATGCTTTTAGTTTGTGGCGCTTTCACGCCCACGTGGGAACGCACTCGCACTTGTTTACGTGAAGAGCGCTCACACGCCAGAAGAAGACGGACAGCTACGTAGCTCTGAATGAGTCGGTGAGTTAGCGAGAGAGAAACACGACTGCGAACCTACGTTCATTGTTTATGCTTTTAAAATATCTCTACAGAGGCAATGCCTGTGTGTATCAACTTTTCCATTGTTGTTGTGTGTTTTCCACCCGCGATCGGACACTTAGAGCCAGTTGTGTGGTTGTTTGAACGATGTGCTAATGCTAGCGAACGCATGCTAACCGTTTATGTCATTGCTGTAAAACAACCTAATTATCATTTATTTACATTGATGCGAACCTGTTTGGTATCAAGGACAAAATTGATTCAGCAAATTATACGGACGTCCGGCATCGTCATTTGGGTGTTCGCTGTATAGCCAGGACCGAGCCGTAGCGTCCTGGTGAGGACAGTATATTCGCATTTCGTTGTTCATGCACTGTACACTGTACATTTATTCAACATGTTGTTCTCTATTGTATTTTTATATTAAATTGCCATTCAAGATGATATCTGTTCTATGTGTTGGATTTTATTCCCCCAAAATGCACCTTATACTCCGGTGTGATTTATATGGTTTTTTTTTTCTCTTCGTTGGGCATTTTATGGCTGGTGCGACTTATACTCAGGTGCAACTTGTAGTCCGAAAAATACGGTACACATTTTTTGCCCATGTTTTAGAGTGTCTTATGCTGTAGACATTTTTACATGTTATTGAGCTCCCACTAATGGGCTAACCTGGTACAAAACAACTTGTCAAACCCAGTCCAGATTAGCAGCGGGTACAGTATAAAATCATATCTGCCTTCTCAGGCAGTAAGTGTAAGCGTTCTGGACAGATAGTGTCTCCAGCAGTGGAGAACACACATTCACTGGGTGTAGATGACGCTTGAACGCATGAGAAAGCGAGAAAAACTCTACGTAGGTACTTAGGGGCAAAGTAGCTGTGAGCCGCTACGCACTTTACATACATGTACCTTAGCTGGGAGCTACGACGAAGTATAAATTCTTCTATTGATTAAAATTTGATGATCTTTTAATACTGTTGATTTTAACGGAAGCGGCAACGCGCTCCGTAAAGTATGTAGCTTCCTATATTGACTGAGAAGTCTACTGCTTTAAGATGGTGGCTGTTTATTAACGCCGGCGATGCTGTCAATTCGAATCTAGCTCTCTATACATGCTTAACGGCGCCGAGTCTTTCATTTTGCATCTAGTTCTATATACATGTGATATCTATCGTAGCCTGACGTAATAATATGACTTATTCTCGTACTATTCTATCCATCCAGCCATCATCTACCGCTTAATCCAGAGTCGGGTCATGGGGACAGCAGAAGACAGAAGTAATTTATTGTTTTACTTACCTGGTTCTGACTGGTTAGCAGACCGGCGCGGTACTCAGCTATGGCACTTGTATTCCATGAAGCTGGAGGTATTTAATCATATTGGTTGTGCAGCCACCTTTGCATAGCTGTGTTGCAAATGTTGCACTAAACTGACTGGTCAGTTTTCTTTGTGAAATTGCCAAACTGGCTCTTCCCATGGTTGAAATCAAGTTGCAATGCACAAACACACACTTCATGTTGCTTATTCTTCTGGGATTTCGGCAGGGCACCGAAACATGGAATCGAAATTTAAAAATTCGAACGGTTCCGGGAGCATTGGAGTGTTAGTCCCGGATCTCATTGATGCTCGATGCCCAACCCTGCTCAAGATATAAAAGAGGTGTCATTCAACTAGTTGTCAGTCGACATATCATCACAAATGTTATGAAAATATTTTATAAAGGTTGAAAAGTTACCTAGTGTTGCTTTCAATCATTCAAAGTCTATCTCCGTCAATGGTAGGGAGTGTGTTAATCTTGTTTCCAAACTCAGAATCGACAGTTTTTGCTGCCTAACAAACGGGTGTGAAATTGCTGCGAATGGAAGCAGCAGCATGTGTTTTATCCGGCTCCCCGTTCTCCATCTCGCGTCCTTATTACCTTTCACGCCTCTGTGGCTTTTATGTAGGCGATAAATACTAGCCGCCTCGTGCAAGTCTGTTTTAGGGCCCGCTGGAGCAATGCTAACATTTCGCTCGGCAAAACGCTACTTCATCTTACCCGCTTTGTCTATCTTCATTTGGCTGGGTGGGCAAAGTACGACCTTATCTGTTTTGATCATTTGGCCCACCGACCATTTACATGATCACATTGGCTGCCATTGACACCGAATGATGAATGGGAGTTGCATTACACCTGCACCACTCAAACTAATGGAACAGATCAGCAAACTTCCTACTGTTGTAACAGCTATAACATTTTTTTGTAGGGCTGTCAAACGATTAAAATCGTTTTTTAATCACGTTAATCACAGCTTAAAAATTAATTAATCGCAATTAATCGCAATTCAACCCATCTATAAAATATGCAATATTTTTCTCTAAATTATTGTTGGAATGGAAAGCTAAGACACAAGACGGATATATACATTCAACATACTGTACATAAGTACTGTATTTGTTTATTATAAAAATAAATCAACAATATGGCATTAACATTTTTAACATTCTGTTAAAGCAATTCATGGATAGAAAAACTTGTAATTCTTAAAAGATAAATGTTAGTACAAGTTATAGAATTTTTATATTAAAACCCCTCTTTATGTTTTCGTTTTAATAAAATTTGGAGAATTTTCAAACAAAAAATAAATTAGTAGCTCGCCATTGTTGATGTCAATAATTACACAATATTCATGATGCTGAAACCCAGAAACTCAGTCGCACCCAAGTGGCAGCAGAGGGCGAAAAAACCCAAAAACACAAGTAACAAATGGACAAGACACTGTGCTGTCATTTTAATCTGAGCGGGGCATTTGCGTTAAATGCGTCAAATATTTTAATGTGATTAATTAGAAAAATTAATTACTGCCCGTTAACGCGATAGTTTTGACAGCCCTAATTTTTTGTACATTAACTCATTGGAAGTGATAGACAATCAATTGACTTTAATATCTTTTGACTGGTTAAATGATAACCTTAGATATGAACAGGCATGAAAATGGGTCAGGGGTTAAAAAGGTGAGAAGGGTGTGGAGGAAATATGTTCCAGTACACTGTACACCCCAACAAAATATTGAGCTCTGTCGACCCACACTGTGTTTCAGCAGGGCCGTGCAGAGACCGGTGGAGGGGCGGGTGCTCGTAGATCAAAAGGGGCACATGAGCAAGTCTTTAATACACCTTAAAACAACATAACTTCAATTTTAACCAGCTTTAGATAATAATTGGCTGCGACTGTGACATACTTTAATTGGGAGGGGGCAACAGTGAATAGAAATCAAAACTGTCATCAACACTTTCTGGCTGTGACTCAGTCAGTCTGCCTCTTTTCTTCCTTCAACCTCTGCATCAAAACTTCCTTCCTCAACTTGTTCATCTGAGAACAAACCACATCAGATGGTCACTGAGCCACCAACAGCACAGTTTTCTTAAAACTATTATTTCATTATTATCCATACTTAACAACTTTAGCACCTAATGATTAATAAAGCAATGACATAAAAATCTTATAGAAAAATAACATTGTAATTGTGTTTATAATTGTATTTAATACCCGACTATCCTTGCAAACTTGTTCTTACCAGGTCTGCTATTCACCCAGCTGATGAGGTATCCACTGCCTTTAGCAGCCTCATCTAACTCCTTTTTTTATCCCTCAATCTCCCTTCCCTACGACGCATGTCTATGTAATGAAATATAAATATTAAAAAAAAAAACAAAAAAACAGACTCCCCGGTGGCTTTTAGTTTTAAAGCTTTCTTAATTTCTTTCTCTCTCAATAACGATGGAGGTAGATTTGTGTTTTTATTATTCAATCGTGTTTTTATTATTCAATCAAAAAACAAAGTTACTTCTATCAAAAACAAAGTTGCTTCAATCAAAATACAGTACATACTTTTAATCCCCAGAAAGTCACTTCAATAAAAAAAATTGTTTTTGATTGCAAAAAGAAATTTGAGACAAAAAAAGCATTTGAAAACTATTTTTCTTGATTGAAACAAATTTTTCCATTGAAGTAACGTTGTTTTGCGTTTGGGCTGCATTTTGGCTAGGACATTTGTGTCTTTATTATTCAATCAAATAAGTTGCTTCAAACAAAAAAATATATATAAAAAGAACAACTTTGCACATGTGTCAATCACCGTTCACCAAAGCCTGAGAGGGTTTGAGTAGACTCACTATGAAGCATTTAATAAAGCCAAGCATTTTCTTACTACTTTATTCTTGTTTAAAAATAATTCGGTGGGGCAGTAACATGTTTAAAACTTATCATAATTCTTACATTTTGAAGTGCTTGAAAACCATTTATAAATGATACTTTGGTGAAAAAAGTGAAAAAAACATGTCTTATATATATATATATATCTTTTCTCCAATGTAAAATCTGAATAAATGCATTGAACACGCACAAAAAAATGGGGGGCGCTACTTCGCGGTTTTCACTTATTGCGGCGAGTTCCGGTCCCCATTAACCGCGAAAAACGAGGGATCCCTGTATTTCTGAAAAGCTTTAAGAAGCAGGACTCATTCCCACCACTCGTCGGGCCGGTGTTGTGCCGACACCGGCCGTCAGCTCAACTCCAAGCCGAAAATAACGCGTCTCCGGCGGACGACGTGAGCAATGTGAGGCGCCCCCTCCATCCGAGAGCATGCCGCTTAATTTGACTCAACAGTGTGTTTCTTCGTTTATATTACCGCTAAATACACAAGCTTGACGCCAATTTAACGGGAGCTATTTTTTTTCATGGGAGATTTGGCTAGCTCTGGCAGTGTTCAACGCAAGCTGCAATGAATGGCAGTAACTTTTTTATATCGCAAAATGTGAAAACGATTGAAACCATTACCACCAAATTCAATCTGCTGGCAAATACAGGCAAGTGTGTATGCTGCGCTCTGGTCTGCCCCGGTGTGGATAAGGCCTGCTTTTTGTTTTCGCAGCTTTGCAATGCAACCAAAGGCTCTCAGAGCACTCCATTTACAGTAAGGAGTGCACGCGTTTGGAATAATGGAACGCAGCTTGGGCCGATGATTGGTTCTCGTCAGCGAAGCATCTAGAAGGATTTGCTGATTGTGCTCAGTTTACGTACTAAGTTAATCACATGATGATAATAATAATAATAATTAAATAAAACCTCCCGCCCCCCCCCCCCCCCCCCCAAAAAAAAAAAAAAAAAAAAGAATTTCTCCTCGGATCTACGCAATTCACGTAGGTCGCCCTTTTTGACTTCAAAACGGTGAATTTCGCCGAAAGGTGAGAGATTTTCATGCCTGTATGAACCTTGGGATGTTTATCACTGTTAATGTTAGCCAATCAGTTAACGTTGTGTTCATTATTTCCATCTTTGAACTATATTTGAATCCTTTATATAATTGATTATAATCTTTTGTAATTGCCTTGTTTTTGTTTCATAATTTACTTGACTTTTCTAACGCTTGTATTTTCTGTTTTCGCACATGTTAGAAATACCATTTTTTTCCCAAAATATGCCAGATAGTTCAAGACCGTTTTTGCGTTTAGTAGTATCTGGACTTCACTGTCTGGTGTTAACACATGCTCTCATTTATCTGCCATGTGGGGCCTCGGAATGTGTTAAGCTGTTCTTTTCCCCTCTCTTTTTCTTAAAAAAAATGTCTTGTGTGAGTCATTATGAGTAATTTATTGAGTTGACTGTCACTGCAGCGAGCACCTGCCGCCCACACAGCAAATGGCACTGAAATTTGGCAGGGCCGCTGTCAGCGCGTGGAGAATATGCAAATCATTAGCGCCTCCTTGTCTTTCCTCGGCGGGCGCGCGTCGGGACGTGGGCAGCTAATTATTTTTTCCCCCAGCCTCTTCGGGATCATTGATTGCGCGTCTTTCGTGGAGGGGGGTAAAAATAAAACGTGGCACGAGCTCGTCACTTTCTAATTAAATGTTTCTTTAAGCTCCATTGCCATGAAAGAAGTCATTATTTCCCCTTTGGCTGGTGCTGACCTCCCCCATGCCCTGTTTTATCCTGATAATAGACCTACTGGGTTCCGCTCAAGATAAGGCTCCTCCCAAAGCGGGTGTGAAATGAAGTTTGCCATCAAACGTGGACCTGACTGCGCATCGTCTGCCACTGCTGCTTCTGTCGTGACCGTTTTTTTGTTGTTTTAATTTGATGTTTGTAATTAACAGATTTGGACACTACTGAAACCCAACTCAACTTCCCGATTGGTCAGTAATGAATGTACCGTATTTTTCGGACTATAAACTCGCCCCTGAGTATAAGTCGCACCAGCCATAAAATGCCCAACGAAGAGGAAAAAAAAAAAAAAAAAAAAGTCATACCGGAGTATAGTTTAGGGGAAATTAACTTGATGAAATCCAACACATAAAACAGATATGTCATCTTGAAAGGTACTTTAAAATAAAAATACAGTAGAGAGTATCATGCTGAATAAGTGTACAGTATGATAATGTTACATGATGCATGAACAACAAAATGCAAACGTGGCCGGTTTGTTAACGTAACATAGCTATTAAGAGTTATTCAGATAACTATACCATAAAGATAATGCTAACAAGTTTACCAAACGATCAGTGTCACTCCAAAACACCAAAATAAAATGTGAAATGATACAATAATGTGTTAATCATTTCACACATATAGTGTATCACATAAATGAGTACACCCCTCGCATTTCTGCAGATATTTATCTTTTCATGGGACAACACTGACAAAATGACACTTTGACACAATGAAAAGTAGTCTGTGTGCAGCTCATACAACAGAGTTTATTTATTTCCCCTCAAAATAACTCAAAATATAGCCATTAATATCTAAACCCCTGGCAACAAAAGTGAGTACACTCCTTACAAACTACGTACATGCCTAAATGTCCAAATTGAGTACTGCTTGTCATTTTCCCTCCAAAATGTCATGTGACTCGTTACAGGAGTGCTGTCAGCATTGCTGCAGAGATTGAAGAGGTGGGGGGTCAGCCTGTTAGTGCTCAGACTATACGCCGCACTCTACATCAAATTGGTGTGCATGGCTGTCACCCCAAGAGGAAGCCTCTTCTCACAAGAACACAAGAAAGCCCGCAAACAGTTTTGTGAAGACATGTCAACAAAGCACATGGATTACTGGAACCATGTCCTATGGTCTGATGAGACGAAGATTAATTTGTTTGGTTCCGGTGGTCTCAAGCATGTGTGGCGGCAACCAGGGGAGGAGTACAAAGATGTGTGTCATGACTACAGTCAAGCATGGTGGTGGGAATGATTCACCCACCTCTTCAATCTATGCAGCAATGCTGACAGCACTCCTGTAATGAGTCACATGACATTTTGGAGGGAAAATGACAAGCAGTATTCGATTTGGACATTTAGGGATGTACGTAGTTTCTAAGGGGAGTACTCACTTTTGTTGCCAGGGGTTTAGATATTAATGGCTATATTTTGAGTTATTTTGAGGGGAAAATAAATTAACTCTATTATACAGTTGTGGTGAAAAGTTTACATACACTTGTGAAGAACATAATGTCATGGCTCTCTTGAGTTTCCAGTTATTTCTACAACTCTAATTTTTCTCTGATAGAGTGATTGGAACAGATACTTCTTTGTCACAAAAAACATTCATGAAGTTTTTTTCTTTTATGACTTTATTATGGGTGAACAGAAAAAAGTGATTAAATCTGCTGGGTCAAAAATATACATACAGCAGCGCTAATATCTGGTAACATGTCCCTTGGCCATTTTCACTTCAATTAGGCGCTTTTGGTAGCCATCCACAAGCTTCTGGCAAGCTTCTGGTTGAATCTTTGACCACTCCTCTTGACAGAATTGGTGCAGTTTAGTTAAATTTGATGGCTTTCTGACATGGACTTGTTTCTTCAGCATTGTCCACAAGTTCTCAATGGGGTTTAAGTCAGGACTTTGGGAAGGCCATTCGAAAACCTTAATTCTAGCCTGATTTAGCCATTCCATTACCACTTTTGATGTGTGTTTGGGGTCATTGTTCTGTTGGAACACCCAACTGCGCCCAAGACCCAATCTTCGGGCTGATGACGTTAGGTTATCTTGAAGAATTTGAAGGTAATCCTCCTTCTTCATTATCCCAATTACTCTCTGTAAAGCACCAGTTCCATTGGCAGCAAACAGCCCCACAGCATAATACTACCACCACCGTGCTTGACGGTAGGCATGGTGTACTTGGGGTTAAAGGCCTCACCTTTTCTCCTCCAAACATATTGCTGGGCATTGTGGCCAAACAGCTCGATTTTTGTTTCGTCTGACAACAGAACTTTCCTCCAGAAGGTCTTATCTTTGTCCATGTGATCAGCAGCAAACTTCAGTCGAGCCTTAAGGTGCCGCTTTTGGAGTAAGGGCTTCCTTCTTGCACGGCAGCCTCTCAGTCCATGGAGATGCAAAACACGCTTGACTGTGGACGCTGACACCTGTGTTCCAGCAGCTTCTAATTCTTGGCAGATCTGCTTTTGGTGATTCTCGGTTGAATCTTCACCCTCCTGACCAATTTTCTCTCAGCAGCAGGTGATAGCTTGCGTTTTCTTCCTGATCATGGTAGTGACAAAACAGTGCCATGCACTTTATACTGACAAACAATTGTTTGCACTGTTGCTCTTGGGACCTGCAGCTGCTTTGAAATGGCTCCAAGTGACTTTCCTGACTTGTTCAAGTCAATGATTCGCTTTTTCAGATCCATGTATGTATATTTTTGACCCAGCAGATTTGATCACTTTTTCTGTTAACCCATAATAAAGTCATAAAAGAACGAAACTTCATGAATGTTTTTTGTGACAAAGAAGTATCTGTTCCAATCACTCTATCGGAGAAAAATCAGAGTTGTAGAAATAATTGGAAACTCAAGAGAGCCATGACATTATGTTCTTCACAAGTGTATGTAAACCTTTGACCACGACTGTATAAGCTGCATACAGACTGCTTTTCATTGTGTCAAAGTGTCATTTTGTCAGTGTTGTCCCATAAAAAGATATACTTAAATATCTGCAGAAATGTGAGGGGTGTACTAACTTTTGTGATACACTGTAAGTTGCTCCAGAGTATAAGTCGCACCCCCAGCCAAACTATGAAAAAAAAACTGCGACTTATAGTCCGAAAAATACGGTATTGTAAATCACCAATTTCATGACTATGCAATATACCAAAAGGTCTACCACGGCTCAATTTTGGTTCAAGAACCTCTGATCGTTTTAATCCCGTATTATTCATGCGTTTAACCCCTTATAGGGAAAGTAACTGTTTTTGGTCTTTTAAAAAGACCTCGTGTCAAAATATGTTGACATTGCATTTTTAGCCATGTAGGCCATGATATTAACATATTTATATTGATAGCAATAGACATCCAACCCATTTAAAGTTTCAACATTCACAGTAGAATGATGTATTGAGCGACATGATTGGATTTCTATCATCATCAATGGCAATGAAAGCATGGTAAACAAGTGTGTGTACCGTTACCCCCCTAATATATATATATTCATTAGTGCTGTCAAGGCATTAAAACTTTTAATCGCAAATAATCCAAAAATTTTTTTTAGTTTATTCTAGTTTTTTTGGTGAAAAAATTCATTGATATTTTTTCCATCCCAATAGTCTCATCAAATTTGATACTACTTCTCCCAAGCGCATGCAGTCCGTAGTTAACTCGTGAATGATCACAATTTGTTTTAATTTTTTGAAATGCAAAACTGATTATTAATATTTCAATTTTTAAATACACCTATTAGCACAGTTGACCAAATTGCTTACCTTACATCATTCAAATCTAAGCCTCATTAGAAAAAAAAGTGGGGCAACTTTACACTTGTAAAGATGAAATAAATTTCCATTTTCCCCAAGTAACTTAAAAAAAAAAAAGGGCAGCACGGAGGAAGACTGGTTAGAACGTCTGCTCACAGTGCAGAAATCAAGGGTTCAATCCTAGGTCCTGCTTTTCCATTTATTTTTTTGGTATATTCTATAACACATATATTTTATTTTATATACTTTACATTTCTATATGCATATATATATTTTAATGAAATGTTTTAGTGATCATTAGTTTACTATCATTTAGTAATGAAATTACAAAAAAATGAAATTTGAAAAAAGAGATAAAATAGGGTGACCATATTTTGATTTCCGAAAAAGCGGACACTCGGCCCTGCCTCGAGATACTTGAATTTTACTCGAAGTTCACTCAAAGGTGCCTATTCGCTTTAATATACTATTTAAAGTGTGCATCCTCCGTCTGGATAGGAAAATTCAGGTTACAGGTTACTTAAAAGGCTTTATTCTTCCTAAAAATGATCAAAAAATAAATAAATAAAAAAAAATTAAATAATGATAAAAAATAATAATTCAATGCAGACCCATGGAAATGTATGTATGTATACAGCCTGACTGCCTACGCATGCGGAAATTTGTATCTAAAGTAGAATAAAGGTATTTTCGACTTAATTACTCTTTGGGTACATGAGTATTTGATTATACTGTATACGTATTGATCGTAAAAAAATGGGCATGCTCTCTGGGAACACGCCAAAGGCAGCACAGTATCATAGTATTCTGTGCAAAGTGTCAGTCAATTTCAACACACGCTAATTGTGAAGAAATACTCCTCTGAGTCAATTTGGAATTTTATTAATATATATGACAGAACCCTGAGGCATAAGAAACACAGCTTCTTAGAATACTAACATACAACCAGATACGCAAACGTAGAACAATTACTGTGAGACTAATACAATATACTGTATCTCTGTGTACACATATAACCAGGGGTGCACATAATTTTTTTGCCCAGGTTCTCAGGGGAGGACCTGGAGATGTGACTTGGTCCTCATTGAGCTTGAGAGCCGACCCACCTAATGCGATAAATTTATGACAAGCTTTACTTAGAGCCAATTAACTTTAATTATATTAACAATTAATGCCTGATTAACAACAACTGGCACAACAAAATTGCCATTACTTTGAAGTGAAATGTAAAGAAATAAACATAAACGCACCAATTCAAAATAAAGGGCATTATGCAGCTCCCACATTAACTCCAAGCCTTTTTAAAAGTGGGATGTCCTCCTCATAAGACCTCATTGAACGTGCATGTTTAGCTTTGTAAAATGCGAGCAAAAACACGTTTGTCAGTGCATGGCGCTGTTTTCATTACCTTTATTCCGCCACTTGTCCATAGGGCGAGTACGGTGCTGTCTGACATTGATAGTTTGCTTAACTGCCACATGCTCTCTGTTTTTTCGTGCTTTTCAAAGTTTGGATGGCTGAAATTCTTTGACCCTACATAAAATGCGCTGCTCTTATCGGCGACATTGGGATTCTCACGGCACATTTTGTACCGCATTTCCGTGCGATCATCATTTACTTCTAGCCACGGTACCTCCTGCAGCCACTTTTCAGCAAAAGTCCTTTTTTCGGTAGCTCCGGTGACGTCTCTGTCGTCTGTCTGTCTTTTGACGGGGGTGGGGGAACACGGAAGTAATTACTCAGTGTGGCCTGCCTCTTCGACATTTTGAGAAGTTATTTTCTCGTGTCCGCCGCAAATACAGTGGTCAGCCATCGGTACGCAAAAGCGTATGGAACCCGTTGAGGGCCAGCGCGTTTGTCTACGTCCAGTACGCATGCGTGCATGCGGACCACTTATGTGCACCCCTGCATATAACCAAATATACAACAGAAGACACACGATCGACATTAATAGGAGATAAAATTACAGATCTGGTTCTTCCTTCGAGTGGATGGCGAAGTGTAAGAAACACATGGACGTGTCCGATGTTTTTTTCAGTGGAGACTTTTTATTAACTAAACAGAATCAGCGTGGGACACTGCCACTCGAAACGACGCTCCCTCGCAACTTCAACACCTGCCTCTCTCTCTCTTTTGCTCTGACCAATTTCTTCTTCTGTGCTATATTTGTAATGCTAGTCATATTGAAAAAGGATAGCACCCCCTTGGGAATGCCGGTAAGAAAATACAAAAGCATAAATGTCTCTTAGAATCACTCCTTTTCACTCCAGGATTTGAGTCGCTGGTGGCGCAATGTGTTACTGATAGTAGCCTTTATTACTGTGGTCCCAGCTCTCTGTAGGTCATTAACTAGGCCCCCCCGTGTGGTTCTGGGATTTTTGCTCACCGTTCTTGTTATCATTTTGACGCCACGGGGTGAGATCTTGCATGGAGCCCCAGATTGAGGGAGATTATCAGTGGTTTTGTAGGTCTTCCATTTTCTAATAATTGCTCCCACAGTTGATTTCTTTACTCCAAGCATTTTACCTATTGCGGATTCAGTCTTCCCAGCCTGGTGCAGGTCTACAATTTTGTCTCTGGTGTCCTTTGAGAGCTTTTTGGTCTTGAACATAGTGGAGTTTGGAGTGTGACTGACTGAGATTGTGGACAGATGTCTTTTATACCGATAATGAGTTAAAACAGGTGCCATTAATACAGGTAACGAGTGGAGCCTCGTCAGACCTGGTTAGAAGAAGTTAGACCTCTTTGACAGCCAGAAATCTTGCTTGTTTTTAGGTGACCAAATACTTATTTTCCACTCTAATTTGGAAATGAATTCTTTAAAAATGAAACAATGTGATTTTCTGTTTTTTTCCCACATTCTGTCTCTAATGGTTGAGGTTTACCCATGTTGACAATTACAGGCCTCTCTAATCTTTTCAAGTAGGAGAACTTGCACATTTGGTGGTTGACTAAATACTTATTTACCCCACTGTAGTTCTCCAGTGCATTTTAGTGGGGTTGCACCAGTTAATCCACCTCAGAGTGCCACATTCAGGGATAATCCGTTACATTTTTCCTGACAACGTGGATTTCACCCCGATCCTCTGTGTCCTTTTGCCCGAAAATAGTGAGCTTCGGTCAGCCGTGAGAGAAGCGCGAAGCATCTAACGCCTCAATGCCTGAGGTTCTCGTGGTGCTCGGAAGCATTCATTCTTTCATACAACAAATTCATTTACAGTTTACCTGCCCATTGCAGCTAAAAAAAATAACAATAAATGCCACAAATCGCCTCAGTGTGCCACATTTTGGGCTAAAACAGCCAAAGTTACTTTTGGCTTGACACAGGGATTCCACCCCAAACCTCGCATATGCTTATGCCCACATATATTTTCATCCAAACATGCACAAAAACAACCATGATGGGTCAACCGCGGCAAGCGGCCAGACAGGTGCACATTTATCACGCCACCTCATCGTGCCCTATTAGAATAAAAAATTAAGTTTTATCAGGACCAAGTCACCAGGATGATTTCTGGCTCTACCCGAGAACTGGCATCAATGAGACTGCTCAATGTCTTGAATTCCAAACTATGGGTTGAGGGAAAGGCTATCATTTATCGCGCATTAATTTATTTTTTTATTTTATTTTTTTTAACTGGTGGTGTGCCTAGGTATTTTTTAAATGAAAAATGCGAGCAATCCCATAGCTAAGCAAAATTGAAGATGAGATCTTGTTCATGTCTCATTTACGTCTCTGAGAAATGAATCAGCAATAATCGAGACCAAAGTGGTTTTCTCAGTTTTCATAAATTTGTCTCATGAGAAGTCTCATAGTGAGCATTACATGAGAAGGTTTTGAGAATAGTTCTACTGGCACGATTTTTCAATAAAGTCTCACAGTTTTCTCCTTTCAAGATCTCACCAAGAGACAACTATGAGTACTTGTGTTGATCTCAAATGTATCTCAATTTTATCTCCTAACTTGTAGTCACGATCTCAGTAATGTCTCAGTAAAAGATATGGATGAGCAAAGTATTTTGTTTCTTCAACTTGTCTCAAAACTGCCTCTTTAACTGATCTGGTGGAGCAAACTTATATTGTTCCAGTCACAAATATTTCTCAATTTGATTTCCTTCCAGTCTGTAATTGCTCATTTTGGGTTTTCAAGATTCTTTTATTGTAAGAAAGAGTAGTGTCTGCTCTGACATGTCCAATCACATCTTAATTCATCTCATACTAAAATCCGAGAAAATAATATAATTGGTCAAATAATTAAATAACATCTGGTTCATTTGGTTCATCTTGTTCAATGTAAAAATTAGAGATATGACCAAAAATTTGGCACCGAAAACTATCTGCCGCTACAAGTGCATTATCGGTTTTTGGTTTCGAAGACCGAAAGTTTCCCACAAAATAGTGTGAAGAACATTAATCCTCTTGATGATGTAGTCAAAACAGGCAACACGCTGGCTGACAATGTCTCGATAAAACTACTGGCTCACAGGCAACATGTCTGCGATTTGGAAGTTTTTTTCCAAAATTTTCTTCATTGCTGCTACTAGCACTTTCTGAAGTTGCTTTCCATTGATGTGAGCCCGTGCGTGGCTCAGTGGTAGAGAAGTCATTTCCCAACTCAAGACACTGAACCCCACGGTGTTGTGTCACCAGCAGGTAGATGAGGATATAGTGTCAAAGTGCTTTGAGTGCCTGAAAGGTGCTGTACAAGTGTAGCTTCATTTTTAATGAAAAAAATTGCTCAAATCTGGTTTTCTCAAATCAAATTCCTTTGTCTCAATAATGTCTTTGCTCATTATGACTCATCACTTGCTCCTAAGGGTACCCTCAGAAACAAAAAAGCAGAGAATGAGATAAATTTGAGATGATCAAATTCATCTCACGAGACGAGATTAAGCAACAGATGAGTAGCAAATTTTTGCTATGGGATGGCTCAGAAAAGGTTGAAAAACATGCAGGCCCTACATGACCCCAATCGTCATGTCCACGTATGTGGATGCCAGGCCTTAAACAGACTTAGAAATGAACAAAAAAAAAACCTAAAACCATTACAATGGTGACATCTTATGATCGATAAGTGAACACACCTGTCCCATCTCTCTGCGTTCGCAGTGAATTGTTTTGTAATTTGTTTGTTAAGACTATTTTCCAAAACTTTAACCTTTTTCTAAAACTCGGCGGTTAAGTATTGTTAAAAAATAGCTTATAATGAAACATGATAGTCATCATCTCAAAATTCCTGTCAACATTTTAATTAATAAATAATTTTTATCCAAAAAGACATGGTGAACTGCCGGAAGGCTTTTCTTGGGGAAACCCAGAAATGGATCGAACGTCTATCGGCGTCAATGGCAGCGAACGAAGTAGCCTCAGTGGAGGCCCGGATGGCGACGGTAGATTTCCCGTGACGGCCATTCATTTGCCAGTCTATAAAAGCGGGAAATGTTCCTCCGGAGAAATTCCCCATCGTTTACCTTCCCGTAGCTGCTAATTAGATT
This sequence comes from Corythoichthys intestinalis, assembly GCF_030265065.1. Lineage (NCBI taxonomy): Eukaryota > Metazoa > Chordata > Actinopteri > Syngnathiformes > Syngnathidae > Corythoichthys > Corythoichthys intestinalis. The sequence continues at coordinate 28,252,329 of NC_080409.1, forward strand.
AACGACAGCTCCGGTCCCCGAGATGCGGAGGCGGCGGCTAACAGTTAGCTTAGCGATCGCCACGTATCGACCGCACCCGGCGTTGTTAGCGGCCGGCGAGTTAGTGCCACGCTTCCCAAGGGACCCTTGAAAGCCACTCAATATTTACGGGAATTGCTGCTGTGGACTCTTCTTTAATTTGGCATGCGCTGTGAGCGCGCAGTGCCTTGGGGGAAGTATCGCAGCTGTGTGTACGTGTGTGCGTGTTTGCGCATTGATGTGACCTTTGTCACAGTGATGTCGTAATTATCGGAAGGAGGCAGCTCGGATTGGAAATGAGAGCAATGCTGCCGAGTCATTTGTGGAATTCGGCTTGCAAGTCTGCATTTATAGAAATAAGGCATGCTTAGTATGAGGAGTGTGACTGTCACAATTAATCGATGAATTTATTATTACGTGACAGTGTTTTGATAATCGATTAATCGTTTCAAGACATCGAGCTAAAAATATTTCAAATCCTCTTCTCTGATCCTGTTGAAATGTAAATATTTATTTAAAAACATTTTTTTTTTACATAATTTTGATTACGAAATAGTGAAAAGGAAAATATTCTATTTTTTTACTTTACTTAAAAATATGTTTTGAATTAGACAAAAATAAAGGAAAATAAACGGCAAATTATTTTTTAAATTAAAAAAAAAAAAATTCAATAAAAACAAAAAAATATTTTAAAATATCTATTTAAGGTTTTTAAAAAGTTGATATATATTTTTGAAATGTATTAATATTTGTATTTGTTTTAATTTTAAATTTTAAATTTTAAATTTTTAAAAAGTTTTTAAATTCCCAAAAAAGAGAAAAAATTCCCGAAGGAAATCAGATGATGGTCTTTGCAATGAAACAAAATGGGATTTATTTCCCCCCCAAACATCTGCTTATTCTTTGGAAAAACAATCATATGCTTGAAAAAAGCGTTTAGGTGGGCAAACACATTTGCTCTCAATGCTGAAGCCAACATCTTAACACCTGCAGCTAAAATGTAAAACACTCTCATGAATGTCCCAAAACGTGTTGTCTTGCACCTGCGCATGTTCGCCAGTTTAGAGACTCTTCTGTGTGGTGAGCTGATGCGAAAGTTATGTTCTTGTGTTACTTTTGGGACGTCTGAACCGCTGATGTTCACATCTGGGTCTGGAGGGAGAACTCATCATGAGCCGGAAGAAAAAAATAGAAAAAAAGAAAAAAAAAAACACAAGAAAAAGAAAAACTGCACTTTTGGACATTGGCTTAACATGAACTCATTCACTACCATTGACAACGTTAGACGTTATTTTGTACTCTTATTGCCGACAGTGAATGATCATGTTTCTTTTTCATTGATGGTAAATAATTTCCAATTCATTTGACTAGAATGGGCTGGTAGCAATTATTATGCTTTGCACATTATTTTTCAAAATCTTTAACATTTAAAAATGTCACACCGTGGTGGTTTGTCGTGTCATGGTTATTTGCTGCTTTATTCTGCAGGGCTTTCCCTCCTTGTTTCAGAGCACTTGCCCTTCTTCTTGTCCTCCCTTATCACCAATTGGTTCCACCTGTTTCCCATTACCTTCTGTGTGTATATATAGTCAGTGTTCCCTTTGTGTTGTGCCAGAGTGTCATTGTCCGCTGATGCGAAACCTGAGCAGAAAAAAGTAGTAGAAAAATGCTTGGCTTTATTGAATGCTTCATTGAGTGAGTCCACTTGAATTCACTCAAGCTGCTCACTTACAATGAGTTGCCAAAGCATCTGTTTACCAAGTTAAACGATGATTGATGCATGCGGCGCTTTTGAAGTTCATGTCTCTGGCAAGATCAAACACAAACACCTGTCAATCATCGTTAACTTTAATAAGCAACTCCACTGCAAGTACACTGCCTGATGAACAAAGAGCAGGGAGAGGGAGGGAGGGAGTGAGAGTACATTATTGGCTTGAGGCAGCTCATCTGTATTTCTTTTAATTGAAAACCGCGATGGACTGAGGGCGTGAAGTAGCGAGGGATCGCTGTATTTCAGTTTTTTAATTTGAATTAAATTAGATTTTAATATGATGTATGCAACTCCACCATGTTTGATTGTGCGTCCTTGGCTGCAAGGGGACATTCTCTCATCTGCCCTTGTCTTTCTTCGGTTCTTTCTTTGGGCTAATCATATCACATTTTGCAACTGTCAATGATACCGATGTTGAAAATAAACATTTCATTCATTCCAGTTTTAATGTTTTTTTTAATGTTCAATATTTACCATTTTTCTCCATGCATATTGTACAAAGACAATTTAAAAAATAATGATTTTAAGAATTTGAATTTTTCCAAAGTACAAATAATTTAAAAATGTAAAAATAACCAGTATTTATCGGGATTTACCCCCGTCTTCAAAAATAAATAAATGAAAATAAAGTACCGGTTATAAAAAGTATAGAAAAATTATAAAAGAAAATATTTGATTTAAAACTTTTTTCAGAAGTAATACATTAAACTAAAATAATAAAATACTATATTACTAAAATAAACAAAAAAATATAAAAAGTACACTAAATAATTAAAATATGATTTGGGGTCATTTATTTGTTATAAATCAAACATTTCAAGACAATTTATAAATGTCAAATAACTCATTGGCTGCCGTTGACAGCAATAGTTGTCCAATCCATTTGAGGAGGGAGGGCAAGCTTGCTGTCAACCCTCCCACTTCAAATGGATTGGACATCTGCTAGTGAAAAACACTTAAATTCACAGCAGAAGGATGAGAAGAGCTACATGATTGAACGTCTATCTTCACCAACGGCAAAGAAAGATTTCATATTTAACTTGTAAAATGTGAGGAACAAGTGCTGTAAAAGTGATGATTTCCTTGGAAAAAACACCCGATGTTGATGTCTCACGCATGTTTTAAAAGATGAAACAAATCAAGCGGAGGCTCGTCGGAGGAAACTTTTGGCAATGCGATGATGGGCGACTACCGCCTCTGAGTTGTTTTCCATTAGCGGAGGAAGACTCTGGAGACAGCAAGCGGGAGCGCTTGCTGGCACGGCCGGTTTGACAAGAGTGCTGTAAAAAGAGCCAGAAGAGAGACGGCCTGCGCAATAAATACCTCTTGGCATACACACAAGCTTCCCTTGTGATTCCCCCCAAAAAAGCAGCGAGCTCCTTGGCAAGTGGTGCGTGGCCATCGGCTCAAGTATGGATGAGGGAGGAAAATGCGGAGGAAAGGGCCCCAGGAGACGCTCCCTCCCTCAATTATTGCACCACGCTATCCTGCATACATATTTACAATGAATCGTGCTGACAGAAAATTGCAGATATTCTTGAAAAATTGAATTGTCCATGAAAATAGGCAAGATTTGATGTTGCGACAACAACAAACACTATAGGTCACTGTAGTATTGTTCAACCACTGTGTGCGGTGGTGTAGTGTCTGGTGTGCCATGGAAATCATCCACTTTGCCTAATTGAATTTTTTTTTTTTAACTATTTTTGAAAATAAATCTGCAATTGCTACATGTCTGTGTGGTCCAATAGTCGGTAAATATAATATTCTTCCATATGAGAAGGTGGTAACAGGTAGCCAATTATCGTACTGTATTGTTTAGTGATTTGTAAGCGGTAACTTGGAAAGAGTGGCATTGGAGCTAGCAGCTAGCTAGCTAACAAAATTATAACAGTGACAGCGATGGAAAGGTTTTCGAAAAGGAAAGTTGCTAATGCAGAACTTGTAAGGGGACAGTATGGAGGACCCAAATGCAGGGAAACAAAGACAGGGAAGCGAGGTAGGGTGGTGATGAACTCAAAATATGGTTTAATGATAACTACAAAAACACAAAGTAAAACCAAAAAGCACCAAAAACTTACACAAACAGAGGACGCAGGAAGGAACACAAGGGCTATGGACGGCAGAATTGGCATGAACAAGACCAGACCTTGGGAGAAACATGAAAGCGACAATGACACAACAAGGAGTTAACAGAAACTGAGAGCTTAAATACACAGACAAGGGGTAACGAGATAATGAGACACAGGTGGTTGATACACAAGGATCAGCCCACAACAGGTGAAATCAATGGGTAATCACATGGACAAGAAACACCAGGGCACAAACTGAACAGAACTTAACTCAAGCCATGACAGAACTGGACACTGCACAAAATTCTGACCTAGATGAAGGCCCAAGTATGAGTGGCAGTCAAAAGAAATCGATGAGTGTTTCTTGAGTCTTTTGTGAGTCAATATAGGGAAGTTATCTTTCATTGGAATTTACCAAAGACTAAAGAATAACTGGACATTCAACGATCCCTATTCCAATACAACAGGCTCACTGAGTGAGTAAAAATTTGATGAATTAATTTCCTGATCTTTTTTTCTTTTCAACTCTAACAAACAATAAAGGGGACTATATTTTTCCTTCATTACATTTATACTCAAAATATATCATTAATTCAAATTATTTATAATGATTATTCAAAATTTGTAAATTGACAAACAAACAAGGGGGGGGGGGGGATTAATATGATCTGTTTACGTATGTAAAAACAGTCAGTAGCAAGTCTAAAGTGGTTAGAAATGTGTTTTTGCCAAGTTGAGACTAATCGAAGGCTTGGTTAAAACAGTGCTGCTGCTGTTAGGACGCGCATTGACGTACACAGGCACGTTCACCCAGAGTGGTCGACCCATACCCTCTCTATTGAATGAAAGAAGATGGTCTTTTTGGGGCCGTTTCAGTTGAAATGTCAGGGCTCTGTGTACTTATCCGGGCATTGGTGGAGCATGCTTGGAGTAGAAAAGTATTTTAAATCAACTTTACTTAAAAAAAACAATCTTACTCAAAATCCTGTATAGTCTTGTTAAACTGGGAGGATTGGCTGTGAATGCTCATCATTCTGTGCCATTGATGGGAGCTTTTGGACCACCTAAGATGTACATTTATTCATTCACCCTTCCCAGTCATAATGGATTGGACGTCTAGTGCCGTGAGTGGCAGCCGATGAGTTAAATGAGTGCTCTATAAAGGGTTAAGCACTTTTAAGTTTTAAGAAATATTATGCCCTGGGTGTTCATGGCAACACAAAAGTGTTGCACCGATACGATTTTTTGGCCGCAATACCTGGCTGTGCAGTATCGGCCAATTCCGATACAACTCCGTTTGAAAAAAAAATTAGGGCTGTCAAAATTATCGCGTTAACGCGCGGTAATAAATTTTTCAAATGAATCACGTTAAAATATTTGACGCAATTAACGCACATGTTCCCGCTCTGACAGTATTCTGCCTTTTGGTATGTTTTACAGCAAGGTTTTTTGTACTGTCTAACAGCGAACTCTTGTGGTCGCTTTGCGACATGGTTTATTGCTTTCTTGCCAGTTCAGTATGGCTGCACGACGTCTCAGGCTGACTCCTACGTTGTAATGTTGTGCTTATATGATCCTTGGACAAGATTTGTCCGTAAGTATGGTTGTTGTAAAGAATGTACATATTATGTTAGTAAGCGAAATGTTATATTTTTTGTATGAGACGCTTTTTGTTTATGTTTAGTGAACCTGTATAGTGTGCTAAGCTAACGTTGTTGCTAATGCAATGCTTGTGTACTTTTTTTTGTAGTTTTACTACGGTCTAAAGAGGACAATATTTTGAGGCCATTTTATTAATAAATCAGATGAAATAGGAAGAAGTCTGATTATTAAGGCGTCGTTCACTAGCTGTCTAGCTTTGGAAAAAGTAGAAGCTTCGGAGTGAGGACAGCATAGATAGATTCAAATGACAGTATAGTGAAATGACCACTACAGTCCTTATGTACCGTATGTTGAATGTATATATCTATCTTGTGTCTTATCTTTCCATTCCAACAATTTATTTTACAGAATATATGTATAATTTACAGAAAAATATGGCATATTTTATAGATGGTTTGAATTGCGATTAATTGCGATTAATTACGATTAATTAATTTTTAAGCTGTAATTAACTCGATTAAAATTTTTAATCGTTTGACAGCCCTAACATATATATATATATATATACATATATATATATATATATATATATATATATATACATATATATATATATATATATATATATATACATATACACACTGTTTGTATGAAGAGCTACATACTTGGATGTGAAATCATTGCTATTATGGCTTTGTCAGGCTGCTGCTTACCTTTTGTGAAACAGGAAAAAGACTAATACAAAGAGAATGTAGTAGAAATTTATATTGCATACCTGGTATGGGCGACAAATAATAATAATTTAACAATAATTGATCACAGTTTCCTGTCTATCATACCTCTCCTCATACACATTTTATATTTATTTTTTATTTAGATTTTATAGTTTATACTTGCATGTCATTTTTGAGATTTTAACTTATCCTGCACTGTAAAGGGAGATGCTTCACAATTTCATTGTACAACTGTATAATGACAATAAAAGGCTATTCTATTCTATTCTATTCTATTCTATTCTATTCTATTCTATTCTATTCTATTCTATTCTATTCTATTCTATTCTATTCTAAGAGGGGGTGCACTTGCTCACGCGAAGAAGAGCGCGCTTACACACCTGAAGAAGATCTGCAGATACGAAGCATCCGAGCGAGTGAGCGAGCTAGTGAGAAAGGAAAACACAGCTGCGAGCATACGTGTATTTCTAATGCTTGTTTTTTACTTTATTTTGCCGTTGATCCTAACATCATCACTTGAAGAATGAAACTAAAAATAGAAATGACACATTAAACTTTTTCCTCGGTAACAAACATGTTCCCAACAACGCAAATCCGCGATGATTACCTGTTAATACAGTTATGACAGTCACAAACGGTTAGCATGCGTTCACTAGCGTCCCTACATCATCCAAACCACTACACAACTGGCTTTAAGTGTCCGATCACGAGCGGAAACACACAACAACAATACAAAAGACTATACATACAGGTGTTGCCTCTGTAGATAGCATCCAAGCAAGTGAGTGAGCTAGTGAGAGAGGAAAACACAGCTGCGAGTCTATATGCATTTTTGATGCTTATAAAATATGTCCTGCATCGTCATTTGGGAGTTTTGCTCGCTGTATAGCCAGGACTGAGCCGTCGCATCTTAGTGAGGACTACAGCTGCGTTCAAGTGATGCCAGTAAATGGTATCAGCGCCCTATTTGTCACCGATACCTCCATTTCAGGCAGGATCGGCGCCTCCTGCCGATACTGATGCAACATTACAACACACACGGCACCAAAGCAATATTTCGGTATTAGACACAGGTTTGGTTTGAGCACAACATTGCGCATATAGACGCAGATGAGCATGTAAAGTCTAAAAACCATGACTATCGAGTATGCAGTGAACTTCTAAACTTTTCATTGTCGACTCCGGCGCCTCCTCTCTGTGATCGATCACAACCCGAGGGAGTGTGGTGGGGAAGGGGATGGGTGGCGGCGGTGGTGTATTATTTAATGGCATTGGAAGTGACTTTGGGAGTTGCTGGGCGTTGCTGCCCCCCGGAAGTGTCACGAGGGTCGTTGCAGTAAAAGGAAATCTTTTTGTTCGACTCCGCTTGGCCGTGTGCTCGACGTGGCAATGAGACAACAATGAGAGAAGCGATCCGGGGGGGGTTCGATCAATGCCTAAGGTTCCTTTTTGAGATTCCGCTCTTCTGCGTGATCATTAAACATGGCCACCTGGGAAGTTTGCTTCTTTTGTCTCCCTTATAAATGTTCCAAACTGTTGTCAAAGTGTAAAAACAAGTTAAAGCCTTGCACTGTTTTCCGCCAGAGTTCATTTTACAGTGACAAGGGTGCAGTCTACTTGTCAGTATCTTTAGTGGAATCCTAATGAGGACATTTACAACAAGGATAGAAGGAACAATGGAGTCCCAATTCATTTGCAGCCAGTGACTCTGCTTCAAGGCCACAGTGCACTTGAGAGACACAATTCCATCTCAGACACACTTAAGCCAGTGCGGGTAGGATAATATAACATTTGGGATCGTTTCCACTGCCAAGTTGTGGATGGTATGCTTGGAACGCGTGTCTATTTTGTCGAGATTCCATACGGGCCAACTTGAAACAATGAGGCGAAGCTAAACACGCTTCCTCAGAATCAACATCCTAGCCTTTGGTTAATTGGCCAAAACAGAATCGTTCTTCTCATGCAGCCCAACCTGCAACACCTTTTTATAATGTAGCATTTTTAAAACTGATGAAGAACACATCTTTATCCGTACATGTGTGCACATTAGAGGGCACTTGTGCTCTTGGGACGGGACGTATTAATGCTTCACTTCTGCATATGCATTTTTTAAGTCGGAATTTGATTCTTTTTGTGCATTTATCGGCATAATATGGTAATTTAATCATTTATAGTACAATAATAATAATTGTTTATATTGATAATGTGCTGAAAGAAAAAAATATGCATGCATTGCTGGCCAAAATTATTGGCACCCCTGCAATTCTGTCAGATAATGCTCAATTTCTCCCAAAAAAAAGGTTACAATTACAAATGCTTTAGTAATAATATCTTCATTAAATTTGTCTTGCAATGGGAAAAAAATATTAGCATTTTACACAAAACTCCAAAAATGGGGCGAACAAAAGTATTGGCACCCTTTGAAAAATCATGTAATGCTTCTCTAATTTGTGTAATTAACAGCACCTGTTACATAACAGGTGATGGCAATTACTAAATCAGACTTGCAGCCAGTTAAAATGGATTAAAGTTAACTCAACCTGTGTCCTTGTGTGTACCACATTGAGCATGGAGAAAAGAAAGATGACCAAGGAACTGTCTGAGGACTTGCGACGAAAAAATGTGAGGACGCATGGGCAATCTCGAGGCCAAACAAGTCAATTTCCAAAGACCTGAATGTTCCTGTGGCTACAATGCGCAGTGTCATCAATAAGTGTAAAGCCCATGGCACTGTGGCTAACGTCCCTAGATATGGACGGAAAAGGAAAATTGGCGAGAGGTTTTAATGAATGATTGTGCGGATAGTGGATCAAGAACCTCGACTAACATCCAAACAAGTTCAAGCTGTCCTGCAGTCCGAGGGTACAACAGTGTCAACCCGTACTATGCGTAGGTGTTTGAATGAAAAGGGGCGACTCTATGGTAGGATACCTAGGAAGACCCCACTTCTGATCCAGAGACATAAAAAGCCAGGCTGGAAATTGCCAAAACTTACCTGAGAAAGCCCAAAACATCTTGGAAGATTTTTTTTCCTGGTCAGATGAGACAAAAATATAGCTTTTTGGGAAAAGGCATCAACAAAGAGTTTACAGGGGAAAAAAACGAGGGGAAAAAAAGAACATGGTCCCCACAGTCAAACATGGAGGAGGTTCCCTGATGTTTTGGGCTGCTTTGCTTCCTCTGACACTGGACTGCTTGGCTGTGAGCATGGCATTATGAAGTCTGAAGACTAGCAACAATTTTTTCAGCATAATGTAAGGCCCAGTGTGAGAAAGCTGGGTCTCCCTCAGAGGTCATAGGTCTTCCAGCAGGACAATGACCCAAAACACACTTCAAAAAGCACTAGAAAATGTTTGAGAGAAAGCACTGGAGATTTCTAAAGTGGCCAGCAATAAGTCCAGACCTGAATCCCATAGAACACCTGTGGAGAGATCTGAAAATGGCAGTTTGGAGAAGGCATCCTTCAAATCTCAGATACCTGGAGCATTTGGCCAAAGAAGAATGGTCTCAAGTTCGGCAGAGCATTGTAAGAATCTCATTGATGGATACCGGAAGCAGTGTTCGCAGTTATTTTGTCTAAAGGTTGAACTACCAAGTATTAGGCTAAGGGTGCCAATACTTTTGTCGGGCCCATTTTTAGAGTTTTGTGTAAAATGATGATGATTTAATTTTTTTTCATTCTCTTTTGTGTTTTTCATTGCAAACAAAGTAAATGAAGATATTACTACCAAAGCATATGTAATTGCAATCATTTTCTGGGAGAAATTGAGCACTGACAGAATTGCAGGGGTGCCAATAGTTTTGGCCAGCACTGTATATATAAACAGCCAAAAAGCACACACAAAAAAGGCTCAGGACCTTAAGGGTTAAATTCTACAGTGTTTAACGGAGAAAGTATTATTCTAGTATGTTTTTTAAAATTTTGGATTAAATCATTTTTGTTATTCTAGGTGCTTATATCACTCATACATGTGCCTAATTAATTCAGGCTTGAATTCTGATCAAGGTGGGCCACACAGGACAGAAATGCCAGGGCCATTTTTTTGGTTCCTGTCCACCCCTAGCATAGTCACTTAACAATAGAATTCCTCTTTAGACTCGGAGAGCCAGACTACTCACAGATCCAGAATTGTATCCACATACTGATCCAGAATTCCTTCTATTGTACACATATAGGTTCTGTGCTTGATCTTAGAGTACTCACATATTCAGAATTCATTCTCACAGTCATTCATAGGGCCAGAATTCCTTCTCTCTACAGTACTGCTACTATGAATATAAACTGACCTATAAAAAATTCATAAAGCCTTTATAAGAGTGTCCACATTGTAAAGTGGTGTCAGATAATGGGGCCGAAATCAAAAGATTCAACATTTGTGGTATGCGTGCTTTGACACCAGTGTCAGGAGGTTAACCTCATGAATTTTGCTGAAAAGGAATATATTCTCTCTTCTAGCAGCTTGTATGTAAAACATTGATAAACACAGCAGAATGTAAATACTGTAGTGCTGCTGGACTTGGCTAGATGAAAAAGTGGAGCGAGAGCATCACGCACACAAATGCGCACACACACAGCACCTTCAAGGGGGTCGTCATTAGCGAGGAATAGCCAAACAGACTCGAGCGCAATATGCTGACGAGCGCAGCTTTAGCGTGCGCGCGGGACAAGCGCGGCGTCTTGATTAGAGCTGTATTCTGTCACGTCTCTGCTGCAGACGTGATGAAAGAAGCCAAGGGTTCCTTTATAGGAGACTCTTAGTTAAACGGTAACACTTGCAAACAGCATATACTTCTTTGAACTCATCTCATTGTATGTACTTTGTGGCGATTTTGTAGTATTGCATTGGCCAAAAACTCTCACTTGAACAGAGCAGCATCTTGCTTATAGCCCAAAGAGAAGACTGTTTGGAAAAAAATTGAATTATTGAAGACTCTACAAGAAGAAATTCTTGCCTCCGAGATATTCCAAAAAGATTTCAGGATCAGGAAGTGACTCAATGTAGAAATTTCAAATCAAGGTTATGTTTGAATGCCAATGGTGGTGATAGATATCCAATAGATTTTAATTGCTGTCAATGAGTTGGGTGAAAACATTATTTTTCCCTTGTTATATTGTTTTTTTTTTTCTTGTAGAATTATAAATATTTGGCTTGTAAAATTCCAAATTTACTCACATAAATTACATAATGTATCTTTTTCAGTCATGAAGTATATAATTTTCGTAGTCGAAATTTGGACTTTATTGCCAATTTTGGCTGCTATTTGTTGTACTGCAGTTGGCAAACGCTGTCACTTATACAGAGCTGTGATTTGGGTTACGGTAAGAAGGAATTCTGGGGACTTCTCAGAAAGAATTTAAAATATTGCAGACGCTACAACTTTGCCTCAAATTTATTCAAAAATTTTATGATCTAGAAGTAACACAATGAAGGATTTTGAAATCTATATCATGATTAGGGATGAGAATTGATACGATTTTTACGATTGAGATTCCATTATCGATATTGCTTAACGATTCGATTCTTTATCGATACTCTTATCGATTCTAATTTGGGGAAAAAGAAGAATAAACGTTTTGATTGGCATCGAGTTTGTTTAATCAGAATTCAGAACATTACAAACTCACAACGAGGTCAAAAGAGGCCCAAGGTTTAAATGTTAACTGTGGAAATAAGTGGCAAATACACAAGAATGTTTAACATATTAGTGAAACATTTTTCTAATAGAAATTTAAAAAAAGGTGTATATTGGCATATAAGTCGTTGTTCTGCCTTTGGCAATATGTGTTAAAGTGTATTCTTTACCATTATATTGAAATGCATGCTTTTTAGTTTTTAGTGTGCTTTCACGCTCAAGTGGGGGCACCTTTGCGCTTCCTTACACGAAGAAGAATCGCTCACGTGAAGAAGAGCGCGCTTACACGCGAAGAAGTGCAGCTATAAAGCATCCAAGCGAGTGAGCGAGTTTGTGAGAGAGGGAAACACTGCTACGAGCCTACGTTCTTTGTTCATGTTAGTAAAATATCTACAGATGCAACGCCTGTATGTATCATCTTTTGTGTTCTTGTTGTGTGTTTCCACTCGAGATCGGACACTTAAATCCAGTTGTGTAGTGGTTTGATGATGTGCTAATGCTAGCGAACGCATGCTAACCGTTTGTGTTATTACTGTATTAGCAGCTAATCATCGCTGATTTACGTCGATGCGAACTTGTTTGTTATTGGGGACGAAATTGATTTGTTTCATTTTTACTTTTAGTTTCACTCTTCAAGTGATGGTGTCAAAACGTAGGCTGAATAAAGTCAGCATATTATACCAACGTCTTCTGCATCGTCATTTGGGAGTTTAGCTCGCTCTATAGCCAGGACTGAGCCTTTGCGTCTCGGTGAGGACAGAACAGTCGTATTCCCTCCCTATGCAGTTAATCTCCACTTTGCAATGACTGCAAGTCGCTTTGTTGTAATTTTTCCTCGTGAAGTGAAGATACACTTTCAAACGTTTGAACCGATGTGCTGTCATTGTTATGTTTACGGCTGCAATGCTCGTGCTAAACCATCGTAACCCTATCATTTTCACCCACTTTCCTGGTGAAGTGTAGCCAAACTTTGGAGCGAGTGGTTCTTGGCGCCATGCTAGTTTAACGCGTCTGGATAACAAGACACGTCACGTCACATTACGACGCAATACGCGTCTTTACGAATCGTTAAAGGAATCATTAAGGCTTTTTCATTGTGATGTCGAGGCCTCGAAACACTAGGAACCGGGCCGGAATTGGAATCGGATTTCGATTCCCATTCCTAACCATGATACACATCAAATCCATTTTGACCTCAAGGGTCTGGCAGCTATCAAATGATCGCTGCCATCTCAGTTCTAATCATCATAAATGAGTTTGCTCAAAACAAACTGTCTTTGAAAATCAAGATTTGGTTCTTTTGGAATTATAAATGTTTTGTTTCCAACTCTACACTAATAAATTACATTTCTATTTCTGTTGTAAAGTGCAATTTTTCTTGTCAATTTTGGACTTTATTGATGTACTTTAAAGGGCTAATTGTAGAATTTCTTCGGCCAAAAACTCTCTCATGTACACCTACAATACTCCAAAAAGAAATTTGGGTTTACGCATTTCAATAAGAAGAAATGTTGTGGACTTGTTGGAGCAAATTTTAAATATTCAAGATTTTACAAGTGGAATTTCTTACCTCCAAAGCTTTTTTAAGAAGTTTTTGGGGTTTGGGAGTGACCCAAATGCATTAAAGGAGGAAGTAAAAAAAAAAAAAATGTTTTCAGGTAAAGTCAAGGTTTGTTTCTTGTAGAATTATGAATATATTTTACTTTAAAAATTCTAACTTTGCCTTCATAAACTTAAATTTCTGGTCAAATTTGTACTTAATTGACATACTTTAGTAGTGTGGTGGCTGTTTATAGTATTACAATGGCCAACACCCCCACTTGTACAGATCAGGATCTAAATGACTGTATTTCTCAAACAATTCTGGGTTTACACATTTTAGTATGAAGGAATTCTGGCAACCCCTTTGAGACATTTTTTCAATATTGAAGACTCTACAAGAAGAATTTCTTGCTTCCGAGTTATTCCAAGAAGATTTCAGGACCTGAAAATGCCTCAATTTAATATATATATATGATTGAATTGAAACTGAGTCAAAGAAAAACACTGGGTTCCTATGTGATACTAACAGGCTAAAAACCCTTGATCTAGAAGTAACTGAAAAGGTATCCTGGCTCAACGTGACTTGCAATTTTATACAGTTTATTAAAAAAAATCCTAGAAGTGAAAATGAAGGATCAGTCCAACAAATGCAAATGAGCTAGATGTGAAATTGCGCCCCACAGGAGGTATTTCCTCCAGTCGGGAAAACAAGCTTGGGAAGTAGGCAAGGGGGCGATCAAATGGATGTAAATGGGACGGAAATTAATGAGTGAGCAAAACAAACAATTAGACCGTTTGGGAACGCAAACACACTCCCGCTAGGCGAGCGGCGCTTAACGAGCGGCGTGGGCGCTGCACGTGTTGAGGACCGGAAGGTGGCGTCCCTGTGGGGCGAAGTTAGGGGGACCGGGGGTCGTTCAGAGAAAGACAGACTAAAATTAGCAAGTGCAGTAAGTCTGTTGAGTAGTGCAACTGTAGACATTGAGTAGTGTAACTGCAGGGAAATACTGGAATAAATACTTGGGTTGCCACAAACCGTTATTTTGATAGACAACTAATCACATTATTTTTACATTGAGTGGACTAGTATATAAATGAAAATTTATTTACTCTGGGCTTAACATTTTAGCTGGAAATGTCCAATTAAACCAAAAAAGTTGGACTATAAAATATGTATGTATGCAACTAAGGGGCCGTTTACATGGTGACACTCCGAGTATGTGACACATTTCATGTTTGCATTTACACGGTTCAGTCTTGGCTCCGTTTCCATTCGAACGGTGTCGCAATTCCACGTGAAAACTATGTAGTATTCATGCCAGGTCTTATGGGGCAGTGCAGTTTTGGTGTTGGTGTTGGTATGGCAGTAACTCAAAAACTATGTAATCATTCAAACGATTTAACCGAGTAAAATGCCCAAGAATTGAACTCTTTAAACCCTTTAAATTAAAAATATTATAAAAACAGCAGATTAATGGCAGCGTTCCACAATGTTTGCTGTTTTGAATGTTTAGAAGCAGTGACTTCGCATGCCTAAAGTCACGTGTGCAAGTGCTGACGTCATCGGAGCGAGAGCATTCCATTCATATGGTTGCGGAACAATCCCCGCAATCAAATCGTTCCGCTTTGGAGGCCGGAATCAAAAGTTTGCATCCTTCTGTTTTCGCTGTAACCATGTAAATGCGAGGCCATTCCTCAACACAATCGTTGCGTCTTAGTGTCAATGCTTCAACATGTAAAAGGCCCCTGAATCATTGTTTTCCAAAGCTAAAGCAAATATTTGCAAGTATCTCACTTTGACTCGTAAACAATAATCGGTCTGCTTTCATTAAAGATGCTATATGGAGTTGGTCACCGTTTTACTCGCGACTGCCACCTCCGGCCTAAAGTGTAACTGCCATTGTGCTATGGTCGTGCATGCCTCGCATGCTTGTATGTAAAGATATATATATATAAGACATGATAATATCGGTCACCGATAATTATCGGCTGATAATGGCAATTATGACGTCACACAGAAATTCAACCGATAATGCAATCCGATAATTATATACTTGAGTTAGCCTCCAAATGTGCGCAACCGAAGAATTCAGCACGCTCCTTAACCCCTCCCCTCTCTGAACCCCCCTTAGGGAGGAGGGGTTGAGGAGGCGGAGTTACACGACAAGAAGCAGTTGTATATTATGTCGGCTGTTACTAAAAAAACGACGCTCTCGCCATCTGCGAAACATGCACCGCAGAAGTTCCACGAGGCGGAAAGAAAGCATCCTCATTCAAAACCACTAACCCAGCAGCCATTTAAAACTGCATCACAAAGATTTTTGGAACGAATACAAGGCTGTTGCTAGCAGGAATGCTAAAGCTATTGTACACACAAACTAAGTTAAACTACGGGGCTTGTGACGATACAGAGTCGGATTGTTTGGGAATGTAGCCCAAGACGGGTGGTAAACTCTCATCTAAGGCTAAACACCTGCACGACTGGAGACCGATAGTCGGCAAGTAGATGGAGCCCGCCGCTCTGGCCGGTCTGGCAGGCCGCCTTTTTTTTTTTTTTTTTTTTTTTTTTTTTTTTTTTTTTTTTTTTTTTTTTTAGGATTAAGTATAATAATGTATTGCTTAAAATATGACTGTTAAGATTATTTTCAGCTAGCTATTTACTTCCAATAGATTTACACTTAAAACTGACTAGTTTTAAGGGGGTGTGTTTTGTTGCGTATTAATGTTATATATGTTAGGAATGGCTTACTTTTAAAGGCATTTTTGTGCAACTTAGGTATTTACTCTGTAAGTAATTGTTGCCAAAAGTTTACCATTACACAATGTCAGACAATCTGTCATTATTTAGATGTTGGAATTGACTACTTGTTCGTATTTTATGTTGAAAAAAGAGCAATAAATTATATTTTTGCACAGTAATATTTTCTTTTGTGTATACTTTAAAATTTTACATAAATCTTTTAATAGAATTATCGGCTTGACATCGGTTATCGGTTGGAATGAGGAGGAAATTATCGGTTATCGGTATTGGTTGAAAAATGTATTATCATGCATCACTACTTGTATGAGTTGTACTGGAGTAGGGCTGTGCTGGAAGCCAGTCTCTTCTTATTGTCTTCTGAATCCATGATAAAATGTGGACGATTACTGGCTCGCATGTGCAATGTTTTTGCCAAGCCGAGACAAGACAGGTGAAAACTATGCTGCTGCTGCGGGAACACGTATGGACGTGCACAGGCGTGTGTTCGTCCAGAAAGTTCGACCCAACCCCTCTCTATTAAAGTTATGAAAAGGGGATTTTTGGGGCAGTCTCAGTTAAAATGTCAGTGCTCTGTGTACTCATCAGGGCATTGGTGGAGCTTGCATGCCATAGAAAATAATTTTACATTAACACTATAATTTCCATATTATACCATTAAGTATCACAGGCTTTGTTTTTTTGCTTTTTAACTTATAAAAAAAATTAATTAAAAAAATTAAGTTGAGTTTAAAATTTTTTTTTGAAAAATATTTAAAAAATAATCAGACTATTTTTTTGTTTTAATTTAGTTTTAAAAATAACATTTTTAAATTTCATTTTTTTCATTTTTTGAAAATATTTCATTCTCGACAGTAGATGTCAACTGAGATATCGGGCCGAAAAATGGAATTTTTTTCCAACATTGCCCAGAGAGTGATTAACAACAACAACAACAACAACAAAAAAAAATACGATAACAAAGGATTGTGATCAGGCATCTGTGTGGGCCACTGTGGCTGCCGCTGACTTACAGTAGGACCCTGCAGCAGCTTGAAGGCAGCTTGCTTCAGGAAAGCTTCTGGCTTGCCTGTTTTGTAAATATTGTAATATTATTTTTTATCTTGCATGAGAGAACATGCAATGTTACTTTAGCCTTTTAAGGTGTTTACTGAGTGATTCTTATTAGTGCTGCAACGATTAATCGAATAACTCGAGTATTCGATTAGAAAAAAATATTCAAATTAAATTTTGTTGCTTCGAGTATTCGATTAATTAAAGTGGCATTGTAATGGTTTATTTTGAAAGTGTTTTCATTTAGTTTAATTGATTTGGGGTGGATACACTGCCCCCTGGTCCGCCTCTTTTCACATGGCTGAATCCAACTGCTCCCTGTTAAGACCAACGCCAGCTAAGTTTTAGTTTGAGCTAATGTTTTTTCATGCATTCATAGTTTAGTTTATTGGTATATTTAGGTGTTTTTTGTGGGAATATGTGTTTGAAGCATTTGTTAAGAGCACTGTGAAAAAACTTTAGCATTTTATAGCATTTAATCTAGCGGACATTTTCTTTGTAAGTTAGCCGATTGTTCTTTAGTTGTACATAGATCATAAAAATAAAAAAAAAAGCACATCTAAATGCCGCCGAGGGCCTCCGTGATGTCGCTATTTGTTCACGAGGCTCCTAAGCTCTGCGGTCTAATATCACATTCTCGTATGCTATTTTTGCAATACTTTTATAAATGTGATTTATTGACCTGTTTTGGAGTGCACCAATCGTTTTAAATAAAACAAGAAATGGAATTATGTCTAAATGTTTTATTGCGATCAATGCCTGCAATAAAAAAAAGAATGACATACTATTTGTGTTTACATCATATGTACATAACCTTGTAGCATTTCCTTGTAACAAAACAATCCATGTCAGCCCTTCTGCAGTCGGCAAATGTAATATAACTTGTAATTTCACCACATTTTGGTCACTAATGGCCGTAGTATCAATCCATTCCTCACGTTAACACAGGCTGACCGTTGTTAATAATTTTGTCCACGAATGAGCAACGAAGTGACACGAACTGCCATCCAATCTCATTTACGTCATCTAAGTCGTGCTGAATCAATTTTTGAAGATTCCATGGGTTGCTCTGGCTTGATTGCGTAGTTTTATCATCGTCAATACACTGCTAATACACTGATACTCAACCGGACCGGAAGTGCGAAGCCCACATTTCGCTCAGGAAACTTGTCTATAGACCCCAATCACATGACGTCACAACTCCGCCCCCTGACTGGAGCAGCCATATTGTCCGTCAGCTCGTCGTGTTTACACATTACCGCTACGTACATGCCTCCTATTACGGCGTGTTTTTCTGCTCGTTAACATTAATAATCAAAATGGCGAAGGCGTGTGTGGCGGTTGGTTGCAGTAACAGAGAAGATAGACGGAGAGACTTGAAGTTCTACCGTATTCTGAGAGACCCGAAGAGGAGAGCGAGATGGACTGCTGTAATTCGACAAGAAATCTGGGCACCAAACGATCACCACAGACTATGTAGTAGTCATTTTATATCTGGTAAGATGCATTTAATATATATTTAGAAGATTTTGGGCTGACAACCACAATTAAGGTTATTGTGTGACGTTGGTGATTGGGGTCTATATAGTTGCCTCTTTTTCTTTGGGAGTGGAGTTGTTTTGTTGGTGTTGTTGGCGGTAAGCAGAGTAAAAAGAGGGAGAAAAATACAACTTCCGTGTCTAATTTTTCGCCGCCAAGCAAGCGTTACAATATTAATTAAAAATGAAAACTAAATACTATTGAATATATCATCATTATCATTTTAAAAATTTAAGTGACTGGTAAAAATAGATTATGACCGGATTTTTATGACCCTGTCAGTCAAAATGACAGACAACGAAAATGTCTAGCGCAGCCTCTGGGTATCCCTAACGGTGTTATTTTCTTCAGTAGTGAGTAATATAATTACTTTTCTCATTTTGGCAACGCCGTTACCATTACTGAGGCGGGAAAGGAGTTCGTTACTATGCGTTACGATGTTGGTTGACTGACGCGGGAAAAGTCTGAAAAAGACGGACTCACGGAAACGAGAGAGCAGAGCAGGAGTGGGGAGGAGGCAAGGGAGTGTGACGCCATTGCAAACGCGATGCTACTATGCTAGGTGGCTCCAATAATACCTGACTGTAGCCCATAGCCTACAAACTACGCCCACATGATGCTTCGGTAGATATCACATATATACAGAACTAGATGCAAATGACAGACACGGCGGCATTAGCAACATGTATACTAAAGAACTAGATGCGTGAGTAAACAGCCGCCATCTTTGGGTTGGAATGGGTTTATTCAGATTTGCTGATTTGACAAAAAACAAAAGTTACAGGAAGATCCATACAAGACCCCCCCCCAACAGAAAAAGAACCCCCCGCCCAAAAAAAACATTTCCCCACTGTCACAGGCATATACATCAAACAAATATTTGAAGACCATAGGCATATGTCAGGATACATATTGAGTCTGCCTTTATACTACAGAGTTTTCATTCCTCTATCTTTGTTGAAGGATTGTCAGCGTACCTTAGAAAGACCCCCCATACTAGATGAAATTTTTGTTCTGAGCCCCTCATCACATATCTGATTTTTTTCAAGTCTCAGATGAAGTAACACATCTTTGATCCACTGTGATATTGTCGGTGGGGCTGCATCCTTCCATTTAAGAAGGATCAGGCGAGGAGCTAATAATGTTGAAAAGGCAATAATTTTTCATCCCCCAATAGGTAATGTTAATCCCTCATGTACAACCCTAAAGAGTAACATTAGTGGATTTAATGGAGGTTTGACCTTCAACATACTAGGAAGTGAATTACAAATGCATTCCCAGTATTGTTGTATCATGGGACAATACCAAAACATATGTGCTAAAGTAGTCACTTCTGATTTACATCGGTCACATGATGGATAAATTTGAGAATTAATTTTTGCCAACATAGATTTAGAAAGGTGGGACCTGTGTACAATTTTGAACTGGATTAATCAGTGCTTTGCACAGAATGAAGATGTATGGATTCTTCTCAGAACCTTTGCCCAGTCAGTTGTGCTAATAACAATGTCGAGATCCTTCTCCCATGCTTCTTTGATTTTGGACGTAGAATAAGAATTTAAATGGGAGAATGATGCCAGAATCATCGAGATTCCCTTTTTCTTGGTAGGGTTAAAAGACATCAAACTATCAATTGCATTATTATAAGGTTTATCTGGGAACCCTGGGATGGAACTTGAGATGAAATGTCTTATCTGCAAATATCTAAAAAAAAGTTAGAGACCGGAAGATGATATTTTTGGGACAGTTGCTGGAATGAGGCAAACTTGTTCTCAATATAAAAGTCTCCAAAACTCATCAGCCCCTGTTGTCGCCACACATGGAAGGTAGAATCCTGCATTGCGGGAGGAAAAAAGTTATTTGATGCTATTCGGCTTGATAGACTCATGTTATGGAGACCAAAATGCTTTCTATACTACATGTAAATTCTAACAGAATAAAAAACTATAGGGTTGTGGCGTGGCAGATTCTGTGATTGAGAAATGGAAGTACCGACCACAGATGACAAGGATAAAGAACCATATGAAAGTTTCTCCATCTCCATCCATATTGGTCCTCCATCGTTAAAAGAGCAATATACCCAAAAGGACAAGCAATAAAGGTTGGCAGCCCAGTAATAATAACGGAAGTTAGGGAGAGCAAGACCACCATCGTGTTTTGCTTTTTGCAGGTATTCTTTCCGGAGACTAGGTTTTTTGCCATTCCAGATGAAGGATGATATTATAGAATCAAGTTTCTTAAAGTACGCGCTGGGAATGAGCACGGGAAGAGTCTGAAACAGATATAAATATTTGGGTAGCACCGACCTTTTTATCGCATTCACTCGTCCAACCAGTGAGAGTGGGAGAAATGACCATCTAGATAAGTCTTGTTGAGTTTTGAGTTGCAGTTCATAAATTTTTTTTTTAAACAGTTCCTGATAATTCTTGGTCACCCAGACACCTAAATACGTAAAGCCTTGCTCAGATATCTTAAATGGTACAGAGAGATTTTGCAGTGACGCCTTGGTCAGATTTAATGGAAGGAGCTCAGTTTTATGTAAATTTAATTTATAACCGGAAATCTCACCAAATTTAGAGAAAAGCTCTAAGGCATAATTAATCGCTGTTTCGGCTTTGGAGATATAGAGCAGCCGTCATCTTGAAGCAGTAGACTTTAACCTAAGTAACTTTTTATCTAAAATGCGCCTAAATCGGCAAACCTTAACTCTATCTTTAAATGATGAAAACGTTTTAAAACTTACACATGTCGAAAATAGACAGAAGGGAACTAATGCAATAACGGGAGCAATTTTAACAACTTTAACGGTTGATTCACAATATTAAATGACTTACACACATAGCAAAGGTTACTATCTAGTTATCGCAATACCCCTGTGTCTAGATAAGTTTAAGGTAAAGAATTGGGCTAAGGCCAATTGTCCCAAAAAACCTCACATTGTGTGACCTTTTTTTTTTTTTTTTGTGGTTTGTTTTGTTTTTTTGAACATTCATGAAAATCATCATCAGTTACTTTGCCAAGTAATTTAATTACTCGTACATTCAGGTAACTGAGTTACTAACGCAATTACTTTTTGGGAGTAATTTAAGTAATTTATAACTGTAATTAATTACTTTTTTAAAGTAACATTAACAACACTGGTATTGGCATCTTCATTTGAAAATCCCATATCGGTCGACCTCTACTCGACAGCACCCACTCTTTCAGCTCCTATATTAATAGCGTCACCAAATCAGCCTAATTCCATCTTCACAATATTTCTCGTCTCCGCCCTTCTCTTACCCACCACACCGCTGCTACTCTTATCTGCAGTCTAGTCACCTACTGGATTGACTATTGCATTACACTCCTCTTTGGTCTCCCAAATAAATCCCGCTAAAAACTGCAGTGCCTCCAAAACTCAGCAGCACGCCTCATCACACAAACCTCTACCACACACCACATCACCCTCAACCTCCGTAAACTCAGTTAGCTTCCTGTAAAACAAAGAATCAACTACCAGATCCACATCATCACTTTCAAAGCTCTTCACGGCCTGGCGCCATCTTGCATATCTGACCTCCTTTGCATCAACAATTCTCTCTAAACACTTCGCTCCTCGTCTACTCAAAACATATGTTCAAATGATCTTATCTAGTTTGATTCTCATTTTTGTTTTGTTCTCTGCCTTCTTAGTTTCTTATAACTTTAAGTGTGCCTTTAATAAAGTGCCTGTGACACAAAAAAGCGTGTTTATTTCACAATACACGCGGTATTTTATGCTCCTGAATGAAATGGACCACTTGGATGTGTGAAGAAGCGATCAATATATTTTTTCAATATTTTGAATCCCGCGCTGCGAAAATGACCGACTTCTGGCTTCGGTCTTGCATTGAGGAAGAGGGCGCTGTGACGTGAACGGTAGAAGGAGTCCTCTTCACTATACAGCCGTACTGTTGTATGAAAAGGACTAAGGATTCATCTGATTTTGCGGATTAATTCGTTTATTTTTTGCATCACTGCAGCCGTTAGGCTGCTGTAAAATCTTGCTGTACTTGAGGGAGAGGCGTGTGAGCCTTTTTGGGGTTTCAAAAGGTTCCCACTCACCGGTGGATATTGGCCAAAACAAGCCCTACTACTGTGGGACCATGGGACTTACGAGGAAGTGAGTAAACATTGTGTTTTGTATTATGTCAAATACTGGGATCATTTTGATATGTAGGTGGCTTGCATTTTGTGGCTGACATGCTCCTTGTCCCCTCGGCTGACGATCGGCCGGCGGCTTGTCGCACATCCCCCCGCCGGGAGAGCACTATACTCGGCTTATTGCCCTGTTCATGTGCCTGTTGTTCTGTCAAATTTTCCAACCAATTAGAAATTGCAACTTTGTGTTAAAAATAGCCGCGAATACAGCGATTACAAAGTAAACACTACAAACTTTCTTTAAATAAAGGACTATCTACGTTTGATCATGGATGGGCATGTAAAAAGCTCTCCTCATACACATATTGTCATGTTAGCTGCATAACAACTGCAGCCGCCCTCCTCCACTGAGTCTCTCGATGTTTACGACTTCGCCGTGTAGTAAAGAATTATTTTGCCATATTCATGTTAACCATTTGGCAGCTACACGATCCTCTGATGTCGGCCAGTTTGTCTGGCGATCATTGTCCAGCGGCTTTCCCGCAAACGGGCCTTCTGCCCTCAGCAGGTGAACGACGAGCTCTAACTTGTTTGTCGCCGGGTGGGTTGCCGATCAACGAAGACAATCGACAACCCAGTCGTCATGTGAAATGCTCCAGGCTAGTTACTGTATGTGTGAGTTTCCGCTTCGAAGACTTTGAAACATCACTGGGTTCGGGTTAGCATGTCGGCTAGCTGTCACGCCTTTTGGTTTGTTTACATTCTCCAAAGCCGGGAAAGGGAAATGACGTAAGCCCGATTTAGGTGGCATAAAATATCGTTCGGGAGGTGCGACAGTAAAAGTGAAGTCGACGGTTTTGACCATTATGGAGTAATTTTGCCATGTCGTCCTGAATAAATGCATTTTTATTATTTCATATTCCATTTAGCATAAGACTGTTATTTGTCATGACCATGCCATTTATTTAGCTACTGGGGAAAAATACTTGGATAAACAGAATATCCTGTAAAAATATTGGAGTAGAGAGACTGAAACAATGACATTTTGTGGCTGTCTTCGTCGCGTCTTCCTCGTTCTGAATAATTCCCCCTGAATGGGCTGCATACTAAATCAGATGAAATCGTTACTCTCCTGACGTCATCCACCTGTTGGGGACGCTAGAGCCCTATAATGGTAGGCGTGACAAACCGGCAGATTAAAAGACTGATTTCTCATCATTTGTGCTTTGCTAAATTGTTGTATATAGTCAAATCGTTCACTAATTCACATAATAATGATATGTAAGACTTTTCTCCTGCTGTACGCACTTTAAATCTGTGATTTGTCTATTTTAATTTTGATTACTTGTACAGTGTCCTTTGGTGTTTTGAAAGGCACCTGAAATAAAATGTATTGTTATCTTCATGAAGTTTAATTTGTTTACGATTTTTCAATAATCATGGGTTTGCGCAGTAGTAGCTCAATAATTCAGTAATATATTGTAGTTGTGCACGGCAGAATCATTGCTCAAAGTCCCTCCTAGTCAAAATATATTTTACGTCAATAGCACTGTAACATGATCATTCACTGCAAACATCCCCCATTTCAAACGGATTAGACATCTACTGCTGTCAATGGCAGCCAATCAGTTAAAATTTGCACAATGTTTTGTTTTATTTAGAAAAAACAAATGATAAAATACTGCACGCAAAATAAGTTTTTATTCAAAATATTTTTTTAAATAAATTCAATTGAAAATTGTAAGAAAAATTATAATTTACTGTTTTTTTTCTTTATTTGAAATTTGCTTTTAAATTAAATAAATAAATAAATAAAAAACTTAAAAAGATAAATACATAAGCGAATTGCTATGATTGGAAATCTCATAAAGAGGATATGGTAATTTTGGGTGCAACAATGTCTCTAAAAAATCCATCAACCATCAAAATGGTTGTCAATGACCTTAATTTTCAGACTATAAGTTGCGCTTGACTATAAGTCGCATCAATAAGATCCAGGGTTCAATGCTGGGGAATAAAATAATGGGTTATAGTCCGAAAATGATGACAATTTGATTATTGTTTAGTCAATTCACCATGGCAGTGACGTAATTATTGTAGTAGTGCAATATTGCAGTAAAATTATTGACTGATGAAGTACTGTAGTGTAGTGTAGTGTAGTGTAGTGTAGTGTAGGTTTTGTAGAACAGGGGTCCCCAAGTTTTTTTTGCACCACGGACCGGTGTGAATGTGTGGCAGAAAAGTAGAGAAAATATTAAATAACAGGACGGGGCTGAAAAAAAATGTTAAGCATATGTTCAATCAGTAAGAGGCCTGAGCTTGCTTCATTGAGACAAGATAGTCCCATCTAAGCGTGATGGGAGGTCAGCAAAAATGGCAAATAACCTTGGTCGTAGACATAATAAATTCTCTGGTCGTGAAAGGTTTCTTGGCTTTAGCAATACAGTTCACCAAGAGGTAAGATGCTCTCAGTGCTTTCGCTGTCATTGATGTGGTGGTCCTAAGTAATCGTTTCTGTCCTTCGTGCTCGCTCTTTTTTCTTTCAATAAATTCCAAAAGTAATCTCAGGGTGCTCAGTCTGATGTACCAAAGCAGCTTTGACGGCTTCATTGCCTCTTTTGCTTGCTTTTGGCCACATCTTATGCAGAGCAGACTTCTTGGCAATTAAGAGTCACTTGTTGTGACAAACCCATATTTTATGTAGGATTCTGGGTATCGCCTGTTAAAAGAAGTTGTCGTTTCTTTTGAAGTTGTAGGCTCCTCTTCTGGCTCGTCAGGTGGCCTCTTCTCCATTAAAAAAAAGCTGTCCAAAGACGTCTGGTTTTCAGTCATCTTCGCTAGCATGTGGGTTTATTATTCCAGGAACAAATATGATGCGGTTATGTCATTATCAAGGACAAGCACACATAGATGTAAAAAAAAAAAAAAAAAAATAGATGATACATTATAGCTCCCATGGATTTCTATGACAACATTCTATCCAGTTTTATTATTATATGTATAGAGTAGAAAGGCATATTGGTATGTCAAGGGGCACAGACTAAAGTAAATTTAAATTTACTATTTCTGTGTGGCCCGAACCGCTAACGGTCCCCAGCCCGGCAGTTGGGGATCTCTAGTGTAGAACATGAAAGGTGGTGCACCCCCATCTGGAGAGTGAGCGTGTTTTTCCTGATTCGCCCTCAGGACAAAATCATTGAGTTGCATCGGAGTCATTCATTGCATTCAGGGGACCCCCGGGAGTGACCACTACTTGATGGAAACAACTGCATCTCGCTCGGGGAAAAAAAAATCTTCCTTGCTCCTTCCTTCCTAACCTTTTCTGTCTTCTTGCCTCTTTGTGTGTGTTTGCTGGAGGCAATTAGACGCTTCCCAGAGCAAAGAGAGGAAGAGCGGAAGAGCCACCCGCTCAAGCTCCTCGTCTTTCGTGTCCCTCCCTCTCAGGACCCAGCCGAGTCTGTCGCTTGCAGGATATATCGACTGGAACCTAATTAGACCGCGTCGGATCCCCTGTAGTGCAGCCGCGTACTAGTGAAGTCGTCTGCTGTAGTGGCGCAACTCGTGGTGAAAGTGGAGTCATCTACTCTGGTGGAGGGATGCTTAAGTCAAGTCGGGCCACTACGATAAATCGACTAATTGATGATCAAATTGATGGACTAATTTCATATTTGGTGAATTTTTGGGAGTCATTGTTGATTTAAAAAGTGTCCAAATCCTCATTTTATGCTTTCCAACAGTGAAAATTATTTTATTTTATTTTTTTGTGGTAAATATTCATGCGTATATTTTTTAAAACATTATTATAGACTATTATTTTAAAACATTTTTTGAATTTAAAGAAAAAGAAGACTCCATCCCCTTCCTACGTGCTTGCCCGCACGCCCACCCATCAACTATATTCTTTATTTAACAAAAAATTATAAAAGATATTCTAAGAATAAAAACAATATTTATTTCCATTTTTTGTGAATATTGTCTCACAAATACATATACATAATGTACAGTATATATACACATACAAAATGTTTCAAAATCTTACACACATACAGTGGCGCAAATAAAGTAAGTCGTCAACCACCAATTGTGCAAGTTCTACTTGAAAAGATTAGAGAGGCCTGTAATTGTCAACATGGGTAAACCTCAACCATGAGAGACAAAATGTGGGAAAAAAAAAAAACAGAAAATAACCTTGTTTGATTTTTAAAGAATTTATTTCCAAATTAGAGTGGAAAATAAGTATTTGGTCACCTACAAACAAGCAAGATTTCTGGCTGTCAGAGGTCTAACTTCTTCTAACGAGGCTCCACTCGTTACCTGTATAAATGGCACCTGTTTTAACTCATTATCGGTATAAAAGACACCTGTCCACAGTCAGTCACACTCCAAACTCCACTATGGCCAAGACCAAAGAGCTGTTGAATGACACCAGAGACAAAATTGTAGACCTGCACCAGGCTGGGAAGACTGAATCTGCAATAGGTAAAACGCTTGGTGTAAAGAAATCAACTGTAGAAGCAATTATAAAATGGAAGACATACAAGACCACTGATAATCTCGCTCTATATGGGGCTCCATGGAAGATCTCTCCCCGTGGCGTCAAAATGATTACAAGAACGGTGAGCAAAAATCCCAGAACCACACGGGGGGACCGAGTGAATGACCTACAGAGAGCTGGGACCACAGTAACAAAGGCTACTATCAGTAACACAATGCGCCGCCAGGGACTCAAATCCTGCACTGCCAGACGTGTCCCCCTGCTGAAGAAAGTACATGTCCAGGCCTGTCTGCGGTTCGATAGAGAGCATTTGGATGATCCAGAAGAGGACTGGGAGAATGTGTTATGGTCAGATGAAACCAAAATAGATTTTTTTGGGTAGAAACTAAGGTTCTCATGTTTGGAGGAGAAATAATACTGAATTGCATCCGAAGAGCACCATACCTACTGTGAAGCATCGGGGTGGAAACATCATGCTTCAGGGCTGTTTTTCTGCAAAGGGACCAGGACGACTGATCCGTGTAAAGGAAAGAATGAATGGGGCCATGTATCGAGAGATTTTGAGTGAAAATCTCCTTCCATCAGCAAGGGAATTGAAGATGAGACGTGGCTGGGTCTTTCGGCATGACAATGATCCCAAACACACAGCCAGGGCAACAAAGGAGCGGCTTCGTAAGAAGTATTTCAAGGTGCTGGAGTTGCCTAGCCAGTCTCCAGATCTCAACCCCATAGAAAATCTGTGGAGGGAGTTGAAAGTCCGTGTTGCCCAACGACAGCCCCAAAACATCACTGCTCTAGAGGAGATCTGCATGGAGGAATGGGCCAAAATACCAGCAACAGTGTGTGAAAAGCTTGTGAAGAGTTCCAGAAAACGTTTGGCCTCCGTTATTGCCAACAAAAGGTACATAACAAAGTATTGAGGAGATACATATATATATATATATATATTCATAATATAAATAGGAAAAAACAGTCAACATCCTATTCTTGTGAGTATTGGCTACTATTGATGGTGATGGCTCAAGGGGTGGGAGTAAATAAGGTTCACTTCTTTTCCTTGAATATTTTTTTCCCCTTTTTTATCTTGTTTATTCTATTATTGTTAGTGATTATTGTCACTTATGTTTTGAAATATTGTTTTTAAATATTTGAAAAACCATGTTCATCACAATAGATGCCTAATTCATTTGAAATGTGAGGGCTGGCAGTGCAATTTGATGTTTCATTCCCATTGATGGTGATAGACGTCCAATCCATTTAGACTTGGAGGCTGGCAGCCAATTAATGAGTTTAGCAAATAACATTAAATTTGTTCAAAGAGTATGAAGATTGATGCTTCCTTAGGTTGACCATCCTAAGTGTTCATATGTGGTCACGTGAACGTAAATCATGTGCATGAAATTAATTGTTTTCCGCTTAATTTAATTTTTAAATTTCTGCACCCGTCAACCGAGGACTACAGAAATAAGAGATTACCTGTTTTTTCAGATGTGGAATTTGAATAATGTGCTAATTTCCAAAACCTTGAAACATGCATTGAACCATGTATTAGTTCAGTGGAATGATCAGTCACTATCTTGTACGAACATCACCTGACTGCACACTCACGTCGGGACGCCCGCCGCATCCCCCTGTTAGTGACAACCACGTGTGATTTTCTTCCAAAGTCTGCTGTCAATCCTCTGGAGGCAGCTGGCGCTGGTTCGCTTTCATTTGCAGACAGCGGCGAACACCCGCATCAAGGCACTCTTAATACCGTGACACGCACGCATGCAGGCGGCCTACTTTGCATCTTGATGCAACTTTGGTGGCAATCAAGACGTTAGGGAAGACAAGTGACTCCAAATACAATTGCCCTTCATTCATTTAGGGGAGTTTTAACTCTTTCAATGTCATTGACGATGATAGACGTCCAATCAATGGCGGACTTGGCAATTTTGGGGCCTAAGGCGAACATATCCTGCCCTCTTCATGGGTCAGGGGTTGAAAAGGTGAGAAGGGTGTGGACGAAATATGTTCTGGTACACTAGGGCTGTCCTAAACGACAAATTTTCTCCTGATTAGTCAGCCGACTAGTTTTACGATTAATCGACTAATCTAATAATTTTCTTTTTTTTTTTTTACTAATTTAGCAATGAAATTTTTGTTGACGTTTATTAATTCACAAAACTATTTTGGAACACTTAAATTCTTTATTAAAGTACAAATAATCATGTAAATAACAATAATTATTCTCAAATAAACAATGAGGTTAAATGCTGATAGCATTTACTAGTGCGAAAGAATGGAAAGTAAACAGATTCAGAACACTGACTTTGCCTTTCCAACATTATTCAAAACGATTCTTAAAAATAAATTCTAGCAATATTATTATAGTATCCTACTATATATAATATTTGTATAATAATTATTCATTGCCAATCATATTTGTCATGAAGAGTGCCATTTGAAAGCTATTCTTAGTGTAGAATCTGTATTATGTAGTATTTACTCAACATAGTATAATAGTGTTATTGTATGACTGATTGGAACTGTACTACATTGTTTCGCCACAGGGTGTGCTGTCGTGTATTTTATGTTCCGTGTGAAGAAGAAGAAGAAAGTTAAGAGGCAATTAGAGGCCTGTTCTCAACTTCTCCTCCACTGCACTTTGGCTCTCATGGAGAGCACGTTCGCTCATGTGTTCGAAATAAACGATAGCCGACGTGCAAAGTAGCAAGTGAGCTGTAAAAATAGCGAGCTTAGTGGCGTGAAAACCGCGGGAGAGCTAAGTGAAGCTAACGAACAGCTAAGCAATGCTAAACGGCGCTAAATGAAGCTAAGTGACTGATACTCAGTCCGTTGTCATGGAACAGTCCATTGTAGTCTGTGTGTGTGTGTGTGGGGGGGGGGATAATATAAATGCAGCATTCAAATGGCTTTCTTTTTTTGTTTTGTTATTTGTTTGGTATGCTGACATAATTATAAATGATGAATAGTTGGGGGTGCTGCTGGCTCCGTTGGCCCAAGCCGTTGCTCGTTGGGGTAAGGGCAGCTGGTTGGAGGCCCCCTACTGGTTTGGGGCCTAAGGGGATCGTCTACTAGTAGATCCGCCTATGCGTCCAATCATGTGGTGCTTTTCATCCTTCTGTGAATTTAAAGAAGTTTCTTACAAGTAGACATCAGATCCATTTGAAGTTGGAGGGTTTGCAGCAAATGAATATTCGTTTATTCAGCCCTCTCATTTCAAATGGATTGGACATTGTAGATACTGTATATATTTCCATTTATTCACACAAATACATATGTTTATTTCATGTTGTACATGATCTTCTCATAGCTGTGTTATCTACAGTACAAGGGCTTTTGCTTCCATTGTTTTGTCTAGGTACTAGGCTGCTGTCTTTTTTTTTTTTTTTTTACCTCGCCACGGTTCGTGGAAGACGACAAACATAAACGGTATGCTGTCCGAGATTAGGGGCACTTCTTCTGGGGTCACCTCGTGGTGTTTTGGGAGATGTGTCCTGATCAGCTTTAAATTAATTTTTCCTTAATAAATGTATATATCTTAGGTGATTGTTGCTTTCTTTCTATTCCTGAATTGTGTGTCATCATCGCCTGTTAGTTAAGAAAATTAAATAACTTGTAAAAAGAAAAAAATTGACTTTTTCTTTAACATCAAGTGCTGTCAATGGCAGTGAATGGGTTAAGTTGTTGACTGTGCTCGCAGTGCAACAGTTAGGTAGCAATGCAAAAGTTAACTGATTTTGGTGTGCACAGGTGTCGAACTCGCCACCTGGGAACCAGAACCCGCCTGCCACGTCATTTTATGTTGCCAGCAAAAGTAAATAATGTGCGTCGGCTTCATGTTGATAGCTTAAACAAAATTTAAATCTAATTTCTGTACTTCTAAATGAAAGACTGAGGACTGCAGAAATAAGAGATTAACTGTTTTTTTTTTTCCTTTTTAATTTGTCTTTATACAATAAAGTAATAAT
The DNA here is from genome assembly GCF_030265065.1 of Corythoichthys intestinalis. NCBI lineage: Eukaryota > Metazoa > Chordata > Actinopteri > Syngnathiformes > Syngnathidae > Corythoichthys > Corythoichthys intestinalis. The sequence goes on from NC_080409.1 coordinate 28,283,646, forward strand.
AATAAATACATTAAAAAAAAAAAATTCCCCCCACTTTTTTCTAATAATGGAAAAAACATTAGTCAGTGTTAATGGCACTGAAACCTGAACTTTCCATGGCACCAATCCCAGTTCAAATGTATTTTAAGCCCATGGCTGTCATTGGCAGTGAATGAGTGAAGCAATGCTTCCCAGGTTTACATGTTGTAATAGTTTGCTACTTCCTGTTTTCTTTGGCATGACAGGTCTCCAATGCGAACATTCGCGTTGCTTGTCTTCATTAATGTTCGGCGCTTTTATGGAATTGTTACTTCCCTTTCTTTTTTTTAACCACTGGGAATTCAGATTCCCTTGAAAAGATATTTTCCACGACAAACTTGACATGGTGTAATATGGAACAGTCTCATTTCCTTTTATTTCTGGTGTAGTGTAACTATTCCCGAAGGGGACTTGAGCCTGTTCAAAGACAATAACTCTGCTCCATAATTTATACACAACGTGAGCGCTCGCAGTTGCTCATCTCCACCAGAAACACGCAGAGAAAAGAGCCATAAAACCCTGCAAAAAACATTGCTTCTGATCCAGAACTGCCCCATTTACGAAAAATGAAGAGATTTTGAAGTTTTGTCTTTTTAGCTACATTTAATTGGTGTCTGTACTTTTTGAAAAATGGTCCAAAAATATTCATTAACAGAAATAAAAAAATGAATGTACCTTCAATCAATGGGTTTAAAATACCCCCCCCCCCCCCCAAAGACAGGGTTTTTTTTTTTTTTTAACCTATCCTGTTCGGCTGCTTGACACAGAGAGTGGAAGTCTGAGTGTCCGATTGGTCTGAACAGTTTTAATGTATTACATGGGAGTATGACATACTCCTATTGTGGTCATTCAACGTGCTTTGTTTATTAGGAGAAAGCAGACAACTGGAAGGGGTCATGGGGAGACAGAAGAAAACAGAAGAGAGAGACAGAAGAAGCACAAACAACAAGAAATACATTAAACGCCTAAACTAGCTATGAATATGTTGATGCTGTCGTTAGCTTGTTCTATTTCCGGTTGACACCGCGTGGGGGGCCTGATAACAAAGGAGAAAGAGGAGGGGGGGAGTCAGAAAGATAAGTGATTGGGGGAGTGGAGTATTTGTGTGAATCCCTTGTGAGTGTATGTTGGCATCCTATTCTATTCTGCCTGATCGCTAATCTTGAAACCGAGTTTTTCTACTTGAGTGTGTCTAATTGCACCGAGTCATGTGTGAATCCCTTCAGACATGTGATTTTCCTGCAGATGAGTGGAAATGATGCTTGGGAACCACCCCAGGGCCACTGCCCTTAGCCAGTCCGGGAGGGCGAACCAGTGCCAGAGCCAAGCAAGGGGGGCGCTGTCATCCCCCGGGATCCACGGTGGTCCCCTGGACCATCTGCATCCCCATCAACCGTCCTTCAAAGATGGGATGCAACCGTGATGTCACCTCCCAGACAGGTTTTTTTTTTTTTCTTTCTTTTAACTTAAAATCCGACAACCCGAACCATGATGCTTACCCCAGTATGACAAACCAAGCCAGAGAATTCTAAATTAAACCCTACCACGCCAAATATGATGAACCACTAATTGTACATGACAAAGACTAAATGACAAAAACAAAGATCCCTACCACCATCAAAGCAGACCTGTGCCGCCCATAAGGCGAACTAAGTAACCGCCTAAGTGCGCACCAGCGTCCAAAAGGGCGTCAAGAAAAATATTCAAATAATATTTGATGATAGCAGTATTCAAAAATTTATACAAAACAATAAAACAAAAGAACAACAAAACCGTTCATAATAAGTCTTTAAATAATAATGAAATGATTTTTCTAGTGTGCCTTCTGCCCGTTTCACTTTTTCCTGTGATGCGATAATTTCACAACAGACCCTAGTCTTACTCACCACCCAGCAGACCAGCGAGCTACCTGAAGGTGCTATTTTTAGCCTCCGCAATTGAGCGACGTTATGGTGACAAGTCAACTTCATGAAAAGACAAAAGCCCTCCAGGTCAGAAGAAAAAGAAGAGAGCTGAGACGTGAAGTAAAACAGAGGTTTGTTGTGTTGATTTTTTTCAACAGCATAAGCACGTAGACTTAGCGCAACTGCAAGCTAGCGGTTATTTACATACAGTTTACATGACTTAGTGTTAAAGCAAAATTATACTTTATCATTAGCCAGGCTGTTGTTTTAGAAATATTTTCAGTATTCAGCCAGCTGTGGATTAGTTTCAGTTAAATTTACTCCCCCTCCAATTTCAGATAAATTTGGACAAAGTGTTTGTGAGACCAAAATTGTCTTGCCTATTTTCATGTGATGGGAACCACTTTTACCTTGTGTTAAATTGTGCTTTTCAAATAAATTTGCGTTGCCTAAAAGTGCCAAGGTTAATTAAATAAACACACCATTAAATATGCAATTAATAATTTCAAAGTTCTGTGGTATAGGGGACTAAAAGTGCCACGGATTTAAATGCCAATATTTGTTATTAAATGTTATCAATTCATTAAAATGGCGATCACGTTCATGTAAAAACATACAGTATTCAATTTATTTATTTATTTATTTTGCAATCATTTATTATTTAATTCATTATTATTGGATAGTCCTGTGTAGTTGACGTGCTTCAAGAATTTATTTTCTTTTAACTACGCCCATCAAAGACAGCGGCCGGATCCAATAGACAGGTAGAGTAGGCTGCAAGAATTTAGGCGCTATTATGTCATGCTGGTTTCACAATCAACAGCTACTGTACTTGACTAATATAATGTAACATTCCACTTTCTTCTCTTTGTAGATGCTCTTCTGAAATATTTTCCTTCCACCTCTGTACATCCTGGGCCATCTTTTACAGCAAACTTATCCACATCGGCACCAAGTCCAAGCCCACCAAGGCCAGGTAATCATTTTAAAGTGTTCTGTGTGTCTTTATATAGGTTTGGGCGGGTGGGTGTTAATCATATTGTAATAACAATTGTAATTTATTTAATGCATTTGTTTTTGAAGTGTTTTTTTAGCGGTGCTTTTGAATAGTTATTACAGCATTTTTTTATTTTATTATTTTCTGCACTTGTTCGTTGTCTTGTTTTATATAATAAATTACAAGGAGATAATGTGCTTTTTCAGTGTGAGTGATTAAATATATGTGGTGAAAAGGGGAGGGGGACAAATGTGTTACCTATGGCACCAAATTGGTCAGGAACGGCCCTGCATCAAAGCAAAAAGTAATGCCATGCAAAAATAAACAGAAACTAACTGAACTATGAATGAATGAATGAATGAATAAATTTATTGTCATCGTCATCATCATAATAATCATTGACAGTTTCAGAGTGTGGAATTTGCCCGAAAAAAAGACGATGATAGACAAAGGAAAGACGGGAAAAAGCAAATGCTTATCGATACCCGTCCCCCAACAGCCCGGGACGCACAATCAAGCATGTTTGTGTTACAGTCCAGTTATTATCAGTTTTTTTTGTTATTTTCTTTTTTTTAACTCAAATATCATTCAAAAGTCATTGATTGCCATGGAATTTCACATATTGTCAATTTCAGTGGGCTCATTGTATCAGTTGATGTCCAAGTTGGTGTAGGGAGGGATAGCCGGGGGTATCATGGAGGCCCACGTCTGCTGTATCCGCTTCAGAAGATTAGTCATCATCCTCCCTTGCCCGGTTCCCGCGAGCGAGCCTTTCATGATCCCGGAGCTCCGTGATGATTTTTGTGGCATATTGGCCTCCATTTCCCCCAGGCATCCTCCACATAACCAGACGTGAAGGTGTTGGCCGGACATGGCCGTTGGCTTGGTGTAGGTCTCATTGTAGAAAATATTTTGTCCAGAGAGCTGAGTGTCCAGTCCATAAGCTCCATCTTACAGCAGGTTAGACACAGCACTCGCGTTGCAATGGATCTTCAATCCTAGTTGACATGTCATGTAGGATATCAAACTTAAGCACATCATTTGATAGGAGCGTGCTTTTCAGGAGCTCAGAAATGTGCGTCTGTACACTCAGAGCGGTTAGAGCACAATACTATACCTTAACTAGCCGAACCACTGCAGACGAATCATACTATGACTGAACCATGCAACCAGGCCTGTCACAATAAGCTTTTGTCGTATCATAAATTTTCCCCAGAAATTATCATGATAAACGATTTTTTTTTTCCAGCTGGCATATTAGAATTTATGAATTACAAATGCAATTTCTGCAGAAATTGCATGGTGCCGCTTTGTTTTCCCATGGATCATAACCTGTAGATTTTTTTAACTTCCTTTTTAATTTTGGGGCAGTTTAGGTTCACTTTCTTGTTGACTCTTTGCCTGCCGTTGACATCGCTAGATGTCCGATCCATTTGGACTAAAGTGGGGGGACTGAACATTCATTAGTTCGCCCGTCCCAGTCAAAATGAATTAGATGTCTAGCGTAATCAGTAGCACTGAACGATGAGCATTTACAAAAAGTCCTCTAAGTCTAAATGAATTGGATTTCTACCGTCGTTAATGGCAGGCAATTAGGAGCACTGGAAGTCACTCACTGCAGAGTGGAGGAACGTTTGTAGATTTTCCCATCCAAAAACAGTCGCTTCGGAGCAAATTTGTCGTGCTTGAGAGTTTTCTTCATACAAAGAGTGCACAATGGCAGTACACACGCATGCTGGATAATTTACGTTCGGCCGGAATTGTACATTTTTGCCAAAAACTGGCTGATTTGCCATTGGAAATGAATGGGGCTTATTTTAGTTCAAGAACCCCATGTATTTGGCGCAACAGTCAACGTTATAGTCGAAATTTAAAGAGCGCCTGTATGTGAATTTTTGGAGTGTTTAAAAGTTGGAATGGTGTGAATTGTTCTAAGCATGTCGAAAGAAAAAAATATTAATTTTATATGGAGGGATAGTTTTAATTGCAAAACATCCCCCACAATTAGTCATCACGGAAAGGTGACAGTTGTGAAAAATTAATATTTTGCAATTCGATGAGCCATCTACCGAATACATTAAATAGCATTCACTAGTGTAATGATACAATTTTTTGGTTCAAATGCTGTACCGACACTGTAGTACAAAATAGCTTTTTTTTTCTTTTTCCCCACTTACAACATATCACTTGCCTGAATAAAAAAGTCTGTTGTCATGGTCTTCATCTGTAAACTAAAATTCGAATTGCTTTGCTTCATTTCATATTCTCATGGGTACTATCAGATCAACTAGAACTAGAAATTAGTTCCCTCCGATGCTTTGGGTGCGCTGACGGCTAGGCCGTCAGCTCGAGCTTATGACCAAGCGGTTAGTGTTTCCGTCTGCCGAGTCGTTGCGTCATGCGGTGCGAGTTAGAATCCTGACCTGAATGAGGGGGATCGGAACGCAGGGCGGCGCGGACACACCGGTTATAGTGGTGCCGTGACCCGGATCGGCAGCGAAGGTTTTCGGGGGGGTGAGTGTGACAGGTAGATGCAGGTCCGCGTGTGTGAAACGGTGCATGGAAAACCTTCCCTCTGATGCCTTCATGTGGGTGTGCTGGCGGTTAGGCCGTCAGCTCGAGCTTATGGCCTAGCGGTTAGTGTTTCCACCTGCCGAGTAGTCGCGTCATGCGTGGTGGGTTCGAGTCTTGACCTGAGCGAGGTGGGACCGGAACGCGGTTGGTGCGGCGTGGACACACCGGTTACACCAGCACCTGATGCCACGAAACAAGCGTGTGGTAAAAAGACCCCGTAATCAGGAACCAAAATGTTTGTTTTATTGGCTCTGATTACTACCAGTTAAGTTGGTAACGTTACCAAATAAGCAGTATGTTCTGGTTCCCAACCCTATATACCAGAAAAACTTGTTTTTTTCATTTCCTTCTTCTTCTTTGATTTTAACTAAATCTTGATGAGTATGTACTGTACTGTATGGTGTCCACGCATTATTTGTTAGTACGTGCCGTACTATACCAGAATTTTTGTGCCATATCGGGCTCCTTCCATTACTAGTATCGGTACAACACTAGTATCCATGACCAACTCTACCACCCTGCAATGAAACAAACATAGTACGAGAAACTGAACTGTAAACACCCGACCTGAAGCATTCCATAGCAAACCTAAGCATATCATGTACGTAGGTCACCTTCTGTCTCCTCCCAAACCATTTTTGTTCCTTACACCAATCCAATTGTTTTATTGCCCCATCTAAGTTTTTCAAGATCCAAAGGTGGAAAAAAATCCGCAAAGCCTCTGTGGTAGACGTGTGCATCTTTTTTGTCCCGATGTGTTTTATAGCACCGCAGAGGATCGATAGCGAGGCAGTGCAGGTAATAGCTCGCCGGCTCTATTAGACGGACGGCGTCGTATTGAAAGAGAGGCATTCAAGAGCGTCTGGATGATAAAGATCCAGAGCTGCCTGGCAATTTACACACGCCTGCTGTTGACAAACGTATGTCATTACATTGCGCTATGACACGCTCAGGAACAACTGCAAGTTAAACTGTGCTCACATGCACCAAGTGTACAACGATTAGGAAAACAAAACATGAATACAATTTTAAGTAGTTTTCTTGTTAAATTACAACTTGGGTTGGCAGAATGATTCGAACAATCGGCAACTAACCTATGATCAAATGAATCGACAACCAACTATTTTGGAAGTGGATGAATTGTTTCGAGACAAACTGTGGCCACTCAGTAACTTTGCCATATTACTAATGCCATAATTATAACACTGAAACTAACTAACCTAAACTTTTTTTTTAAAAAATAAATTAATAACTTGTCTTTTGAGAAGTAAATTTTGACTGTTTTCGTGTTTTTCTTCCCCCAACTTTACGCTCATAAAATTATCAATTTTTTTTCTCTTGAAGTACAGAACTTTTAATAAATACAAATTATATTCGATGTGATGATTCTGTAGTTTATTTAGATTATTTCAAATTTGAAGAATTGTTAAAATGTCAAAATGATTGGAAAATCCTAAGTAAGCATAGTGGCAAGCGTCCATCTGTTTTTATGATCCAATCGCAAGCACTTAGTTGGCTAATGACACGTTCATTTGGTCCAATTAAATTCATCACTTTCAGGGCGAGGGCCGTCATTTTGCGCTCGTTAGCCGACATCCTCAGGCAGAGCCGTCTCTGTCGTTGACCTCCGGCTGCTTGCCTTTTTCCTCCTCCCCCCTCCATCATTACACATCCTCGGGGCAGGCGGCTAGTCTTTGAACGGGAGATGAATGCGAGCTCATAGGGAGGAGTGCAAACAGTGTGGGAAGCACCCCAACAAAGAAGTTCATCTTTAGCATACACATGAATTTCACATGGAATCTGTTTTTAAGTTCTTTTAAACTTAAGCTATATGAAAAAAACCTATCAAAAGGATAATTATTTTTGCTTAGTTAAGTCAAGTCGTATTTATTAATGCAGCCCTTAATCTCAAAGGGCTCAAGGGTCTCAAAGAACTTCACTGGTTGACAGACAATTACAAGAGCCACTGATCTACTTTGCACTTCTTTTCCCGCATAAATTTGCTGTTTCTCCTGACATAAAATTAAATGTAAACTTAACATTTTTTTAATTGTAAAATTTTATTTTTAAATCTCTTACAGGAAATGTATTTAATAATGTTCTTAGCAATATTATAATATACATATATGTACCCGTATTTTGGTACAATATGTCGCTGTGAAGTATACAGTAAGTCTCTCAAACTTACTGTATATACAGTAAGTCGCACTGGACTATGTCGCATTTCTATGGGGATATTTGCTGGGATCTAATAAAATCCAAGAATAGACACTTCATCTTGAAAGGCAGTTGAAATCAATGTGGCGAGAGACGAGAACTAAGGATAGGTTCATACCGCAGGTCCTAATGCACAAATCCGATTTTTTCAAGTTTTTCCAACTCGAGTCAGGTGTTAACTTGACGGTCTAAACGGGACAGGTCACATAAAAGTGGACCATTGTAAATCCGATCTAGGTCACATTTGTGTGTGGTTAAAATCCGATCTGGGCCACATTTTTCTAGAATGTGGCTGCGGTCTGAACTGTCAAGTTCCCCGAATTGAAATTCATGCTGCAATTACGTTGGCAAAGAGCGAGAGGCACGGAGGACGGCAACGTTGGAGCTTCACATTAGCGTTAGCGCCTAGCTTAAACTCGGCTTTTTCGGAGGAAGTGGGCTTGACAAGTCAGGGAAAAATAAAATGGGGGTAGGGGGACAGAGGATTAGCCTGAAAATGCTGTTTTCTTTTGTGCTCCAAATGAGCAATATTTCAAGATTTCTTACAGGACCAAGAGTCAGAGTAAACTGTCCGTATATGTGTGCGTCATGCACACACAGTGCGTGCATGCTATAAATCCATATAAACTTTAAATATTAGACCAAAAGGGGATTATTTGTGCCTGTTATTTGTGTCCTCTTTTTGGAAATCAAAATCTGATTACCCTAGAATAACGTTGAACCAGCATTTGTTTTGATGCTCCTGCGCATGCGGGTCAGTTTGCACAGCGCATCTCGGACTGAGAATTAGTGCGCATGCGGGATATTTGAATTGCAGTTTGAACGGGCGCGCAAAAAAAAAAAAAAAAAAAATCTGATATTATAAAGAATCTGAATCGCTCCGACGTCTGCCAGTTTGGCTGGCCGATCCAGCCTGCTGGGTCCTATTCGCGTCCCCGCCGAGAATGCGCTTTCCTCGGGTCTCGCGGGGCGGGCAGTGGGCAGGAAGAAGGGTGTGTTTGGGATTATTATCTGTTTGTGGATTGGACAGGAGGATTCGGGAGTTACTGTTGTCAGGGCAACGAGGGTTGTGGATTTTGCCACCTCAGCGTCAAAGGGGCTCTTGGAGTCTTATCAGTTGGATATCTGGCGTTCTCCGGTGTTCCTTGTGTTGAGACAGAGCGTCCCACCATTTGTTCTGGACTGTCTGGGAGACATAATTGCGAGAGTTGGTGTGTCAGTCTTGCTCAATCAGTTGTATGACACACGAGCTGGGCATCCGTGAAAAGAACGCGTTATCTCTTATGCCCTATATTCTGCTTGTTTTCCTTAAACTATGGTATAAGTGCTATTTGTTTTATATTCGGTGTGTTAGATTAATACAAACAGATGGTGCCTACGAGAAAAGGTACTATCTCCATTTTTTATGAAAACATACGATTGTATATTAATAGGATGAAAATAAAAAATTAGCACAGTTAAAATAAATCAATTCCGGCCCCCAATAAAAGTTGATTTAAAAAAAAAAAAAAGAAAAAAATCATATAATAATTTCATTGTATTTAACTCATTGACTGCTACTGACAACAGTAGATGTCCAATTCTTTTAAACTGGGAGGGCTGACTCTGAATACTCGTTTTATCTTTTTAAAATTTTATTTTATAAATTTTATTTTTTAAGAAGTAAAAAAGTTGAAAAAACACATGCACATTTTAATGTTTTTTTTTTTTTTTTAATAATAATTCTTGTAACCATTTTAAAATTAAGAAATAAGAGAATACAGTATAAAGAGATTTTTAAAACTTTTTTTTTTTTTTTTTAATGTTTCAATTTACGTAAAAAATTAACTAGTGCTGTCAAATTTATCACGTTAACGGGCGGTAATTAATTTTTTAAATTAATCCCGTTAAAGTATTTGACGCATTTAACGCATGCGCGGAATGACCCGCTCATGCATTGCCTCAGATTACAATGACGCAGTTTTTTGCTCATTGAGAGCTAAGAGACAGAGAAAGGTGAGTGACACAGGCCTTCATTGGACCGCAGCGTTTATTGGCATAAGGTTAGGCAACTCCTTCACAACAAACATAAGTATCATTTAGTGAAAGCACAACAAAAATATTATTCCTATCGCTCAAAAAAATATATATTCACAAAAAGAAAAGCGCTTCAATCTGTACTAATGAGGCCCTATTCTCACACAGTTAAACAACAATGCAAAGAGAACTGGCATTCCCAATCAGAATAGCGATGCAAAATACATAAAAACTCACTCAGACTTTGGTCAAACTCTATTCAAACATTTTGTTTAGCTCAACAAATACACTGGATGGCAATATTTAGTCACAATATACAAACTATCAGAGGTCTCGTACGTTGTGAAGCTGGCACTCAAATGACGTGGATGGACCAGTAAACAGGGAACTACGGCATCAGTTGAGGGACAAAACACATCGCCATTGACACCTTGTGGTGTATTTCAGTCACTACCTTACGTGGTTAAAGACACTGTGGAAGAACGGCAGGAAGCCCTTTGTGACGTCACCACACAAGCTGTGATTAACTCGATTAAAAATTTTATTCGTTTGACAGCCCTAAAATTAACATTTCAAAATTAAATAGGGAAATATTTTGTGTTAACTCTCTAGATGCGCACCATCAATGGCAGCCAGTGAGTTCAATGTGTAAACTCTCATTTACCAATCAATAAGAGTATTGGTGACAGTAAAGATCCGCAGAGGAGCAGTTTGCCATGCGACGGACGTCTCTCTGGTGAAAACACTTTGGAAGGGGGAAAAAAAAAAATCATTTGTCACAGTCGTGGACTACGTTGGCGGGATAGAAACGGATGGCGGCGGCACGACAGATTGCACCGTTGTCGCTGTCGGCGTCAGCGTTGTCGTTGCAGGGGACTCTGCGGCCGTAAATTCCCCGGCCCACGGCGAGAGCCGGCGAGCTTTGCCTTTATCTGAGAATGATAAATTCGCTGAACTCGCGCCGTAGCGGAGGAACGGGAGGAGGAGAAGAGCGTCGAGGAACCTTGAGCTGATGGATGGCGGCCGGAATGACGTCGGGAGTGAGGAAGCTGTCCTCTGGCTGGAGAGTGCACACTTTGTTGACGTTCTTTATGGCCTTTCTTGTCAGGACTGCAACTCATCTTGTCTGCTTTTCAGGAACATTTGCATCCTTCCACTTTTCCGACTTCACGCGCTCTCTTTATATTGCGAACAAATCATCAAAAGTGGTTATTGGTGTGTCATGTTCCCAGGATGCATTGAGAGTTTGACAAATTAAACAACTGTTTTGAAAGAAAACAAATCTGCAGAATCCCTGTGTCTTTCAGGCCTGCACAGCAAACTTTATACTGCCTAGTAAAATTTTATTTGGATGCTGTATTGGTTAATGCTAGGGATGAGTGCGACTAGTCGTTAAATCGTTTAACCGCCTAATCATAATTAAACTTGATGTATTTTACTAGTTGTTTAAACGCAGCATCATGCATCTTGAGCCCCTTTCAGACATACACTTAACACCGGTTAAGTCCCGGGATTTAAATGGGCAGCCCTTATGTCTGAAAGCAATTTCCTGTGTCGGCTGATACAGACATTAACCGGGTCACGTCATATTATAATGTCTGGGACATGACCAGGACGTGGCATTCTTTAAAGGTTAATTCCCAGGTCACACTGCGAAGGCTGATGATGTAAATATCATGGTGGGATGGTCGTCATTTCTTCTTTCTTCGCAGCAAGACGGAAAGCGGTAAACAAATATTGCAGATGTCAACATTGCAAACTGAAAAGATGGCAAAATTAAACTGCAAACATAACGCAATTAATTTGCTACTGAACCTAAAGCCAAGGAAAAGACAGCCCATCGTCCATCTTTGGAAATGTGTGGTTTATTATGTTGCCAATGCCGACCAAAAATGACGTACTGTCTGAGTTATAAAATTCCGTCCCACACCCTCCACGCACAGAGAGCGCCGAGTCACTAACATGGGACAAATCTGAAAGTGTCCAACCCGGGTAATTCCCGGTATATCTCCCCATGTCTGAAAGCCATAACACGGGTAAATCCCGCTTCACATTACACGGGAATTTAGCGGAATATAAGTCTTAAAGGGTATGACAACACCTGGGGAAATGCTAATATTCCATCATTTATCCATAAACGCATGCCTTTTGGATTCATAGCATGCCACTTCATGTAATTACACATATCGCAACACTAAGAAAATGATAGAAATTTGGATCGATTGTCAAGCTAAAAGGACCCGCCCACGAGATCCCGGAAATCTAGCATATTGTGTGCGTGACGTCACTACAAGGAAACCTGGCCTGGAAAAGAAAAGGCTCAGTGCTTAGTACTGAATGGCGGCAATGATAGTGGACAATTTTGTTTCTAGCTGCAGCGACAAATCCGACGTAACGAACATTCTTCTAATGGTGACGAGGAGAGTTATGAACCTTTCTTTGGTGTTTTGGGTTATCAATTTTAGCCCAAACGAAAGCCAATCCAGCCTAAGGATCATTGAGAGGAGCAATCACACTGATGAAACACCGGCAACATCGTGTGGGAAACACCGAATGGTTTGTTTTGCATTTCTTTTTGTGAAGCTGATACACCGTGACCGCAAAATAATGTAATGTATAGAATAATTATCATTTATTGTGCTATCATAGGTTTTTGCTCTGCCAACGGACACATATACGAATGGGATTCGAGGATTTGTTCTATATATTTTACGAGCGATAATTTATACATGTGTCCAGTCCTATATCCAATGCGTGATATGTTTTTATTATAAAAGAGAACTCACTCTGGCCATTTCGAGCTTGGCTGCTCCGCTCCTTTGGTTAGCCTGGTGTGGTCTCATCAGAGCCAGTCGTCCTCTTTCTTGATATCTCGGGACATTTAGGTGGCTGCGCGTGTATGGTGGCTGCTTTCATCAGCAATTTCTTAGCAAAACCTGATTTCATTTGTCCTTAGTTCGAATAGCTTTCAGGTGTAAAATGCGCACCACACAAAACCGTGCCGGAGGCTGGGACTACAAAATTAGCCCTCTTAGCACGGACGAACTTTACTCATTGTCTGCGTAGTCGAGCTCTTTTTCTCGCGTTCGGGAACTCATGGGTACTACATTGCGACAAATGGCTATTTGTAGACCACATAGCATGACAGGTTTGAACCATTTTAGCGATTTTTTTTGGATAAAACATGAACGCAACTCTCTCGTCGATAAACAACAATTGCAACTGCCTCGACCTTTCGTTTCCTTGTTATGACGTCTCCGCCCCATTCGGCTGTTTCCGGAATACTTTCGGAAATGTTCGTAATTTTCGATCTGTTTTCGATAATTGCTCATGAATGCGATTTATTTTTTGGTTAACTTTATTAATATTTGTTATCTTGCCACATAACAGTTCTATTGATATCTCATAGCCCCTTAGTCCCCTTTAAAGGGGCTTTGGTCTTTGCACCTCTGCCTCTTTGTGTCCCTGGCTACTGAGCCTGTTTACAAACAGGTAGGAGGGGGCAGGGACACAAGTTTGGGAAAGCTATCTGTATATATAGCTATATGTATCAGATATGTATTTCTCTTTCAATTGTTTACCTTTATTCAGTTTTTGCTACATCAACAGTATTTAAAAAAACAACTTGTCCTGAATGTTTGGGCTAAAATAGCTTGTAAATACACAAAAAGTTTGCATTTTAAACTTTCTATTTAATATGTTTATTTAATTGCGAGTTTTCTTGCTTATAGACTAGTGGACTGGTCACAAATAAAATCCGAGACTAGACAGCAAGGAAATTAGTCAAAATTCCCATCCCTAATTTAAGCATTATAGAGGATTCTACTGAGACAAAAATTGCAGTGTATAACTGAAAATGGAAGGCTATCTGTGTGTTTTCGGGCATGGCTTAAAGAGACTTTTATATGCAGTGCAGAGATAATAAGGCTATTTTAAAGAAAACTGAAGAGTCTCCTGCGTCTTTTCAAGCATGTGTTCTTGAGACTTTTTAATCTGCGTTTGGTCATGATGGACAAAATCTGCCAATGAGTGTATTTGCCTTCAGGAGCAGATTTTTTTTTTTTTTTTTTTTTAAATCATTTAGGGTGCCACAGAGACAAATGTCTGTTCAAATAAAAATAGCGCACATCTTGTTTTTTTTCTGCCACGTGTCCTTGACTTTTTTTTTTTTTTTTTGGTAATGATAGGCAAACCTGCCAAATTCAATGTTTATAAGTGTATAGTGCTGGCCAAAAGTATTGGCACCCCTGCAATTCTGTCAGAAAATGCTCAATTTCTCCCAGAAAATGATTGCAACCACAAATGCTTTGGTAGTAATATCTTTATTTATTATGCTTGCAATGAAAAAAACACAAAAGAGAATGGAAACAAAAAATAAATCATTATCATTTTACACAAAACTCCAAAACTGGGCCGGACAAAAGTATTGGCACCCTTTCAAAAATCGTGTGATACTTCTCTAATTTGTGTAATTAACAGCACCCGTTACTTACCTGTGGCACAAAACAGGTGGTGGCAGTAACTAAATCACATTTGCAGCCAGTTAAAATGGATTAAAGTTGACTCAACCTCTGTCCTGTGTCCTTGTGTATATCGCATTGAGCATGGAGAAAAGAAAGAAGACCAAAGAACTGTCTGAGGACTTGAGAAGCAGAATTGTGAGGAAGCATCTCCAAAGACCTGAATGTTCCTGTGTCTACCATGTGCAGTGTCATCAAGTACAAAGCCCATGGCACTGTGACTAACCTCCCTAGATGTGGACGGCAAAGAAAAAATTGACGAGAGATTTCAATGAAATATTGTGCGGATGGTATATAAAGAACCTTGACTGACATCCAAACAAGTTCAAGGTGTCCTGCAGTCAGAGGGTAAACAGTGTCAACGCTTACTATCCGTCGGCCTCTGAATGAAAAGGGACTCTGGTAGGATACCCAGGAAGACACCACATCTGATTCAGAGACATAAAAAAGCCAGGCTGGAGATTGCCGAAATTTACCTGAGAAAGCCAAAAACATTTTGGAAGAATTTTTCCCTGGTCAGATGAGACAAAAATAGAGCTTTTTGGGAAAATGGTGTCAACCCGTAATATCCGTCGGCCTCTGAATGAAAAGGGACTCTGGTAGGATACCCAGGAAGACCTCACTTCTGACCCAAACACATAAAAAAGCTTACCTGAGAAAGCCAAAAACGGTTTGGAAGATTTTTCTCTGGTCAGATGAGACAAAAGTAGAGCTTTTTGGGAAAATGCATCAACATAGAGTTTACAGGGGGAAAAAATGAGGCCTTCAAAGAAAAGAACACGATCCCCACAGTCAAACATGGTGAAGGTTCCCTGATAGTTTAGGGTTGCTTTGCTGCCTCTGGCAGTGGACTGCTTGACCGTGCGCATGGCATTATGAAGTCGGAAGACTACCAACAAATTTTACAGCATAACGTAAGGCCCAGTGTGAGAAAGCTGGGTCTCCCTCAGAGGTCATGGGTCTTCCAGCAGGACAATGACCCAAAACACACTTCGAAAAGCACTAGAAAATGGTTTGAGAGAAAGAATGGGAGACTTCTGAAGTGGCCAACAATGAGTCCAGACCTGAATCCAATAGAACACCTGTGGAGAGATCTGAAAATGTCAGTTTGGAGAAGGCACCCTTCAAATCTTAAAGACCTGGAGCAGTTGGCCAAAGAATAATGGTCTAAAATCCCAGCAGAGTATTGTAAGAAACTCACTGATGGATACCGGAAGCGGTTGTTCAGTTATTTCGTCTAAAGTTTGTGCTGTCAAGTATTAGGCTGAGGCTACCAATACTTTTGTCTGGCCCATTTTTGAAGTTTTGTGTAAAATGATAATGATTTAATTTCATTTTTTTCATTGTCTTTTGTGTTTTTTCATTGCACGCAAAATAAATGAAGATAATACTACCAAAACATTTGTAATTGCAATCATTTTCTGGGAGAAATTGAGCATTATCAGACAGAATTGCAGGGGTGCCAATACTTTTGGCCAGCACTGTATCTGCTTTGAGGGGCTGACTTTTCAAATATTTCGGTTGCTACAGAGACAAAATGGCTGCTTCAACTCAAAATGGAGTACTTTCTGTGTGTTTTTTTTTCAGGCATGGGTTTATGATACTTCTTTGTGGGTTTAGTCACAATAGACAAACCTGCCAAATTCCATGTTAAAGTGTAACTGCTCTCGGGGGTTGAATTTAAAAAATGTTCATCTTTAAGTTGCAACACAGACAAAGTGGCAGCTTCAAACCAATATGAATGACTTTGTCTTTTAAGACGTGGTTTCTTTACTTTTTTGTGGGTGTTCCAATGATAGACATGCCAACCAAATTTCAGTTTGCAAAGTCAAGCTATATATTCAGCCTTCAGCGCAAAGATGACAGATTTGAAGGCGACTATTAGCGTTGTGCTGATAGCGCCATTTCACCGCGTCACTGTGCTGACAATAAACCGAGCTCCATTACGTCCAATAAAGTCAACACTTTGCCATCCATCACGACCAAACGTCTATTTTTAGGGGCAATAACAGTGAGATGATAAAACCACACGAGCAGAGCGGCGTTGAACATGGCCGCTGATTGGACGTAGAGGTCACGGAGGTGTCAAGGTTCTTTGCCGTGGCTTAATAATGGTGGGAAAGAGCGGGTGGAAAATAATATCTGACATTTATTTTGGGTTTTTATTTTATTTGTGAGTGCAGCTTCCTAAGAAAGAAATGAAGTGACCTAAAACAATTGTGAGTGCAGCTTCCTCAGAAAGAGATGAACTGACCTAAAACATCTGGAGCGATTGCACAACACCGATCCCTCCCAGTCAAAATGGTTTGGACGCCCATCGCCAGCGTCTAAAAGTGCAACAAAAAAAGTATTCTCATGTAAAAAAAGAAGCGACACTGTATTCATATTTATGCACAAACGTAAAGATATCTTATCTACTAGTACTTGTAAGTGGTATTAATCTGTAGGACTATATTAAACCAGCATCATGTAATTAATAATGACGCAATATGACTCAATGAATAATGATTACTTGAGTAATTTTATTTTGAAGTAACGCTACTCTTACTTGAATCAAATATTGGGCTACTCGTCTCTTGCTATAATTTGGTGTCTCGCCATCTAATAGGTCTTGCAATCATGAAGACCATCAATACATTTGCTGGAATGTATGAAATATCTTGATACTGTATTTTCCTGGAACCTTCCATTTTGCTCAACCCAAACAGGCTTAGCACTTAAGTATATCAAGCTGTCACATGTCAAAGTTGAGGGTGGAGGGGAAAGAGGATCCTTTGATGCAGAGGCTCTAAAAGGTTGCGTCGAGTTCAAATTGCGCAGACTATAATTTTTCCATGCATCAATATGATTTGAAACGACAGCGTAACCATGTGAAGTAGCAAACGTTTATGACGTAAAGAGACCAGAGTGATCGGCTTCTCTCTGACCAAGACTTCACTTTCTCCTTCAATTCATCAAACATTTGTGGTGAACATCAAAGGTCCAATTTTGGGAGGAATTTTTCAATCGGAAAAAAATAGGGCAAAATGGACCTCAATCAACCTCATTTTCTGAAGTTTTTGAAACAGTTTAAGGTGTAATTTTGATACAAATACTTTCAGTTTAGTTAGTGCTGGCCGATATTACGATAAAATCCACCAAAATGATAGTAAATTGCATTTTATCGTATTTTTATTGTTACGATCAGCAGTTTTGATTATGTATACTGTACTCATCCCCAAAGTATTGATATTTCTAAAGTTAATCATGCACAATGTTTTCTAGATGTCCGTATAACGGCAGAAATGGGTGATTTTTTTCAAATTTTGATGAATTACAACGATAAGTGTCTGTATTCATCGAATACCGCAGAAGTCCGAGAATGTTTCTTCTCATCAATTAAAAAAAGGTTTTAAAAAATTTAAAAAAAAAAAAAAAAACATTTCCTACAATAGAATTTACAATAAAAGAATATTTAAAGATTTTCCTTGTTTTATTCAAAATACTGTACATATTCAAAAATAAAGTCAATGAAAGAGAATATATATATTTTTTTTTTTTAAATAATAAATGTAAAATATTTTAAAAAGTAAATAAAGGAGAATAATTTAACTGTTTTCTTCTTTGGTTTTATTTGAAACATATTTTTTTTAATTATATACTACAGATCGACCAATATGGGTTTTTCAGGACCGATAACAATACCGATTATTAGTAGTTAGAGGGGCCAATAACGGATTTTTTTTGAGCCGATATTAATTTGCAGTGTAAAAAGTTTAAAAATTGGGGTAAAAAAATTGAATAACGCAAACACTGAACTTCATTGAAATGCCTAAAGCATGTTTATTGAATCACACAAATAGAAAATAATAGCTTCAGAAGTGCCTGAGGCGCAATACAAGTGTAACTCCATTTACCATTACCATTTAACCAATCAGAGGACGGGATGGATACTAATGCAGGACACAGCAGGCAGGAGAGAGAGGCACGGCTGCATCTGAGCCAAAATAACCCAGTTTTAAATGGATTTTTTCATATCGGCCGGACAGAAAAAAAACAATGGCCGATATCAAATGCATCAGATTTCCAAATATCGGCGCTGGTAATCGGCCCGGTCGATAATCGGTCAATCTCTAACATAAAAAAAATAACAGCTTTTTCCCTTTAAAAAAAAATGCAATAAATAAATACAAATAAAATTGAAATAAGAGTTAAACTTATTCACTGCTATTGTGATAGACATCAGTTTAGCTGGGATGGCTTGCATTGAACGATCATGTTATAGAAACAATTCACGGTGATAGATGACCAATCTACTTGGACTTGCAGTAATCTCTGCCGTACCACCCAGTCTTAATGGATTGGACGTCTGTCACTGTCAGTGATTGGAAATTAGTTAAATAGTATAGTACATTATTAAGGTTAATTTAAGGATTATTTCAATAGCATTTGTAATGTGGTAATGTTACTTTTATGGACTATTTTATTTCAATGTACACTATAGGGTTATTTTAGAGAATGTGATATACAGTATCAGTAGATTTATTATAGTAGATTATATCTACTGTATTTCACTTTTAAGGAGTATTTTAATAGATTTTTGTACTTGGGTTACTTACAGGACGTACTTTGATTTAGGACTATTTTTGTCACTATAATGAAGTATTTCAGTAGATTCTATTACATTAAGATATATCCAGTTATTAATTTGTAAATCATATTGTGCCAGAACACAAAGTACATATGACAGTGCAGGGATGACGAGACGGGCACAGGTTCCGGAACGCAGAAAATGGTGCTGAAAACAACAGGCAAATGCCCACTTGCGATGCTGTGGGACTTACAAGCCTTAATTTCAGATAATATGCGTAGTATAAATGACAACAATTTACTATATTATTTAGGCTATACTCTGGACAGCACGGGCATTTTCTCACATAACCACAGGTGGGACTTATAGTACACAGTCAGCAAATAGTTTCTCCACAGGTCTAACATGTAAAACATAAAAAAAAAAAAAATCATAGGTTACATTAAATAATGAATATCCCATTATTATTATCTATTATAATAACGGGTGGGTTTGAGGAAGCTCTCTGATTGGTCATTTTCCGTGTATTAATCGCGATATAATATAACTAGATGTTTCATACATGGCTACGGCCTCATCACCAAATGTATCACTACGCCGTTACATGCCTTGAGTCTGTGGTTTACAAACATATTCATCCGTTTATTTATTATACTTCTAAAATAATTTATTCCAATAACACAGTTGTAATTATTGTATGGGCCCATATAAGCAAATAAATTGAAAATATTTCAAAATGGTGTCGCCTACTTTATTGCATTCACCTTGAACTGAGCTGCTGTCCAAACAGTTGTGCATCCCATCCCTGACCTGTCGGTGGATGTCCCACATTCTTCTCCACTCAGTGCGCTCTCCTCTCCTTCTGAATCTTTTTGTAAGCGAGTTGATGTGGCGGTTCCTGCCCTTTGCTCCGGTGCAGCTTTTCTGAGTCGTTTTGAACCATCTTCCTTCTTTTTGAAAAAGGACAGTAAATGCAACTGTCTTTTTGGCATGATGAAATACCGTTTGGTCCTGGCTGCTTGCTCCCCAGATGCCGCAAACTTCCAGTTTTGTTTTTATGTCAGGGGCGTGATTTGTTGGTCCAAATTTTCAATGCATCAACAAATCTCCGACTCTATCAAATGACGTTAAATTTTTATGAACAACATTGTTACCGGCATCCCCAAGGGGCCGCTGTCACGTTTCAGTGTCACCAGCATTGCCAATTTGGCGTAGAAGAAGTGGGTGAGCGTAAGGGGGAAAGAGAGAGAGCGAAAAGGTTTTTGTTTACTTAATAAAAGTCTCCATGCAACAGCCATCCGTGGCGTCTCTGTGTTTTTATACACTACACCACCTCCCCGAAGGAAGAACCGGACGTAGGAGCGACGAGGAACGAGCCACGGAAATCGCCGCTTCACATATTATTGTTATTTTCTATACACGTGAGGTGCCGGATCTGCCCAAATAAGTCCCGGAACACAGGGACACCAAAATCAAGAGGTGGCGATCTTGTTCCGGCGGGATCCGGCACAAATTAACCGCTGGATATATCTACGGAGAAGATTTAAATATTAATGGCAGCCAATTAATGTATCTATACTATACATCTATCTGCGTTGGTATAATATAAAGTAATTGCTTTGATATTCCAAAAAATTATCATAACAGCCACTCTTGTCTCAAAAACTCTTAGATTGGGTCACTTTTATCACTGCATGTACACATGTATTTGATTTTTAAATTATGCTAGCTCGTGAGTGGTCTATTTATAGCCTATATCTCCATATGCAGTTCCCACATTTGACCCTTCAGTGTCCCCCTCCGAAGAGGATTGATCATTCGTTGCGTCCTCACAAAGTTTCTATTTGGAAAGAAATGGGTAAGATGGCGGCCTCATAAACAGATTCATCAGCTCGCTGACGGGTGTCAAGAGAACATCGGCGTGCTGCATTTCTCCGGAGGACTTTCGGCCGCCCACGGCCCTCCCCCCTTCCTCCGATGGGCTCATTAGCGCGCTGCCGTTGCTTCTGCGCTACGACACATTTATTATTCAGCATCTTTGTGGCCTATTTACCGCGTGAGAGCGGCACTCTTTGGCCAAACTCTCGTCTTTGCATGTTGGCTTAGCTCTTGCTTCAAGGAGAATTTGATATACGACCAGGCTTCGGTCTAATTAGAGCTTTCTCGGTCAAGACCTTTTTTTCATGGGAAGAGTCGCAAAGTCGTGGTTCCATAAAAGCTTTCGATTTACAATTTTGCTCAGTTTACCATTGGTTTATTGTCGTGCTTCCAATTTGGTGACAGACAAAATCTCCACATACAAGTGACTGAAAAATGACGATTCCAAACCAAAATATCTTCATGTGTATTTTTAGAATGGGTTCTTGAGACCATTGGCGGGACTACGCACAAAGACACGCCTGAAAAATTTCATGTTGCTCAGTCAAAGCACAATTAGCTATTTTTGAAATATGAATGAATCACTCACTCCTCGGGGGAAATTAAACCCCTAGAAGGTAACTTAAACCAAAATGTCCAGCTTCCTGCATAATTTTGGCAATGACGTCTTGATACTTTTTTTTTTTTTTTTCTTTTGGAGCACACATTATAGATAAGCTGACTGAATGTCATGTTTCTTGAGATTTTTTGTGGGACTACAGATGATAGACATGTCTATCAAATTTCGTGGAGCTTAATTTTTAAAATACAGTGGTATGGATTTTTGGAATTTCTCACATTTCTGCATAAAATCACTATCAAATGTGATCTGATCTTTGTCAAAATCACACAGATGAAAAAACTGTCTCCTTTAAGTAAAACCACTGAAACAGATAGGTTTTCAAATTTTGATGAGAATAGTATGCAAACTATGACAGAAGGGGGGAAAATAACTGAACCATCACATTTAATATTTTGTCGTCCCCCCCCCCCCGGGCAGCAATAACTTCAACCAGACACTTCCTGTAGCTGCAGATCAGTCTGACACATCGATCAGGACTAATCTTGGCCAATTCTTCTGTACAAAACTGCTGTAGTTCAGTCATATTCCTGGAATGTCTGGCATAAATCACTGTCTTCAGGTCATGCCACAGCATCTCAATAAGGTTCAAGTCTGGACTTTGACTTGGCCACTCCAGAACGTGTATTTTCACTTTTCATATGTAGCTTCAACTGTCTGACAGACGGCCTCAGGTTCTGCAAAACCTCCTGATAAACTTTTAAATTCATTCTTTCATTAATGATTGCGAGTTGTCCAGGCCCTAAGGTAGCAAAACAGCCCCAAATTATGATGCTCCCTCCACTATACTTCACGGTGGGGATGAGGTGTTGATGTTGGTGAACTGTTCCATTTTTCCTCCACACATGAAGTTGTGTATTACTCCCAAACAATTCAACTTTGGTTTCATCAGTCCACAAAATGTCCAGGTGCCTTATTGCGAACATCGAACGAGCAACAATGTTTTTTGTTGTTGTTTTTTTTTTAGAAAGCAGTGGCATCCCTGTGGAGTCCTCCCATGAACACCATTCTTGGCCATAGTTTTACATATAGTTGATGTGTGTGCACAGAGATATTGGACTGTGCCAGTGATTTCTGTAAGTCTTTAGTAGACACTCGAGGGTTCTTTTTTTCCCTCTCTGAGAAATCTGCACAGAACTCTTGGCATCATCTTTGGAGGACGACCACTTTTTGGGGAAAAAAGCAACAGTGCCAAATTCTCCATATGTAGACAACTTCTCTGACTGTCGATTGATGAACATCCAGACTTTTAGAGTTGGTTTTGTATCCTTTCCCAGCTTTATACAAATCAACAATCCTTGATCGCAGGTCTTCAGACAGCTCTATTGACCGAGCCGTGATCCACATCAGACAATGCTTCTCATCAACACATTTCTTACCAAGTGTGTGTTTTACAGTGGGCAGGGCAGCTTTAAACCACTCATTAGTGATAGGGCACACACCTGACTTAAAATGTTTGGTAAAATTTGGTTTCAATTGCTCCTTGTCTCCTTAGGAAGAGGGTTCACTTACTTATTTTTCCCCCTTCTGTCAGTGTTTGCATGCTATCCTCATTAAAATATGAAAACCTAAAAATGTTTGGGTGGTTTTAGTTAAAGCAGACAAAGTATTTTCATCTGTGTGGTTTGGACAAATTTTACATTTCATGGTGATTTTATGCAGAAATGTCAGAAATTCCAAAAAGGTTCAGATACTTTTTCATACCACTGTATGAATGTATGACAAACTCCTCCAATATGCACACAAACATTAAAAACAAAAAGAAACAAACAAAAAAAAAACTGTGATTTGGGAATGGCTTCTTGAGAAATTTTGTGGTACTACTCATTATTGACATACCTTCCAAACATCATGTTGCTCAGTCAAAGCACAATTGGGGGCAAATTTTTTTAAAAAAATTTGAATGAATCATTTACTCCTCAGGAGAAAAACAGTCTAAGAGGTCACTTTGATCCAGTGGTACTTGACCTTGATACAGGTTCAGTGAAAAAGCTTTTTTTTTTTTTTTTTTCCCCCAAACTCAAAACCAATGTAGTCAAGCTAGCAAGCCAGTATCTAGGTGAAATCCCATTCAAATGTCTTCAAATGTACTACATTTTTTTTTCCCTTTTGCTGTTAATTTCAATGTTGGAAAATGAATCTCGTTTCATTTTACACTGCTCCTTTTTCAGTTTTCATTTCTACATTCTCATTTTATTGTCGCATTCTTGCGTCCAGAGGTGTGAAATAACGCGTTACATGTATTTAGTTACATTCACCTGATTAACTTTTTGAGCAAAGTGTACTTCTAAAAGAAGATTTACTAAGCCATACTTTTTACTTTTACTTGAGTAGATTTGTAAGGCAAAACGGAACTCTCCACTACTTTGGGCTACACAATAGACGTTACATTTTTCCTCTTTCTTTTAATTTAATGTAATTCTAATAATTTAGATTTATTATTCTATTGCAAGTGATGCCAAGAATAGCGCTACTAATTTCACCAGAGACGTCACAAATATAATCACATGACTCCATAATCCCAATAAGACGCAAGCTTGCCGTTCTATGATTACGCCAGCCTGTTCAATCAAGTGGCTTCTTTAAAGCTACGTGAAAAATAAAGTATCTGACATAGAGCCCTTCCCTCAACATGACTCGAAAGCGCGGATTTAAATGTCTCTACTAGTTTTTGTTTGGCACCGATTGACCGCGGAAAACCGGAGATATGATACTTTTAATCTCATAATAGTAACTATGAAGGAACTACAGTATTCACTATTCAAACTAGGAACTACTTTCTCCACTAGAGGACACTCATGCTCTTTGGACAAATAATGCTTCATTTCTGTCTTTTTTTTTCTCTCTCTCGCCAGAATGAAATGTTTTTTTTTTTTTTGTATTTCTTTGGCTTAATGTGGTTATGTAATGGGTTATTGCACATATTGTCATTATAACAACAGTTAACATAGATAAGTTTGTGCTGAGAAAGAGAAAAAAGTTATGATAATACTCATTCTCATTACTTGAGAATTCTTTGCACTGGATACCTTTTTAGTAATTTTTAATTTTTTTTTAATTTTTGGATGACTACATACTTTTACTTGAGCAATATTACTTTGAAGTAACGCTACTCTTAAATTTGGCTACTCTACACACCTCTGCTTCCGTCAAATACAGTTTTCATGGCATGAAATGTGACACAATTGTTTTTGTATTATTTGTCTATGTTGCCTGTAGATCTGTTATACTTCCTTATACCAAGTGCAAGTTACCTTCCACTGAGCAAACCAGTTTCTCCTCCCATTAGATAAAGTGCGGTTGAGATTAAAGCCTGTAAATTGGGGGTAAATCAAAACCTAGTCTAAAACAGCACTTTGCCTTTATTCAGCATATGAAAATAGGGCTCCGTGTGTCTTAACCTTTGCCGAATGCCTTAGACTTAAGCCTGGCTTATACCCGAAACATTGAACGTTCCTGCCGCATGTTTTTCCGAATGTAAAGTGGGGCAAAAAAAAAAAGTATTTAGTCAACCACTAATTGTGCAAGTTCTACCACTTGAAAATATTAGAGGCCTGTAATTGTCAACATGGGTATACCTCAACCACGAGAGACAAAATGTGATTTTCTATGGGGTTGAGATCTGGAGACTGGCTAGGCCACTCCAGGACCTTGAAATGTGTCTTATGCATTTGTTACGCTTATGCTTTGTTGCCCTGGCTGTGTGTTTGGGATCATTGTCATGCTGAAAGACCCAGCCACGTCTCATCTTCAATGCCCTTGCTGATGGAAGGAGATTTTCACTCAAAATCTCTCGATACATGGCCCCATTCATTCTTTCCTTTACACAGATCAGTCGTCCTGGTCCCTTTGCAGAAAAACAGCCCCAAAGCATGATGTTTCCACCCCCGTGCTTCACAGTGGGTATGGTGTTCTTCGGATGCAATTCAGTATTCTTTCTCCTCCAAACACGAGAATCTGGGTTTCTACTAAAAAGTTCTATTTTGGTTTCATCGGACCATAATACATTCTCCCAGTCCTCTTCTGGATCATCCAAATGCTCTCTAGCGAACCGCAGACAGGCCTGGACATGTACTGGCTTCAGCAGGGGGACATGTCTGGCAGTGCAGGATTTGAGTCCCTGTCGGCGCAATGTGTTACTGATTGTAGCCTTTTTAACTGTGGTCCCAGCTCTCTGTAGGTCATTCACAAGGTCTCCCTGTGTGGTTAAAGATTTTTGCTCACCGTTCTTGTTATCATTTTGACGCCACGGGGTGAGATCTTGCAAGGAGCCCCAGATCAAGGGAGATTATCAGTGGTCTTGTATGTCTTCCATTTTCTAATAATTGCTCCCACAGTTGATTTCTTTACACCAAGCGTTTTACCTATTGCAGATTCAGTCTTCCCAGCCTGGTGCAGGTCTACAATTTTGTCTCTGGTGTCCTTCGACCGCTCTTTGGTCTTGGCTATAGTGGAGTTTGGAGTGTGACTGACTGAGGTTGAGGACAGGTGTCTTTTATACCGATAATGAGTTAAAACAGGTGTCTTTTATACCGATAATGAGTTAAAACAGGTGCCGTTAATAAAGCTAAAGAGTGGAGCCTCATTAGACCTCGTTAGAAGAAGTTAGACCTCTTTGACAGCCAGAAATCTTGCTTGTTTGTAGGTGACCAAATACTTATTTTTCACTCTAATTTGGAAATAAATTCTTTAAAAATCAAACAATGTGATTTTCTGTTTTTTTTCCCCACATTCTGTCTCTCATGGTTGAAGTTTACCCATGTTAACAATTACAAGCCTCTCTAATCTTTTCAAGTAGGACAACTTGCTCAATTGGTGGTTGACTAAATACTTATTTGCCCCACTCTATACTCTGTCCTGCTCTGCGTAGCTCTGCGGATTGACCCCGATATTCTCCCAAACAGGGCAGCAAAAAGTGTTTACTGCATACGAGCAACTTAATACTGTAGAGAGAGAATAACACCGAGATAGTAGAGAATCCATTTTTCTGCAACACAGGGAAGCTCGCGGCCCTCATCAAGGAGGAACAACTTCTTTGTTGTTTGATGGCATTTTCATCCCAATGGTCTATCAGTCGAATCATACAAATGTTTGTACTTTTTTCTACTTCAACTTGTGCAATTAGGTAGTAGTTTTGCCAACTCCAGTTTTTCCACAGGAGTTGATGTATCCTTTCAACCCTTACACTCGCCTCCACTAATAGCAGATTGTACACTGTGCATCTCCGCATGGTTTAAAAAATTTAGCAGGTACATGTCTGTGCCCCACACAGAAAGGCGTGGTCGCTGAGATGACACCATTTTCCGCGTGAAGCCGTGCTGACCAAGCCGATGTGTCAGGGATGAACCAACCTTTACTCACCAAACCTCTAGGGTTCGACTGTTCCCAGGTTAAGAACCACGCCTTTAAACCAAAACTTCCAGACTAATTTTAGCAATGGCTTCTAGAGACTTTTTTTGTTGGACTACTTATGATAGACATACTTACCAAATTCCTTGTTGCTCAGTAAAATGGGCTACTTTTTAAACATAATATGGTTTCGTCTCAAATTATAGCTTAATTATGTATGATGACTACTGAATTGGATTAAGTCAACTTTTATAGTTGATGACTAATTCTAAATATAGGAAAACTATGATGAACTGCTGTGCGCGTGACTCATCATGTGTTGTTTGTGCGCGTGTGGCGCGCACGCTTCCTGGGTAAATAACAAGAAAGGAGATTAGAGCTGCGTCGGCTCTGCCGCTGCTGTTTGTCTCGCATACATTTCAATGGGAAATTGGCCTGCTAAGCGGCTGATTTAAAAAATACTAAATTTGTTCAACAAATGAATCCCGAAATTGAATTTTGAGGCAGGTGGGCGGGCGGGTAAAGATGCTCGCGCTGAGCCGCTGGGATAAAAGCTTGGGTGAACACGTGGGAGCAGATTAGCAGCATTGTGATGATTCCAAATGAAAAGTTGCCAGTATAGAATGTGCGCCAACTAGAATGCACCAGTAGTAATAGGACTCAATTAAATGTGCAAGAAGTGATGAGTTTTTCTTCGCACACCTTCGTCACAGCCAAATTCTCAACACGATCGTCAAACGCTGACGCCGTTGGATGCTATTAACGGAGATAGACATCCAAATCATTTGGAAAGGGATGGAGTGGCGGCAATCGAATAATCTCCCAGTTCAAATAGATTGGACGTCTTGCTTCGTCCACAGCCATCGAGTTAAGGATAGAGCTGCAGTGATCAATGAAATTATTGATGCTCAACTCTAATTACTGTAATTTTCGGACTATAAGCCGCTACTTTTTTCCTTCATTTTGAATCCTGTGGTTTATAGTCCAGTGTGGCTTATTTATTATTCATTTGGGTAAATAGGTAACACTTTCTTTGACAGTGGAGTCATAAGACTGTCATAAATATGACATGACACTATTATGGGCATTACTGAATGCTTATGACAGATGTCATTAAGTGTCATCCAACAAATTACGTCACTAGCTCAACTAGGATCTTTTACACCATACAAAAGTGAGATCATTTACCGGATAACACTAAATGACATCTATCATATAAGCATTCATTAATGTTCAGACAGTGTCATGTCATAATTATGACTGTCTAATGAAAGTCGGCACTGTCAAATAAAGTGTTACAAAACAGCATAACTAGCAATTAATGAAGCAATTGGATCAGTAGCTGAATAATTAGCACAGAACATGACATTTGATTGTTATTCACATCTGGAGCGCTGCAATGCATGCTAAGAGGCATGTTGGACAACAACCGTGTTGACAGCAGGTGGCAGCAAAGGTTTACTGTCTCCCCTAAGGGAGCAGTGATGGCCAAATGAAGCTTCCTAAAATAACGATGCTTTGCAGCCAACTGGTTCAAAGCTTCATGGTGGTTCATTTGGTCTTATGACAGTTGTATGATGCCCCTGTAAAATAAAGTGTTACCGGTTAATATCTTTTGGTGTAAATATCCCATAATACAGTGAGGACAGACGCAGTCCAGTGCAGTTTATCTATGAACAAATGCTGTTTTCGTGTCACAATTGGTGAGTGGCAGTTTATAGTCAGGTGCGCCTTATAGTGCAAAAATCACAGTAGTCGACAAATCGTTTAGACATTGTTGACCACCAAATTGTCCAAATACCAAATATTTTTAAGCCTTTTCATTATAAATATTTCCTTATACGTCATTCTAAGTCAAACACCTTCGCCAGTGACCTTCTGTTGGCCTGACCTTTATAATATTATGATTTCAAATGAGAGAAACCAAGGTTTGAGCCTCCTACCTGAAATGGTTTTCGATTTATGGCCTTCAAAACTTGGATGTAATGCCCACTTTTGGGATCTGGGATTGGCACAGTTAATCAGGGCCATATTTGGAGATCATCTTTTGTTTTATAGTAAGTACAGACCTGTCACTTGCTTTATCTATGTATTGTCTATGTCTATCAGAATCTGCGCTAAAAATAGCATATGTGTGCAACTTTTTTTCTTCTTATAGAGATATTTGCCCTTTAAAAGTGGAGCTTTATTTTCTTTTTATAAATGATGCAATGCATTTTCTTGACATTTTGGGTGTCCTTATCTTGGAAATGGTAGGGTTTAATGGTAGGGTTTCAACTAATTTATCATCATTTTTGGGACCACCACTATGTGTTTGGGGGGTTTGTAGGCACTCAGGCCTGCGGTTGTGAAATTGGAGGGCTCCAAATATGGCTACAGACAGAATTACCATTTTGGACCACCTCCTTTAGGCCACTAAGTGGCCACATATTCATCGAAATGAGCTTTTTACACCATCAGCAGTATCTTTTAATCAGCATTTTGAGCCAATACAAACTTTGGCTCTACTTCACAAAAAATTACAATGTTTTGGCATATATGGCATGGTACTATTTTTTTGGGATATTTATAAGTTTGCAAAGTAGCTCAACTGTTATTTCGATTGGCTATTCATGTTTCTAGAAGAATATGGGCATAGACTTCACTATCAGTTGAGGGGACAAAGGGCTCGGGGACGATCCGTAGGGGGCCTATTTTCAAAAACTTAAAATTTAAATATTTTCAAAACCAAAGCTGCTACTGATCTAAAACCAAAAGAGGGACCTACCTTAGCCATAAATGAGTCTCCATGAGCAACGGCATCAAAAAATTCAAAGTCGTTCCCTTATAAAATCCTAATTAATTATTTTTTATTTAAATATAACAAAACTTAAAATGGCTATAATATTATCAGATTTTACGCAAGATGCACAAAAATCACCAAATGCAGATATAA
Organism: Corythoichthys intestinalis; assembly: GCF_030265065.1. Lineage (NCBI taxonomy): Eukaryota > Metazoa > Chordata > Actinopteri > Syngnathiformes > Syngnathidae > Corythoichthys > Corythoichthys intestinalis. The sequence continues at coordinate 28,313,243 of NC_080409.1, forward strand.
TCACCAATATTATCAGGATCAATAGCAATATTTAACATAACACATATACTGTATAAGTTTATGCCCAAAATAGCAACTTTTTTTTTAATGTACTGCACGTTTTCAACAGCTAATCACTCAATTTTCACATCAGAAACTTAATACTTGAGGAAGCATGCAGAATCATCCCAATTTTCCTCAACAAAAGCAAGATTTGCGTTTTTCTATGTACAGTACAATAGGAACTTATATAGGTTGAATTCCGATGTTACTATTGCCTCAGCATGGAGGCACGTCTTGCTGGCTATCTGTAGCCTGGTACACCAGACTCACCGCTGTTCCAGCTATTGAGTCTGGCCACCATTCAGCGGATACGATTTCCAGGGAGGAGCAAGCCACAGCAAACAGACAGCGGAGTGGACCAATCAGCGATTGGCGGACGTGACGTTAGTAAAGCAACGCAGAAATGTCTAAATTACTAATTTTTTTGCCCAAAAAAAACCGGCATTTGAATGTAAAATCAAGCTAATGTGTAACAAAGAGCTTTTTAAGTTGAAAATTCTTGTAAATAAATGCGTACATCCTGGAATTTCTTTAGCTATGAACACAGTCTAGATTCTTGGTTAAAGCAGTAATGTGAAGTAATTTCTTCACATGCCAGATAGGGTCACAATTAAAGTAATTAAACATTGTCCAACAAATAAAGCATGAAAAAATAATTTATATGTTGTATATTTGACAAAATAATCGCGTTTCCGAAGTTCGAGCCTGAAAGGGGACGAACCCGGAAGTGATACGTCACACCGGGAACAGCGATGGCAGCTCCATACATACGGCCGCCATACAAAGCCCTTCAAACAATGATTCAAACAGTGATATAAGCGATAGATCGAGCGCAAGGGAGGAGATCAAAGTTTTTGAAGAGTTGGAGGAAGAAGAGGAGCTTGGAATTTTATGTTGGACCTAACATGTATTAGCCAGACGCTAATCAGGATGCAAACAATGTGCCTACACTACCTGACATGGAATGGATACAAGACCCATCGAGATTACAACATTGGTAAGATATAGGCTGTTATTATTTTCATGATTTGAAGATGCAAGAATTTGCACATAATTTTATGTTTTTGTCTATCTGATGACATTGTTAAAAAAAATAATAATCAGACTTGATGTTCATTTTGGCAGATCCGGCAGCTCTCGTGCATATAAAATAATAATATAAAAACGTTGGGGGGAAAGAAGGAGATGAGTCGTTGATGGCTTTCTCCACTTTATTGTGGCAACAATAAGAAAACAAAATAATAGCGGACTGCCGCCACATTTGACCGCAAAGTTTTGCTTCTCGCTGATCTCCTCCTCGCCTCCTACTACTCCAGCGTCTCTTAAACGGATCTTGCATAGTGTCTTTTTATGAGCTTTTTGTTTACAAATGTATCGAACACACGACGTGCTGACAACTTTGTCTCTTTATTAACACATGGAGCTAACTGTAAGAATACAGTTTGGCACAGCTCTCGGCAGGAAGTGGCGTCTAATGGCGTGAGGAAATGTAGTTTTTTCACACAAGCGAACAGATTACAAAGCACCACTTCAGTGCTGTCTCAAGACTACATTTCCCATGATTCACTGCGTGACTTGAGCTGCTCGCTGATTCGCTGCGCGATTGACTCAATGCCAACACGCTAAATTGTCACCTGTCAGCAGCTCTCGCGAAACAAAAACTAGAAGGCTATCAAGCGATCACCGTGAAAGAAACGCCGAACCGTACAAATGCAATGCAATGCTTGAAGCACGAAGGTGGAAATACATAATACAAATACAGATAAATGTGCACAAACTCACTGGCAGTGTGTCTCTTACTGCAACGTGACCGTGAATTACCACGACGCTATATGCACATCCACACCCCTTTCCCGACTGACAGTGGATTAACCCTTTCAGACAAGATCGTAGATGACGCACTATGATCGGGGATTGCCACGAGTTAACTTTCGGCTAACGTCGCCAGCTTATACTGTTCATTCCACAACAGTTGGTAGCTATGCTTTGACAAAGTCATCAGTCATCTATCCAAAAATCACACTTACTTTTTGGCAAATCCTTGATCATAAGCAGACCGGTTAGGGAAGCAGGCATCTTCGAAGTGTTTGCAGCAGAGAACACTACTCGATGATGGTGTGAAATTCATTCGCTTCGTGCGAACGAAAGATGTCCATTTACGTGCCCTGCTATCCTTTGGCCACTCATACAACTTTTCGTTTTAGTGAGAACAAAACATCGCCACACACCGCCGTGGCATCTTACCGAGAAGCAATGCAACAAACAATACTGTTCTATGGCGGACTTCCCTCGCACTTCTAGGTGTGATGTAATTTCCGAAGATTTCCAAAGATTGCCGAAGAAAAGCATTTTCGTTGTCAAGGGCGTTGCTATGGGTTAAACAAAGAATCTGGAAGGGTTGCGTTAAAAAAAAAAAAAAAAAACGAAAATATGCTTATAACTGTTTTGCCATTGATATTATTCAAAAACATGGTTGGCCAACCTTACTTCACATTCATGCTTTAAAAGCAAAAAAACGGGCAGTTATCATTCATTTTACGTAAATATTTCAAGCTCAAGCTACGTAAATTTTTTCCATGCATTTTTTTCACAATGTTTCAAAGTGCGTGCATTTTATATAATAATTACCTTGAATCCTCGACCAAATCCCTCTTGAGACACTACTGCCTGCTTGTATGCAGTTAAAGTGCGTAAGACAGGAGAAAAAAAAGTCTTAAATGGCATTATTATGTGAATTAGAATCACATTTTGAGACGATTCGACTATATACAACAATTTGGCAAAGCGCAGATGACGAGAAATTAGTCTTTTAATCTGCCGGTTAGTCACGCCAACCATTATAGGGCTCTAGCGTCCCCAACAGGTGGATGACGTCAGCGGGAGGTTGGTGTCATCGGTTCTACTATTCAGCCCATTGAGGGGGAATTATTCACAATGAGGAAATTGCGACAAAGAGAGCCGCAAAATGTAATTGTTTCAGTTTTTCCACTTCAATATTTTTACAGTATATTCTTTTTATCAAAGTATTTTTCCCCAATAGCTAAATAAATGGTATGGTCATGACAAATAACAGTCTTGTGCTAAATGGAATATGAAATAATAAAAATGCATTTATTCAGGACGACATGGCAAAATTACTCCATAACGGTCTAAACTGTCGACTTCACCTTTACTGTCGCACCTCTCGAACGATATTTAATGCTACATAAATCGGGCTCTTGTCATTTCCCTTCCCAGGTGGAGAATGTAAACAAATCAAGAGGCGTGACAGCTAGCCGACATGATAACCCGATCCAAGTGATGTTTCAAAGACTATTCTCGGCTTTCCAAGCGAAAAATCACTCAAAACTACCCTGGATCATGTCACACTACGGCTGGGTTGTCGATTGTCTTCGTCGATCAGCAACCAGTCCCGCGGCGAGCAAGTTACAGCTCGTCGTCCCCCTGCGGAGGGCAGAGGGCAGGTTTGCGGGGAAGCAGCTGGACAATGACTGCCGTACAGGGCTGGCCCAGCCAATACGCAGACTATGCAGCTGCTTAGGGCCGCTGACCACTAGGGGGCCCCCAATTCGGCAATTGTTTAATTTATATTCTATTTTGTTTACTACAGTTTGCTTTATTGGACATTTGTGAGTTTTGATACTTGATTACAAGCTTAAAAAAAATAAAAGTTCTTCCTTCTTTCTTTCCTCTTTTAGAAAAAGGTTTGGCGCTATCTACTGTAAACACTGACAATCATTTGGGGTGAGAAGTTTGAAGTATGCAGTGCAACAAAATCTGATTAATATACAAAATACGGACGTATGGGTTGGATTGCATGTATGGGTTTTACAGTACACTGTGACGAAATGGTGGCCCAAAAATATGGGCCCCTTTGCATTATTTTGCTTATGGCCCATAAATGGCCTGGACTGGCCCTGCTGCCGTACAAACTGGCCGACATCGGAGGAGCGTGTAGCTGCCAAATGGTCAACACGAATATGGCAAAATATTGCTTTAATACACGGCGAAGTCATAAATGGTGAGAAGTCATAGGAGAGTTACCATCACAGAATGTGCACGAGGAGAGCTTTTTACATGCCCATCCATGATCAAACGTAAGTAGTCCTTTAAAGAAAGTTTGTAGCGTTTACTTTGTAATCGCTGTATTCGCAGCTATTTTTAAGCCAAAGTTGCAATTTTTGATCGGGTGGAAAATTTGACAGAACACCGGGAAATGAAGAGGACAACAAGCCGAGAATAGTGCTCTCCCGGCGGGGGGATGTGCGACAAGCCGCCACCGGTCGTCGGCCGAGTGGACAAGTAGCATGTCAGCCACAAAATGCTATCCACCTACGTATTAAAATGATCCCAGTACTTGACATAATACAAAGACGATATTTACTCACTTCCTCGGAAGTCCAATGGTCCCACAGTAGGTCTTGTTTTGGCCAATATCCTCCAGTGAATGGGAACCTTTTGAAACCCCAAAAAGGCTCACTTGCCTCTCCCTCATGCAGTAACATTTTTCTGCAGCTGTTTGGCTGGCGTGATGCGAAAAATAAACGAATTAATCCACAAAATCAGCGGAATCCTTAGTCCTTCTCAGACAACAGTATGGCTGGATAGTGAAGAGGACTCATGTTAGAAGGTAAAAAGCATGTCAATTCAGCGTCACACCAAACTGACTAGTTAACCTGATTTTGATTGATCATTTGTGAGAAATCTATAGGAGGCTCTCAATGCACAATTCTTGGAGTTCACCCAAAGAGTCATTTAGACTGGAAATTGGTTCTTCCACCTGAGCGTAACCTCAGCCCAATTTGGACTGCTGTTATTCATCATTTAAAATACACAGAAAGTTGAATATGTGTTGGAGCGTTTCCTAAAGAAAGTTTTTTTATTCACACTTCATAAGCATAATTATCAATATTTTGGGGGTTCTTGCCAACAACGCTCACTATTCACTCTGCGTTCACAAAATTTAGCTGCAAAACATTTCATAGTGCCTTTCAAATCTTTGATTATTTTGATAACACAGCCTTCTAATGATGATATTTTTCACTTGCCAACATTACCAATTAGCAGAAATGAGGTGACAGTTTGCAAAATGAAATGGGTGAATGACGTTACCAGTCTTGGGGAAAATAAAAATCACAGGACCCGTTTGCCGCAGCTTTGTGGGGTGGGGCTGATTGAGTTTTCAGTGGTATTCTGGATCTGTCATTTTTAATTTTCCCCGTCTGCGCTGGAGCAGAAAGGAGTCCCTGAAGGATGTGATGCTGGCGTAATTATTTCTCCTCACTAATTAGAAAAGCATCCAAGTGACAGTTAATTGAATAAACCTGGATTTTGCCGCCAGAAACACTACTGATTAGAATGCCACACGTTTAACCCTTTATAGCGCACTCGTTTAACTCATTGGCTGCTAGTGATGGTACTAGACTTCCAATCCATTTTGACTGAGATGGCTGGGAGTGATCATGCAATTAACTTATGAGTTCAATGAATTGGACATCTATCGTTGTCATTGGCAAGCAATGAGGTAGATACAATGAAATTGGGGGGGGGGGGAAAGCAAACTTTAGAGTGTTATTGAGGGCTACAACCAGAGTATATTTCTACTCATTAACATTTTTAAAAAAAAATTTAGAAGGGCATTTATTCAATAAAAATAAATATTAAAGATGTCGGCATTCCGATCGATCGGGTCCGATCACGTCATTTTCAAAGTATCGGAATCGGCAAAAAAATATCGGACATGCCTTTTTTAAATCTATATATATATATATATATATATATTTGTATATATATTTTTAATCGTTTTCTTATTGTATTTAATACATTTACAGACAAAATGTCTTACAAAATCAAAATCATTTTGTCAAAATGTCTCTGGATGAGTATCCAGAGTAGTTTTGGCTTAAAGTAGGGCTATCAAATTTATTGCGTTAATGACGGTAATTAATTTTTTAAAATTAATCACGTTAAATAATTAACGCATGCGCTGCACGACCCACTCACACATTGTCGCGTTCAATCTATAAAAACGCCGTTTTACCTATAGATAGCGCTAAAAGGCAGCGTATAATAAGAAAGAATTTTGACAGACTTTGGAGCCATTTTTTATGTGGCTAAACTTTACAATACCTCTCTCAGCAATTAAAAATAACGTGGGAGGCAATGTGGGGAAGAAAGATAGTAATTGATCATTTTCTTAACACCCTATGTTCTTTCCCGACGCAGAGAAGATATATCAATTGGTGCCCCTACGCACAGTCATGGTTGCCATCATGCATCCCATCATGCATTTGGGCAGAAGTTAAATGGCTGCAGTATCATTTACTGAAAGCTCAACAAATACACTAGATGGCAATATTTAGTCACAATATACAAAGTCACATTTATCCTTTAAGAATTACAAGTCTTTCTATCCATGGATCCCTCTCACAGAAAGAATGTTAATAATGTAAATGCCATCTTGAGGATTTATTGTCATAATAAACAAATACAGTACTTATGTACTGTATGTTGAATGTATATATTCGTCCGAGTTTTATTCATTTTTTTCTTAATGCATTGCCAAAATGTATATGATCGGGAAAAATTATCGGGAATGATTGGAATTGAATCGGGAGCAAAAAAAAAAAAACAATCAGATCGGGAAATATCGGGATTGGAAGATACTCAAACTAAAACGATCGGGATCGGATCGGGAGAAAAAAAACATGATCGAAACAACCCTAATAAATACTAATAATAATACTAATAATTATAATTTAGACCAAGAATCCATATATGTGGAAATCACAAATGTTAATACGGTGGTACCTCTACATAAAAATTTATTTTGTTCCATGACCTGGTTTGTAAGTCGAAATGGTCGTATGTCGAGCGGAATTTTCACAAAAGAATACATTATAATTCAATTAATTCATTCCACAGCCCATAACCCTACACTAAATCCTTAATAAATACTACTGAAACAATTAAAAATAGCAGTTGCACATAGCAAAACAAAACATAAATACAAATCGGAATAATAATTTAACAAATCAGGTTGTAATGTGGCGGTTGTGTTTTACATGCTGTTCCTGAACGCACCACGTGACTGACGACAGAATGAGAGAGGTGGGGTAGAGTTTTTACTTTCTCTATTCATGTAGTTGTTGGTGTCTGCTATGGCGAACAGTAGCTGTGTTGTGTTGCACAAGTTCTGAAATGGTTGAAAACCTGACGAAGCTGGCGATTTCTTTGCCGGTGTTACAATAAAAATAATTGTCACCTTGACTTGTAAAGACTGCCGAAAGGAGGTAGGAGGAGGACAATTGAGATTACAGACATATTCCTGCCGTATTGTCAATTTTTCTATCATTTCCATCCTGATTTCAATGGTAAATGTCACCTTTTTCATTTTTTCACCACCTGCACTAACCTTCTTGGTACAAGAAAATCCACCGTGCGTCCATCTTGAGAAAAGACAATGAAATTGTGACACTGTCATAAATCATCAAGACGAGTCAAATTTACATCGGATGTCGAAAGGATCGTTAGTCGATGTGATCGTATGTCGAGGTACCACTGTGTTATGGCTTACATGAACCAAAATATGATATATGTGGACACAATGTTTTTAGAGTATGAGGCTAGTTTTTTGTAAAATTACCAAAAATTGTCACTTGTTCTGTAAAGGGTTGACTGCACACATTTGCCAGGACACTTTTGGTCAGATACCACCAAAAAGCCCTTAATTTGGATTTGGAATCTTTTTTTTTTTTTTTTTAATTTGACATGATTGGATTTGGGTCACTCAAAAATGGCTTGTTTTATGGGGAATATTCTGTTAGGTGCAACTGAGTAACTTATTGAACGATGAGGGAAACTGCCGTAAATTGCACTGAAACATAACCATTTACTTGCCAGCCATGCTATTTGGATGGATTGGATGTCAACGGTGGACAATCATTTAAAACCTCTTTTCCAACCGTAATTCATCATTTCCTGAATAGGCTAACATTTGTCACACAGACTTTGGACTATTCATTTGGACTCCTTTTTTTCCCCCTGGTGGCTTTATAAATAGAGCGCCAAGTAGTTTTGGGAGGGGGCTTGCGACTTTGTATTGGTCAATAATTCACCAGATGAGTCACGCTGTTCCCGCTTGTAGTGTGCCTTCAGGACCAGCCGGCTTTTTCTTGTTGGGATTTACTCAACGGCGATAGTGAAGGGGAAGTCTTGCTGGAATTACAGCCGAAGAGGAATGGCACTCGTGCTGCCTTCCAGGAAATTGTGACACTTGAGAAGTGAGGATTTCCAATGGAAACCATGACTAGAAAAGAGGGTTAACACCCTATTTTGGTAGTCCAATCAAAGATAAAAACACGCTTGAAACCACCAACTCATTGGCTGCCATTGACGACAAGAGACATCCAATCCATTTTGACTGAGAGAGGCTGGCGGCCGTTGGTATCCAAAGAGTTAATGCAAAATCTTATTCATGGTTTGAAAACTAAAGTTTCAAAATGAAGGCATAACCTAGGCTGAAAACTCTAATTTGAAACATAAATACTGTAATTTTTTTACTATAAAGCGCACCTGACTATAAGCCGCCACCCACCAAATTTGACACGAAAATGGCATTTGTTCATAGATAAGCGCACTGGACTATTAGCCGCAGCTGTCCTCACTGTATGATGTGATATTTACACAAAAATGTATTAACCGGTAACACTTTATTTGACAGTGGCATCATAACTCATAATACTAAATGAACCACCATGAAACTTTGAACCAAATAGCTGCAAAGCTCCATTGCTTCAAGAAGCTTCATTTGGCCATCACTGCTTCCTTGGGGGAGACGGTCAACCTCTGCTGCCACCTGCTGTCAACACTGTTGTCATACAACATGCCTCCCAGCATGCATTGCAGCGCTACAGATGTAAATACCGTATTGGCCCGAATATAAGACGGCCCTGATTATAAGATGACCCCCTCTTTTCAAAACTCAAGTTTGAAAAAAGACTTTTTGAACACCAAATTAATTTTTATACAAAAAATAATTACAGTAGATCCAAAACAAATTACTATAAGAGAGAGAGAGAGAAAAAGCATGTAATTTTGCCTCATTCAAATCTTAATATCTGAACATTTAAATATGTAAACTAAAGTGCAATCACATTCGTAAATGAATGGCTTCTGGTTTTTGAAATGTAAATAAACCAATCTTTTGTGATAAAACAACAAAATTGCAATAACTGCATTAACCATTAAAGTGAAGTCTAACTGTAACTGTAGTCTTGAAACAAATCTGAATAAGGAAAAACACTGCAATAAAATAATGCAAACTGGTTAAACTTGAGAGTAGCTGAGATCTTTCGTGACAAAACATCGCTTCAATGATATCTGGCGGCATCTAGCGTCGTGAATGGGGAGAGTAGCTGAGAGCTGTCATTACAGAACATCGCTTCAATGATATCTGGCGCCATCTAGCGTCGTGAATGGGTATAATGTCTAGACCGCGAATATAAGAAGACCACCTCTTAATCAGTTTTATTTCAATGCAAAAAACACCGTCTTATATTCGGGCCAATACGGTAACAATCAAAATTCATGTTCTGTGTTAATTCTTCAGTTACTCTTCCAGTTGTTTCATTAATCGCTAGCGCTGGTATTCTGTAACAATTTATTTGACAGTGGCGCCATAAAACTGTCATAAGACTATAATAATTATGACATGACACTGCCATGAGCATTAATGAATGCTTATGACAGATGTCATTTTGTGTCATCCGCCAAATTATCTCCCTTTTGAATAGATATAAAGGATCCGAGCTGGACATAGAGTACAGTGACATAATTTGCCGGATGATACTAAATGACGTCTGTCATAAGCATTCATTAATGCCCATGATAGTGTCATGTCACAATTATGACTGTTTTATGGCAGTTTTATGACACCACTGTCAAATAAAGTGTTACATAGTAATCCAAATAAATCACACTGGTCTATAAGCAGCAGGTTTCAAAATGAGGGGGAAAAAGTAGCGGCTTATAGTCTGAAAATTACGGTACTTACTTGAAAGCAAAATTTTAAATGTTAACCATGGCTTGAAACAGTACAATTTAACTTGAAACCATAGTCCAAGATTGAAACACTGACTTGAAGTCCAATTCTTTCCAAATTTCAAACCTGATGTCTACCTGCAAACCCTTAGCCCCAGATTTGAAAGTCAAGCCTTGTCTTAAAACCCAAATCCAAAACCTGAATGTAAGGTAGAAAAATCTAACTGGAACCTCTAAATAGCAGCTCGAAACCCTAAAGCCTGGTTTTAATTCCTAATCTAAGACACCAACTCAGGGTTGAAACTCTTCCTGTTAATTTTCCAGGTCGTTTCCTATTGAGTTGGAGGCATCTCTGGTCACTTCCTGTTGATTTTGGGTCATCTCTGCAGTATGTCCTTTGTATTTTGGTCACTTCTTGTTAATTTTTGAGGCATTTTTGGGTCAATGCTTGTTGTTATTGGACATTTCTGGGTCACTTCTTGTTGCTTATTGGTCATTTCCGGGTTACTTCCTGTTTATTTTGGTCACTTCCTGTTGATTTTGGAACATTTCTATGAAAAATAACCTGGTGATGACACTCAAAAGTTAATTCTTTGGAAAGTCATAGTATTTAAACGAGTGCCCTATGAATGTCAGTGTTTTGGTGTTTTTTTTTTTTTTTTAAATGACCAAAAATACTTGCTCTATAAAGGATGAATTTAAGATTCCAACTCTGCACTGAAACCCAATTCTTGGCTTTATTTTCAGGTTTTAAAAGGATTAGGGATGTCCCGATCGCATATTATTGCAGCCGAGTCCACTGATCATTTTGAGATTCTACCGATACAGAGTTCCGCTCATCCGATACCAAAAAAAGTTTTTTTTTCTTTCTTTAACAAAAGTTCCAATTCTACAGTACTTCCTCTTCCGCTTTTTCCGGGAGTGTTGGTGAGAATAAAACACAATTTTTTTGCAATGCAATGTATTTCTGGATTAGCTCTTTAAAAAAAAAAAAAATGGAAAAAAAAAAATCATTTCAAAATCGGCCTGGTTTCTGATTACGTGATTGGATCGAAGACATCCCTATAAGAATTTTTTTTTTTTTTTTGGAGACTTGTTTGAAAATTAGGATATTCTTACTTCACCATTCTCTTTGGAATATGGCATTATCCAACCATTATGAGACAAGGAGGTAATCATGTGACTTACCCACGGTTCCAAAATGACTGCCTCCAAAAGCAAGAAAAGCGGGAACCTAATTTGACGAATGTGATGGACATTTTTGTCCTTACAAGACAACAATTGAAGACGACGACAAGAAGGCGGACATGTTGTCCCAGGTAGCAACAGTGCTTGGACACCATTTTAAAGTTGGGTACAATTTCAGTAGCTGCAGTTTCTTAAAGAGCACTTCCACAGATTGACAGCCTGTCAGAGGCGCGCAAATGGATGCTGATGCATCCTGTCAGCCGGCAAATGTCATTGGACAACGTGGAGGCCCGTCATGTGGCCGTAATGTGCTGACATTTCCCCTTCCGCATCCACGGCTACGGCCTCCAAACCATTTCAAGTTAGGGCATGTGGCAACACCAGCGCTTTAAGCAATAAAACAGTCAATGGATCCTGACTTTGCGCTAACCTTAGCTCGGTTTGAAAGCTGACATTCAATTGTAAATTACACTATTCATATTCAGTTTCGTATTTCAACTATTCAAGTTTAGCTTTACAAATTCAATTTTTTTAAGGTAGGCGCAAATATCAGCCCATATGACTCATCGCAAAAACAATCGGAAAGTAATTGATAACTTTTTTTTTTTTTACACATTAAAAAAGCTTTATTTATAAAATAATTTGTGACTGTGTTTGGACCCTAAAATCATGTTCAACTTATTGCTTGCTATTGACGGCGTTAGAATTTTGAATGCAAAAAATTTTTATTAAAAATGTTTTTGTTTTTTTTTAACAAACCAAGTGTAACTTTTCTTTAAACAAAATTTTTTCCCTGTTTGTACTCCTGAAATTATGTCAATGTATTGGCAAGTACAGGACAACTTTTCATTAAAGAAAAACAAATTGCGACTGTATGTACCCCAAAATCATGTTAACTCGTTCAGTGCCATTGATGGCGACAGAACTTCAATCAATTGCGATTGTGATTTCCACGTCAATGAATGAAAGTACAAATCTTATTTATTAATTTGTGACTGTGTTGTGACTGTGTCAACATCATATCAAGTCACTGGTTGCCATTGACGGTGGCAGACATCCAATCTTTTTTTTTCAGTGCAAAATTGTTTTTAAACACATCAAGTACGACTTTATCAATAGATTCATGTGATTCAAAGTTTTTTGCTCATTTGCGTCAAATAAACCCTGGAAAATGAGACTAAAAAGATTAACTAATTGCCTGCCACCGACAGTGATTGACGTTGAGTTTGGAAAGAACCAGGAAGAAGAAATGTTTTCTGCAATTCATCTCGATTAATTGTGACTAATCTATCAAAAGATTGTGATTGGACTAATTTCGTGACTTCAGACCAAACCAGAAAACACATTTAGGTCAACACTAAAAACAAAAGAGATTAGGTAGAATCATTTATTGGCTGCTAGTGACAGTAATGCACGTCCAATCCATTTGAACAGTTCAAATGGAGAGGACGTCCCAATGGGTTCTAGCCAAGGTCGAATGTTTGTATAGGGAACGTAGGGAAATAACACTACCAACTTTTCAGGATGCTCAAATTATTCCCACCAACTTTTAAGCAATCTTTTTTGCATTATATAATGACTTGAGTTATACAGGTAATTTAGACTGTCTTCCCATATGTTGTAAGGATAGAACTGACCCTACTTTGATTGAGTGAATTAATTTCATTATGTTCAGACTTACATTTACCCCTTTCACTAGCTGAATGTGCCGGTACATTTTTCCCCCTCAAAAGTATGTTTGATTGGCTGATGACTCGCCCCCACCACCCTTCACACAAATGCACACTCACCCAACCACGACAGAAATACAACATGTCGACAACATGCCGCCTCCGCCATTCCCTGTAAAGAGGAAGGATATTAGAAGTTTTTTTTTTTTTTTTTTTTTTTTTCCGGCCAGCAGCCACTGTAAGTTATGTAAAAAGACATCAATTTTGTGGAGGTGGGGAACACGGCACTAATTTTGCCACTGATAGTCCGCCCTGTATCAGAGTTGGCATAAAATTAAACTGTGTGAATTTGCTAACCTGCAAAACTCTGCTTAGAGAGTCGTTTCGTCCTGTATGTATTTTCGACTGTTAATGTTAATCAAACTGTGAAAAATGTAGTGAACTGAGGTTTACCCCCCAATTATAATTTTTATTTTATTTATGTGGTCTTAAAGCAGCCCAAAGGAGCTTTCATTTTTTGTTGAGTTTGGCTGCGCTTGTGGACAAAAGCAGTAGTGTTTTACCTGAAGGAAGGCTTCATTTTAATTTTTTGTTATTCCCTGAATAAGACGTTTTTCTTTAGTAATACTTAATTTCTTTATTTAGACAGACAATTGAGTCTTAAATTAAAAAAAAAAATTTTTTTGCATTCCTGTTTAGTTGAGATTAATGTTAATATATTTTATGTTCAATTACTGCAATTTAAAGTTGCTATTAAAATCCAGACATTTATTCTAGAAGTTTTCAGAATGTTTATTTAGTAGTTTTTGAAAACAAAGGTTTGAATTGAACGGTGTATCACCCGAACAAATACATATGAAACTTAGGATTAGTCAATAAAGATTTATTTTACATTAATCATTTAGCTTATCAATTAATTAGGTTCATGTTCATGAGAAATGTAGCCCTGACCCCTGTTCACCCAATCTGTTTGGTCAAATTAATGTCCTGTCTCCAGCAAAAAGTATACATGCGGTTTATGCCGTTATATCGTCCCTACCAATGTTGAGACCAAACCCACACGCTTGGTTCTAGTCCAGTGATTCTTAACCTGGGGTCGATCGAACCCCAGAGGTTCGGTGAGTGAGTGTAAGGGGATTCGGCGAAGGTAAAGAAATCCAGAACCCTATTTTTGTATGCTGATTAAATCCAGGCAAAGTGGCTTTTTAGACCAGGTTTTGAACTAGTTTGATCCAAATTTATAGACTTAATCCATTTCTTTTACCTTCTAGTCCGCGATCGGATGGGAGGAGGAACTGGTTTGCTCAGTAGAAGGTTGACTCACACTGCCAATGGGCAGCGCGGCCTCAAATTTTGACCTTTTTATATAACATACTGTCATGTTACGTGCCAGCGACACCATAACGAAGAGAAAAATGGCCGGGCGTGGTACAAATGATGGCGCTGAGCGGGGGTTGTAGAAAGTTTGGAAAACACAATTTTATTGCCAACCAAAAATCAAAATGTGCAAAAGTAAGTAGTTACAGTAAAGTAACTGGCAACATAACTAACAAAAACATAACTGAACCTAATTGCAGGCATGAAAATGGGTCAGGGGTTAAAAAGGTGAGAAGGGTGTGGAGGAAATATGTTCCAGTACACTGTACACCCCAACAAAATATTGAGCTCTGTCGACCCACACTGTGTTTCAGCAGGGCCGTGCAGAGACCGGTGGAGGGGCGGGTGCTCGTAGATCAAAAGGAGCACATGAACAAGTATTTAATACACCTTAAAACAACATAACTTCAATTTTAACCAGCTTTAGATAATTATTGGCTGCGACTGTGACATACCTTAATTGGGAGGGGGCAACAGTGAATAGAGATCAAAATTGTCATCAACACTTTCTGGCTTTGACTCAGTCAGTCTGCCTATTTTCTTCCCTCAACCTCTGCATCAAAACTTCCTTCCTCAACTTGTTCATCTGAGAACAAACCACATTAGATGGTCACTGAGCCACCAACAGCACAGTTTTCTTAAAACTATTATTTCATTATTATCCATACTTAACAACTCTAGCACCTAATGATTAATAAAGCAATGACATAAAAATCTTATAAAAAAATAACATTGTAATTGTGTTTATAATTGTATTTAATACCCGACTATCCTTGCAAACTTGTTCTTACCAGGTCTGCTATTCACCCAGCTGATGAGGTATCCACTGCCTTTAGCAGCCTCATCTAACTCCTTTTTTTATCCCTCAATCTCCCTTCCCTACGAGGCATGTCTATGTAATGAAATATAAATATTAAAAAAAAACAACAAAACAGACTCCCCGGTGGCTTTTAGTTTGAAAGCTTTCTTAATTTCTTTCTCTCTCAATAACGATGGAGGTAGATTTGTGTTTTTATTATTCAATCGTGTTTTTATTATTCAATCAAAAAACAAAGTTACTTCTATCAAAAACAAAGTTGCTTCAATCAAAATACAGTATATACTTTTAATCCCCAAAAAGTCACTTCAATTTAAAAAAATGGTTTTTGATTGCAAAAATAAATTTGAGACAAAAAAAGCATTTGAAAACTATTTTACTTGATTGAAACAAATTTTTCCATTGAAGTAATGTTGTTTTGCGTTTGGGCCACATTTTGGCTAGGACATTTGTGTCTTTATTATTCAATCAAATAAGTTGCTTCAAACAAAAAAATATATATAAAAAGAAAAACTTTGCACACGTGTCAATCACCGTTTACCAAAGCCTGAGAGGGTTTGAGTAGACTCACTATGAAGCATTTAATAAAGCCAAGCATTTTCTTACTACTTTATTCTTGTTTAAAAATAATTCGGTGGGGCAGTAACATGTTTAAAATTTATCATAATTCTTACATTTTGAAGTGCTTGAAAACCATTTATAAATGATACTTTGGGAAAAAAGTGAAAAAACATGTCATATATATGTATCTTTTTTCCAATGTAAAATCTGAATAAATGCATTGAACACGCACAAAAAAATGGGGGAGGGGGGGCTACTTCGCGGTTTTCACTTATTGCGGCGGGTTCTGGTCCCCATTAACCGCGAAAAACGAGGGATCCCTGTATTTCTGAAAAGCTTTAAGAAGCAGGACTCATTCCCACCACTCGTCGGGCCGGTGTTGTGCCGACACCGGCCGTCAGCTCAAATCCAAGCCGAAAATAACGCGTCCCCGGCGGACGACGGGAGCGATGTGAGGCGCCACCTCCATCCGAGAGCATGCCGCTTAATTTGACTCAACAGTGTGTTTCTTCGTTTATATTACCGCTAAATACACAAGCTTGACGCCAATTTAACGGGAGCTATTTTTTTTCATGGGAGATTTGGCTAGCTCTGGCAGTGTTCAACGCAAGCTGCAAAGAATGGCAGTAACTTTTTTATATCGCAAAATGTGAAAACGATTGAAACCATTACTCACCAAATTCAATCTGCTGGCAAATACAGGCAAGTGTGTATGCTGCGCTCTGGTCTGCCCCGGTGTGGATAAGGCCTGCTTTTTGTTTTCGCAGCTATGCAATGCCACCCAAAGGCTCTCCAAGCACTCCATGTACAGTAAGGAGTGCGCGCGTTTGGAATAATGGAACGCACCTTGGGCCAATGATTGGTTCTCGTCAGCGAAGCATCTAGAACAGGGGTCCCCAAACTTTTTCCTGTGAGGGCCACATAACCCTTCTCTTCTCTGATGAGGGGCCGGGGTCAGTTTGTAACAGAAAAAGTGTGACGATTGCAGGAGTGCCTAAATGTAAAAATGTATTGTTTTTCAGAAAGCCACAATCAAATAACCCTTTCTGGATTCTTCACAGAACCAAAGTAAATAAAATAAAAATGATATAATATAATATAGTATAATATAATATAATTAGGGCTGTCAAACGATTAAAATTTTTAAGCGAGTTAATCACAGCTTAAAAATTAATCGTAATTAATCGCAATTCAAACATCTCTAAAATATGCCTTATTTTTCTGTAAATTATTGTTGGAATGGAAAGATAAGACACAAGATGGATATATACATTCAACATACTGTACATAAGTACTGTATTTGTTTATTATAACAATAAATCAACAAGATGGCATTAACATTAATATTCTGTCAAAGCAATCCCTGGATAGAACGACTTGTAGTTCTTAAAAGATAGATTTGAGTACAAATTATAGAAATTTTATGTTAAAACCCCTCTTAATGTTTTCGTTTTAATAAAATTGGTAAAATTTTCAATCAAAAAAATTAACTAGTAGCTCACCATTGTTGATGTCAAGAATTACACAATGCTCATGGTGCATAAAATCAGTCGCACCCAAGCGCCAGCAGAGGGAGACAAAAAACACAAGTAACAAGTGGACATGACACTGCTGTCATTTTAATCTGTTTGAGCGGGGCATATGCGTTAATTGCGTCAAATATTTTAACGTGATTAATGAAAAAAATTAATTACCGCCCGTTAACGCGATAACTTTGACAGCCCTTAATATAATATAATATAATATGATATAATATAATATAATATAATCAGGGGTGCACATAATTTTTTTGCCCAGGTTCTCAGAGGAGGACCTGGAAATGTGACTTGGTCCTCATTGAGCTTGAGAGCCGACCCACCTGATGCGATAAATTTATGACAAGCTTTACTTAGAGCCAATTAACTTTGATTAATTATATTAACAGTTAATGCTTGATTAACATCAACTGGCACAACAAAATTGCCATTACTTTGAAGTGAAATGTAAAGAAATAAACATAAAAGCACCAATTCAAAATAAAGGGCATTATGCGGCTCCCACATTAACTCCAAGCCTTTTTAAAAGTGGGATGTCCTCCTCATAAGACCTCATTGAACGTGTATGTTTAGCTTTGTAAAATGCGAGCAAAAACACGTTTGTCAGTGCATGTCGCTGTTCATTACCTTTATTCCGCCCTATTCCGCCACATGTCCATAGGGCGAGTGGGGTCCTGTTTGACATCGATAGTTTGCTTAATTGCCACATGCTCTCTGTTTTTTTCGTGCTTTTCAAAGTTTGGATGGCTGAAATTCTTTGACCCTACATAAAATGCGTTGCTCTAATCGGCGACATTGGGATTCTCACGGCACATTTTGTACCGCATTTCCGTGCGAGCATCATTCACTTCTAGCCATGGTACCTCCTGTAGCCACTTTTCAGCAAAAGTCCTTTTTTTCGGTAGCTCCGTTGACGTCTCTGTCGTCTGTCTGTCTTTTGACGGGGGTGGGGGAACACGGAAATAATTACTCAGTGTGGCCTGCCTCATCGACATTTTGAGAAGTTATTTTCTCGTGTCCGCCGCAAATAGTGGTCAGCCATCGGTACGCAAAAGCGTATGGAAGCCGTTGAGGGCCAGCGCGTTTGTCTACGCATGTGCGGACCACTTATGTGCACCCCTGAATATAATATAATATAATATCATATCATGTAATGTAATATAATATAATAATACTGTATTAATTAAATAGATAATAACCAAAATAACCATTGCTCAGTTCTTCACAGAAAAAAGCCAGGACATAAATAACTCTATTGGAAAAAAAAAAAAAAAAATTTTTTTTTTTTTTTTACAATTTTTTTTTTTACAATTTTTTTTTTTTTTTTTTGTTCAGGGGGCCGGACCAAATGTGGCTGCGGGCCGTAGTTTGGGGACCCCTGATCTAGAAGGATTTGCTGACTGTCCAAGTGTGACATTTTTTAAAGAACCGATTTCTTACGTGCTCAGTTTACGTACTAAGTTAATCACATGATGATAATAATAATGTAACGTTGATAATAGTCAACCGTTTTATCAGATTGAAATTCTTTATTTGTGGAAACTTATTGAACAACGCGACTGCTATCTGCCACAGCCAACGCACATATCTCCCCCGCCAGAACAAACGTAAACACGGAAGGCACGTCCCTCGCTCTCCCGCACCTCCCTCACCCCTCTACGTCATGCGGTGCATTCAGGAACACATGCTAACACCCTCGCCACAATATAACTCTATTCGTTACAATAATAATAATTAAATAAAACCTCCCGACCCCCCCTCCTCCTCCCAAAAAGAATTTCTCCTCGGATCTACGCAATTCACGTAGGTCGCCATTTTTTACTTCAAAACGGCGAATTTCGCCGAAAGGTGAGAGATTTTCATGCCTGTAATTGGTTAGCTGGCAGCAGGCAGTATCCACCGCGCGCCGTCGGGCTGGCTGGCCAGTCTTATATACAGGGCTGATGACAATTAGCAGCAGCTGGGCGACCTGGAGAGAGAAAATGAGGGAGAGTGACAGAACTACGGCCTAGTGCCATAACGTCAAAATGAGGATAATTTTGAATGGGTATTTGCAAAATGCATTAGCTTGGTAGCTTACATATAGCGGTTTTGAATTTGAAAAAAAAAATGTTTTATTATCTAATTCCAAAGGGTTCGGTGAATCCACATGTTAAACTTGTGGGGTTCGGTACCTATAGCAAGGTTAAGAACCACTGTTCTAGTCTATAACCTCTGTGTAAAACCCAAGGGCATAGGTTTGCATAGGGATGGTAGGAACATAACACTACCAACTTTTCAGGATCCTCAAATTGTCCCCACCAACTTTCTGGCAACCTTACTTGTATTGTATAATGAGTTCAGTTATGTAAGTAATTTAAATAGTCTTTTTTAAGTTTTAAGGATAGAATTGACCGTACTATTATTAAGTGATAAATTTGCATTATTTTCAGAGAAACATTTCCCCTTTTCACTTGCTGAATGTGCCGGACCGTTATCTTATTTAACCTCATATGCACTCATATTGATTGGCTGATGACATGCCCCCCCCCCCCACACACACACACACACACACATGCACACACACACAGCC
Source organism: Corythoichthys intestinalis (assembly GCF_030265065.1). Lineage (NCBI taxonomy): Eukaryota > Metazoa > Chordata > Actinopteri > Syngnathiformes > Syngnathidae > Corythoichthys > Corythoichthys intestinalis. Next base: position 28,333,046 of record NC_080409.1, read on the forward strand.
CCGACAAAAATACAACATGTTGACAACATGGCGCCTCCTCAGACCCCTTTGAAGAGTAGGGATATTACAAGTTTTCTTTTGGCCAGCAGCAGCTACTGCCAGGGATGTAAAAGACGTCAGTGTTATGGACATGGGAAACACTTCACTAATTTGGCTGCTGAAAGTCTGACCTGCATCAGAGTTAGCATAACATTAAACTGTATGAACATGCTAACCTGCAAAACTCGAGTGGGAAGCTGCTGAAAGAGAAACGTCCTGTATGTGTTTTTTGCTGTTAACGTTATGAGTTTTTTTCAGTTATATTTATCAATTTAGACGGACAATGTTGAGTGATCCAAAGACAAATGTTTATTTTTTTTGCATTCCTGGACAGTTAAGAGATTATTAATAGGTTTGTATTTATTGTGTATGTTGAATTTGCTAATAAAATCCAGAAATTTATTCTAGAAGTTTTCAAAATGTTTATTTAGTAGTTTTTGAAAACAAAGGTTTGAATCAAATGGTGTATAACCTGAACCAATACACATGAAAGTTAGTATAAGTCAAAGCAGATTCATTTTGCATTGATCACTTGGCCTATCAATTAATTAGGTTCATACTCATGAGAAATGTAGCCCTGACCCCCGTTTACCCAATCTGTTTGGGTTAAAATGCCTGTGACACGAAAAAGCATGTCTATTTCATAATACACGCGGTATTTTATGCTCCTGAATGAAATGGACCGCTTGGATGTGTGTGGAAGCGATCGCTATATTTATTTAGTTTTTTTAATCCATGAAAATGAGTGACTTCCGACAACAGTCTCGAGTTGAGAAAGAGGGCGCTGTGACGTGTACAGAGGAAGGAGTCCTCTTCACGATACAGCTGTACTGTTGTATGAGAAGGACTAAGGATTCAGCTGATTTTGCGGATTAATACGTTTATTTTTCGCATCATGCCAGCCAAACGGCTGCAGAAAAATCTTGCTGTAAGAGGGAGAGGCGTGTGCGCCTTTTTGGGGTTTCAAAAGGTTCCCATTCACCGATACTGGCCAAAACAAGCCCTACTACTGTGGGACCGTGGGACTTACGAGTATTTTGTCAAATACTGTGATCATTTTAATACGGTGGTGGCCTGCATTTTGTGGCTGACATGCTCCTCACTCCGCCGACGACCGGCGGCTTGTCGCACCCCCCACCAGGCGAGCACTATAGGCTACTCAGCTTTTGCCCTGTTGGTGTGCCCGTTGTTCTGTCAAATTTTCCACCCGATCAGAAATTGCAACTTTGTGTTAAAAATTGCCGGGAATACAGCGATTACAACGTTAACACTACAAACTTTCTTTAAATAAAGGACTACTTAGGTTTGATCATGGATGGCATGTAAAAAGCTCTCCTCATACACATTAGCTGCATGTTAGCTGCACTTAGCTGCACAACAACTGCAGCCAACCTCTCCGTCGGGCGGTTTGCCGATCGGCGAAGACAATCGACAACCCAGTCGTCATGTGAAATTTTCCGGGCTAGTTATGTCTGATTTTCCGCTTCGAAGACTTTGAAACATCACTCGGTTCGGGTTAGCATGTCGGCTAGCTGTCACACCTCTCGGTTTGTTTACATTCTCCGAAGCCGGGGAAGGAAAATGGCATAAGCCCGATTTAGGCTGCATAAAATATCGTTCAAGAGGTGCGACAGTAAAGGTGAAGTCAACAGTTTTGACTATTAGGGAGTAATTTTGCCATGTCGTACTGAATAAATGCTTTTTTTATTTCATATTCCATTTAGCACAAGATTGTTATTTGTCATGACCATGCCATTTATTTAGTTATTGGGGAAAAATAGTTGGACGAAAAGAATATCCTGTAAAAATATTGGCGTAGAGAGACTGAAACAATGACATTTTGCGGCTCTCTTCATTGCGTGTTCCTCGTTGTGAATAATTCCCCTTCAATGGGCTGCATACTAAATCAGATGAGTTTGTGACTCCGCTGACGTCATCCACCTGTTGAGGACGCTAGAGCCCTATAATGGTAGGCGTGGTTAACCGGTAGATTAAAAAACTAATTTCTCGTCATCTGCGCTTTGCTAAATTGTTGTATATAGTCGAATCGTCTCAAAATAATTCCATAATAATCCTATTCAAGACTTTTTTTCTCCTGTCGTACGCACTTTAAGTAATGTCCCTTCCTAAGCAAAAAGTGTACATGCATATTATGCTGTTATATCGTCCCTACCAATTTTGAGACCAAACCCTACGCCCTTGGTAAAACCCTATTTTGAGATCCCAACCTGCACTCTGGTTTGTCAATGGTGTTTCATCATCTTCTTGTTTTTTTGCTTTTTTTTTTTTTTTTTAAAGTACCCCCACCCAATGCACCGCGACCAACGTTCCCATTTTATGACGCTATCAAACAGAAATAGCCTATCGATTCCACCCAGATTGCATTGTGCGCCCAACCCGGTCCAGGAGCGGAGCGTGCGCGCCAAGGTGGAGGCGTGCGCGCGCGTTCCCCACTCTGGAAACGCGCACAGGCACGCGCCTTCCACTGAATCATCCGCAGTTTCCACGCGGAGAAGCGTGCGCAAAGAGGAATTTCCAGGGATGCTGGAGAAAAGCACTTAACAGCCAGCGCGCTTTTTTGTGGGGAGCCATTTTGTCCAAAGTTAGTTGACATCCCCACCATGCTCCTCTCCTCCACCACCGCCGTTCTCCCGCCGCTGTGTGGATTTACCTCCTCTGCCGCTTTTTAGCTTCACACCGCTCCGCGCGTGCAGACCATCATGGACCGCCTCGTCGTCATCCTCGGACCCCTGCAGCTCTTCGTTGCCCTGCTCAGTAAGTTGGCGGGAAAACCAGCGGGAAATGTCACGCGTGTCGCAGCTTACAAGTTGAGTGCGAGGACTGCAGGTGTCCCAAAAAAGTGCGTGTCTGTCTTGTTAGAAGTGAGAGACACTATTAACTCTTTGGTTGCCATTTAAAAAGTCTAGAATACGGGTAAATTTTTTTAAAAAGCACATAAGCAACAGGATGTAATGAGCATTTTCAGTGCTATTGACAGCAATAGACGTCCAATCCATTTGGACTGGGAGGATCTACATCGTTCGATTGCTGCGAGCCCCCCCACTCTGAATGGATTGGGCATCTATCAATGTCAATGTCAGCCAATAAGTTCAAAATAGGGCTACGTCACTGTTCTGTAGGGCTGTGGATATCCTTCAAGTATTTATTTATTTATTTTTAGGTGTTTATTAAATATTCTCGAATTTATTTTGCTTTTTTTTTTATTTCTTTACGTTTTTTTTTTTTAAAGAAAACATGGAATGAGAATTTTAGTAAATATTTACCTTTTTATTTTTTTGTTTTAATTTAAAAAGGGGAAAACAATATCCTATTTTCAAAAATTTGTTTAAAATGTTTTTTATTTTTGAGTTTTATTTATATTCTTTGCATTTTTAAATAAACCACTTGGGGGGGCATCCTTTTGGTTTTGTGGTTTGGTTTTTTAATTTAAAAGGGGATTTTATTTTTTTTTTTTTTCCATTTTTGAATATTTTGTATTTTTTAATAGTTTTTGTTTTTGTTGTTTCTTTACGTTTTCAAAATAGAACAATGAAAAATTCATAACATGTTTTTTTTTTTGATGTTTTGTTTTTAATTAAAAAAGGAATAACATTAATATTTTGTATTTTTCTTTATATTTCTTTTTCTTTTTCTTTTCTTTTTTTCAGCATTTCTTTAATGTATTTTTTTTTTACTTATCATTTGATTTTAAAAACAGTGAATGTTTTCATGTTAATGTAAAATACTTATTTTAATGACTCAACTGCTGTCAGCCCCCCAGTCCGAATGAATTGGACGTCTCTACCTGTCAATGGCATCCAATGGGGTAATAAAGAAAATATTGCTTTTACTGGATGTGTGAAAGGGGCTGCTGTCCTCTCGTGCTGTGAAAATCCTTCGATTTAAAAAAAATAAATAAATAAAATTAGGGGTTTAGATGTGGGAATATCATTATTGATCATTGTTTTTGTTTTATATTTAATTACAGTGAGTAAAAAAAAATACAGACCAATGTGCGTGGGTGTGTGTGCACCTCTTGCAGCAAAAAAAAAAAGTCTGTCTGCATTTGTGTGTGCCATTTTGATGGACATGCATCGCATTCAAAACAGATTGAAACATGCTTGGGCACATGTAGGTTAGGTGGGCACAACATGTGTTTCCATCACTAATAAACATTTCATGCACATGTGTGTAGGTACGCAGCCACACACCTTGGCATCTGAATGTCTCGCTTACGTAGGTGCTCGCGTGTGTTGGCGCAATATTTGTGTGATGTATGTTTGAAGATGTGTACGTCAATCAGTGCCTCTTGTACAACGTACACACATTTTCGCTCTCTTACATGAAAACATGTACAGAACACAAATACACACATGTATTCACACAATTGTTCCTACACATATGCCCTCACTCTCTTATCACATATACACACATGACCATGACAGCACTAGACATCCAATCCTTTTGCAATTGTCTGTGCTGCACCACAAACAGTAAAGCTACAAGTTACGCCTACCATTGAAAACTCACTCATGCAGTATGTTTAATATTTGTTGCCTACTAATAAAACGTTTACCAACAATAAATAAATGGGGCCAGATTCACAACTCCATTTTATCTGGACTGCAAAAGTAAATCATTGACTTAATCCTCATTCATTTAACCTTTGTGTTGCTTATCCTCACGAGGGTCGCAGGGGTGCTAGAGCCTATCCTAGTGAATTTTGGGCAGGAGGTATGGTACATCCTGAATTGGTTATCAGCCAATCACAGGGCACAAATAGATACTCATACTAGGCATGTGCCGGTATGAGATTCTGACGGTATGATAACCTTTAGCCAAAATATCACGGTTTCATGATATCACGATATTGCAATTACAGCTCTAAAATGTGAATGAACTTTGAGATATCTGGGTTATAAAAAACATTCGATTGAACAGCATTTTCAAAACATATTTGCAAGTTGGAACATAATTATAATGTTAAGATTAGGGCTGTCGAACGATTAAAATTTTTAATCAAGTTAATCACAGCTTAAAAATTAATTAATCGTAATTGATCGCAATTCAAACCATCTATATAATATGCCATATTTTTCTGTAAATTATTGTTGGCATGGAAAGATAAGACACAAAATGGATATATACATTCAACATGCTGTACATGAGTACTGTATTTGTTTATTATAACAATAAATCAACAACATGGCATTAACATTAACATTCTGTAAAAGCGATCCATGGATAGACTTTTAGTTCTTAAAAGATAAATGTTAGTACAAGTTATAGAAATGTTATATTAAAACCCCTCTTAATGTTTTCGTTTTAATAAAATTTGTAAAATTTTCAATCAAAAAATAAACTAGTAGCTTGCCATTGTTGATGTCAATAATTACACATGGTGCTTAAACCCGCACCAAAGCACCAGCAGAGGGAGACAAAAAACACAACAAGTGGACATGAAACTGGGCTGTCATTTTAATTTGTTTGAAAGGGGCATGTGTGTTAATTGTGTCAAATATTTTAACGTGATTAATTTAAAAATTAATTACTGCCCGTTAACGCGATAATTTTGACAGCCCTAGTTAAATAAAAAAAACAACAAACAGTAACTGAAATATTCTAAATTTGAAAAAAAATGCAGTCCTTTTGGTGAGTAAACCAACAGCCACAGCTCAACATTATTACCATCAGAGCAAAAATAATTGAAATATTTTCCATAAAAAGAACATGTCTATGACTCGTATCATGTTTACATTATACATACACTCTCTTTCTCAACACAGACAGTTGCTAGAGAGAAAAAAAAACACGTTTAACCCCCGCTAGACACACTAAACACGCTGGATTCAACTCTCGTAGCTGGTGGGAAACATTCATCACAGTGTTTACGAACCTTTAATTTTGTATAAATGCGAAATCATATTGGAGGTAATGCCTCCTCAGCAGCCACCCTCCGCAAACATGTTTTACATGTCGGCTGGCCCTCCTCCTCTAAGCCGCGGCCGTCTGTAACTTTTCTGTAGCCGAAGTATTCCCATACCAGCGATTTCGTTTTCTTCGATTGGGGGGAAAGTTTAGGAGTTTCACCTCCTCTCGTCATCATGTAGCACAGCTGATTTACTGACACCGATCAACAACTAGTGGGGGAGGGCTGAGCCTTGCAGCTGCTAGTGACGGATTTCTCCCTGCATTTATGGTACATAACAAATAGCTAATACCTTAGGGACGGTATGACGTAAAATTTTGGCGGTTTTGAAACCGTGACGTTAACATACCATGGTATACCTTGAAACCGAATATTAGGCACATGCCTAACTCATACATAGGGACAATTTGGAGTTTTCAATCAGCATACAATGCATGTTTTTGGCATGTTGGAGGGAACCAGAGTACCATGCAGCTAGGCACGGGGAGAATGCGGAAACTCCACATAGGAAGGCCGAAGCCCAGGAATAAACCCTTGTTCACAGAAATGTGAGGCGGATGTGCTAACCACTTACCCACCATGCTGCTGTTTAGATACATTTTTAATGAAAAATAAAACAGAAGATAACAGTACTAGTTCGGACTGTAAGTCGCACCTGAGTATAAGGCGCACCAGCCATGAAATGCCCATCGGAGAGCAAAAAAACATATATAAGTCGCACCGGAGTATAAGTCGCATTTTTGGGGGAAATTTACTTGATAAAATCCAACACATAGAACAGATACGTCATCTTAAAAGGCAATTTAATATAAAAATACTATAGAGAACAACATGCTAAATAAGTGTACAGCATGTTACATGATGCATGAACAACGAAATACGTATATACTGTCCTCACCAGGACGCTACGGCTCGGTCCTGGCTATACAGCGAGCTAAACTCCCAAATGACGATGCTGGACGGCCGTATAATTTTCTGAATCAATTTTGTCCTCGGTACCAAACAGGTTCGCATCAACGTAAATAAATGATAATTAGCTGCTATTACAGCAATGCCACTAACGGTTAGCATGCGTTCACTAGCATTAGCACATTGTTCAAACAACTACACAATTGGCTCTAAGTGTCCGTTCGTGGGTGGAAAACCCACAACAACAACAGAGAAGATGATACACACAGGTGTTGCCTCTGTAGAGATATTTTATAAGCATAAATGATGAACGTAGGTTTGCAGCCGTGTTTCTCTCTCTCTCTTTCTCGCCCACTCGCTCAGAGACGCTACGTAGCTGTCAGTCTTCTTCTGGCGTGTGAGCGCTCTTCTTCGCATAAACAAGTGCGAGTGCGCCCCCACTTGGGCGTGAAAGCGCCAGAAACTAAAAGCATGCATTTCAATATAAAAAAGTCAATAATACAATTGAACACACATTGCCAAAGGCAGAACGCGAACGTGGCCATAGCTATTAAGAGTTATACAGGTAACTATAGCATAAAGACCATGCTAACAAGTTTACCAAACCATCAGTGTCACTCCAAAACACCAAAATAACATGTGAAATGATGTCATAATGTGTTATTAATTTCACAAATAAGTCGCACCCTCAGCCAAACTATTGAAAAAAAAAAAACTGCGACTTATGGTCCAAAAATACGGTAGATATTTTCTTTTAAAATTAATTTCCTATTTACTTTGTTAAAAAAAACAAATGGAAAATTTAAAAATGTTTTTTTTATAAAAATAAAAGGGTTTATTCATTTATATTTAATTAAAAATAAAAGGGGGGAAATATTCTTAAATGTATTAAGTTTTCTAGTTCTGTAGTCGTGAGGACAACAGAAATTATATTTAAATTTTATTCTAGCAAAAAACATGAGGTCGGTGCACATACTTTAGTTTTGTGGACTACACAAAATGACATGATGGGCTGGATCCGGCCCCCGGGCCTAGAGTTTGGCACCAGTGGGTATGTTTGAAATTGAATGATTGCTGCCAGACTCTCCCAGTCCAAATAGATTGACTTCTATCTCTGTCAATGGCACTATACATGATCTTTCACTTCCAGCGAATTTACTATTACAGTATACTGCTTTTTTAAGTTCTAAGGCGTCAAAGATCATTGCCCTTTTATCTTTGGCCGCTGAATGGGAAGAGGTCATACGGTGAATCAATCAGCACATGTCTAATTTGACACAAGTGGACTTATGATCCTCTTTCAGTCCAAATCACACTAGGGAGCAGAATGTAGGTTGTAATACTAAATAAAGGACAACCGCTGCCTTCCATTAGAGGGTACGCACCTATTGATTTGTCAGCGACGGAAGGCGCCCCAAAAGAGGGGCAGTAGAGAGGCATATGTGTTCAACTATTCAGGGCCTTCGCTATGGGTTTATCACAGCAGGTTAGCGGCTCAACACAATCGACGCGTAGCAAGGAGGATGGATAAAAGAGCAGCATTTGAAAAAAGGTCAAAGAAAAAAACGATTGTTTGCGCTGACAATCATCAATCATCCACCGCGCGTGTCTGCGTAATCTTGTTGTCAATACCTCTAGAACAAAATGGACTTTTCAGGCAGGGAGTTTTGGGACTTTTCATGAAGACACAACTAACGGATTTTAAGTGACGCTCTGTCTTTTTCAAAATGTGCAGCAAAGGGATGAAATTTCATGACAATCCTTTTAATGGTCAAATTGACCTGAAAATGATGGGTTCACTCTTCACTGAGACCAGGATTCTAAAAATTAAAAATACATATTCAATTTTAAAGCAAAGAACATATATTTAAATAATAATAACAATAGGTTTGCCGTTATTTCCAGGAGCAAAGAAATGTTATTACCACAAAAATTGAATTAATTTACTGTTTTACATTTGTTTTTCCTAACATGATTGTAAAATGTACTCTTCAAACGAAAATGGAGGACTTCCTGTTTGTTTTCAGGAATGGCTTCGTGAGAATATATTTTTTTGTGGATCTACGCATCATAGACAAACCCAGAGGTGGAGTGGCCATCGGGCGGGGTTTTAATGGTGAAAATGGGGCACTTTGAGGCAACGTGATGAGCATGAACCCGCCTGGCCGCTTGGCACCACCAATTATGGTTGCTTTCAAGCATGTTTGGATGAAAATACAGCGAAACCATAGACTTCATAATGATATCATTATGAAGTCAATGGATGAACATCCTGTTGTTTTGGGCAGCCATCGTGGTTGCCCGAGACACACTATTGGTGGGCACAAGCACACGGAGGATAGCCCAAAATGTGTCTTTCTGGGGTGGGCTGTGGCATTTATTGTCATTTAGTGAGCTGCAATCAGAGGTCGGTAGAGTAGCCAAAAATTTTACATCTGTAAGAGTAGCGTTACTTCAAGTAATATTACTTAATATATATATTTACATAAAAGATTAAACCAACTAATTTTTATTGAGCCATTGCATCCAAATTGAGATATCTCAAGCAGTTTGTCGTTGTAACTTTTCAGACTGAGGTTTTTTTTTTTAAATCACAAACTTCAAGGTATTAGACACAGATACCACACCAGGGAGGATCCCAAATGCAGCGGCCCCTGAAACAGTCTAACACAGGGGTTCCCAACCTTTTTTGCACCACGGACCGGTGTTATTTGGGTCTTTTTTTCACGGACCGGTGTTCTGACAAATTTTGCAACCCATCAAAAATTTCAACGAAGCGGCTCTGCGCATGCGCGTGACGTTAAACATAGCCGCAAAATGCACAAATGCAGCGATTCCAAAGTAAACACTACAAACTTTTTGAAAGAAAGGAATATTAACTTACGTTTGATCATGGACTTGTAGAAAAGTTCTCCTCAGATACATTCTGCCATGTAAGCTGCACACAACAACTTCACACCGCTCTCACCATTAATGACTTCGCCTTGTCGTTAAACATTAATTGTGAAGCCCGCTTCACGAAGATACGATGTTGGAAATTGTAGCAAGGTTTTCAATGCTCTTGTAGCGATGTCAGGATATTCCGGAATGACTTTAATCCAGAACCTCGGTAGAGTTGTTGTCTCAAATGTACGTTTAATAAGGTCGCCGTCATTTGCGAACTCAACGCAAGTTGATCTTCCTGTTGCTCAGTCATGCTCAAATCACTCGGTTTATTCACAAACGGGTCACGAATCCACTCCTTCGCAGTTCAAGGGTCTTCGAGGTTGTAGGCCCGTCAGGTGCCCTTTTCGCCGTAAAAATATCTCCAAAGACGTCTGTTTTCCAGTCATCTTCGCTCGCGTGGGGGGTAATTATTTCAGGGAACAAATGTGCTGCGCCCGCGGCCTAGCAATACGTTATTATTGAGGACAAGTGCACATAGATATATTATATATATACACAAACAAGATGTACTGCTAGCAGTCCAATCAATGGATTTCTATGACGACATTGTAATCTATCCCGTAGTATTATATCTAGAGTAGACAGGGATATTGGTGTGTTAAGCAGGGGCACAGGGTTAATTCAGCCAGAATGCAATAGTTATTAAATTATTATTTCTGTGCGGCCCGGTAGCAAATGCGCCACGGACCGGTACCGGTCCGCAGCCCGGCAGATGGGGACCCCTGGTCTAACACATAATAGCTTGGTGTAAGATACTGGCAGAAAAGAATACAGGAACGCCGTAAGCAAGTAGTCGGTGTAGTGTTCAGTAAACTTCTGTGCAGAGTATGGAATGGGGACCCCTAGAATGGGAAACACCTCCTAAGGTGGTGGAAAATACAGACTTCCAGATACAGACTGATAAGATGGTCGTGGCCAACCAACCGGACATCGTGATAATGAATGAGCAGCAGAGGACAGCCGTTATGATTGATGTAGCCATCCCCATCGATGGCAAAATCAGGAAAAAGGAACTCGAGAAATTAGAGAAATACAGAGGGCTTAGGGAAGAGCTGGAGAGAGCCTGGAAGGTGATAGCAACAGTGGTGCCTGTGGTCATAGGAGCACTGGGGGCCGTGTCCACCACACTGGAGTAACATCAGACATATCCGTCCAGAAGAGCGCAATCCTAGGAACAGCAAAGATACTGCGCAGGACCCTCAAGCTCCCAGGCCTCGTAAGAAAGTAATTATTTGAACACACTGCTATTTTGCACGTTCTCCCACTTAGAAATCGTGGAGGAGTCTGAAATTTTCATTTTAAGTGCATGTCCACTGTGCGAAAAAAAATCAGAAATCACAATGCATGATTTTTTTTTAACAATTTATTTGTGTTCTACAGCTGCAAATAAGTATTTTAACACCTGTCTTTCAGCTAGAATTCTGGCAATGAAAAACTTGTTAGTTTCCCTATTAAAGGTCCACCTCCAGTCCATGTAATATCCTGAATCAGATGCACCTGTTTGAGGCCGATAGCTGCATAAAGACACCTGTCCACCCCATATAATCAGTAACACTCAAAACTTGTAACATGGCCAAGACAAAAGAGCTGTCCAAAGACATCAAATTGTACACCTCCACAAGGCTGGAAAGGGCTACAGAGTAATTGCCAAGCAGCTTGGTGAAAAAAGGTCCACTTTTGGAGCAATCATAGGAAAATGAAAGAAGCTAAACATGATGGACAATCTCAATCGGAGCGGAGCCCCATTTAAGATATTACCTCGTGGGGTCTCAGTGATCCTAAGAAAGGTGAGGAATCGGCCCACAGTTACACGACAGGAATGGTCAATAACCTAAAAAGAGCTGGGACCACCATTTCCAAGGTTACTGTTGGCAATACACTAAGACGTCATAGTTTGAAATCATGCATGACACCAGGGGTCGCGTTAACCGAATATTTTCCGTCGTTGACCGGTTTTTTAAAACGGTGACGGAAAAAACTGAAGTTCGTCCGTCATTTTGACAGGTTGCAATTCACACCCCAGACCACAGGGTGGCGAGTGAGCATATTAATTAGCTACTGTCTCTCTTAACGCATGACGTCGTTGGCTATTCTGTCAGAATATTGTAGCGTCACCGGGGTCTGGCGGCGGCACCGTGATTGACACATCAACGCGAGGTTCTTATTGGTGCACCCGGTGTGCCTGCGCGTCATCCAATTGGTGGACTAGATTGCCGCCTGTGTATAGACCCCAATCACATGACGTCACAACGCCGCCCATCTGACTGGAGCCGCCGTATTGTGTGTCAGCTCGTCGTGTTTACACATTACCGCTACGTACATGCCTCCTATTACGGCGTGTTTTTCTGCTCGTTAACATTAATAATCAAAATGGTGAAGGCGTGTGTGGCGGTTGGTTGCAGTAATAGAGAAGATAGACGGAGAGACTTGAAGTTCTACCGTATTCTGAGAGACCCGAAGAGGAGAGCGAGATGGACTGCTGTAATTTGACAAGAAATCTGGGCACCAAACGATCACCACAGACTATGTAGTAGTCATTTTATATCTGGTAAGATGCATTTAAAATATATTTAGAAGATTCTGGGCTGACAACCACAATTAAGGTTATTGTGTGACGTTGTTGATTGGGGTCTATATAGTTGCCTCTTTTTCTTTGGGGGCGGAGTTGTTGTTTTGTTGGTGTTGTTGGCGGTAAGTAGAGTAAAAAGAGGGAGAAAAATACCACGACTTCCGTGTCTAATTTTTCGCCGCCAAGCAAGCGTTACAATATTAATTAAAAATGAATGAAAACTAAATACTATTGAATATGTCATCATTATCATTTTAAAAATTTAAGTGACGGGTAAAAATAGATTATGACCGGATTTTTATGACCCTGTCAGTCAAAATGACAGACAACGAAAATGTCTAGCGCAACCTCTGCATGGCACGGAAGGTTCCCCTGCTAAAACCAGAACATGTCAAGGCCCGTCTTAAGTTTGCCTATGACCATTTGGATGATGCAGAGAAGTCATGGGAGCAAGTTTTGTGGTCAGATTAGATAAAAATAGAACTTTTTGGTTATAATTCCACTAACCGTGTTTGGAGGAAGAAGAATGATGAGTACTATCCCAAGAACACCATCCCTACTGTCAAGCATGGGGGTGGTAGCATCATACTTTGGGGGTGTTTTTCTGCGCATGGGACAGTATGACTGCACTTTATTGTGAGATTTTGGGTAACAACCTCCTTCCCTCAGTCAGAGCATTGAAGATGGGTCGTGGCTGTGTCTTCCAAGATGACAATAACCTGAAGCACACAGCCAGGAAAAACCACTGAGTGGCTTTGTAGGACTTGATTGTAGTGCTGCAACGATTAATCGAGTAACTCGAGTATTCGATTAGAAAAAAATATTCGAATTAAATTTTGTTGCCTCAAGTATTCGTTTAATTAAAGTGGTGTTATAATGGTTTATTTTGAAAGTGTTTGTGTTTAATTTTATTGATTAGGGTGGATACACTGTCTTCTGGTCTGCCTCTTTTCACACGGCTGAATCCAACTTCTCCCTGTTAAGACCAACGTAAGCTAAGTTTTTGTTTACGCTAATGTTTTTGAATGCATTCATAATTTAGTTTATTGGTATATGTAGCCGTTTTTTGTGGGAATTTGTGTCTGAACCATTTGTTAAGAGCATTGTAAAAAAACTTGAGCATTTTATAGCATTTAAGCTAGCGGACTTTTTCTATGCAAGTTAGCCAATTGTTCTTTTGTTGTACATAGATCCTCATTTTTTTAAAAAAGTTTACCGTTTCAGGCTCAGCTCAGGTATTTAAATTTTTCATGTTCCTTATCCGATTACTCGATTATTCGAACTAACTCGTCCATCGATTAATCGACTACTAAAATATTCGATAGCTGCCGCCCTACTTGATTGTAAATTGTACTCTTTTTAACAGCAATAATTCCATCGCTGCCAGTCCTCCCAGTCTAATTAGATTGAACTTCTATCATCGTGAATGGCAGCCAATGTTAGTTTGCAGATGTTTCAGTGGTCTCCATGTCAAAATGGCTCGTTTTTAGAGCAACTTTGGTTCATATGTCCCTCTCAATGGCAGCCAATGAGTTAAGACAAATCCTCGACATTTAAAACTTATTTGTGACCGACTAGTTTGACCATTGTGCATCGCCGCTATCTGCAGCAGGCAAAGCAACTCTGTTCGTCAAGAAAAAAAGAACAGTGACAATTACATGCAAAGTGGCGGCCCACAACGGAGATAAACACGCTCGGCAGTACGAGTGAATCAAAGTGCACCGAGGACGACGACGGAGGATTTTTTTCCCCCTTTTTCCCGCTGCTTATTATGTTAAAACCCTGTCATTTTCTACCGGCTTTTATCCGAGGACAATTATGTCGACACAAGAACGAGGCTGGCCTCGCTAAAGGATACGGCATTTACTGGCAGAGGCCGGCGTTTAACTTTGTCGTCAAAAGGCTGCCAGCTGATTGCCGGCAATGGAGCGTGCACCCACCGGCGCTTTTTGAATGAAACAAGCTGGCGAAGCTTCAAGGTCCTCGGTCCACGTCGACTTCTCGCTTCCACTGTCTCATAGCAACAAGTCTAAAAAGTATTATCCGCAGCCGCGCAATAAAAGATTGTATTGTGCTGTCGGTTTGTGAGCGGCCATCGAGTTCTCTGAGATGGAAAAAAATTCTTTCATAATCTGAAGTAGGTGGGGTCGCCTGAGAAGGCCTTTTTCGCTTTCAAATGCTCTTCTCAAAATTTGGATACCGCCTCCAAAAATACCCGGCTCGCCAAGTACCACAATGATGGCTAATTTGAAAACAAACTCGTGGAGCAGGCCAAAGACCTCGTGTACAATATGACTAAAAAAATCCTTAGATTTAGTCAGAAACCTCACAATATCTATTGAAATACTCCACAAAATTGACCTAAATTCCCACGCTTACCTCAATACTTTTAAATCATAAATACAAATGAAATACTACATACAAGTAATTCAAATGCTCTTAGTTTACTCAGATACCTTCACCCAGTGAGTTAAACACTCTTAACACTACTGAGATACTCCATAAAAGTGACCTGAATACTCTTCAATCTATGGAGATGCTTCCTAAAAATGACCCAAATATACCTAAATCTACTAAATTACTTTCAAACTAGTCATAATACTTTTGAATCTACCAATATACTCCCTAAAGTAACTGTAATACTCTAAAATCCACTGAAATACTCTATAAAAGTGACCCAAATACTTCATCATCTACTGAAATACTCCAAAAATGTGACACAAATACTCTTAAATTACTGAAATACCCCTTGAAACTCTGAAAAACAATCATAATTAACTTTAATACTATAAATTACAGACTTCATAATGGTATTGACTTGTCAGATCGGTCATGCACTGCGCCTCGCATTCAAGTAAGGGCCCGCCCACATCAAGAGGAGCTATTCACTAACACACGCAGCGATCTAACGCCGAATCTCTGTTGAAAAATTACAAAAGCTGTACCGCATATGAACAGAAAGGATTGCCTCAAGAGTGATTTGTTCGAGGATTCAAGGTAATTGTTATATTTTTCGTACCATGCATGCATTTTGAAACGTTGTGAAAAAAAATCAATGAGAGAAATTAGCCGCTACTGCATTGGCATCATAGTTCAGAATATTTACGTAAAATAAATGCTAACTGCGCGTTTTTTTTTTTACTTTTAACTAAGAATCGAGACTTTTTTACGTCCATATCTATAAAGAATTCAGGGATTTAAGCATTTATTCACAAGAAGCTAGCTACATTTACTAACTGACTAGCATTGTACTTTGACATATTTACATAAAATAAATGCTAACTGCACGTTTTTTTTTTTTGCTTTTAACCAATAATCGAGAGTGTTTTACGTTCATATCTATAAAGAATTCAGGGATTTAAGCATTCATTATACAAGAATTTTCAACGAAAAAAGCTCTTTGTCTGTGATTCCACTCGGTCAACTTTGACGGCCTAGCCAACAATGCAGTATCCCTATTTATCGGCCACGCGCCCTGTGTCCCGTCAATACATTATAAAGTCTATGTATAAATCTATTGAAATACCCATAAAAGTGCCCCAAATAATGTGAAATCCACTGAAATACTCCTTAAAGTAAATGTAATACTTTTGAAGGAACATAAATACTTCTTCAAATAACTTAAATACTCTCCAGCCTACACACATACTTGCTGAAATTGACCTAAATACTTTCAAATCTATTGAAATACTCCCTCAAGTAACTGTAATACTCTAAAATCTACTGAAATACCCCATAAAAGTGACCATAAATTATTATTATTATTTTAAGTTTAATTTATGCATGTCAAAATTTTCATTGAGACGAAACATCTCATTTCCAAGGAAGACCTGTTCAAGCAGCAGGAACACAGAGGTACAGCAAACATACAATAAGAAAATAATAATAAAAAATCTTTAAAAAAAAAAAAATCATTTAAAATCTTAAATATTACCAGAGCAATATTTAAGTCCTGTACGGTGTTAAAATTCTCTTAGAGGGATCAAATTGGACAATTTATCATCCTGCTGAAGCTGGTTTCAGGTTGAGGGAGTATCAACTACCAGAGGTGGATAGTAACGCGTTACATGTACTCGGTTACATTTACTTGAGTAACTTTTTGAGAAAAATGTACTTCTAAGAGTAGTTTTACTAAGCCATACTTTTTACTTTTACTTGAGTAGATTTGTGAATAAAAAATGCTACTCTTACTCGGCTACTTTGGGCTACGGCCTTTAGCCATTTTCCTCCTTATTCTACATATTAGAATAATTATTTTTTTCCCAGAGATGCCAAGAAAAGCTCGACTAATTTCACCAATGAGACGTCGAAACAATAATTACATGACTCCATCAAACCAATCAGACACAAACTTGCAGTTCTATGATCATGCCAGCCTGTTCAATCCTGTGGTATCTTTAAAGCACCATAAACAATGAAGTATTTGACATAGAGCGCTGTCCTCAAAATGACTCGAAAGCGCGGATTTAAACCGGAGATATGATCCTTTTAATTTAATAATAGCAACTATGAAGGAACTATTCAAACTAGGAACTATTTTCTCCACTAGAGGGCACTCATGCTCTTTGGAAGAATAATGCTTTATTTTTGTCGTTTTCTTTTTTTTCTCTTACTGGAATTCAAGGATTTTGTTTGTTTGTATTTCTTTGGCTTAATGTGGTTTTGTAATGCATTATTGTACTGTATCATTATAACAACAGTTCATTGAAAGAAAAAAAGCCAAAAGAATACCAATGTTAAAAAAAAAAAAATCAAACAAAAATTAGCAGTTACTCACAATGTTACTTAATTTTTTACTTGTACTTAAGTACATTTTTTGGGTGACTACTTTTGCTTGATTATTATTATTTTGAAGTAACGCTACTCTAACTTGAGTAAAATTTTTGGCTACTCTAACCACCTCTGCCAACTACTGTACAAACATACTGTGCAAAAATTACAACGATTAGTTCAGTGCTTCTCAATTATTTTCTGTTACGCCCCTACCAAAGAAAACGTAAATGTTTTGCGCCCCCCCAAACTCTCTGCCGCCACTGTAAATAGTATCATTTGTCTATAATATTACAAGTACGCCTCTGCCTAACATTGTGTCCTTTTTTTCTATTAAAGAAAAAAAGTAACATAGATCAACTTATAATAAAGTATAACTTTATTAACATTGTTTTGTTGCCTGAATTAAAAAAAAAAAAAAAAGTCACACCCAAACTGTAAAAATACACTCAAGGTACATTTTGACCATTTGATACTGAAAAATAAAATGTAATAAAATCAGTAAATAATAACAAATTCAAATTGTTAAGAAACATTAACTCATGAGGACAATATGCCCCACAAAATTGACCTAAAAAAACAAAACTGAATAGAAGAAAAAAATAGTGTCTTTGGACAGACGGACAATTTTTATTTTCGATGCTCACAGTATCACCTCCTTTGCAATGGTGTGGGGTTATTTTGCACTGAGCATGCTAACAGTGCTCACTGGTTTTCTGATATAACACTGACAAAGCGGGACGACTGTTGGCAATATTCGGCACATTTTCACTGAAAAACAATCAAGCGGCTTATCAATGAGATTGAGGTCTAATGTCTTTAAGTTGCGTCTTAATTGATTTGGCCGCTATAATCATTTTTAGACACAGCAAACAGTGGTCTTTCCACATCTCCCACTGTATTAAAAGTCAAAGCCAAAAGGCAAACGGCCCGAAAAAAGCGCATTGTCGGCGGCCGAGGGACAACCGTAGGTGAGGGCGGTCGTCGTGACGATCCCAAGCCGAAAATGGCACTTCTCGGGCGGACACGTGAGAACCGGAGAAGACAGTGGGTCGCTGCGTGAGTCCGGCCGGAAAACGGCTTTCGAAAACGGCGCACAGCTCTTCATATCTCTTTTCTGTGCTCTTGCTTAGTTCAAAAATACCCCTGGGGGGGGAGGGGCGCACCAATATTTGAGAAGTACTGGATTAGTTAAACATTCAGCCTTTTTGAAGGCTCTCTCGGGGCAGGCTGTGGGCAGAAGGGTTTGTTTGGGCGTTATTTAGGATTATTGTCTGTTTGTGGCCTGGACAGGAGGATTTGGGAGTTACTGTTGCCAGGGCAACAAGGGTTGTGGATTTATCCACCACAGCGCAACGTGAGTGCTGAGAGTTCACTTCTCCTCCTTAGCGGATGTTCCTTGTCAAGACAAGATGTCCCACCATCTGTTCTGGACTGTCCGGAAGAACTGATTGCGGGAGTTGATAGTGCAGACAGGTTTGTAGATATCTTGCCTCGTCAGTGTCAGTCTTGCTCAGTCAGTTTCATGACGCACGTGTTGGGCTTCCGTGATAAGAAGGCGTCATGTATCTCTTATGCCCTATGTTAAATATATTCTGCTTGTTTTCCTTAAACTATGATATAAGTGCTATTTATTTTTGTATTGGGTGTGTTAGAGTAATACAAACAGTCAAAAGGTAAATACGAGAAAAAGATAGTATTGCCTGATTGATTATATTAAGTGTGTTAGAGTAATACAAGCAGTCGATCGGTAAGTACGAGAATAAGATACTAATTCCCTTCACCTTTTTTTACTCTCGCCGGAATTCAGTGAATTTTTTTTTCTTTTTTTTTCTGTAATAGGTTATTGTACAGTATCATTATAACAACAGTTCATATTCGTAGATAAGTTTGTGCTGAGAGAAAAAAAATAACGTTTAAAAAAAAAACAGCAGTTACAATGTTACTCATGACTTGAGTATTCTTTTCACTGGATACTTTTTTACTTGTACTTAAGTACATTTTTTGGATGTCTACTTTTACTTGAGTATTATTATTTTGAAGTAACGCTACTCTTACTTGAGTAAAATTTTTACTCTTAACTACTGTGCAAATTGAGGGGATGGTGAAACGGAATGTTGTCCAGAGAGCGAAGGCAATAATTAGACGTTGAGTGTCTCACGTAAGAAGTCAGATAAAATGGCAGCAAACCAAGGATGGATTTATAAATAAAGATAAACCAGAAACAAAACCTCCACGTTGTACGCATTGTTTATGGGCTGACAGGCCTATATACAATAGAACAATGTCTGTTTTAAAATCCCATGTATCCAATGCCTTAGACTGACAGCACAGCAATTTTTAGCGTCCATAGCACCCACAATCGAACGATTGCTGCCAGCCCCTCCCAGTCAAAATGGATTGGATGTACAGTATATCACCGTCAAAGGCAGCCAATGAGTTAACAAAAGAATTACAGGAAGAAAATGAGGTTTTCAAAGTGGGTACAAATCTATTTTGGTGGTTTTTAGGTCAGGCCATATGAAAAAGCGAGGAGAGGTGTCCTAAAACAGACCTTGAACGCATCGAAGGAATATATGCAATCGAGTCCCCTCAAAACATAAACTGTACAATTCAAAGCTTGAACCCTCATTGTTTTTCCTTTCACACATAAAATGGTGGACGTGTAAAAAAAGACAAAAAAAAAAATGCTGTGTGAAAGGGGTAAAACAATTCCCATCCTACTTGAGAATCCAGGACATGTGCAGTTGCGGTTTTACCTCCAAATGCCATTCCTTGTCCTTTAACACAGAGAAATGTGTGAAGATTTAACTCCTCACTCGTTGTCATTTCTGCTATAAATCCAATTGGGTATTTGCGCCTTTTGATGTTTTTGCTCTCCTTTCCTGGCATCCGTCTCAGGGATGAACGTTATTCTCCCACAACAAATCCCTCATTTTTTTCCTCCTCTTATACCATACACTCAGTATGGAATGATGCATTTACTGCCTATGACAGCGATAGACGTCAAATCCATTTGAACTCGGATCCTTGGCATTGAATAATAAGAACAATAATATTTATAAGCTACTGTGTGGTGTGAAGGTTGGCATTGAATCGTGTTTCAGTAACATTGACAGCAACAGATGTCAAATAGATTTGAACTTGGATGGTTGGCATTGAATGATCATGTGATAGATGTGTTTGGATTTAATTTTTCTTCAAAAGTGTGTTTTTCAGCCACCGCTAGAAGTACACTTTAACAGTAAACATTTTCTTTTATATTTGAATGAATGAAATATTTATTGACATCATCATCGGTATCATTGACAATCATTGACAATTACGAATGTGATATGATTTGCCCGAAGGAAGGAACCGAAGAAGAAGACAAAGGCAGACGGGAGGAAGCATATGCAATATATATTTCTTTTGTAACTTTATATATTTTCAATTTATTTTATTTTAAAAAGTGGGGGGGGGAAATTGTTTAACTGTTTTTATAATTTGCATTTATTTAAAAAGAGCAAACACTAAATAATCTTCTATTTACCTGTAGTTTTTTTTATTATTTTAAATTAAAAGTGAATGAACGGTAAATATTTTTAATAGCAGTACACTTTAACAATAAATGTTTTAATTTTATATTTTGTAATTTCAAAAATATATACGTACATTTTGATTTAAAAAGCAGAATTTTTTATATAATTTGTAATTGTTGAAAAATAATTTTTAACAATAAATACTTTATATTTTGTAACTTCAAATAATTTTAACTTAAAAAGTGAAAAAACTAATTAAAAAAAAAGTCTTCTTATAATTAGTATTCATTTAAAAATGAGCAAACACTAATCTATTTTATTTTATTGTAGTTTTATCATATATTTTAAATTAAAAAGTGAATGAACAGTAAATATTTTCAATGGCAGTACACTTTAACAATAGATGTTTTAATTTTGTATTTTGTAATTAAAAAAAAAAAAAATCATATTTTGATTTAAAAAGCAGATTTTTTTTTATAATCTGTATTTGTTTAGAAATACTTTCTAAATACAACTAATAATTTAATATTTATTTTACTTTCATTTAAAAAATATCTAATATAAAACAGAATGGGAAAAAATGGTAAATATTTTTATTTTTTATTTTTTTATTATTAAAACATACACACAAAAGCTTCATGATTGCAGCCAGTTCTACCTCCTCAGATCCATTGGGACAATGACGAGGAGGAGCTCCCAGTCAAAATGAATTGGACATGTATCACCGTCAATGGCAGCCATTGAGGTGATTTATGAAACAACAGTAAAGGTTATTGATGTTTTGTCCTAATATGACTGCTCTAAGTGGTAAGTAACATGCCAAAGTTGTGGTGTCGTCAATGTAAAAACAGTTTTTAAAGCAACTCTGGTTCGTGCATTACCTTCAGTGGCAGCCAATGAGTTAATTCCTCCATATTTCCTTCCGGATTGGGGTTCGAGCAGGTGCAGGTTGTTTAGGTTTATTTCCGCAGCCTGGCATCTTGTTGCTCATGTTTGTCAATTTGACTTTGCCCTCAAAAAATGATTGGTTTTGATCTTGCCTCGGCCGACAATCACCAGTGAGGGATGCTTATAGAAAAAAAAAGTGGCAACATTTATAGCGTGATGTTTTTCCCCCTACGCATTTTCTGAGAGGCAGAATGGTGGGAGTTTGGGACTCTTCCACACTGCGATTCGTTGATGTGAAAGGACTGGATGTAAGGGGTTTAAAATGATGCATGGATTTTCTGCTGTCGGAGGTATCAGAGGCATACCAGCTCCTTTCTGACAGTGTGTTAAAGCCAGCTTTTTCCTCTGTTGCAAGTCTGAGTGAAAGGACACCAAACAGTGGGGCAAGTTGACCATTTTAATACATCTGCTCCAGTCAGCTTTTTCGACTGATACTACCTCAGATGTGTTGACTTCAACTCACATAATAGTTACACAGGGGGCAGAAACAGCTTTGGCTTGTGTAAGAAATGGGCACTTCATCTACCTGTCACTTCCTTGGATGCAGGGAAGTTTGGGGGTCAACTTCAACCCATATAGTTGTGACATATAAGAAAAACAGCTTTGGCTTGGTGCAAAGAAGTGGCAACACCATTTCATCTCTGTTACTACCTTAGTTGTGTCTATTACAGTAATCAGTACTTTGAGCGGCAACAGAAGTTGGAATAGAGGTGAAGTGGCAAAATGCAGACCTCAATTCTAACATGTCTGCCAAAGTAAGCTTTTCCTACTGATACTACCACGGTTGCCGGGAAATTTGGGGGTCGACGTCATTCTCTCTTTGTTCACCTATATTATGGACACATGAAGAAAAAACAATGTTGACCAGAGGTGAGTAGTAAGACGTTATATGTACTCCGTTACATTTACATGAGTAACTTTTTGAGAAAAATGTACTTCCAAGAGTGGTTTTACTAAACCGTACTTTTTACTTTTATTGAGTAGATTTGTGAAGAAAAAAACGCTACTCTTACTCCGCTACTTTGGGCTAAACAAAACTTGTTACATTTTTCCTCTTTATTCTATGTACTTTATTAGTTATTATTTTATTTATTTATTTATTTGCCAGCGATGCAAAGAGTAGCTCTACCAATTTCACCAATGAGACGTCGCAACAATAATCACTAGGGGTGTAACGGTACACAAAAATCTCGGTTCGGTATGTACCTCGGTTTTGAGATCACGGTTCGGTTCATTTTCAGTACAGTAAGAAAACAAAATGCAAAATACAAATGTGCTAGTTGTTTATTACACACCTTTGTGTTTTCAACAATAAGAACATTAGCCCATACAAAGCCATAATTCTGCTAAAAAAATAGCAGGTATTTAAAGATAATTCAACAACAATTTGCCTTTCAGACCCCGCGTATTGGTCAGCTTTCTTTCTGAAAGAAAGAAGAAAAAAGAAGTCCTGTGCTAAAGAGAAAAGCAATCCCAATGACAAAGATTTTAACATGTATTTTACAAATGAAATGCCTCAATGAATCTTTTTTTTTTCTTATGAAGGGTTTTCAAACGCTTTATTGGTGGATTTTCTCAAGTTAAAGCGTCTCACAGAAATTAATTAATTTAATTTTGCAAGCAGGATCTTTCGATTATTCTTATTATTTAATTACAGGTGTTTTAGCTCATTTCAATGTATTTTATTTAAATGGGCTATTATTTATTTTATTATGTGTTTATATTTTACAAACGTGATGTAGTATTCATTTATATTGTATATTTTATGTTGTATAACTTTAGTTCCTATGTGAATATTAGTTCCTGCTTGTTTTGTTGTGGTAGGAGGGTTTTGTATTGAACACGGGGCCGTGTTGGTTATTATTATAGCAGAGAAGACAGCAGTAAATCAACAAAGACAAGTCAACTGTGCCCCGATCTACCACTCAAGAGATCTGATGGACTCAAAAAGTGGGTTACGATTGCAGATTAGTTTGAAAACCGACCGGATCCACCGTATTTTTACACGAGTGACTTCCGGTCCGCCCGATCCTAGCTACCGGTAGTAGTTTTGACTCAGGAGGGCCGCGTCTCGCGTCAAATAATAAACTCTGCCGTTCTTTTCGCGTGCATGTGTGTTGAGCCGCTTATGGGACGAGTCTAACACGCGGCCGCACTGCGACTGGTGTGCATTGGCTGATTGACTTTAATGCCCACGTTTCACTGCGTTCTCGCGGCGGCCACATTGTCGCGCTGTTGATGTGTCTGGGTTATACTGTCCTACAGTGTTGGTCCTTGTTATAGTAGAGAAGACGGAGTAAATATAATCTACAAAAAGAAACTGTAACCCGATCGACTCACAGCCTCGAAAAGTAAGGGTTACATTACGTCAGAAACTCGTTCGGTACGCCTCCGTTCCGAACTGAGCACCACGTACCGAAACGGCTCAATACAAATACATGTACCGTTGCACCCTTAATAATCACGTTACTACATTACACCAATCTGACGCAAGCTTGCCGTTCTATGATCACGCCAGCCTGTTGAATCATGTGGCGTCTTTAAAGCACCATAAAAAAATGAAGTATTTGACATAGAGCACTGCCCTGAACATGCATCGAAAGCGCGGACTTAGCTTAGCCTCTCTCCCAGTTTTTATTTGGAACCGAATGACCTCGGAAAACCGGAGATATGATCCTTTTACTTTTTCTTAATAGTAACTATGAAGGAAGTATTCACTATTCAAACGCGGAACTATTTTCTCCACTAGGGGGCACTCATGCTTTCTGGACGAATAATGTTTCATTTCTGTCCTTTGAAGGAATCTGACCTTTTAGCCTGATTGCCGGAATCACGCCAGCCGAACCGCCGGACCCGCGCTGGCGCAGCTCCAATGACCTGGGCCGGCGAGGCCCCGACAACCCGGCCAAAAGGCCAAACTGCGCGTTTACCTTTCCCTTAACCCTTTTTACTGACTCCATTTTGAAAGCTGGAAAAATGCTTCGAAGCACAAGTTGACAATTTATTCAGGTCGACAGCGATCAAACGGCAAGGCGAAACAGAAACAAACTCAGGCGAGGAGGCAGACTCGTTCCAAGGTCACCGTATCACAACTCAACAAAAGTTCCCAAGAAAAATTACAACGATTAGTTAAACATTCAGTCTTTTTGAAGGCTCTCGGGGGCTGTGGGCAGAAGAAGAAAGTGTTTGAGCGTTGTTTAGGATTATTGTCCATTTGTGGATTGGACAGGAGGCTTTGAGAATTACTGTTGTCAGGGCAATGAGGGTTGTGGATTTTACTACCTCAGCGCAACGTGAGAGCTGAGAGTTCACTTCTCATTCGCGGGTTCCTACTTAGTGGATGTTCCTTGTCAAGACAAGATGTCCCACCATCTGTTCTGGACTGTCCGGAAGAACTGATTGCGGGAGTTGGTGGTGCAGACGTAGGCTCGTAGATGTCTTTCCTCGTCAGCTTCAGTCTTGCTCAGTCAGTTGCATGACGCACGCGTTGGGCTTCGGTGATAAGAAGGCGTCATGTATCTCCTATGTCCTATGTCAAATATATTCTGCTTGTTTTCCTTAAACTATGATATAAGGGGTGTTTATTTTATATGGGGTGTGTTAGAGTAATGCAACAGTCATACAGTAAATACGAGAAAAAGTTACTGTTCCCTGATTGATTATATTAAATGTTTTAGAGTAATACAAGCAGTCGATCGGTCAAAACAAGACAAGATACTATTCCCTTCACCTTTTTTTTCTCTCGCCGGAATTCAGTGAATTTTTTTGTTGTTGTATTTTTGTAATGGGTTATTGTACAGTATCATAATAACAACAGTTCATATAGATAAGTTTGTGCTGAGAGAAAAAAAGTACGATTGTTTAAAAAAAAAAACAGCAGTTACAATGTTACTCATGACTTGAGAATTATTTTCACAGGATACTTTTTTACTAGTACTTGAGTACATTTTTTGGATGACTATTTTTACTTTTACTTGAGTAATATTATTTTCAAGTAACGATATTCTTACTTGAGTAAATTTGTTGGCTACTCTACCCACCTCAGGCGTGGACTCATAAAAAGTAGAAACACAGCATCCATTTAATTTCTGATGTTATCTTGAATATTGGGAGATTTGGAGGACGACTTTGTGACACTCTCTATTCTTAATCACTACTGCATTTAGAAGCATGAGAAGTCATATTAGGGAGTTGGCAGAATGTGGACTGCATTTCAAACATGTATGGCAAAGTCGGCTTTTTCTGCAGATACAGTACTTCCTTTGATGGCAGGAAATTTGGGGGCCGTTTTGAATCTAAAATCTGTTTTCAAATAACTTTTGACTTGTAAAAAACGTGGGAAAACTTACCTATTTCATCTTTGCTATTCCCTTGAATGCTGGCAAATTGTGGGCCAATTTTGCTGTCGCCTCTATTCCTATTTAGTGTGTGTCAAGGCGTCAGGCGTAGAATGAAAGTTGAATTGGCAGAATAGGGAACCGTGTTCTTACATGTCCGACAAAATCAACTTTTCCTACCAATCGTACCTTCAATGCTGAGAAACATGGTAGTTTACTTCTATATCCTTTTTCCTTGAATAGTGAGACTTCGTATTCACACCAGGAAAGTCCATAGTTTGCTTTCTTTAGTCCGCACCAAAACACATTTGGTGGACTTTTTTTTTGTGTGTTTTTTTTTAACACTGTACTGTTCAGTTGCTTGACACAGAAAATGGGAATCTGAGTGTCCTGTTGGTCTGAACAGTTTTAATTTATCACATAGGAGTATGATATACTCCCGTTGTGATGATTATTCATTGTGTTTGGTTTATTAGTAGAAAGCAGTGAGCAGGAAGGAGCTATGGGGGGACAGAAAGGAAAATAGAAAAGGAGAGAGAGACAGAAGAGAAGAAACAACAAGAAATACAGACGTTTTTGATGCGATTCCTTTTCCCATTTCAATTTGAGCAAGCGATTCTCGGTTTTTTTTCTAGGTCAATGTGACATGACCAACGTGGCAGCCGTGACATTTTCAGGTCAATTTTCCCTCCTAATTCCCAATCTTTACCTTTCACATGACAAAAATATGAATGGCGTCCCTCAAGGAAATGTGCTTCGACCGCTCACGTTTTTACGAAGGGCATTCCCGTCCCAGTACTTTTGTTTCCATCTTTAACACATCACTTCCACACAGTGTAATGCGATATGGCGGCTTTTCCGTTTCTCTACTTAAGCCGGTGCTAAAACGGGGAGGGGGGGGCGACCCCTTCCTATTTGCAGCGGTGGGATCAACTGCCTTTTGGCTAAGCCCCTTACTAAATCCTCACCACTGAGCTCTTTTTGTTCCAGCTCCACGCTTCTTCTTGAGCTCAATTCAAAGGCGCACGACGAGCGTTATTAGCATGCCGACATTGGCTGCTGAGTCAAGCGGTGTGCGACACCTGAACTTTCTTCTTCTTGGTTTTATTTGACATTCAATTCATTAAACAGGCTGGCAACAGGGCGCAGAGATTAGCCCGTTGTCGCTAACAAGGCTTAGCCGGGAGCAAATCGCATGTAAACACAATTGTGGGAGTTGTAAAGTCCAATTAAAATCGCCACGGGCACCACCTTCATCTTCTTTAGCGGCCGCTCGTTGACGTGCGGGTCAATGCGCTGACCGACCATGGCCAGAACCTTCCTTGCGCGGACACTTGACGTTCGTATTGACGCGGACGCCTCATTTGGCTCATACGTGACTTCGTTAGCAGCCAATTAACGCTTCAATTTAAAGGAGAAAAAAATCATGGTTTTACCATTAATTTATTCAGGGCTTTACACTTGAGCTGTAAAAACTGCGGAGAAAAATTAGACTATGAATGTTCGGGAACTAACATTGTTTTTCAAAGCAAAAGCAGATATTTGTGACTATATTTACAATAATTATTTTAAAAATAATTTTGATTCATTATCAAATGTATGTTTTTTTCATTGAGGACTATAGAAAGAACTATTTGTTTTTCATATGATGTATTTTTTCTTGAATAAAACTGAATATTTGTTGTTTTCTAGTATTGCACCGATACAATTTTTTGGTTATGTGGTATTGCTTGATGCCGATACTGTAATAATACTTTTGTTTTTTGAAAAATTACACACAATAGTCTTAATTATTTATTATTTTAATACTAAATTACTGCATACCTGATTTTTCGGACTATAAGTTGCAGTTCTTTTCATAGTTTGGCTGGAGGTGCAATTTATACTCTGGAGCGACTTATGTGTGAAATTATTACACATTATTATACCACTTTACATGTTATTTTTGGTGTTTTGGAGTGACACTGATGTTTTGGTAAAATTGTTAGCATGTTCTTTTTGCTATAGTTATCTGAATAACTATGTTACGTTAACATACCGGCCACGTTTGCATTTCGTTGTTCATGCATCATGTAAGTTTATCATACTGTACATTTATTCAGCATGTTGTTCTCTATCGTATTTTTATTTTAAATTGACTTTCAAGATGACATATCTGTTCTATGTGTTGAATTTTATCAAGTTAATTTCCCTCCAAAATGCGACTTATACTCCAGTGCAACTTATGTATGTTTTTTTCCTCTTCATTGGGCATTTTATGGCTGGTGCGACTTATACTCAGGTGCGACTTATAGTCTGAAAAATACGGTACTTACCTGAATGTAAAATAATTGCTATCATGGCTTAGTCAGACACGTCTTAAAAACCCTTGCGGAACAGGAAATAAAGACCAATACAAACTTTGTGAGTGTACCGTCAATGCCATTATACCACATTAATACGTTAGCGTAGCTCATGTGCTAATTACTTTTGCTAGGTGACTACGCAAGTTCGCTAGCCTACTTTCCCACGTTTTGCCTCCTTCTAACAAAGCTAACATCTTTATAGATGCTCATCTCAATGTCAGGATTCATAAAACGTTCAATCCTGGCTGGTTTTACCATTTGACATGACATTTATCTAACATTTAAAGTGTGGGCTTTGACATTGAAAATATGACTGCTAAATGAGCAGAATAAAAACTCAAAAACACCACAGAACTTCACGTTATCATTTAACATCTTACAAAAAAAAAATTCAATTAATTTTAGCTGGGTTTTTCCTATCTTTAATATGTTCTTATTCGTTTTCTTCTCTGTGATTTTAATCGGCGGTCATTTTAGGAAGGACAACCGGTGTTTGGAAACTATATCTCGAAGTGTGTTGCATAACAAATGTGCATTATTTCCAGTGTTGTCAAGTAATCTGATTACTTTCTTTCAGTACCGAGTAATCTAACACGTTCATTTTTCAAGTTAGTTTCCTTAGGGTCTGTGCGTTACTATTTTGTGATTGCATCTTAATGTAGTCCGAAAAGCATTTTGTTTGCGTTGAGTTTGGGAGTGACATCATGTCATGTTTTCTGATCGGAGAACAAATAAAAAAAACGGGTTACGTGTGTTACCATGCCGTGTGAGCAGCGCTCAGAGTGCAGCCAAAACAATAGCCTAGCTACCTCGCCAGGACGCGAATAATGAAAGAGCCAGGAGAGATATCACAAACCGCTGCATTTGCTCACTGGAAACACAGCCATTGCTTCACATTTCTGTCCAGTGAAGATGACAAAAATATCTCAGTGCGTTGAAAACTTTGCGCTGGCTCAAAAACACTGTCGACTGCTAAAAACTACACATCCAATTCAAGGAACCACTTGGAATTACAGCACAACGCGCCAAAACTCCAAGCAAAACCTACAGCTAACAAGAGCGCTTCTACAGTTTGTAACCAGGCTTTACGTACATTTTATAGATACAGTTTGTAACCATAGGCGGACTTTGGCTTTTGGGAGAGTGTCGGCTGGGGGGGGGCAAACTTTTGGCCTGTACTGTATCTACATCTTGACACAGTTCTTGTTCAATCCTCGGTTCAACCTGTTTTTTTTTTTTTTTAAGCTTTTGAAATCTTAAGTTTAAAGAAATTCTAAATATCCATATTCAGCTGTAGTTTTGACTAAGTAAAGCAAAGGACAGTCTCTAAGGTGCTGGTCACATGCTCTCTTCGAAAAATAATTTGGACCCATTATGAAATACTACTGTTGGATTGTTGTTCATTTCATTCATTTTTATTGTTTGTTTTATTGCTTTAAAAGTTTTATAGACAACATTTTAACGGCTCGGTCTTCATTTTAAAGGGAAAGTTCAGAATTATTGACATTAGGCTTAATCTTCAAGTTGGCAGGGGTGTCCTTAGTCCTTGGAGTTGATTTGAACAAATTTCGTGTAGTTTGTCAGTTTTTTGTTAGTTTTAGGGCTCCGGAGTGGCTATGCTAGTACGAGTCAATGATGGTTGAAGTCAACTCTACCAATGAAATCCCCGCTAACTTGAAGACTAAGATTTATGTGAAAAATTCTGATCTTGTCCTTTAAATTTAAGTCTCAAAGTCAATTACATGCGATGAAATGTTTCTGTTGTCATTCCTATGTTGAGGCAGCAAAGGGCGAAAAACTGGTGAAAAGTAACTGATAAATTACTTTTAAAGTAACTTAGGCTAGGTTCATACCGCAGGTCTTAATACACAAATCCGATTTTTGGTCATATCTGTTTTTTTGACGTGCGCGTTCAGACTGCCTTTGTCCATTTAGCCCGTTCTAGTATCACGCAAGGGCACTAATTCGCAGTCTGAGATGCGCTGAGCAAATTGACCCGCATGCGCAGGAGCATCAAAACAAATGACCACACGTGCTGACTCAACGTCATTCAAAGGTGATCATATTTTGATTTCCAAAAAGAGGACACAAATAACCAACATAAATAATCCCTGTTTAGTCTAATATTCAAAGTCTATACGGATCAATAGCATGCACTCACTGTCCGTGAATTACACACACACACATACGGACAGTTTGCCCCGACTCTCGGCCGTGTAAGCAATCTTGAAAATTAGCTCACATGCAGCAGAGAGTAAACCGAGCATTCTCAGGCTTATCCTCAACCCATTTTATTTTTTTATGACTGTTGTCAAGCCCGACCCTTCCCCAAAAGCCTTGTTCAAGGCAAGCTAGGCGCTAACGCACAGCTGCGCCGTTACCGTAGCGATCTGTCTCTCTCGCTCTTTGATGACGTAATTTCTGCATGAATTCCGATTTGGGAGACTTGACAGTTTAGACCGCCGCGACATTCTGGAAAAATGTGGCCCAGATCGGATTTAAACCACATACGAAAGTGACCCAGATCGGATTTGAAGTTGTCAACTTCTATGCGACTTGTCTCGTTCAGACCGTCAAGTTAATGCCTCACTCGAGTCGGAAAAACACGAAAAAATCATATTCCTGCATTAAGACCTGCGGTATAAACCTTAGTTACTTTGATAATAAAGTAATCAATTAAGTAACTAGATTACTGTTTTGAGGTGTAATCAGTTAATTAAATTACTTTTTCAAGTAATCGGTGAAAACACTGATTATTTCTTAGTACACGCCGATACCTGACTTTTGGTGCCGTATAGGGGCCCCTTTCGATAGTGGTATCGGTGCAACACAATTGTTTTTCCCTTTTTTGCCAATTTATATTAAGATGATTAAAAATAGTACTAAATAAAATAAATAAGGGAATACTTAGTTTTTTCTAATTAATACATTTTTAAATAATAAATAAACATAACAAAATGAATATGTGATAAATAGATAAAAATGTTAAAATTTACAAATAAATATTAAAACAAAAAAAGAATACCAACACTACAAAAAAATTCATCATGGTAGCCCCTTTTACACTGTTATTCAAGGCGTTTTTTTGTCGACAGAATTATGAAAAAAAAAAAAAAAACGTTTAGTTCAAACCATGTACCGGAAGTCTGGTTTGCTGAAAATATTGAGTTTTAACTGAAAACTGGTCTTTTTGAGTTCTCTATCAGAACTTAAAAATCTGTTAACTTGTTTTTTTTTTCTTTGTTTTTTTAATGAGAAAACCAAGTACACATTTGTTGTTGGTCGACATTTGATTTGGAGAAGACCAATATTGAATGTATACTGTAAATGAGTTTCCACTGGTAGGTGAAACTTGTAGCTTTACTATTGGTGGTGCAGCATAGCCAATTTCTTGCTGTGGCTTTCCACAAGCTCTCCCAACTTCAAGTCAGCGATAAAGGGTATGTATGGATTCTCAGAGGCTTTGATCCAATCTGCCGCCTAACAGATTGGAGTCAGTCTTGTTCCAAGTTTGTTCTGCTTGCTGATCAAGCTAAAAAAAAAAAAAAAGTTCACAGCGGCCTTGAAGGATGTGATCGATGCCTGGACCACCGTGGACTTCCTCTTCTCTCTTTCGGGACCGCTGTCATTTGCTTCGGGTCGTCAGATAGACCTCAGAAGCCATCAAAGTCCAGCGTGAAAGCTGCTGATAGCTTTTAGATCTCGCAGGCGGCGCATACTTCAAAACTACATCCTTTTACGACCCTCTTGTTGCCATTCCGTGTCCTTTCATTCGAAAGGATCACGCCGGAAATTTATTGGAAAAAATGCCAGCATGAAACTCAGAATGCAGAATATTTGTTATCTTTTTGGTCCTTTTATCCCTTTACCCATTGGCTGTCTGCTGCCAGGCCCTCACAGTCAAAATGGACTAGACATGTAAAGCTGTCAAGAGCACTAAAATATGACAGCCAGTCCTCGAATTTAAATGAATTGGACATCTTTCGCCGTAAATGAAAGACAATGACTTAAATACAATGGTTAAATATACAAATAATTGAGAATATATGTGTGTTTGTATATATAATATATACACAGTGGGGCAAATAAGTATTTAGTCAACCACTAATTGTGCAAGTTCTCCCACTTGAAAATATTAGAGAGGCCCGTAATTGTCAACATGGGTAAACCTCCACCATGCGAGACAGAATGTGAAAAAAAACAGAAAATCACATTGTTTGATTTTTGAAGATTTTATTAGTAAATCATGGTGGAAAATAAGTATTTGGTCAATCCCAAAAGTTAATCTCAGTACTTTGTTACGTACCCTTTGTTGGCAATAACGGAGGCCAAACGTTTTTCTATAACTCTTCACAAGCTTTTCACACACTGTTGCTGGTATTTTGGCCCATTCCTCCATGCAGATCTCCTCTGGAGCAGAGATGTTTTGGGGCTGTCGTTGCGCAACACGGACTTTCAACTCCCTCCTCACCCCGTGGCATCAAAATGATAACAAGAACGGTGAGCAAAAATCCCAGAACCACACGGGGGACCTAGTGATTGACCTACAGAGAGCTGGGAACGCAGTAACAAAGGCTATTATCAGTAACACAATGCGCCGCCAGGGACTCAAATCCTGCACTGCCAGATGTGTCCCCCTGCTGAGGAAAGTACACGTCCAGGCCTGTCTGCGGTTTGCTAGAGAGCATTTGGATGATCCATAAGAGGAATAGGAGAATGTGTTATGGTCAGAGGAAACCAAAATAGAAATTTTTGGTAGAAACACAGGTTCTCGTGTTTGGAGGAGAATGAATACTGAATTGCATCCGAAGAACACCATACCCACTGTGAAGCATGGGACACGGACGACTGATCTGTGTAAAGGAAAGAATGAATGGGGCCATGTATCGAGAGATTTTGAGTGAAATCTAATATTTTCAAGTGGGAGATCTTGCACAATTAGTGGTTGACTAAATACTTATTTGCCCCTCTGTGTATAAACAAAACAATTAAAGTACTATAATAAGTTACGTTTCTTTGAATTACCAAAAATATTCACTTGCTCTATAAAGGGTTAAAAAGAAATTATTTACAGTATTTTCCCTCATTTTATTTATTTAAAAATAATGTAACGAAATATAAAACCTGAAAATGAAAAATAAATGAGAATATTTGCATAAACACCTAAAAAAAATTTGATCGTAACCAGATCCTCCCAGTCTGAATAGATTGGACGCCTGTGCCTCAATGTCACTGAAACATGATCATTCTCTGCCAGTCCTCTTAGTACAAATGCATCAGGCCTGTCACACATATTGTTTTGATATACGTATTCTCCGATCGTGCGCGCAAATCCCACCCCACACGGATCACCTTGTCCAAGGTGTA
This sequence comes from Corythoichthys intestinalis, assembly GCF_030265065.1. NCBI lineage: Eukaryota > Metazoa > Chordata > Actinopteri > Syngnathiformes > Syngnathidae > Corythoichthys > Corythoichthys intestinalis. The sequence continues at coordinate 28,366,726 of NC_080409.1, forward strand.
CCCCGACGTGGCGTTCCTCTACTCTCCGGGTGGCGTCCCGCCGAGATTGCCTCCTAAATCCCGCCAGTCAGGCCCGTCAAGGCGCCGGCACGCTCGGCTTAGCGCGCCTCGTTCGTGTCTTTGCGGGCTGACGCTTTTGTCTCTCGTTAGCGAGTCTGCTGAGCCGGAAAGCTTTGGGAGAGAAGGAAAAAAAGCCAGGTGAAAGCTGACTCCCACGAATGGACAGATGCTTTTAACAGGCATCCTAAGTTTACCCATCAAAACATCTAACTAGCTTCAATTCACCTTACCATCTATCCATTTCATTAACCATCTAACCTTTGAACTGCCTTGATCCCTACCAACTGATGGATCTCTCTAGCCACAAACTTTCTGTGCGTGCTGGCTCAAAAATATGATTTACCAATTATTTTGTGATGAGTCAACTAGTCGGGTCATAATATAAATCACATTATAGACTGTTCTATTATGCTCGGAGATGTGGAACTTTGCATTGAGAAAAGTTGCAAAAACTATTTAAAAAAAATTTGACAATATCTGATTTTGTTTGATGACAAACATCCGGTTTCATCGAGGTCTACAGAAATCACAGAACATTTTCTCCTCCCACATTTTTTTTTAATTGAAAAATTAATACAACATGTTAACAGAGATGAACTGTTTTAAAATAGAAATAAAATAAATTTTTAGTAAAGAAATATACAAGAAAATGTTTTTTTCTTTTCATATAAAGTTTTTTTTTAAAAATCATTACATTTAAAAAATATTTACTTCTACTTTCTGTTTAGTTTTTTTTAGATGTTTTTCAACAAATGAAAATGTAGATGAATAAATACCAGAAAATATTTACTTTTTTTTTTAATGAAAGAAATGTAAATAAATAAATAAATTATTTAATTGGTTATGTAATCCTTGCAGTGCTAATTTAATATTGTTTTGCTAATAAATATTGTCCTACCACCCATCATTATCCGATAATCCGAGGTGGGTCGAGTGGCCAAAAATTTTACTTGCGTAAGAGTAGTATTACTTTAAAAAAATATATTAATCAAGTAAAAATAAAAAATATTCATCCAAAAATTTACTCAAGTATAAGTAAAAAAAAAGTAGTCGGTGAAAAGAATACTGAAGTAATGAGAATTGCTTAATTGCTTAAAATGTCAGATTTTTTTTTTTTTTTTTTTTTTCAAAACGATGGTATACAGCATATTTTTTCTTGGCACGTCATCTATATGTACTGTTATTATAAAATACTATAAACTATTTAATGCTGCAACGATTAATCGATTAACTCGAGTAATTCAATTAGGAAAAAAGCTTCAAATCAAAATTTGCTCCCTGGAGTGATGGTTTCTTTTGAAAGTGCTTGCATTTAGTTTTATCGATTTGGGTGGATACACTGCCCACTAGTGGCAACAGTGAATATGACATAACTCATGTAACATGGCTGAATCCAACTGCTCCCCGTTAAGACCAACATAAGGCTGTAAGTTTTTGTTTGAGCTAATATTTTTTTAGGCATCTGAAATTTAGTTTTGAGGTATATTAAGCAGTTTTTTTGTGGGAATAGGAGTTTGAAGAATTTGTTAGGAGCACTGTTAAAAAAAAAAAAACATCAGCATTTTATAGCATTTAAGATAGCGGGCTTATGCTAAGCAAATTAGCCAATTGTTCTTTTGTTGTACTTAGATCCTCATTTTTTAATATATATTATTTGAGGCTAAGCTCAGGTTTTTTAAATGAAAGTGCAATTCTGTATAGTTTGAAGAAATATTTTACATCTCCTAAAATATATTCTGCAACGGATTAAATGTTCCTAATCCGATTACTCGTTTATTCGAACTAACTATTTGATTAATTGACTACTAAAATAATCGATAGCTGCAGCCCTAAAACCATGACCATATTATTGGCCATCACAATATTAGACCACCCCAAAAATACACAAAAATCATTGAATTCTAACAAAAAAAAAAAAATCTACAGAAATGAAACATCACCCATTCAAGAGCATACAATCAATTTAATGAAACAAACATATTTACTACTTATGAAATTAAAATAAATCATATCTTCGATTTTCTGTGAACTCTCGGTGCCAAATAAACACCGGAAGAAAGGTTGAAATCCGCACTTCCGCGTCATATTGATGGCAGCGCTCGATGTAAAATAGTTTCTTTTTTTTTAAAATGTTTTTTTTTTTTTTTTTTTTTTTTTTTACTATAATGCCACTTGGTTGAACAGGCAGTTGTGATCATAGGACCTCCAACTGCAAGTTTGTGTGTAGTCATGTGACTGTATTGTTATATCTAATTGGTTTAATGGAGTCATGTGATTATTGTTGCAACGTCTCATTGGTGAAACTGGTAGAACCACTGTGGGCATGTCTGGCACAAAGAAAGTCAAATCTAATATGTAGAATAAAGATGAAAAATGCAACAATTGCAGTATAGCACAAGGTAATATTAACAGTAGCGTTTCTTCTTCATATATCTACTAAAGTAAAAGTAAAAAGTACTGCATGGTAAAACTACTCTTTGAAGTGCATTTTTCTCTAAAAGTTACTTGAGTAACTGTAACGGAGTAAATGTAACACAACGCTGCAAATACTCTACTAAATCATCAACCTGCTCACCAAACTGACTAACAAACAGTCCACCCAAGTGACTGCCCACTATTAATCCATCCTCGTGGCCACCTTCTCCACAATGACAGAACGGCAAAGTGGAGGTTGCTTTTAAAGACATGATGGCGTGCGTTAACGGCAGCCCAGTAATAGCGCGTGTAGATATGGTGCCGTAAAAAGCAATGAAGCGTCCGCTTTTCGTAATATCGCACCAGCCGTCGCCGTGATTGGCCCTGGCGGAATCTTGTTTGTTGCTGACTTGAAGCGGGCCCAACCCGAGGAAACAAAAGACGGATCGGACCTGCTGGGAAATCTTCACAAGATCAACGGCGTTAATTATTCATGCCGTGAATGCCGCTTTTTATTTTCTTAGCGTGCATGCTCTGCACATGTTAAGATGTTTTCTCATGGCCTGCTGTGTTGGGGTGCACCGTGCAATTACTAAAGTGTGTCAGTCCTACAAATGCCAGTCAGCGCTCTTTGGTTAACTCATTGGCTGGTGTTTTAATATTTATTTTCTTCTTTTACTAACTATCACAGCACATACTCTGTGAATACTATATGTTATGTTGTTAGAGACCTTAGCATTAAAAAGGTATACGTTATAATTTATTTTGTATAATGTGTGTGGTCACCATGGTAACCAGATGCATACAGATTGGTTACCATCGGTCGCAAGCTCTCGTTTCGGTGGCCAAATAACTTCATGTCTCATGCTAAAATAAAAGAATTTCCTGAGAATATAAGAATATGTTTTTAAATTTTAAAATACATCTTTAAAAAAAATATATGAAAGTTGGAAAATTAAAACAGAATATTTAAATGACGTTCATTGACTTCATGTCAATTTTATTTTGAGTTTTTTTTTTTTTTTTTTTTTTATATATATATATAAAAGGAAAATATTCACATTTTTTCCCCTTTTTTTTTTTTTTTTGTCTTTCAAATATTTTTCTTTTCTGCTGTTTTACTTTTAACCTCTTCAGATACCTGCATATTTTCTGCTGGGCAGAACAAGAAAAATTACAATCTTCGCTGATTCTTACTCTACTCAAACACCAGAACAAAGTGCAGGTTTTTTGTGGGAGATATTTCATGCTTTTATTTGTTAGTTTTAATAATAATGTTAATGTGTTTTTGATGAGAAATCATCACTTACGTTTGCCTTTTGGAAGTTGTGTTTTGTCTCAGCCATTTTCAAAGAGCCCAAAATAGCAAAGAGGGCGTGCTAAACCTCATGATTTGATTTCAATGGGTAAAGTTTCGTCCAAACATCTCCAAAAAGTGGCAATATTAACTAAATTGTACATGTCCTTCAGCAGCATGCTCAGGTCTCAAGGGGTTAATTAAAACATATAAATCAAAATAAATGCAAAGTTAATTATGTTTTTTCCCCAAAATACATAATCAAAAAATGAACATTTGCTATTAAGAGGATCGGACAAAATAGTATTCGGACAATTTTTAAGTCAGCAATGTCTCAAAACTGATTAATTGACTAACTCAAAGTAGTTGTCGATTCCAAATGATTATTGATTTTCAATAGACGTCGATAGACGTCCCACTCAAAATGCATTGGGCGTCTACTGTCGTCACTGGCACTGAAAGAAGATCACTCAGTGCCAGTCATCCCAGTTCAGATGAGTTGGACGTCCATCATTGTCAATGGCTGGGATTTAGTTAACGTTGAGCTAGTGTCTTACTAGTGAACCTCAATTCATCTCAATCTGGAGGGCAGCCCAGGAACGACAATGAAAGATTGATCAAGATGTCTTTTCAAGGTGAAAAGATCTCACTCCTTCTTCACATCCTTGCCTGCTCACTCCACCTCCAACTCCTCTGGGGAGATAGAGAGAGGTGAGTTAGTCAAGTCGGGGGTTGAAAGAGTGCTGAGCTGAAACAGCAGGAAGTTCTCGGAATGGAAGCCAGAGAGCTTTTCTCTCCCTCAACACATTTTTCCTCATTTTCACTGCAAACACGTACAACTCACATTAGGTCGTTTTTATTTTCTCCATCATATATTCCTCTACCTACCCATTGAACTGCCAACTTAGCTTGCGGTCGACCTACCTACCAATCCACTCACTCATCTTACAATTTCCTGTCTATCCATTCACTTATCCATCAATGTTTTGCCTACATAATTTGTAGGAGCGTTACTATACATCAGTCCAAATGTCTACATTGGTTAAGCAAAAATTTTGGGGTTTGTGTAGGTCTCGCTGTGGTCCCGGGTGCTGTGGTGGGCGTGGGGGTTGTTTGCGCATCTCTTCCTGAAAGCTGGTTGGCGGCGACTCAGATGGATAGGAGGACTTCCCTGGGTCGTGGGCTGCAGACGGTGCCCCAGCCACTAGAACTCGGGGTGGAGGGAGGCGCCATGCCCGCTCCCCCTTCGATTAGCAGGGACAGTGCAGTGTCCAGCTGCCGACTCCCGCACAACATAGTCATTTTTTGCATGACTAACACACGCTAGAGTGGCTACATGCATGACTAGTTTCAACCTGACACATTCCAGTAAATAATACTGTTTGTGCCAGGATTAGCTATCAGATAGCAAAAAGTAGGAAGTGGACTCATTGATACTCACAGGCTATTTGTTGTAATACTGGGTTCCCCATTTCACATTATTAACATTACTGGTGCACTCACCTTACCCTATCACACACCTGTCCGACCTATTTTCCCTCTTCTTATCCTTAGGTAACTATACTCGTATCGCGATAGAACCGCTACATACACTTGATAGCATGTGCATATAATGATTCTTATTCTTGTTTTTCTTCTTCTGTTCTTCCTTTCTCTCTGCCCCCCTCCCCCCAAAAGAAAATCAAACTAATCAATCTATGGGCAAAACATTGTTAAATATTTGCATTTTGTTCATCAGAATGCTTTTCATTTTTGTTTCAACTATCATAGGGTGACCATATTTTGACACTCGGCCAGGCCTCGAGGTACTTGAATTTTACTCGAAGATCACTCAAAGATGCCTATATCACCCACATTTTTTACTCAACTGGTGACTCAACAGGCTTTATTCTTCCTAAAAAAAAATAATCAAACAATTTTAAATAAAAAAAAAATAATAATAATAATGATTTTAAAAAAATAATGTAATGCAGACCAATGGAAATGTAGTCCAATCAATACACACACACAGTCGGCCATGTGCCAACTCAACATTTTTTTAAATTACTATCACGACAATTGTCGTTGACAAATTGTTATTCCCATTCAATTTTTATTCTCATTTAATGTTCTAGATTGTACGCAAACAATAACCGAAATAAACTGACAAGCTATTCAACTAGCATGTTTCCAAACGCAGCAGTTCAAAACTACATTGCCCATAATGCCTAGCGCAGCTGAGCTCACTAATTGCTACCCTATTAGCGAGTACGGGCACCGGGGCAAAATCAGACTTTGCTATAAAAGTTTACTATCATCAGCAGCGCAAAGATGCGACAACAAACGGGATTTTACAGATTCCACCTGTGCAAATCTCCGACAGAAGTCAACAGTTGCCATTATATACATATTTATCATGAAAAAAAAAACTCATAAGAAACACAGCTATTTAGCTAGACTAGCATTCAACCGCTAACTAACGCAGAACAATTACAAGACTCATACAATATACTGCATCTCTGTGTACACATATAACCCTATATACAACAGAAGACACGTGATTGACATTAACAGGAGATCTTACAGAAAGGTGTATGGAGCCACGTCTGTTAGAACTCCTTATTGAACTCCTTACTGTAGTCTGATCTCTTGCCAAACCGTCAGTAGATGGTGGTAATTCCCCATGAAACAAAGGGTAAACTGCCAACAAAAAAGAAGAAGATCTACTCCTTCTCCCGCCCCTACTAGTAGGAGCCACGTCAACGCAGGCAGGTGCTGCCCTCTAGCGGTCGGAGGGATTCTCTCCAAATTGATCCTGTGAAAAATCATAAAAACCGGACATTTTCATGAATTTATGAAACCCGGCCGGACGCTCCGCAGGGCACATAATAAGAGGACTTGTCCGTGCAAAAGAGGATGTTTGGTCACCCTAAACTATCATATAAATGTTCCACGTCGTCAGAATTGCTTTGTTACGTGTGCCTGTAGGTGAAAGTTATGAAAGGCGCAGGCTATGTATTGGCTTCTGGATGTCTATTCGTTTGTAAATTGTTTTCAATATAACTCAAAAATTAATAAAATGGATTATTAGCAGACATGTTTGTAATATAAAAGCGATAGTGTATTTTGGGGTAATGAGGTCAAAGGTCACAGAAGTTAGAAAAGGAATTTTGCGATAATAGATGAGCCAGGTCAACTCAAATTTTCTGAGTAGGGCATATGATGAGAAGAGAAGAAGTTATGACATTTAATTCAGTTCAATTCAATTCAATTTTATTTGTATAGCCCTGGATCACAACAACATTGTCTCAAAGGGCTTTGCAGAGGCAATATGATACACAATCAGAAACAGCAAATGAAGCAACAAAGATGAATAAATTAATTCAAGTCCTGGGTTTCCCCCATCCTTAGACCCTCCATGTCGGCAAGGAAAAACTCCAAAAACTCCAGAGTCTTCGGGAGAAAAAATGAGAAACCTTGGGGAGTACCACAGTCAGGAGAGATCCACTCCCAGGACGGATAGACAGGAAGCCCCAGGACCACTAATGGGAATTAGCAGGCGAAGTTACAGTCCGTAAAGATGCAGTGGAGTAAAGGAACAAGAAGCGGTCCATCTAGCCAGATGAGACGGGGGTAGCAACGAGGACGTCCATCCAGCTTGGGGTCCGGACAGTCAGTTGGCTGCAGCTGAAAAATAGCCCCTCCCCAGAGGGGTGGGGGTAGAGGGGACACCGGGTGACTAGTGATGAAGAGACTTGACAACTAGATATTAACATTGGAAAATAGAAATAAAGTATGATAAATGGTAGGTAGAGTGAGAAAAAGGAGATAGAACTCAATTTTGGGGGTAGAAGGCAAAGAAAAAAGAGGCCATAAACATACATAAGGTCAAAAGTCATAAAGGTCTTCTATATCGAAATCCGGCTTTAAAATCACAACTGATTGGTCCAATTTTCACTGTAACTGCATTTGACTATTTTTTGTTCAAGATAACTGAAAAAGGAGATATTTCAATTCTCTAGCATATATCGCGATGCTTTGAATTTGGCTGCTTAGGCAGAGAGAGCCTCTAGTGTTAGTATTTAGGTAAATAGAACTGATTGCCTTCTTGCCTGGCACGGCCAGACTGTTCTCCCTGTATCTTTCAAACACCGGGAGAACAGTCTGGGACCCAGCTCCTCATTGGCCTCTGGAGCTAGAACAAAAGTATCCGTGCAATCAGATTAGTTTATTTGCGAGACATGTTCTTAACGATCAACGTCACTCGTGCGCGTAGGAAGTCGTCTCCACAACAACACAGATGGCAAACAGGAAGCCAAGAATATGTTCCAATCTGTGGTAAATTAGGTCTCAAATGACCAAAAACACATCGAGTCGCTTAAACATCAGCAACTGAAAATCATTGATATCATGCCATGTTGAATAAACTTCTCCGCTCTCCTCGTATGTTTACTTCCTCGCGCTAGAGTTTCTTATCGCTTTACCAACGTCACGTCCGCCCGTCGCTGATTGGTCCACTTAAGTCACAAACTGTCTTCAATGTGTTTATAATGTCATATATTATAAAGACCTTTTTAAAAAATCATGACGAACTTAGTGATATCGACAAATACCGTGTCATTGGGTGCGTTTACATGGACAAAACATCGACTTTCCAGACGTGATATATGCAAATTTTAATAGCCCTCTAATAATACGGCGCGTGTACCTGGTGATGGTTTGTTCGAGAATCAATCGAGAATCATGCGGAAGTGACAAACAACTCACCACGTAAGTTTTCTTCTCTGTTTAGGGAATGGCGTACTATACGTATGCTATTTTTAGACCGTGACGTCACATCGTAAAGCGGAAGTAAAGCAGAAGTGGGACATTATAGACCCACCCTCGCATTGAAACAATGTTAATTCTGCTACTTTTCTCCGGTATACTTTAAAAAAAAAAACATGCCGGTCACGTATTGCTTTTTTTGGAACTTGTAGAAACGACTTTAGACATTACGACATATGAAGAATGTTTTCTTCATACATTTCCTGCAACTAAAAACTCGGGAGGAAAAAATGTGAAGAATGAATCAACTTGCGCGGACTTTTAACACCAGCTCGGTGAATCCATTCACATTTCATATGCAGTAAACAACCAACGTTGGGTTGGCATAGTCTTTCAGATGAAAAAGAGGTAAGCCATTTTGATATTTTTAACTTATTTTTTAGCGTAACGTTGTGCCGTGCTGCTTCTGTCTGACAATGAATGACCTGAAAAGAATTAAAATGGTATCTGACTGCCATTGTTGCCTTTTCTGTTGTAAAAAAAAACAACTTTAGTAAGGGGGAAGTGTAAATAAATTATAGAATTAAGATTTGTTATCAGTGAAAAAATTATGTGTTCGTTGGCTGTCACTAAGTAGCATTTGCGATCACTACACAAAATATAAATTACGCCCAAGAAGAGTCAGAGACGTAGGACAACCAGAGGATATAATATATAGGAAAGACAGGGCTGGTGGTAAAGGATAGCTTGTTAAAACAGGAGAATGTCATTGTCAGTCGCGTAAGAAAAAGGTGTCGATAAAAAAGCTAAGGCTATGCTAAGGTCGGCTTGTTATTTTCGTCATTTTCAGCCCTCGACACTTAAGCCATCTCTTTAACTGAACATTTTTATGTACTTCCACATCTTTACAAGTGAATTTGGCACCAGGGACATCATTTTCGGAGAGAATTGGTATGTTTAGCTTTGTAAACATACCTTCGTACACGATTTCCATTCATTTCCTATTGGGGACAAACGGTGCCGTTTCCTCCCATAGCAACAGTAGCTAATGTCATAAATATTAATGAGCAGAAGTGACGTGTTGCTTGCGGTACGCCATTGGTTGTCGATTCAACGGCAGAAAACTGCCCCCCTTTGAAGGAAAACAAACTATAAAGACTCGTATCATGGCTTTGGACACATGATCAGGGGCAGTGGGTTAGTGTTAAATTACGCTAATCCTTACTCTAAATTTGTCATGCTCCCATTATTAACGATTGTTAGAATAATTGAAATTAATTTTAGTAAATGAGCATTTCTTCTGCCTAATTCTTTAAGAAATAAATATCTATTGCCAATAATGGCGGCGAATGAATGAATGTTTTTAGTTTAATTTTTATTGTATTTGAGGGTGGATGGGTTGAGACTACATTGCTCTTTGCAAGAAAACAGCAGGATGATTTTTTTCCCCCCTCCTAAATGCTTGGACGCAAGTTGTCAGGATCAACAGCAAAGCTTTCCGTGAGTAATCGCAGCTACTGTGTAACGTTCATTTACATATTTACCTGGCGGAGGATGACACGTGTCACACCTCCCAGACGGCGGCGCGAAACTGCCGCAACGACACTTCACCACTTTGGTTTTGCTGCAACGTGACTAAATCTCCGCCTTAAGTGCGTTAGCCAGCAAGTTGCGCCTTTGAAGTGCTTGTGCTACTTAGTCGCTTGTTGGCGCGTTGTTGAAGTTCAAAGTGTCACAAATGTTTTTATCTGTTTATTGTGAGGCTGCTTTGAAGCACGCTAGCTTAGCTTAGCATCACAAAGACTTTTATCACATCCTTTACTATGAGCACATTAAAAGGCTATAGAAATAACATGGAGTTGAGAGAGAAGTTTGGTTGATACAAAAAATAGACACCCATACTTGCCTGTGTGTACTTTTGCCGATTACTGAAGTAAGTCTTATTGCATTATAAAGTGATAACTTATCCTTTAATAATAATAAAATTATTATGAAATGTGTAATTTGGGTTTCTCATTCAATGGCAGTGAAACATGGTCATTCACTGTCAGCCCTCTCATTTCAAATAGATTGCACATTTTTCGCTGCTATATGCAGCCAATGAGTCAAGGGCGTAGGTTTGGTCTCAATATTGGTAGGGACGATATAACAGCATAACCTGCATGCACACTTTTTGCTGGGGATGAGACATTAAGACCAAACATATTTGGTGAACGGGGGTCAGGGCTACACATCTCACCAATAGGAACCTAATTAATTGCTAGGCTAAATGTTTAATGCAAAATAAATCTGTATTGACCTACAGTATACTAACTTTCACACTGCAAATTCATAATGTCTTAATTTGATATTTTTTCGTTAAATCTAGTCAAATTTTTTCTCCCATCTTGTTTTGAGTGTTCTTGTTTTGAGGTTCTTCCACTTACTTTAAGTAAATATTACTATTTATTCGTATTGAGCCCATACCTCTAAAAGTTGGTCATTTTTAACCTAAATCAAGAAAATATTGCTTTCAAATAATGTTTCGAACGATATTCTTGCATTAAGAACATTTTTGACAAACACGTTTTTCTTTTAAGATTAAATACACAAACGTTTTGCTTAAAAAAAGTCTGTTAATCTTATTTTCAGCTAGCTGATTTTCTTATGTCAAGAAATCTGAGTAAAATTGACTTGAACCACTGTAGCAGATGCAAAATTAGTGGTGTGTTCCATACCTCCACAATATTGACGTCTTTTTACATTACTTCTACATTCTACGTCTTCAAAGGGGGCGGGGGAGGCGGCATGTTGTATTTCTGTCGGGCTGTGAGTGTGTGTGTGTGTGGAGGGGGGGTTTGAAGTCATGAGCCACTCAAACGTGCGTGTGTGGCACATTCAGCGAGTGAAAAGGGGTCAATGTAAGTCTGAACATAGTGAAAGTACTGTAATTCACTTAATAATGGTAGGATCAATTCTATCCTCACAACATATAGGAAGACAATCTAAATGACCTATATAACTGAAGTCATACTGCAAATAAGGTTGCTTAAAAGTTGGTGGGGATAGTTTCAGCATCCTGAAAAGTTGGTAGTGTTATGTCCCCACCTTCCCTATGCAAACCAAGCCCTTGCAATGAGTTAATACATTTGGAGCCGTAAATGTATTTGCACATCTTTTAGAATCCCAGCATTTGTACGTCTTTTATGTTTTTTTTCGACCGGCACCGTTTGACGCATCTCAACTGTTAATTCTAAGCTTGAAGACGAGAGGATGAATGAGCTGGAATGCAAACTCAAGGTCCCTCGCTGGGGCTACAAAATAATGAAAGAACACAATATTCTCTGTACCGTTAAATTGCTCTAAAACGTCTGGTCTGAAAATACCTGACTTTGAAAGAGTTCACAATTGATGTACACAGACACATCAGAAATTGCAGGAGGGCAAGGTCAATTAGACGTTAGCAAAAAAAAAAAATGGCGACACCAGAAATTGGAGAACTCTCAGGATAATGAGGTGTTGTGCTTGGCGGGCGTAAAAATAGAAAATCAGGTCTTGGCGGGATCTCCTAATACACGAGCAACAGAATTGCGTTTTTTTTTCTTTGTCATCACGATGCTGAAGATGATGATGGCGACAAATTTCTTGGCGTCCTCGCTGGGAGGACTGACGGCAGCTTAGGCAGATGAGAGGGAAAAAAGTCAGACAATAAAAGCAATTTCCCCATGAGGGCCTGTCTTTCATGATTAAAAAGCACAAACGTGTTCTCTTTAAGGACCTGAGGACCCGTCTTTCATCATTAAAAACCACAAATGTGTCAGCTTTGATGCACAACAGCCACTAAAGAACACGTTGCTCTTTTAACTCAATAGCTGCCAGTGTTGGCTATAGTGCTGTCCTATCTATTTGCTGTATAAATATCAGTGTGAAGTTATGTATAAAGTTTGCTACATAAGACAAAAAAACTAGGGCTGTCAAATTTATCATGTTAACGGGTAATTAATTTTTTTTAAATTAATCACGTTAAAATATTTAACGCATTTAACGCATGCGCGGAACGACCCACTCATGCATCGCCGCAAATAGACTACAATGGTGCCGTTTTATGTATACTGAGAGCTATAATGGCAGAGACAAGCGAGTGGTGTGGACACAGGCATTCATTGGGGCCGCGCTATTTTTCACTAGTTATTGGCATAAACTCTGGCATCTCTTCCACAACAATTATAACAACTGTGGCGAGCAACGTGGGGACGAAAGTTAGGAGATGATCTTTTTCTTAACACAATGTATTGAACACAACGCAGAGAAGATATACCATTTGCAGCCACCACTGACAGTCATGGTTGCCCAACTTTCCATCATGCATTTAGGCGGAACAGTTAAGTCGCTACAGTATCATTTACTAAAAGCACAACAAAAATAATATTCATATCGCTCAAAAAAAAAATATTCACAAAAACAAAAAAACGCTCAATGCAAAGAGAACTGGCATTCCCAATCAAAATAGCTGTGCAAAATAATACTCAGACTTTGGTCAAACTCTATTCAAACATTTTGTTTTGCTCAACAAATACACTAGATGGCAATATTTAGTCACAATATACAAACTATCAGAGGTCTTGTACGTTGTGAAGTCAACACTCAAATGAAGGTAAGGTACAATGAACCTGGAAACTACGGCGTCAGTGGAGGGGCAAAACGCACTGGAAAAACTTGGCTAGATCTCTAATTAATTTAAAACTCGCCCTAGACACCTTGTGGTGTATTTCAATCACTACCTTCCGCAATGGCGAGCTATTAGTTTATTTTTTTGATTGAAAATTTTACAAATTTTATTAAAACGAAAACATACAGAGGGGTTTTAATATAACATTTCTATAACTTGTACTCACATTTATCTTTTAAGAATTACAAGTCTTTCGATTCGTGGATGCCTTTCACAGAAAGAATGTTAATAATGTTAATGCCGTCTTGTGGATTTATTGTTATAATAAACAAATACAGTACTAATGTACAGTATGTTGAATGTATAGATCCATCTTGTCTTATATTTCCATTCCAACAATAATTTACAGAAACATATGGCATATTTTAGAGATGGTTTGAAATGTGATTATTACGATTAGTTAATTTTTAAGCTGTGATTAACTCCACTAAAAATTTTAATAGTTTGACAGCCCTAAAAAAATTAAATACCTGTACCGAGCACCGCCTATGACAAATGTTAAACAGTGAACTTATGTTATTATGTCATTGGAGGGTTATTGACGGTGCTACCCATCCAATTCATTTGAAGCGGTAGGGCTGGCAGTGAATGAATGATTGTCAGTGACAAACTAAGGTCAGTACAGAAGGATGAAGAGAGCCTCATGACTCGAGCTCTGTCATTGTCAATAGCACTGAAAGAGTTCAAATGCAAAATTTGCTACTTTAATAGGAGAAAGTTACCAGAATAAAATGAGAAACAGTTCATGTTAAAGCACAAAATTTGTTATGTTGAAATCTGAAACTTTACACATTGAAATGTGAAACTTGACAGGTTAAAATGTGAAACTTCATGTTTAAAAGTGGAACTTGTCAGTGAAACTTCATGTTTCAGTGTTAAACTTGTCAGGTTAAAATGTGTTATCACATTAAAATGTCAGGTTAAAATGAGAAAAATAATAAAAAGTGGAATTCATCACGTTAAAAAGTGTAAATTAAAAAGACCAAATTTAGCACATTAAAATGTGAATCAGCTTAAAATTACTTTTTATGGTAAAGCAACGAAATTCGTCTTAAGGCTCCCCTGAAACATGGTTGAGGTTTACCCATGTTGACAATTACAGGCCTCTCTAATCTTTTCAAGTAGGAGAACTTGCACAATTGGTGGTTGACTAAATACTTATTTGCCCCACTGTACATGCCAGATATGAAAAAGACTGAACCTTGTATCAGGGAGTTATTAGTCATTTTCTGAATATGGGGTGTTGCAAAAAAAAATGGCCGACTTTGGCACCCCACCCAGGTCAGAAACGTGAAGATCAGACTTACTCCCTAGGTGCCAATGTCTCAGATATGCATCCTGTAACTCGATATAAATTTCAAATTCAATCCAAATTACCCCGTTCCCTGGTGGGTTTTGAATATGGGTACAAGAGACTTTTTGGAGCAGTTTTGCACAAGGTATCGACTCCCGAAATTTCAGCGCACTACATTGAAAAACCTAATAGGAGAGGCCTTTTTAAAAAATTCAAGGGGACTGCACCGAGCCATTTTGTTACATTTTTTCGCAACGTCGCAAAAGTATTGAAATTTATGCAAACTCTCATGTATGTGCAAATTTTGGTGAATTATCGAGCATGTTCAGGCCTCCAAATTGGCCATTTTCATTTGCCTTGAAAAAAGAATAATAATGCTTTGCATTACAATAGGGCTCTCATGCCAGTTGGTGCTCGTGCCCTAAAAATAATTATAAAATTAGATTGTAATTAAAAAAGGAAATAAAAATGTAAGAGGTCAAGATAAAACCGAGATAAGGATAATGATGGGTAAGAAAAAGTAAACAGGAGTGTCTGGATTTGAAAAGCAAAAGGGTAGATATACATTGCCCTCCATAATTATTGGCACCCCTGAAAAAGATGTGTTTTTTAGCTTCTAATATATATATATATATTTTTTTAATTCAAATAATATGGGACCTTAATGGAAAAAAGAGAAAAATCCAACCTTCAATACAAGTGCATTCATTCAGTGGGGAAAAATCCCGCATAAAGAAAAAAATATTTGACACCAATAATGTGTGTCACAATTATTAGCACCCCTGGTGTTAACACTTTGTACAACCCCTTTTGCCAACAAAGCAAGGTCTGGGGACTGAGATGGCCATGGGAGGAGCTTGATTTTCTGTCTGGTGAACCATTTCTGTGTAGATTTGGCCATATGTTTAGGGTCATTGTCTTGCTGAAAGACCCAGTTACGACCCATCTTCAGCTTTCGGGCAGAAGGCAACAGATTTTGATTTAAAATGTCCTGGTATTTCAAAGCATTCATGATTCCATGCACCCTAACAAGGTTCCCAGGGCCTTTGGAAGCGAAACAGCCCCACAGCATCGCTGACCCACTCCCATACTTCACAGTGGGTATGAGGTGCTTTTCAGCATGCGCATCTTTCGTGGCACGCCAGACCCACTTAGAGTGTTTGTTGCCAAAAAGCTCAATCTTGGTCTTACACAAAAATACACACGGTCCCAGGCTTCAACTGGGACCGTGTGCTTTGGTCAGATGAGACCAAGATCGAGCTTTTTGGAACCGAACACTAATTGGGTCTGGCGTGCCACGAAAGATGCGCATGCTGAAAAGCACATCATACCCACTGTGAAGTATGGGCGTGGGTCAGTGATGCTGTGGGGCTGTTTTGCTTCCAAAGCCCCTGTGAACCTTGTTAGGGTGCATGGCATCATGAATGCTTTGAAATACCAGGACATTTTAAATCAAAATCCGTTGCCCTCTGCCCGAAAGCTGAAGATGGATCGTCACTGGGTCTTTCAGCAAGACAATGACCCTAAACATATGGCCAAATCTACACAGAAATGGTTCACCAGACACAAAATCAAGCTCCTCCCATGGCCATCTCAGTCCCCAGACCTTGTTTTGTTGGCAAAAGGGGGTTGTACAAAGTATTAACACCAAGGGTGCTAATAATTGTGACATACATTATTTGATGTCAAATAATTTTTTCTTTATGTGGGATTTTTTCCCCATTGAATGAATGCATTTGTATTGAAGGTTTGATTTTTCAGGGGTGCCAATAATTATGGAGGGCACTGTATTGCGAAGATCGAGGGGAAGGGAGTTCCAGAGCTGGGTGGCACAGTGACTAAAAGCTCTGGAACCGAAGGTGGTGAGACGTACACGGCGGACCGAAAGGTCGATGATAGAGGACGAGCGAAGCGAATGGGGGGGCAGTTAATACAGAGGAGATTGCATAAGTAGGGAGGGGCCAGGCCATGGAGTGCTTTGAAGGTAAAGACAAGGATCTTGTGGTTGATTTTTTTGTTTGACTGTGAGCCAGTGAAGTTGACGGAAAGTGGGGATGATGTGGTATGTGGTAGGGGTCCGATTGATGAGGTGTGCCGCTGAGTTGTGGAGGAGCTGCAGTTTCTGGAGGTACTTATTTGGGAGACTGAACAGCAGTGAGTTACAGTAATTGAGCCGGGAAGTGACTAGACTACAGACAAGAGTGGAAGAGGTATGGCGGGTGAGAGAAGGGAGGAGGCGAGAAATATTGCGTAGGGGGAAGTAGGCTGATCTGGTGATGTCGTTGATATGAGAGCGGACGGAGAGCGTGCTGTCGATGAAGACAATGTACAATTATTAATATGAAATGAGGTACAGTAGCTTTGACATTTAGAGACATTCATTCATTCATTCATTTTCCGAGGCGCTCATCCTCATTTTGTCATAAAATCTTATACTTATCAGATTGAAATGAGAAACTTACCAAGAAAACACCACATTTGTCAGGTTGAAATCTGAGACTTCTCATATTAAAAATGTATCACATTAAAATTTGAAAGTTAACCCTTATGTGCCAGTCGCAAAATTGCGACAAGCAACATTGCCCACTTTGGCAGACCAGAGCTTCAAATTTGGTGCCTCATGTAGTTGCTACTTGGCATCAAATTTTGTTACAACGGTGAATCACTCTCGTTCTCGAGACGATTGGCCAAGCAATTAGGCACCCTGGGCGACCGCCCAACCAGCCCATGTCAGGAACCACCACTGGCACTAGCCAGTACATGTTTACAGAATGAGAAAACGGTCACACGTCAACAAGAGGTTAGAAGGCCTATGGGTAGCTTGCTAGCGGACTGCATAAATCTGCAGCTCATTCTGAATGTGACATCCTCTTCTGTTTAGAGATTTTTTTTTCTAGAGAAAGGAAAATCTACTGTAATTTTCGCACTACAAGGCGCACCTGACGATAAGCCGCCACCAACCAAATTTGACATGAAAACGGCATTTGTTCATAGATAAGCAGCACTGGACTATAAGCCGTAGCTCTCCTCACTGTATCATGGGATATTTACACCAAAAGACAATTTACTTGTCATAAAACCAAATGAACCACCATTAAGCTTTGAACCAATTGGCTGCTAAACTTCATTGCTTAAAGAAGCTCCATTTGGCCATCACTGTTCTCTTGAGGGAGACGGTTAACCTCTGGTGCCACCTGCTGTCAACACTGTTGTCATCCAACATGCCTCCTAGCATGCATTGCAGCACTACAGATGTAAATAACAAATCAAAATTCATGT
This sequence comes from Corythoichthys intestinalis, assembly GCF_030265065.1. Classification (NCBI taxonomy): domain Eukaryota; kingdom Metazoa; phylum Chordata; class Actinopteri; order Syngnathiformes; family Syngnathidae; genus Corythoichthys; species Corythoichthys intestinalis. The sequence goes on from NC_080409.1 coordinate 28,384,525, forward strand.
TCTATGCTAATTATTTTTTTAGTTATTGTTCTACTTCTTTCATTTTTTTTTTTTCATTTTACAGTGGCACCATAAGACTGTCACAAAACCCATCATAATTATGACATGACACTGCCATGAGGATTAATGAATGCTTACGACAGATGTCATTTTCTGTCATCTGGCAAATAATCTCCCTTCTGAAAGGATGTAAAAGATCCAAGCTGAACATAAATTGAGTTAGTGACATAATTTGCCGGATGACACTTAATGAGATCGGTCACAAGCATTCATTAATGCCCATGATAATGTCATGTCATAATTATTACGGTTTTATGGCAGTCTTATGACGCAACTGTCAAATAAAGTGTTACCTATTAACCCAAATAAATCAACAAATAAGATAAGGAGCAGTGTGGTTTCGGTCCCAGCCGTGCAACTGTGACCAGCTCTACACCCTCAGCAGGGTCCTCGAGGTTGCATGGGAGTTCGCCCAACCAGTCTACATGAGTTTTGTGGATCTGGAGAAGGCATTGGACCGTGTACCTCGGGGATACCTGTGGGGGGTGCTCCGGGAGTACGGGGTACCGAGCCCCTTGGTAAGGGCTTTTCAGTCCCTGTACAACCGTTGTCAGAGTTTGGTCCAAATTGCCGACAGGAAGTCGAATTCGTACCCAGTGAAGGTTGGACCCCACCGAGGCTGCCCTTTGTCGCCGATTCTGTTCATAATTTTTATGGACAGAATTTCTAGGCGCAGCCGAAGCATTGAGGGGGTCCGGTTTGGTGACCTCAGCATTGAGTCTCTGCTTTTTGCAGATGATGTGGTGCTGTTGGCTTCATCAAGCCGTGACCTCTACCTCTCACTGGATAGGTTCGCAGTCGAGTGTGAAGCGGTTGGGATGAAGATCAGTACCTCAAAAATCCGAGACCATGGTCCTCAGTCAGAAAAGGGTGCTGTGCCCTCTGCAGGTCTAGGATGAGATCCTGCCCCAAGTGGAGGAGTTCAGGTATCTGGGGGTCTTGTTCACAAGTGAGGGTAGGAGGGAGCGGGAGATCGACTGGTGGATTGGTGCAGCGTCTGCAGTCATGTGGACACTGCACTGGTCCGTAGTGGTGAAGAAAGAGCTTAGCCGAAAAGCGAAGCTCTCGATTTACCGGTCGATCTACGTTCCTACCCTTAACTATGGTCACGAGCTGTGGGTCATGGCCGAAAGAACAAGATCCCGGATACAAGCGGCCGAAATGAGTTCCCTCCGCAGTGTGTCTGGGCTGTCCCCTTAGAGATGGTGTGAGAAGCTCAATCATCCAGAAGGGACTCTGTGTCAAGCCGCTACTCCTACGTGTTAAGAGGAGCATGCTGAGGTGGCTCGGGCATCTGGTTCGGATGCCTCCTGGACGCCTCCCTGGAGAGGTGTGCCGGGCATGTCCCACTGGCGGGAGGCCCCAGGGACGACCCAGGACACGCTGGAGAGACTATGTCTCTCGGCTGGCCTGGGAACGCCTTGGGATCTTGCCGGAGGAGCTGGTTGAAGAGGCTGGGGTGAGGGATGTCTGGGCTTCCCGGTTAAAGCTGCTGTCCCCGCGACTCGACCCCGGAGCAAGCGGAAGATGATGGATGGATGGATGGATGGATGGATGGATGGATGGATGGATGGATGGATGGATGGATGGATGGATGGATGGATGGATGGATGGATGGATGGATGGATGGATGGATGGATGGATGGATGGATGGATGGATGGATGGATGGATGGATGGATGGATGGATGGATGGATGGATGGAAAAATGTAGCGGCTTATAGTCCAAAAATTAGGGTAATTTTATAATTCAGCCTTTTCTGTCACTTTTTCAAATTGATTTATGTCTAAAATATGGTCTGCTATCATTTTGTCTGCCGTGAATTCTAATGTTTTAGTGCCAATGATACCACTGGATGTTCAATCCATTTAGACTGGGAGGGGCAAATTAACGAACTTTCATTCACCACTCCCAATCAAAATGGATTGATTTCTAGCACCGTCAATGAAAGCTAATTAGTGCTCTATAAAAGTTTAAAAAACCATATCGTGCATGAAAGGGTTAAAAATTTGAAACTTTACATTTTAAAATGTGAAAATTTTCACCTTAAAATGGAAAGCTTCACATTATATAACCTGAAATTCATCCCATTAAAATATGAAACCTATCATGTTAAAACACATCAAAATACATAATTTATCATGTTCTCACTGTTTCTCACTGTATCATTGTTTTTTACTCTGAGCTTGTCCCTGAATGACTGAGTTAGGATTTCCAATCCAGTAGAAAATAGCTCATCTCTCCCATCGCGGCGAATCCAGGACAAATAGTGGCGAATATAGCCATAGTTTTGTGTCAAATAGAGCAAAAGGATTTCCTGCCGACCTGTTTCCACGCTTGTTTTTGTTTTTCTTTTGTTTTTTGCTGAGGAGTCGCAGACAAAACACCCCAGGGCAGAGAATAAAAATAATCAGTCTGGCATGTTGATGAGGGAAGAGGGAGAGAAGGCAGCACCAGATGGGAAAAGACAGACGGGATTGACACGCGCGCTTTTAATGGCTCACGTCGCCGAGCATGGGAATTTTGCGGCAAGCGGGCGGAATATTCAGCACCCCGAGGCGGAAAGTGGGCCACCGTCATTCCCAACGCTCGTCAACTACGCGCTACGCAATTTGAAATTTTTGTTAGAGCAATTGACATTGACAGACATCCAATCCATTTATAGTGGGACTATTGATATTTTAATCGCAATTAATTGAGTTGAACTGCAGAAAATTTGAATTTCTTTTTTTTTCTTTTAATCTTTCTGGTTCTGAATTAAAGAACTAAAGCAATATTTCTCTAAATGATTTATTTGATCAAATGGTAAAACAGTAGATGTTCTTTGATTCAGGTAGGCCTCTGAATGCAGATGATTATTTTTGTAATGAATCCAAATGAATTATTTGCTAATAGCTACTTTTGATTTAGAAAACAATATTGCAGTTACTGACTTCCCCATACCTGTCAAGTTGTACGGTTTCAGCACTGATTTTTAAATGTGTACGCCGTACATTCAAAATCTTTCCTTTTTTTCGTGCATTCCTTTTTTTTCCCTCCATTCGGATTTTGTCACCGTTTCTGCAACGAGACAATGTGCGTAACAATGCGTTACTACGTTGTTCGAATGAGGTGAGAAAAGTCAGACACGAAGAGAGAAGAGTGTTTGTTGTGACGCTGTAGCAAACGCGATGCTAGGCTAGATGGCTGCAATATTTCCTGACTGTAGCCGACAGCCTACAATCTACATGCATATAGAACAACATGCGAAATGACAGACTGCGGCGTTAGTAGCAGCCGCCATCTTAAAGCAGTAGACTTTTTAGAAAGGCTCTGTTGTAGTGAACCTTCCTAGCGAAGCTAAGTAACTTTTTATCGAAAATAATAAAATCGGCAAAATCTTGACTTGAATCTATCTTTAAATGATGAAACAGTTTTAAAACTTTCACATGTCGAAAGTAGACAGAAAGGAGCTAATGCAAAAACGGGAGCAATTTTAAACACTTTAACGGTTGCTTCACAACATTAAATGACTTCCAAACATAGCAAAGGTTACTATGTTTTGTTTTTTGTTTTTTTGAAAAAATGAAAAAAAAAAAACATGAAAAGTAACACCAGTTACTTTGCTAACTAATTTCTCTTACATTCAGGTAACTGAGTTTCTAACTCAATTAGTTTTTAGTAGAAGTAATTTGTAACTGTAATTAATTACTTTTTAAAAGTAAGATTAACAACACTGGTAATAAAGATGAAGTCTTCAGAATGAAAAGTGACTAAAGCAGAGATTTTATTCTGCCAATTTGTTGCTGAACACAATTTGCCTGCAACTATTGCTGATCACTTCTCAGAATTAGCAAAAGAAATGTTCCCTGACTCAAAGATTGCATCGGTAAGTTCATTTTATCAATTGACCTTTTTAATTTACGTATAATTTGACACACTAACAAACTACCTTCAAGTCAAACTGAATTGCGGGCTGAAGTGCAGCCATCAAGACATGATAGAAATTGCCAAAAGTGCTACATACAACTATAACAAAAGTCACTGTTAAATTTTAGTAATCATGATGTAGCTGATGGTATTAATTGTTCTTTGATTGCACTAGGTTATACTGTATGTTACAATATTACCAATAAATTTATTTTAAAAATTGAATTTTATTTTTGTTTCATATTGCACGCTATATACAACGTTATAAAATTAGTCACCAATTTGTAAGGGCATACGTCACTATTCGTAAGATTGCCAACGGCCTCGGGTTGAGAGGTATGCTTCCCTAATACAGTATTACTAGTCAAACATTTTTCAGTGTATTGTTTTTGCTTTCAATGCACATTTCCAGCTAACAGTTCATGCTCTGAGTTGCAACACAGTCAATAACATGAGATTTCTACACTATTTAGACTAGATTTCTAGAGTATTTAAAAAATATACATATTTTTAACCTGTCTTGTTCAGCTGCTTAGACTTGAAGAATAGGAATCTGATTGTCCTTATAGTCTGAAAAGTTTTAATGTATCACATGGGAGGTCTTAACCTTGATAAAGGTGCAGAATCCCGTTTCAAATGTCCATTCACTGAACACTTCAGAATTAGATAATAAAGCAGTTTGTTTTCAAATTCAAAATTGATATAGGTAAGCAAGCACAGCTAATATCTAAGCGAATTCCTGTTCGAATTTCTTCACATTTTGATAGCATGTTTTTAAACAGGTCAAAATATGAGTCCACGATGATCATAGATCTGTTATACTTCCTCATATCGAGTGTGAGTCAGCGTTGTTTTCGTAAAAAATGACAATAACAAAAATATTTCGTCAAAGAACAATTTTTTCATGACGATGACGAGCTAAAACCGTGGCTTGCGAGACTAGAACATAACGAGACGAATGCCAGTTTTTGTCTGATGAGACGATAACGAGACGAAAATGCGACATAGTTTTTGTCATGTTTTTAATATGGTACGTCTTCATATTGTACGTGGAGTACATCAGCTTGCATCGTAGAAGTGTTTGGGTCGTGTCTCTCATTTGAGATGTGCCGCGCCTATCCCTTGCTCTCCGCAGTTTAGGATGTGTTTCAAGCTAGGGTGCTCCGTCCTGATTGTTTGGAAAAACATGGTAAGATTATTTTTCTTACCTTGGCAAGAGAGAATTTGCAATGTTGCTTTAGCCTTTACAGGTGTGTGCTGAGGTGTGTACAAAATGTAACTCGCCACGTTAGCAATAGCGTCAACTTTAGTGTGGTAAGCCTCCTCTTAAAGCGGGAGTTCAGAATTTTTGACATTAGGCTTAATCTTCGAGTTAGCGGGGGTCTAATTAGTTGGTGGAGTTGATGTCAACAAATTCCCTGCAGTTTGTAAGTTTCAGGGCTCCGGAATGGCTAAGCTATCGCAAGTCAATGAGGCCAATTTAGCATGCCAATAAAAAACAATACAGATCTACGAACAGAACATAGTCAAATAAATTCCAAAATGCAGATCATTGATCCAAAACACCCATGCAGACAAAACAATGTCACAAAAAAACTGCCGTAATTCATTTCATCCTGCAGCACTATTTTTTTAGATACGTAATACGACCACAGAGGTGTGCTTCGCCCGCTCGTGTTCACGCTGCATTCGAGGAAGGTGGGAAGTCGAACTTATCCCGCTCGGAGTTGCAAGTTGCGAACGCAAAGCGTTCCAAGCGAATGTAAACAGCAAGGATTGCTGATCATGACAGTTTTGATTTGTTTTGGCCATCAAAAGACATTTTGACCTCCAGCAAACCTGCCTTCACGTAAGCGATCAAATAGTGGAGACGTTCCAATGATGTTTTTCCAGATCGAGGGTTGGAAAATCTGACTTCCCACCTTCCTCGAATGCAGCATCATTCTGCTGAGTTAACTGACGGCTGGCAACATGGTGGAATGTGCATTTAGAAGCCATGAAAACAGACAGAAGAAATGGGGAAAGGAAAGTTTCCACAAATTCCCTATGAAGAACGAGGAACAACATAAACTGGTTTCTTGCTGCTGGCTACGACATAAAAAAAATCAGTGGTGAAAAAACCCGACGTGATATCACTCCGCCCTCCTCCCCTTCAGGGCTTCTGGATTACAAATGTTGCTGTTCGTACTGCAATTATTGACAGCAATTTATTGGCATGCTAAGTCGGCCCAATTGACTCGCGCTAGCTTAGCCACTCTGGATTACAGAAACTAACAATTAACTAACAAACTACACGGAAATCAACTCCACCGACTAATTAAACCCTTGCAAAGTCAAAGATTAAGCCTCATGTCAAAAATTTCTATACTTCCCCTTTAAATGCTCAGACTTTTTTTTTTTTTTTTTTTACAAACACTTCGTGGCTTCTTGGTTTGTTTAATTGAAAAAAAAAAAAATTCTTTCCTGCATAGTGTGTCATCACGAAGTTTGCGTTGTCCTTGTCGACGCTATAATATGTTCAGTTGAAATTGCTGGAAACCTTTTATTTATTTATTTATTTATTGACTAAATCTTTTGAATTTTACAGACTAAAACATTTTGAGTCATTGTCAACTGAAACTAGACAAAATTTGTATGAGATGTCATCGACTAAAACTACAAGAAGACGAACATATTTTGAAAAGACTAAAATATGACTAAGACCAAAAAGTATTTTCATCTAAAATTCTAAGACAAAAATTAAAAGGCCTACCAAAAACAACATTGGTGCAAGGCAACCTTCCACTGAGCAAACCAGTTTCTCCTCCCATCCAGTTGAGGACTAACAATTGAAAGAAATGTAATAAAGCCTGTATATTGGGGGCAATCCAGTCTAAAAGCTGGTCTAAAATGTCACTTTGCCTAGATTTTGCCAGCACATGAAAATGGGGTTCTTCGTGTCTTAACCATTGCCAAACCACTTACCGTTAGATGGTCGAACCCAGGTTAAGAACCAACGACGTAAGACTACAAAAATAATCGGCGATTAATCAACTCTCAGTATAATTGTTTGTGGCAACTCTACCATCAATGAATAAATAATTTAATGTTTTGCCAATGAATAAGACCGATTTTTGTGTCTACCAAATTCCAAAACATGGTGCAGTAAGCTTTCCACTTATAATAAAATCTAATTGCACTGTTTCTATTTTATTTTATTTTTTGCTGGAGCCACCCTTCAAATAGTGTCACCTCATGAGTAGTTTACATTTAACTACCACTTGCTATTCAGGTCAATACCACTTGTTCCAGATGGCGGTGACAGCCTGATGGATGGTCCACACGCGAACACTCACACGGGAGTTCCAAAGTAGCTATGTTCCTTTGTCTTTCACAATAAGGGGCTTCATCTTAAAAGGGGTTATTGGGTGGGCTTTCCAGCTGAGCGGACTTGATCACCTTGATGAAGACGCTCAAGGTTCGCCACATGATACAGCCTTCGCTGACTTCCATTAATTGGCCACATTGGACCCAACATGGTGGGCACTCTGACAGCTCCTTTCCCTCATCTTAGCTACGTCTTAGTTATCTCATTAGTTGCCGTTGACGGGGATATATGTCTAATCTATTTTGACTAGTCGGGCTAGCAGCGATCATTCGCTCTCTTAATCTACTAAAATACTCCTAAGAGTAACCTTGATACTTTTAAAATTGACTGAAAGGCTCCTTACATTTAATCCAATTACCATCCACTCTGCTCAAATACTGTACAGTACTTATTAAAAGTGTCCTAAATTCTCTTAATTCTAGTGAAATACTATATAAGAGTTACAAAAGTTTTCCAACGCCCTAAAAGTGACCAAAACACTCATAAATTCACTAAACTCCTTCATAAAGCAACCTTAATACTATAAACTCTACTTTAAACTCTATTGAAGGACAGGTAGTCCCCGGGTTATGAAAGAGTTCCGTTCCTAGGCTGGAGATGTAACCCGAATTTCCGCGTAAACTGGAATTAACCCTTTAAGTACCTCTAAATACAAAATAACTTTCCAAAAACTTGTATTATACATCATATTAATAAGATGAAATGAAAAATAAGATACTGTGAGGTACGGTTTGTTAAATGCCGTTACATTGAATGACTATTGGGGCTTAAAAAAAAACTATTCGGGCCTTACTCTTGAGTTACTTAGCTGAGAGAAAAGGGCGCTGTGGAAAGAGTAGGGAGGCAAGAGAGGCGGGATATCATGGCCGCTCAAGTCGCCTCTCTTAAGGCGAGCTTGCCGTCCAAACTCAAAAAACTGGAGGTTGGGGCGGGCGTCATGACTCTCACAAGTCTAAAAGGGTGCTTCTCGGGCAGACACATGAGAACCGGAGATGACAGCGGGTGGCTGCTTGAGCCCAGTCCGAGAAAGGCGCTTTGTTTGTGGCGCTTTACACGACTAAAAAACAAAAACAACACAAAAAAAACGACTGGAGACAGAATGACTTGGGCGCGTGAAGTCAAAATCGTGTAAATCAGGTACGTTGTAAGATGGGGACTACCTATACTTTAAAATAAAATAACCCAAGTATTCATAAATCTGACCTAAACACTCCTACACCAATTGAAATACTCCCTTAAAGTGACTTAAATACTCTTAGATTTGCTGAAATACTCCATTAAGTAACCTTAATGCATTAAATTTTTTAAAGTACGCTATATAAATTACCCAGTGCTCCTAAACCCACTGAAATACTCCCTTTCAGTAATATAAAACTCTTAAATCTACTAGAATACTCAATTTTAATTACCCAAATGCTCAGTCTACACAAATACTTCCTACAAGTAACATAATTTAAAAATTACTGAAATGTGCCATAAGAGATCTAAACATTCTTAAATCGATTTAAATCGTCTCTAAAAGTAACCCAAATACTCTTGAATTTACCAAAATACTTTATAAAGTAACCTTAATACTTTAAAATCTACTGAACTGTTCCATAAAAATGACCAAAATATTCCTACATCAATTTAAATATTTCCTATCCTAAATACACTCTCTGAAATTTTCTGAAATACTCCATGAAGTAACACTGATATATTAGATTCTACTGAAACACTCCATAAAAGTTACCCAACTACCCCTAAATACTACCTAGATATGCTTCAGTCCACTGAAAACCTGAAGCCACTTTTAAACTCTTTGGACTTCACCGCTGTCAGCCCGTCCCATTCTAATTAGATTGGACGCCCAGGCGAGCCTGGTCTGACTTTCGCCATGTACAAGATACATGGCAAGTCAGTCTGTTATTCTGTGTTTTGGTCTGGATTTTAAAATCATTGACGCTCGAGGTGTGGTCAACAAGCCTAGACAGAATCTGAAAGAACAAATCACGGAAGCATGGATGTGACTGAATGTCACTCATGCTATCGGTTGTAGTCAATTTGTAGTTCTGAAACAATCATGGCATGTAGTCACGATAACTGTCATTTTTTTTTTTTTTTTGTGAAAAATCTCACAATACATGGAGTGTTGTGTACAGTGCTTGTTTTTTGAAAAGAGAACAAGCGCTAAAGATTCATTCAAAAGATTTGCAGAGTTATGTATGCCTTCACATTAGGAGTGTGACAAAATATCGAAATAGTGATATATCATGATACTTTGTATCCCAAAAGGTTATCGATTTGCTCCTGCCAAGAATCGAGATATCGTTTTAAAAAGGTGTCAATGTTAAAAAAAAAAAAAAAGGACCCAACAAGTTGCTATCAAAATCTTCCACTATAATAGTGTCTAAGTTAACTATATGGCTGCCATTGATGGCGCTCGACGCCCAATCCATTTAGACTGGGAGGGTCGAACAAACGTTCATTCATTCGAAACCAGAGCATTCACGTTCACTTTCGGATTTTCAGGCCATTTACAGGTCAATTTCTGTTCATTTGAGTGCATTTACAGGTCACTTCCTGTTGAGTTTGAGTCACTGCCTATTCATTTGGGAGATCCCAGGGCCACTTCCTGTTCTGTAACCCAAAATCAACAGGAAGTGACTCATAAAATGCCCCAAAATCAACAGGAACTTCAGGAAATGACTGAAAATCAATAAGGTAATGATCTGAAATGCCCCAAAATTGCCTCGTTGCCTAGCATTTGCGGCCACTGATGGCCATAGACGTTCAATCCGTTTGAAGTGGGAGGGATGGCAGCGAATGAACGTCATTCGCTGCCATCCCTCCCACTTCAAACGGATTGAACGTCTACTAGTGATAAACTCAATCCAATTCACAAGAGAAGCTTGTCTTTCTGCTCATTAGTCGTTTTGTCGAATATGTTAGGTTGATTTCCTGACCAATGTATCGATAATCGTTGCATCGCCATATCGTGAGATCATTGTTATCGTAAGCTTTGTATCGCAAATCGTATCGTATCGTGAGGTACCAAGAGATTCCCACTACTACTTCTCATAGACTTCATAATGTAACTGACGGGGCGCGGGGCCGATAAACAGGGGGCCTGCATTGTTGGCTAGGTCATCAAAGCTGACCGGGTGGAATCAAAGACAAAGCTTTTTTCTTTGAAAATTCTTGTGAATGAATGCTTAAATCTCTGAATTCTTTATACAGTAGATATGGACATAAAACAGTCTCGATTCTTGGTTAAAAAAACATGCAGGTAGCATTTATTTTACGTAAATAAGTCGAATGTGCGGCTCGTCTTTAAGTTCACTGTGGCGCCGCCTTACCACAACAAAGATTTTCACGTTGAAATTCTTATGAATAAATGCTTAAATCTAGTGCTGCAACGATTAGTCGATTAGCTCGAGTAATCGATTAGAAAAAAAGATTCAAATTAAATTTTGCTGCTTTGAGTATTCGTTTAATTAAAGTGCCGTTGTAATGTTTGGTTTGAAAGTGTTTGGTTTTAGTTTTATTGATTTGGGTGGATACACAGCCCTCTAGTCTACCTCATTTCACATGGCTGAATCTATCTGCTCCCTGTTAAGACCAACATAAGCTTCAAGTAAGCATAAGTTTTTGTTTGAGCTAATGTTTTTTTTATGCATTCGTTATTTAGTTTATAAGTATATTTAGCCATTTTTGTGGGAATGTGTGTCTGAACCATTTGTTAAGAGCATTGTAAAAAAATATATATTTATATTACCATTTTATAGCATTTAAGCTAGCGGACTTTTGCTCTGTAAGTTAGCTAACTCTTCTTTTGTTGTACATGGATCTTTTTTTTTTTTTAATACCATTTGAGGCTCAATTCAGGTATTTTAATTAGGGCTGTCAAACGATTAAAATTTTTAATCGAGTTAATTACAGCTTAAAAATTAATTAATCGTAATTAATCGCAATTAATCGCAATTCAAACCATCTATAAAATATGCCATATTTTTCTGTGAATTATATATATATTCTGTAAAATAAATTGTTAGACAGCAGAAAAAGCCTTGCTGTAAAACTTACCAAAAGGCAGAATACTGTCTGAGCGGGACATGTGCGTTAATTGCGTCAAATTTTTTAACGTGATTAATTAAAAAAATTAATTACCGCGCGTTAACGCGTTAATTTTGACAGCCCTAATTTTAATTTTTTATGTTCCTTATCAGATTACTCGATTATTCGAACTAAAAAGTTCATCGATTAACCAACTACTAAAATAATCGATAGCTGCAGCTCTATTCAAATCCCTGAATCCTTTATAGATATGGATGTAAAACAGACTTGATTCTTGGTTAAAAGCAAAGAAACCGTGCAGGTAGCATTTGTTTTACGTGAATATGTTGAATTAGCGGCTCATCTTTAAGTTCACTGTGGCACCACCTTACCACAACAAAGAGCTTTTTACGTTGAAATTCTCGTGAATAAATGGTTAAATCCCTGAATTCTTAGTAGATATGGACGTAAAAGAGTCTCGATTCTTGGGTAAAAGCATTTATTTTACATAAACATGTCGAATGTGCGGCTTGTTTTTAAGCTCATTGTGGCGCCGCCTTAGCACAACAAAGAGCTTTTCACGTTGAAATTCTCTTGAGTAAATGCTTAAATCTCTGAACCCTTTATAGATATGGACGTAAAACAGTCTCGATTCTTGGTTGAAAGCAAAATAAAACCGTGCAGGTAGCATTTATTGTACGTAAATATTGCGAACTACGATGCCAATGTCTTAGAGGCCAATTTCTCCATTTTTTTCACATTTCAAAATGCATGCATGATACGAAAAATATAATAATGACCTTGAATCCTCGAACAAATCACTCCTGAGACAATCCCTCCTGTTTGTATGTGGTACAGCTTTCCTACTTTTTGAACCGAAATCCACCGTTAGTTCGCTGCGTGCGTGTGGTTGTGAATAGCTCCTATTGAATTGGGCGGCCCACCGCTTGAAGGAGTTGCGCAGTGCATGGCCGAGCTGACCCGTCAATAATGATGATGTCTTTGGCCTTCTACTCGGTGTCACAGCTTCGAACAAGATTTTACGTTGTACTAGCAATAGTAGGACACTAAAAAAGTGCCATCAAGTCCCCTTATAGCAGCCTCTTTGTTGAATATGCGGAAAGGGGGGGATATGCGGGACAAGAATGCACAACACAACACCCTCCCCTCACACCCCCATCACGGTGCTGGGTGATGGCTGCCAGTCGGGAACCTGGCAGCCACAGTAATAGGGTGGTAGGTGGGTCCCACACTTTTTCTATATGGCGTGGCTCCTGGGGTGTGGCCTCCCCTCTGCCTCGGCTGCCGGCCGCGGGAGTAGGTTGGGGGGTCGGGTCTCCGATCTTGCATCGCCCCGTGGCAGCTCCTAGCGTTCTCCTGCCTCCGCCTTCCCCTTTCTTCTCTGGCTGGGCATCCGCCCTGCGCTCCGTCGCGGGTCGCTGGCTGGGCGCCGGTGTATCAGCGGGGTGTCGCCTGCACCGGCGGGGGACCCTGCCTTGCCTGGGGCTTGGTGGGCCGCTGGGGGTCCCGTGGCGTGCCGTGCCGGTTGGGGGGCTGCGGCTGTGGCTCGTGGCCCGGGTGGGCGGGCGGGGGTGGGTGTAGGCGTGGGGTTGGTGGTGCGTCCCCTCCTGCCATCCCTGAAGGCCAGTTGATGGGTGCACGGGTGGCCCGGAGGACCACCCTGGGTCCCGGGGGGGGGGGGGACGATGGCTCCTTTGCTGGACTGTGGGAGGAGGGATGGGCTGCGCATGGCCCCCCACCCCACCGCCCACCCTCCCTCCCCGGGCTGGCTGGGTGGGGGCCGTGGCCCTGGGTTGGTGCCCGCGCGGCTTCTCCGCCCGTCTGCGTGGCTGTCGCGCGTCCGGTGGGGCCTGCGTGCTGCTGGATGTGGTAGGGCATGCTCGGGTTGGGGGTCCCGGTGCAGGGATTGGCGATGCGGCGGCGTAGGGTTGGTCGCCAACGGGCTTACACTCATAAGAGATTCACACGATTACTGGGTTCTAGATCACAGAACTGATTTGTGTACACTCTACCCCTTTCAATCACTTAGCTTATAGGCTTATAGACACCCCCACCCCCATTCTCCTCTTTCACTGGCCAATAGGCCCCCACATGGTGTAAACCGGAAATACATCTCGCTGACGATAGCACCAGCATATTAGTAACTAGTTTAGATGTTCAATGTATTTCTAGTTGTTGTTTGTGTATGTGTTTGTTTTCCTTCTTCTCTTGTATTTCTTTTCTTCTGTCCCCCCATAATCCCTTCCTGTTTGCTGCTTTGTCATAATAAAAAGGTATTTTGAATGATCACAATGGGAGTATGTCAGACTCTCAATGTGAAACATTAAAACTGTTCAGAATCCGGGCACTTAGACTTCCATTCTCTGTGTCAAACAGCTGAACAGGACAGGTTTTTAAAAAAAAAAAAAAAAAAAAAAGAATGCACAACACCTTCCAAATCTCCCCGTATTCCCCGTACACCTTCCAAATCTCCCCGTATACTCCCCGAGTATTAAAGAACTATAGAATACCAGACTGACTTGCGATGTATCTTTTGTACATGGCCAAACTCAGGCTGTCCTTCCATGGAACTGAAACCTGATCATTCACCGCCAGTTCTTTCAGTTCAAATTATGTGCTGTTGTTGTGATCCGAGAGCGAGCTCTCTTCTTAACATGGTCCGTCCATGTGATTGACGGCCAGATATTAGGTCTCATTGCTACAGTTTAGTTGGGTTTAGTGCTACCGCAGGGTAACGTTTCTTTTTCTTTCCATTGAGTTTCCGCCGAGAAGGAAGGAACCTTGCCGGATTCTGCGTAGCAGTCAATACTGCACGCATTTGTAATGATTTGTCAGGAAAACACGTGTCATCAGGTGTTGTGACGCGTCTGTTCTCAGACTTTGGGTAATCGAAACAGAAATTGCTGGCATCCATTTTTGCGGCTGCTTGACTGGAGGTCACGTGATGGCGTTTGGATTGAAATCCAATCAAGCCCCGAGTGGAAAGACAAGGCGGCGGACACGGCGCGTTAGTCCCAACAGCTGCGGCGCTCGTTAAAAATCCGCCGACGCTGACACGGGCCATATGATGGGTATAGCCGTACTAGGCAAATAAAGTCTGTTTACTGCACACCACCCGTTTCTGTATTTATACGTTTTGTAGCGTTCGGAGCTTTGTCACTACTCCGTCGAGTTATCACATGGCTTCTTTGACTGATGCTGCAGCAAAAGTCAGCATCCCAATGGTTGGTGGCTATTCACTGATGTAGACATTCAATCAATTTGAACAGACAACAGCAGAGTTTAGATTGTTCAGCATGTTTTCTCCCATTTAAGATATTTGTTAATTATTAAAATGTACTTTTTTTAGTATTCTGTTTTTATCTTTTATTCATACTCTATATTTATTTTTAACTTAAATTCATATTTATTTAGATAGATATTTTAAATGAAATATGATTTTGATTACCGTAATTTTCGGACTATAAGCGGCTACTTTTTTCCTTCATTTGAATCCTGTGGCTTCTTTGTTGGTTTATTTGACAAGGTCATGTCATAATTATGATTGTCTAATGACAGTCTTATGGCACCATTGTCAAATAAAGTGTTAACAAATGCCATAACTAGCAATTAATAAAACATATGGAACAGTAACTGAAGAAATAATCGACACAGAACATGAATTTTGATTTTTATTTACATCTGTAGCGTTGCCATGTATACTAGGAGGCATGTTGGACAACAACAGTGTTTACAGCAGGTGGCAGCAGAGGTTGACTGTCTCCCCCAAGGGAGCAGTGATGGACAAATAAAGCTTCTTGAAGCAATGATGGTTAATTTGGTTTTATAACAGTCGTATGATGCCACTGTCAAATAAAGTGTTACCGGTTAATATCTTTTGGAGTAAATATCCCATAATACAGTGAGGACAGTTGTGGTTTATAGTCCAGTGTGGCTTATCTATGAACAAATGCCGTTTTCGTGTCAAATTTGGCGGGTGGTGGCTTATAGTCAGATGTGGCTTATATGTAGTCCGAAAATTACGGTAGATTATCAATCATTAAATTACATATACAGTAGGGTTCAAGGATTCAAGGCCTTCCTGTGTGGAATATGTTCTCCCTGTGGCCATGTGGGTTTTCTCTCAGTACTCCAGTGCCAACCATTCTCCCAACATGCCGCAATGTTAAATTAATTAAAGAAATATGATATTATTGTTAAGTCTGTCGCAATATGCAATAATTCCATTTATCGCACGGTAAATAAAAATGAAGGCGATCATTTTTCTGCTGCGATTTATCGCCTCGCGTGCACCTGCGTGCGCGCGTGCGGCTGACGTGCTGTTAAAAGTTCGGCTTCCTTGTTACCAACTACGCAAAATGCATTTTAGTTCTGTTTTTAGTTTAGTGCAGTTTAAGTTTAGTGCAGGTGGAGAAAAAAAAAGAAAAGGTGACGCTTACCATTAAAATGAAGATGTGAATGATAGCAAAATATAAGCATGGTGTGTGAATCCATGAACTGGGTCGTAGAATGCCGATCTCAGCCGGCGGTCCCCCTCAGTTCGCGTGACAGTTCTTATTGTGGTAACATCGCCTAAGAAATCGCCAGCTTCGTCGGGTTTCAAATCATTTATTCCATCAACTCGCCGAGTGTCTACTGCTGTTGATGCCAGGATCGAAACAGAAAGTAAAATAGCGCTCTCCTGCTCACAGTCAGCCCCGCGGTGCCTTCAAGTACAGCAAAAAAAGTCCACCACATTAGAAGCCGATTCGTTACATTATTACAGGTACTGTACTGTATTATTGTTATTATTGCTATTATTATATTATTGTTATTCTGATTTTTATTCACATTTTATTTGTTTTGCTCTTTGTAATTGCTATTTGCAATAGTAACAGCAGTATTCATTAAGGATGTAGTGTGGATTTTTGGGCTGTGGAACAAATTATTGGAATTATAATGTATTCTTATGGGAAAATCCTGCTCGACATACGACTATTTCGACTTACAAACAAGCTCCTGGAACGAATTAACTTTGTATGTAGAGGTACCACTGTGTTACACGTGGAACGCCATAGCAGAAGCTATGAGGGGAAACGTTTTCATTTGCCTAGATGCTTAAATTATTAAGTGGAATTTTATTTTTCTTAAAAAACACATTTTATTTATTCTGTGTTTCTGTGCAGTATTAATATTGTTGTCTTTTACTTAAAAGAGGCATGGTCTATTGTTTTTAGTTGTGATTTCCTAAAACGTAGTTTTGAATTTAAGAGTAAACATTTATTGCGTTTAAATGGGTGCACATGATCTATTAATATATACTGTATTCTCACAGTGTTTTTGTAATTTGTTTTTTTTTTAATTGGGGGGGTGCAATAATATCGCATATCGCAATAATTTATTAAATTATCGCACACTAAAATTTGTTATCGCAACAGGCCTAATTATTGTTATGTTATATTTTATTTAGGAATGTAACAAAATCAAAATTCTTGGCCGAAACTCAAAACCGAATATTGGAAACAATTGACCAAAAAACAAAACAAAAGGCTGAATAATACAGTTAAGTAAACAATAATTTTTTTATTTCATTTTTTTAAATGGTTTTCTTATTTTATTATTTTCCTATTAATTGCCTTTTTTTCCTTTTTTTTTTTAAATGAGCAGGCGGAAATTAAATATGGTCCCTTCTCACAAGTACGCAAATATCTTACAAAATGTTCTACGATCCCGCCCCGGCTCGAGAAACTTTAAAAGGTACAGATTCTGAAACCCCTTTGGAGGGTGCGTCCCAGCAGCTCTGAGCATTTTGTGGCAAACTCTGAACGCGTCCTATAGCGGCGATGCCGGCTGTTGTCATCATAGAATTATTTTCAGCGGACGTCACGTTCGATGAATCCTTGAGCGCGTTCTCGGAAGTTCGGGACACTCGAAAATGGCAAAATGATATCTCGATGTACGTTTGTGTGGAACTGTAGTTCTCGCCAAAACTAGTGAAGCTCTTTGCAAGGCTATTACAATCTCACGTACTCCTTAAAATGAGGTTCGCTGTTTTCTTGTGCAACAAGCGGAACCAATCGAGAGCCAGGCGAGCGGGCTGAGTCCGAGCAGCAATGAAGCTGAGCAAAGTCGCTGCCAGCCGTATTAAACGACGACTGGCAGGAGGTATGGAAGTCCCTGAAAAAATGTGACAAAAAGAGGAAGTAGTCGTGCCATAGAATTATTGTACCAAACCACAGCAAATGCACATGTACAGTGGGGCAAATAAATATTTAGTCAACCACCAATTGTGCAAGTTCTCGTACTCGAGAAAAGATTAGAGAGGCCTGTAATTGTCAACATGGGTAAACCGCAACCATGAGAGACAGAATGTGGAAAAAAAATTAATCACATTGTTTGATTTTTAAAGAATTTATGGTAACACTTTATAATAACTATCCGTTGTACTAGTTAATAGATCATTAGTAAACTGTTGATAAATATTTATTGTTGATCTGTGAAGTATTTGTTAACAGTTTGTTAAGCATTTACAGGGTGTTCTTAACCTGAAACTCAGTTTGTGTAGAAACGTTTAAAGTTTTTGTGTGTAACGTTTGGCATTTCTATCTTTTCAGGTTAACAAATGCCATTCATTTCAAAAGAAAAGGCATTTTGATAAGGCATTTTGCACGCAGCACTCATGTTGCACATTTATGAAAATCTGCCATAGAACCAACAAATATTTGTACTTTGTATATTTAGCCAAGAAAACTTATGACCTTCAACATGAAGTGTATTTAGTTTTATTGAGATCCATCAACTAGCATTGGCATTTAGAATGGGGTCAACCATATTGGAACACCCTGTAAATGCTTAACAAACTGTTAACAAATACTTCACAAATCAACAATAAATCATTTATCAACAGTTTACTAATGATCTATTAACTAGTAAAACGGACAGTTATTATAAAGTGTTACCAAATTTATTTCCAAATTAGAGTGGAAAATAAGTATTTGGTCACCTACAAAAGAGCAAGATTTCTGGCTGTCAAAGAGGTCTAACTTCTTCTAACGAGGTCTAACGAGGTCTAACGAAGCTCCACTTGTTACCTGTATTAATCGCACCTGTTTAAAGATAATTAAAGACACCTGTCCACAATCTCAGTCACACACACTCCAAACTCTACTATGGCCAAGACCAAAGAGCTGTCGAAGGACACCAGAGACAAAATTGTAGACCTGCACCAGGCTGGGAAGACTGAACCTGCAATAGATAAAACGCTTGGTGTAAAGAAATCAACTGTGGGAGCAATTATTAGAAAATGGAAGACATAAAAGACCACTGATAATCTCCCTCGATCTGGGCCTCCGTGGAAGATCTCACCCCGTTGCGTAAAAATGATCACAAGAACGGTGAGCAAAAATCCCAGAACCACACGGGGGGACCTAGTGAATGACCTACAGAGAGCTGGGACCACAGTAACAACGACTACTATCAGTAACACAATGCGCCGCCAGGGAGTCATCCTGCACTGCCAGATGTGTCCCCCTGCTGAAGAAAGTACATGTCCAGGCCCGTCTGCGGTTCGCTAGATAGCATTTGGATGATCCAGAAGAGGACTGGGAGAATGTGTTATGGTCAGATGAAACCAAAATAGAACTTTTTGGTGGAAACACAAGTTCTCGTGTTTGGAGGAGAAAGAATACATCCGAAGAACACCATACCCACTGTGAAGCATGGGGGTGGAAAACTCATGCTTTGGGGCTGTTTTTCTGCAAAGGGACCAGGACGACTGATCTGTGTAAAGGAAAGAATGAATGGGGCCATGTATCGAGAGATTTTGAGTGAAAATCTCCTTCCATCAGAAAGGGCATTGAAGATGAGACGTGGCTGGGTCTTTCAGCATGACAATGATCCCAAATACAGTACACAGCCAGGGCAACAAAGGAGTGGCTTCGTAAGAAACATTTCAAGGTCCTGGAGTGGCCTAGCCAGTCTCCAGATCTCAACCCCATAGAAAATCTGTGGAGAGAGTTGAAAGTCCGAGTTGCCTAACGACAGCCCCAAAACATTACTTCTCTAGGGGAGATCTGCATGGATGAATAGGCCAAAATACCAGCAACATTGTGTGAAAAGCTTGTGAAGAGTTACAGAAAACATTTGGCCTCCATTATTGCCAACAAAGTATACATTGAGATGAACTTTTGGTATTGACCAAATACTTTTTTCCACCATGATTTGCAAATAAATTCTTTAAAAATCAAACAATGTGATTTTTTTTTTCCCACATTCCGTCTCTCATGGATGAGGTTTACCCATGTTGACAATTACAGGCCTCTCTAATATTTTCAAGTGGGAGAACTTGCACAATTAGTGGTTGACTAAATACTTATTTGCCCCACTGTATGCATTTAAATACTTCTTCATTTGGATTCTGCTCGCTTAATTAAACTCCAAACAACTTCAGAACGAGCATGTAGCAGCAATGAAGCAAATGTATTTTCCTTCATTTAATAATTTATTTATTTATTTACCTCAAAATACTTCCAAACTGCGGCGGACATTTTGGCTTGAGCCAGTAGTCTTACTTCTCGCCGTGTTTTGATTGTGTCATCACAAGAGGACTACGTTTCTTACCACTATTCAGTAGTAAACTTTCGGCCTTTTAACCGAAAACCGAAAATGCAATTTTTGCAATTTTCGGCACCGAATTTTCGGTCACATCTCTCATTTTATTAATATATTTGTATTTTTAATTTAAAAAACAAATATTTGCATATAATTTTGATGTACAATATATAATTTGTGTGGTTAATCATTTAAATAAAATTATATTTTTTAAATTTTAAATAATATGTTTTACCTATTTTATGGTAATGTTATTTTAATCATTATTTTTTAATGTTAGACCTTTGTTGTTGGGAGACATTTGTCATTTGGAAGCAAGAATTTACAAGTTCATTCACTAAATATTTGGTATTGGTTGTTTCTTAGACATACTTTAGGTGGTAATATTTGTAAGCAACATTTTACATCATTTGTTCGCAAGGCATTTGTTTTGTTTTTGTCTGTACTAGATTTATAGTGGTATTTACAGTGGGGAGAACAAGTATTTGATACACTGCCGATTTTGCTGGTTTTCCCACTTGCAAAGCATGTAGAGGTCTATAATTTGTATCATTAGTTCTCTTCAACTGTGAGGGACGGAATCTAATACAAAAAAACAGAAAATCACGTATGATTTTTAAATAATAAATTTGCATTTAATCGCATCAAATAAGTATTTGATACATCACAAAAATCGAACTTAATATTTGGTACAGAAACCTTTGTTTGCTATTACAGATACCAAACATTTCCTATTGTCCTTGACAAGGTTTGCACACACTGCAGCAGGGATTTTGGCCCACTACTCCATGCGGATCTTCTCCAGAGCCTTCAGGTTTCGGGGCTGCTGCCGGGCAACACGGACTTTCAGCTCCCTCCATAGATTTTCTATCGGGTTCAGATCTGGTGACTGGCTAGGCCACTCCAGGACCTTAAGATGCTTCTTACGGAGCCACTCTTTAGTTGCCTTGGCTGTGTGCTTTAGGTCGCTGTCATGCTGGAAGACCCAGCCACGACCCATCTTCAGGGCTCTCACTGAAAAAAGGAGGTTGTCAGCCAAGATCTGACGATACATAGCCCCATCCATCCTCCCCTCAATACGGTGCAGTCGTCCTGTACCCTTGGCAGAGAAGCAGCCCCAAAAATGATGTTTCCTCCTCCATGTTTCACGGTTGGGATGGTGTTCTTGGTGTTCTTGGGGTTGTACTCATCCTTCTTTTTCCTCCAAACGCGACGAGCCGAATTTAGACCAAAAAGTTCAATTTTGGTCTTATCCGACCACATGGCATTCTCCCACTGCTCCTCTGGATCATCCAGATGGTCAGTGGCAAACTTCAGACGTGTCTGGACATGCACTGGCTTCAGCAGCGGGACCTTGCGTGCGCTGTAGGATTTTAATCCATAACGGCGTAATGTGTTTCCGATGGTTTTCTTCGAGACTGTGGTTCCAGCTCTCTTCAGGTCATTGACCAGGTCCTGCCATGTAGTTCTGGGCTGATCCCTCACCTTCCTCATGATCAGTGATGCCCCACGAGGTGAGATCTTGCATGGAGCCCCAGAACGAGGCAGATTGACCGTCAACTTGAACTTCTTCCATTTTCTAATAATCGCTCCAACAGTTGTTACCTTCTCACCAAACTGCTTGCTTATTTTCCTGTAGCCCACCCCAGCCTTGTGCAGGTCTATTATTTTATCCCTGATGTCCTTACACAGCTCTTCGGTCCTGGCCATTGTGGAGAAGTTGGAGTTTGTTTGTTTAAGCATGTGAACAGCTGTCTTTTATACAGGTAACAAGTTCAAACAGGTGCAGTTAATTCCGGTAATGAGTGGAGAACAGGAGGGGT
Source organism: Corythoichthys intestinalis (assembly GCF_030265065.1). Lineage (NCBI taxonomy): Eukaryota > Metazoa > Chordata > Actinopteri > Syngnathiformes > Syngnathidae > Corythoichthys > Corythoichthys intestinalis. Next base: position 28,406,328 of record NC_080409.1, read on the forward strand.
TCTTAAAAAAGAACTAATAGCCGAAATATTTACTAGTTGGTAATGTATCAAATACTTATTTCATGCAGTTAAATACAAATTTATTATTTAAAAATTATACAATGTGATTTTCTGGAATTTTGTATTAGATTCCGTCCCTCACAGTTGAAGAGAACTTATGATACAAATTACAGATCTCTACGTGGCTTGCAAGTGGGAAAACCAGCAAAATCGGCAGTGTATCAAATACTTGTTCTCCCCACTGTATGTGAGCTAGTTCATTGGTTTGATAGGTTTTAGATGTCACAAGAATATTTGACATTAGTCGCATGTGTAAATAATCAAAATTAGTGATGCACGATAATAAATTTTTCAACCGATATCGATAACCGATAATTTCCTGCCCCTTTCACCCGATAACCGATAATGTCACGCCGATAATTCTATTCAAATATGTATGTAAAATGTTAAAGTATACAAAGATCAAATGTTACTGTGCAAAAATGTAATTTAGTGCTATTTTTTTCCCACATCAAATGTGAACAAGTAGTAAATTCCAACATCTAAACAATGGCAATGACATTGTGTAATGGTAAGCTTTTGGCAACAATTACTTAGAGAGAAAACACCCAAGTTGCACAAAAATGCCTTTAAAAGTAAGCCATTCCCAACATATATCGCATTACTACACTGCAAAAACACCTCCTTAAAACTAGCAGAATTGGACAAAACTGTTGATTGCGCACATTTGGAGGCTAAATCAAGTATATAATTATCGGATTGCATTATCGGTTGAATTTCGTTTTATCTGGATTATCTGTGTGACGTTATAATTGCAATTATCGGCCGATAATTATCGGTGACCGATATTATCGTGCATCTCTAATCAAAATTACATGATGACATATTGGTTAGATGTGTGTCGTTAACTATGGAAATCAAGTAATGCGAGGTTGGGATGGAAAAACTACACTATATGGCTGCTTAAAAGCGTTAGATGGCTATATCCCCTATCAGTATTCGTCAAGGAAGGTCCCCATCCGTTTGGGCCCATTAAATCCCCTCCGCCGTTTTCCAACCCGGAGGAATGTGTGGTCGTGTGTTCTCCCCGGAGATAATTGGGACCTTTTCCCAAGTGATTACCTTTCCCGGGAACTTAGCATCAAAGCCAGGCCGCTGAGCGCCAATCGTTACGGATCAAGTGAGCTCGCGGCCGTCCCCGTCGACCGCCCCCCTCCTTCCGCGGGGTTCAGACCCGCCCGAGGACAACACAGAGGCTCGACCACCTCGTCAGTTCTTGTTGTATGATAAATGAACTCACTGGCTGCCATTCGTGGTGATAAACCAGGCAAAATATGCATAATAAGGAAGGAAAAAGCATATGTCGCACTGGAGTAAATGTTGCATTCTGGGGGGGTAAGTTTATTTGATATTTAGACCAAATGGAGTCAACAGCTATCAATATTTAAATTTACCCCAAAAAATCAGAAATGAAGAATAAATAAAAATATTGTGATAATAATATAGAAATACCATTCTTGAAAAATTGAATAATAAATTAAAAGAAAATATTTTTAACTATAAAAGTAAAAATTGAACATATGCTTCTCAATAGACAAATACATAAATACAAAAATAATATAGCATTTAATTTTTTATTAAATGATTAAATAATTAATTCAAACATATTCTAATTAAAATAATATAAATAAATGTAAATAATTAAATACAAATATAATAATAATAATAATTTAAAATGATCACTTCTAATGATTCAATCATAAATAAAAACAAATATTTCATATTCATATATTTGTAATTTAATATAGGATTTTCATTCATTCAAAAATTAATAAAATATAATTATAAAATAAAATATATATCTGTATGATTAAATAATGAAATTCTATCAAATTGAAATGATTATTTGAATTCAAAAAAGTACTTTTAAATCTCCAAATACATTAATAATTTTTAAGCAAAAATTTTAATGTAATGATTATTCCATAAATTAAAACAAATATTTTATGTTCATATGTTTGCAATTGAGTATTGGATTTAATGAACCTGTATTTTCATTTAAAATATAAGACTACAAATATACATAACATGCAATGTAATATATTTCTACTATCAATTTAATTTTATTATTTCAATGATTGAATTAATTGAAAACAATTTTACTTTAAATATATTTAAAATTAAATATATATATATATATATATATACATATACATACATTTTTTTTTTTTTTTTTTAAATGTACTGTATTTAATCATTTTAATATTGCATACCATATTTTTCGGACTATAAATTGCTCCAGTTTATAAACGGCACCAGCCAAAAATATGCATTATAGAGAACGAAAGAACATAAGTCACACTGGAGTAAAAGTCGCAATTTTGGGGGGAAATCTACTTGAGAAATACCAAGACCAGACATTTAATCTTGTACCAACTCCATGACCAGACATTTAATCTTGAAAAGCTCTTAAACTAAGGATAGAATTGAGAACAACAGGATAAAATATGTTTACAGTATGCTAACCTAACACATTCAGTATTACATGACGCATAAACAACGAAATGAGAAGAGATCTACAAACACATCTGTGGGCCTCTACTATCAATACATAGTGTTAGATTTGTATAAACCTTTTATTCTCGTGAGAAAAATTGTTTTTGTCAACAATGTGAAACGATACAGTGTGCCTGGCAGGTGTTCGGGTACGCAGTGCATTCTGGGGCGTCTGACAATGCCACACTGCACGGCTTTTAGATGTACTTTTCTGTCAAGAGGAAATAAAGGTAAAGAAGTAAGCCTGCATTCATTGCCTAAAGACAAAAAGTTGAGGGAAAATTGGATGCGGTTGAACAAATGCTGCTTCTCAAAGTGCTCGCATCACTTTAGCCCGGATGATTTTGAGGCTTATCACCGCCTTGAGTTTATGCAAGTGCTCACTGGTGTGTCTGGTTAAACTAAATGTAGTGGAAAGAACATTTATTGTCAAACAAGTAGCCTCCTATTTGCAGCGACAGAAATGAAGCAGATCTTTTTGCAGCAATGGCCCCCCCATCTGCGTTGGCATTGGTGACCATTTACCAAAGACAGACCATCGAACTTGACCAACTGAAGTCTATTCTCGCATGCTGTCTACATTTTTAGTACAATTTTCACTCCTGTCTTGGTCAGTCTTCGTTATTTTCTTTTGCGTTGGCTCAAACAGGAAAGGATGAATGGTTGAGCTCATTGCTATAGCCGCTACAGCCGGCGGGCCCGTTTTACGTCACAACCTAGAACACATTGCGACCTAAACAACAATGGCGACTTACATTGAATTATATATGATATTTTAAACAGTGAAATATTTTAAAAGGTTGTATAATATAGATGACCAACTAAGATTAAAATAAAGAATGTAGAACTAACATGTTATTTTCGTCGGGGTTTCCCTTTCATAATTTCACAGATAAGTCGTTCCGGACTGTAATGCTGCCTTCACATGCTATGGAAAGATGGTCCTTACCACTTGCTAGTTGGTAATTACAAGTGTGTCCTGTTCATTTGCTTTTGTTGTCGTGGCAAAAAGAAGAAAAAAAAAAACAGACACATGCTCGGTTTCAGTTAATAGCTATGCATCTTGTCATTGGCATGTACTGTAAACAGGTATTTTTACGCGTTTTCTACAGTCAACCAAGTGCTAACCAGTGTTGTGACAGATTACTTGAAAAAGTAAATTAGTTACTTCTTAATGATTACACCTCAAAGTAATCTAGTTACTTTACGGATTACATTATTATCAAAGTAACTAAGGTACTTTATAATTCATCGGTTACTTTTTACCAAATTTTCTCCATTTGCTGCCTCAACATAAGAATGACATAAGAAAAATGTCATCACATGTAATTGACTTTCCAATAATTTAATTTGAAGGGGAAGGTCAGAATTTTTCACATAAGGCGTAATTCACGAGTTAGCGGGGGTTTAATTAGTCCATGGAGTTGATTTCAACCACCATTGACTCCCACTAGCTTAGCCACTCCGGAGCCCTGAAAGTAACATAACTGACGAACTGCATGGAATTTGTTGAAATCAACTCCACCGACTAATTAAACCCCCGCTAACTCAAAAATTAAGCCTAATGTCAAAAATTCTGAACTTCGGGTTGCGGCTTAGGGGTTAACAGCATATCAGTGCCAATGTAAAACAATGCAAATTGACTGCACAATAATCAACAACACACAAATGAATTGCACAGTGCTATAAACACAAAGGTGGGGGCGGGCGCAAATGCGCATGCACAACCCAGAAGTACGCCATACACACACGCTGTCAATTTGGCCACAAAACGTAGCACTTTACACTCAATCGGACTTACCACACATCCCAAAGATGCTAAATGAAGACGTCACCTCGCGGCATGAATGTGCAACACAAATATGATGTAAACAATGCTTGCCGATAACTACCCGCCTTTGGCAAAGCTATGAAATGACCGCGCATGTAGCGGCTTCAACCTTTTGTTTGAAACCTCCAAAATGAAGGAAAAATACTCACATTTTTATGGACGCACACAAATCAACATTCCCTCGCACATCTCAACTGGTGGCTGCACTCAGCTCGAATCCTCATGCGTCCCAAAACACTTAGCACGTGTGACTCAAGACCAAAACAGAAGCAATTATGAGCGGTTACCATGGAACGAATGCATAGTGGAAAACTTTCTAACATTTTCTACCCAAAAATGCTCTTCATACATGACTTCAATATTCCTCATTCTACATACTGTACATTATGAGGCAATCACAAAGTAGAAATGCGCAGACACTAAGGAAACTAACTTTAATCAGATTACTGGTTTGAAAAATGAACGCATTAGATTGTTGTTACTGAAAGAAACTGATCAGATTACAATAACACGTTACCTAGTAACCCATTAGTGACAACACTGGTGCTAATTCATGTGTCTTTCGCTATGTAAAACTAAAAATGATAGCAAACACTTCACTCTGATTTATCGTCCAAAATACAGTGGGGCAAACAAGTATTTAGTCAACCACTAATTGTTCTCCCTATTGAAAATATTACAAAGGCCTGTAATTGTCAACATGGGTAAACCTCAACCATGAGCGACTGAATGTGGGAAAAAAAAAACAGAAAATCACATTGTTTGATTATTAAAGAATTTATTTGCAAATCATGGTGGAAAATAAGTTTTTGGTCATACCAAAAGTTCATCTCAATACTTTGTTATGTACCCTTTGTTGGCAATAATGGAGGCCAAACGTTTTCCGTAACTCTTCACAAGCTTTTCACACACTGTTACTGGAATTTTGGCCCATTCCTCCATGCAGATCTCTAGATCAGTGATGTTTTGGGGCTGTCGTTGGGCAACACGGACTTTCAACTCCCTCCACAGATTTTCTATGGGATTGAGATCTGGAGACTGGCTAGGCCACTCCAGGACCTTGAAATGCTTCTTACGAAGCCACTCCTTTGTTGTCCTGGCTGTGTGTTTGGGATCATTGTCATGCTGAAAGACCCAGCCACGTCTCATCTTCAATGCCATTGCTGATGGAAGGAGATTTTCACTCAAAATCTCTCAATACATGGCCCCATTCATTCTTTCCTTTACACAGATCAGTCGTCCTGGTCGCTTTGCAGAAAAACAGCCCCAAGGCATGATGTTTCCACCCCCATGCTTCACAGTGGGTATGGTGTTCTTCGGATACAATTCAGTATTCTCTCTCCTCCAAACACGAGAACCTGTGTTTCGACCAAAAAGTTCTATTTTGGTTTCATCTGACCATAAAACATTCTCCCAGTCCTCTTCTGGATCATCCAAATGCTCTCTAGCAAACCGCAGACGGGCCTGGACGTGTACTTTCTTCAGCAGGGGGACACGTCTGGCAGTGCAGGATTTGAGTCCCTGGCGGCGCATTGTGTTACTGATAGTAATCTTTGTTACTGTGGTCCCAGCTCTCTGCAGGTCGTTCACTAGATCCCCCTGTGTGGTTCTGGGATTTTTGCTCAACGTTTTTATCATTTTGACGCCACGGAGGGAGATTATCAGTGGTCTTTTATGTCTTCCATTTTCTAATAATTACTCTTACAGTTTATTTCTTTACACCAAGCGTATTACCTATTGCAGATTCAGTCTTCCCAGCCTGGTGCAGGTCTACAATTTTGTCTCTGATGTCCTTCGACAGCTCTTTGGTCTTGGCCATAGTGGAGTTTGGAGTGTGACTGACTGAGTTGTGGACAGGTGTCTTTATACCGATAATGAGTTAAAACAGGTGCCATTAATACAGGTAACAAGTGAAGCCTCGTTAGACCTCTGACAGCCAGAAATCTTGCTTGTTTGTAGGTGACCAAATATTTATTTTCTGCTTTAATTTGGAAATAAATTCATGTGATTTTCTGTTTTTTTTTCCCACATTCTCTCTCTCATGGTTAAGGTTTACCCATGTTGACAATTACAGGCCTCTCTAATCTTTTCAAGTTGGAGAACTTGCACAATTGGTGGTTGACCAAATACTTATTTGCCCCATTGTATATGGTAATTGTTAATAGAATCATCGGCTACCATTGATGGCGATAGACACACAATCCATTTGGACCAAATGGATTCCATTCCATCTGTCAATAGAAATGTAATATCATAATTCGGCGCCATCCTATTTGAAATGGAATGGACATCCATCACTGTCAGTGGCAGCCAGTGAGTTAAGTGCAAATACTGCTTCTAATAAGAAGCATAGGAATACATGCGTCCTTGTAGCGCATTTGCGAGCGCATCTTTAATGAGTTTTACCATAACAATCTATTCCCAGTGTTCGTTAGCGATCCGCGCAATCGCAGGTTCTGTCTTTGTCATTCCGTTCCTCTCTCGGCCTACATCTGCTCCCGTCATCGGCGCTTTGAATGCAAAACGTCCAGCTCAAGGCCTTTTTTTCCCGCCGTGTCCGCCTCTGAAGGCAACGGTCCGTATTATTCACCGGCGTTATTCAAGCGGAAATCTCACGAGAGAGACGCGGTGAAAACACGCCTGCTTGCGTGCACTCCGCCGCGCTTCCTCTTTTCTCATATGCATCGCCACTATGATGGAGTATCGCCTCAACAAACGATTATTTTAACCGTCGATTATTTTTGCCATGAATCGACACCTCGACTCATAGAGAAATCACGTTTTATTAGACTGGCCTGAACATTTTAACTAGAAACGTGGAAGCAAAAACATGCTACACAAAGTTGAATGTTAAATCATATTCAGCGCAAAAGCATGATTTTGCAAATATGTCATTTTGGTTTGTGAGATAATCAGTCTGCCTTCGTTTGATAAGGACTACAGGAATCAGAATATTTATTTATTTATTTATTTATTTTATTCAACTAAAAATAAATAATATGGAATTGTATGAAAAAAAGAATATTCTTTTTTTTCCTCTTTGTTTTAATCGAAATTATGACTAAAATGTATTGAATAAAATTAATCATTTTTCAAATGTATATGGCGGACAACACTCCGGTGACTTGGAAGTTGTTCTGGGACCCCCAATTTGACCAAATCTCAAAATTGTCCTATATGCATGTGTGATACATCATTGTAAAGCTTAAATCTCAATTTTCTAGGGGAAGAAAAAAATTGAACAGGAGGGCATTTAAAAAATATTTTTTAAACAGCAAAACTAACTGGAGGTAAGAGCAAGAGTGAGCATAATTAAAGACGCCATGATTTTAACGAGATATTATCGCATACTTCTTTTTGATCCAAGAACTCCATGTAGCATGTATCACCGATTGTCAAGACACAGCCAGATTTTGGGGGATTTTATGGGTGAAACATGGTAGTATAACAAGGGTTAACAAGGGTCGTGATACAGAAATCGCAGACATCAAGGAGTGGTCGATATTTATCCTTTTAAACGTTTTTTTTTTTTTTTTTTTTGCTCGATTATTTATCATCTAAAATATTGGGGAAATGTGACAGTAACACACAAAAAAAAAAAAATACAATCAAGCTGTCAAGTTTTGCGGGCAGGCAGGCGGTGTGTGGACCCAAGTGGAGGGAAAGGGAAGCAAGGCAGAAAGGCGGTGCAAAAATATTTTAATTAATGCCAACAAATAAAACAAAGTACCAACAAAACAACCGGGGTATTCAAAAACTCTTAACAAACAAAAGTCAGGCTAACAAATCAACTTACTTTCCAAGCAGGACGAGGAACACAAGGAACTGGGGGAAAAAACGCTGACATGAACGTGGAGATTGACATTGACAATGTCGCGATAAGACTCAACAAAAACAGGGAGCTTAAATAGACACAGAGACAGGGTAACGAGTCAACGAGGAACAGGTGGGTGACACTGGAGGATGCAGATTGGAGGACACACTAGGAGCAGGTACAACAGGTGAAATCAATGGGCAATCGTGCGCCCGGCCCGCCCGCTGCTGGAGCTCCCTCCGGTGGAGGAAAAGTGAACTGCAGCCTAAGTAGAGGCTGTTTCTTTTCTTTTTTTTTTACTTTTTTTTTTTCCAGGTAGCCTCGCCGACGAGGGCGGGCGGGTGGGGTAGGCAGACCGGCCATAGCCCAAGCTGCTTCCACGCCGGCCTTCTGCCATCGCCCAAGCTGCTCCCACGCCCCTGGTAGGCAGACCGGCCTTCTGCCATCGCCCAAGCTGCTCCGCCCTCGGCTCGGGGGCTGCAGTGCCTTAACCGGCGGCAGAGTGGAGCCTGCGGCTTAATTTGACTCAACACGGGAAACCTCACCCGGCCCGGACACGGAGAGGATTGACAGATTGACAGCTTTTTCTCGATTCCGTGGGTGGTGGTGCATGGCCGTTCTTAGTTGGTGGAGCGATTTGTCTGGTTAATTCCGATAACGAGCGAGACTCCGGCAAGACCGGCCTTCTGCCATCGCCCAAGCTGCTCTCACGCCCCTGGTATGCAGACCGGCCATAGCCCAAGCTGCTTCCACGTCGGCCTTCTGCTAGAGCCCAAGCTGCTTCCACGCCGCTAGCGCTCTGGGGCTGGCCTCTGCTAACCCTGACCCCTGGTAGACCGGCAAGGGGACCGCCGGCCGGTAAAAAAAGCTTGGATCGAGGGCTGACTTTCAATAGATCGCACCCGCGGCGGCTCCACCCGGGCCCGCGCCCGAGGCTTCCGTGCGCACCGCGGCAGCCTTCCTACTCGGCGGGGCCATTGAAAGTCAGCCCTCGATCCAAGCTTTTGTTACCGGCCTGCGGGACCGCCGGCCCTTGCCGGTCTACCAGGGGTCAGGGTTAGCAGAGGCCAGCCCCAGAGCGCCGGCCGGGCGGGAGGGTCCAGTCGAAGTGCCCGGACGTCGCGCGCGCCCAGCCGGTTCGCCGTGGCGTTATCGGACCTGGCGGCGGCGCCGGCCCAGCGCCGAATCCCCGCCCGGCGGCGGGCGCGGGACATGTGGCGTACGGAAGGCCGCTCAGCCCGGCGCCGCCGCCCCGCCGGCCGGGTGTGGGCCCGACGCTCCCGGAAGTCGGCGCTCGTTTGCATGTATTAGCTCTAGAATTGCCACAGTTATCCGAGTAACTGGGAGCGATCAAAGGAACCATAACTGACTGCTTTTTCAGCCTAGTCTGTGTTTTCCACCATATATATTTCCCGAAAATTTAAAAAAAAAAAAAAAAATCTGTGTTTTCTGCCATTTAAATTTCCCAAGAATTAAAAAAATGAAATAAAAAAGGACATTTACTGCTTTTTTCTAATTCAAATAGTTTACAAAAGGTTAATAAATGAAAGAAAGGACAAAGAATATTAACTGTTATTTTCCTTTTTTTGATTTATGATAAGATAAAAATGTAATAGAAATAAATAAATAAATAAATTCAAAAATAAAAAAAGACTATTTTTACTACCGTATTTTTCGGACTATAAGTCCCACCTGACTATAAGTCGCACCAGCCATAAAATGCCCAACAAGGAGGGAAAAAACATATAAGTCACACCTGAGTATAAGTCGCATTTTTGGGGGAAATTTACTTGATAAAATCCAAAGCATAGAACAGATATGTCATCTTGAAAGGCAATTTAAAATAAAAATACAATTGAGAACAATATGCTGAATTAGTGTAAAGTATGATAATGTTACATGATGCATGAACAACAAAATGCGAATGTGGCCCGTATGTTAACATAGCATAGCTATGAAGAGTTATTCAGATAACTAGAGCATAAAGAACATGCTAACAAGTTTACCAAACCATCAGTGTAACTCCAAAACACCAAAATAACATGTGAAATGATATAATAATGTGATAATAATTTCACACATAAGTCGCTCCAGAGTATAAATCGCGCCCCCAGCCAAACTATGAAAAACACTGCTACTTATAGTCCGAAAAATTATGTATTAAGAGACTCAAAAAAAGGACTATTTGGAAAATTTTTAGGTGAACACTGTCTCCAAACGATTTTATTCACTATAAAAATGATCATTTGGATCATTAATGAGTTGTCTTTTAGGTTAATCATGGCAACCTTACTGAGCAGCTGCCTATTTTCTACCAGCAAAACCCTCCGGTTAGACTATGAGCTTACTTTTACTAGAACACAGGCGGCAATACAGCAATAGACGTGTGCGAGACTGTAGCCATAAAGGCAGCGTTGGAAATGTGCCCTTGACGTTGCACTTGGCCACCAGGTGACGGAACTAAACATGGAATTTTACAAGCCTTTAGCTCAACACTGCAACACAATCACTTTGTATGCAGCGTCCCTACAGTGGAAGTAAAACGGCGGAGGAAACTCATTTTCAGCGAAGCATACGAGTTTGAATTATGACACATTCAATTCGGGGGAACATGCCTGTGGCACCCAAACATCAAAGATTTGTTTTTGCTGTGTTTGAAGTGTGAAAAATGGAAAAACAATCACACAAACGTTCCGATTTTGCCACACATTTTATTCTGTGAATGCACTGGAATTCATTTAGCGTCAATGCGCTGTATTAAGAACAAAGTGGGGGATTCTCCGGGGAAAACCAGCTGAAATGAAACACATTGGCGTTATCGCAACATCAAAGGACAAAATGGATGTTTGAACAGAGAAAAATGAAATGTCCTGATTAAGCTGCGCATTTTGGTCTTTGATTGCGTTTGAATTTGTTTAGCAATGATGTTGCTATTAAGAACAAATCTGAAAACCCAATGTGAACAGATTTGCGTGATCGTTAAATCAAAGGGGAAACGTGCGAACCGATCACGCGCGTGTCCTGATTAGGCAAAACAGCCTGCTTTTTGATTGCGTTGGAATCTCTTTAGCGATACTGAATGCTTAAATGGGCCAATAAATATTAAGAATAACCAGGAAAAGATATACTTCAACTACAGTACTACTTTGATGTAAGCGAGAATACTCAACATGATGCCTTGTTTTATGTCTGATAGATTTAACAAGTTATTGGGAACATTCCTCAGAGAGTTTGGTCCATATTGACATGATAGCATTGTGCAGCTGCTGCAGGTTTGTTGGATTCAGTGATGTGAATTCCCATTCCACCACATCCAAAAGGTGCTCTATTGGATTGAGATCTGGTGACTGTGGGGACCATATGAGTTGATGCAAGAAAGCAAATCTTAGGTGATTCGAGCTATGTAACATGGTACGTTAACCTGCTGGAAAGGTTCAAAACATGGGTACTTTATAGTTATGAAGGGGTTGGGCATGATCAGCAACAGTACTCAGGTAGGATTGCATTGCATTGCAATCATTCTTAACTAAGGGTTGAATTAGAGATGGGGTCCAAAGTGTGCCAAGAAAATCTCCCCACTCTAGGCATGAGATTCTGACGGTGTTGTTATAACCTTAAGCCAAAATATCACGGTTTCACGGTATTGCAATTATAGCTCTAAAATGTGCTACTTTGAAATATCTAGCCGAAGTATTCCCATGTAGTGTTGGGCACGTTACTTTAAAAAATGTAATTAGTTATAGTTACCTACTTCTTCTTCCAAAAAGTAATTGAGTTAGTAACTGAATTACTCTGTAGTAAAAGTAACTAGTTACCAGGGAACGTAAATATTTCCGTTACTTTAAAAAGAAACTGTTGTATGTCAAAGAATTTGAAATTTTCTGAGCAGTATTCGAGTCAGTTGAATAGAGAAGAACAGACAGGTAGTTGTGTTATAGAACCTTGTAATATTTATTGCACCTCACCAGCAACAGATTTATCCTACACTTGAAGTGCAACAAAAATAAACAGCAACCAATATAATAAAATAACAATCAGCAGTAAACACTATAAAGTGAGTTTAATCAATTAAATCTAACTCTCACAACCTGAGACAACTGGTCAAGTAGACCTGATTGGCTTACCATGACACATGACTCTAACCCTCAGCCAATCACAATCACTTCCATCGCATCTATCCAGGGGTTGCATTCAGGTAGCCTCGTCCCCCTACTCCTCCCGTCACCCTCAAAGCGTCTGCCGTCCTCAAGATGGAAGCAGCATTCTTGCTGGCTGACAGTGGGGGATGGGAACGAGGCTAGCACTCAGGTGTAGCAAACACAGAAACGTTAGCAAGCTTTGGAAAGCAGTGTCTAATTGAATGAGCAGGGTCAAACAGCCCGGAGTCATAAGAAGTACGTGCTGTAATATTCTTATACAGAATTATCCCAGGCACCCTAAAGTGCACACGGCGCCATTATTGTTTTGCCCACGTGATGCGGGAGTGATTTAGAGACACGGCCTGCCGAGAGCCGTGCGTTTGTGTTCATGTTGAAGTTATACAGTGCCTTGCAAAAGTATTCGGCCCCCTTGAACCTTGCAACCTTTCGCCACATTTCAGGCTTCAAACATAAAGATATAAAATTTTAATTTTTTGTCAAGAATCAACAACAAGTGGGACACAATCGTGAAGTGGAACAAAATTTATTGGATAATTTAAACTTTTTTAACAAATAAAAAACTGAAAAGTGGGGCGTGCAATATTATTTGGCCCCCTTGCGTTAATACTTTGTAGCGCCACCTTTTGCTCCAATTATAGCTGCAAGTCGCTTGGGGTATGTTTCTATCAGTTTTGCACATCGAGAGACTGACATTCTTGCCCATTCTTCCTTGCAAAACAGCTCGAGCTCAGTGAGGTTGGATGGAGAGTGTTTGTGAACAGCAGTCTTCAGCTCTTTCCACAGATTCTCGATTGGATTCAGGTCTGGACTTTGACTTGGCCATTCTAACACCTGGATACGTTTATTTTTTAACCATTCCATTGTAGATTTGGCTTTATGTTTTGGATCATTGTCCTGTTGGAAGATAAATCTCCGTCCCAGTCTCAGGTCTTGTGCAGATACCAACAGGTTTTCTTCCAGAATGTTCCTGTATTTGGCTGCATCCATCTTCCCGTCAATTTTAACCATCTTCCCTGTCCCTGCTGAAGAAAAGCAGGCCCAAACCATGATGCTGCCACCACCATGTTTGACAGTGGGGATGGTGTGTTCAGGGTGATGAGCTGTGTTGCTTTTACGCCAAACATATCATTTTGCATTGTGGCCAAAAAGTTCAATTTTGGTTTCATCTGACCAGAGCACCTTCTTCCACATGTTTGGTGTGTCTCCCAGGTGGCTTGTGGCAAACTTTAAACGAGACTTTTTATGGATATCTTTGAGAAATGGCTTTCTTCTTGCCACTCTTCCATAAAGGCCAGATTTGTGCAGTGTACGACTGATTGTTGTCCTATGGACAGACTCTCCCACCTCAGCTGTAGATCTCTGCAGTTCATCCAGCGTGATCATGGGCCTCTTGGCTGCATCTCTGATCAGTTTTCTCCTTGTTTGAGAAGAAAGTTTGGAAGAACGGTAGATTTGCAGTGGTCTGATGCTCCTTCCATTTCAATATGATGGCTTGCACAGTGCTCCTTGAGATGTTTAAAGCTTGGGAAATCTTTTTGTATCCAAATCCGGCTTTAAACTTCTCCACAACAGTATCTCGGACCTGCCTGGTGTGTTCCTTGGTTTTCATAATGCTCTTTGCACTTTAAACAGAACCCTGAGACTATCACAGAGCAGGTGCATTTATACGGAGACTTGATTACACACAGGTGGATTCTATTTATCATCATCGGTCATTTAGGACAACATTGGATCATTCAGAGATCCTCACTGAACTTCTGGAGTGAGTTTGCTGCACTGAAAGTAAAGGGGCCGAATAATATTGCACGCCCCACTTTTCAGTTTTTTATTTGTTAAAAAAGTTTAAATTATCCAATAAATGTTGTTCCACTTCACGATTGTGTCCCACTTGTTGTTGATTCTTGACAAAAAAATTAAATTTCATATCTTTATGTTTGAAGCCTGAAATGTGGCGAAAGGTTGCGAGATTCAAGGGGCCCGAATACTTTTGCAAGGCACTATATGTGCTATTAAAGAAATAGAGTGCCAGCACGTGCTGTGTGGTATATCTTTGCTAAGAAAAAGCACAAAACAAAACACGTGCACTATTCTCGAACCTGAACGCAACCCAAGTCTTGGATGACAAATAAACAGAGCAGAGTAGACTCGCTACGGCTGGTAGTTTCTTCAATTTATTCAGAGTAAGTCACGCACCACTTTTGACCGTCAGTAACGGTAACGGCTTTGTAACGGCGGAAAAAATTATTATTTTACCCCGTTACTGAAAAAAATAACGTCGTTATGTGACGGCGTTATTTATAACGGCGTTATTCCCAACACTGTTCCCATACCAGCAATTTCGTTTTCTTCGATGGGGGAAAAAAGTTCATGAGTTTGACCTCCTCCAGCCATCGTGTAGCACAGCTGACTCACTGACCCTGAGATACAACCAGTGGGGGAGGGTTGAGCCTTGCAGCTGCAAGCAAGGAATTTCTCCAATCATTTTTGGGACATAAAAAAAATAGCTAATACCCTAGGGACGGTATGACGGAAAATTTTTGCGGTTTTGAAACCTTGACATTTTAATACCACAGTATACCTTGAAACCGGTAATCGGCACATGTCTACCCCACACCATTGAAGCACTTCTACCAGTCTGAACTTTGTATTAAACAAGGCAGGATGGATCCATGTGTTCATGGTGATGCCAAATTCTGACCCAACCATTCCAATGTCGTAGCAGAAATTGAAACTCATCAGACAAGGGAACGGTTTGCGAATCTTCTGTGTTCCATTTTGGTGAGCCTGTGTAAATTGTAGCCTCACTTTCTTATTGTTCACTAACAGGAATAGCACCCGGTGTAGTCTTCTACTCCCGTAGCCCATCTGCCTCAATGTTTGACCTGTTGGGCATTCAGAGATGCTTCTCTGCATATTTCGGTTCTGACGTGTGGTTATGTGAGTTACTGTTGCTTTTCCATCAGCTCAAACCATCTCTGGCATCGACAAGGTAGTTTCGCCCACAGAACTGCCACTCACTGGATGTTTTCTTATTTTTGGACTATTCTCTGTAAAACCCTGGAGATGCTAGTATGTGAGAATCTCAGTCGATCAGCAGTTTCTGAAATATTCAGACCAGCCCATCTGGCAACAAAAACCATGCCATGTTCAGAATCATTTAAACCAGGGGTCCCCAAACTTTTTCCTGTGAGGGCCACATAACCTTTCCCTTCCCTGATGAGGGGCCGGGGTCAGTTTGTAACAGAAAAGGTGTGACGATTGCAGGAGTGCCTAAATGTAAAAATGTATTGTTTTCCAGAAAGCCACAATCAAATAACCCTTTCTGGATTCTTCACGGAACAAAAGTAAATAAAATAAAAATAATAATATAATATAATATAATATAATATAATATAATATAATATAATATAATATAATATAATAATAACACTATTAATTAAATAGATAATAACCCTCTATGGGTTCTTCACAGAAAAAAAACAGGAAATAAATAACACTATCGAATTTTACGGACCAAATGTGGCCGTGGGCCATGATTCAATATGATTACGATTCAGGGTGCTACGATTCGATTATTGAACGATGATCACAGTACTGACGATAATCACATTGATCAAGATTATCGATGCATCATACGTTAGTAATAAATAAAGTAGCCAAACAAATTTATGTCCATTATTTATTTGAAATATACAAATGATTCAACAGGAATGATGGAAACATGTCCATACAACAAAAAGCTGCCCTTAAACTGCTTTTTTTTTTTTTTTTTTTTTTTTTTTTTTTTTTAATACAAGAAAGTGCAAAAGGCAGTACTTGTTTCTCTCAACAATACAATAAAATTTACACTGGTGGAATGAATTCTACGTTTTCTGGAAACAAAGTGTCTTTAGAAATAAGACTTCTTTTAAACAATATACTTTGTTTTCACAGATTTCTGTACTATTTCGCATGTTTGTGTTATGTCCGCGAATACAGAAATAAGGTTGGACCAAGCAGCAGACAACAAGCGGGGATGGCGTACAAGGGTTTATTAATCATAAACGAAAAAACAACACGCGATTGCGGAAAGGTAGAACAAACAAAAAGGGTCTGTGACAGTAGGTCGACGGGGCTCAATAATACAAGGTTTTATTAAGCACAAACGAAAAACAACACGCGATTGCGGAAAGGCAGAAAAAACAAAAAGGGTCCGTGACAGTAGGTCGACAGGGCTCAATAATACAAACTCAAGGGTAACTAAGACAATAGGCAGAGAGCCGGCAAAATACAAATACTCAAATACCTGCACAAGGTAGAGATTCAACGGAGGGCAGCACACAAACAAAATCCTAGGCAGGGAATACGCGAAAGTAGCGAGGTTATAGTGCGAGAATCAAATGGCGATCAGCAAGCAATATCTCGGCAGCTTTCTTCGGGATCAGCCGTGCTTAAATGCTGTGTTGATGAGCCTGCATTGAGAGCAGGTGCAACGTCAGGAACGCCCCCCACAATGAGCTCTGTAACAAAACATAATCTAACCAGCAGCAGAACGTGACAGCTTGTAGTGTTACCGCTGTACTTACACTACCGTTCAAAAGTTTGGGGTCCAAGCAACCCAAAACTTTTGAACCATAGTGTCTCATATGGGATTTTTCATTATGTACTCACAAAAGTTTGGGGTCCAAACTTTTGAACGGTAGTGTAATCCTGATTTAAAACGTTCTGCGTCTGAAGTAACTTTTGTACACGAACAAACAACGCACAAATAGACGTGGAAATACATGTTAGCGAATTCGCTAATAAGCTTAGCGCTCAGCGCTAACTGTAAACATGTCAAAAACAACAAAAATAAGTTTGTGTTCTCACCTCTTATAAACGCACATGGGACTTAGCAACACACTCGCACAACACATTTTTCAATTGACATGACTTGAAACTACTGCTGGACAACTGAAAGACAAGGAGCAACCAACTATCTCTCTTCCCCTCTCGCTCTAAAAAATAACTTGCGCAAAGAAGCGCAACTGCCGGGTCCCTGCCTGTCTCATACACAAATTTTATTTTCCAGTCTTTTGAAAAGGAGTAACTCTCTCGCTCAGTAACCAGCAGCATCCGTCATAACGTTGTGCATGCGCCCGTTAAAGGTGTCCGGGCGGCAGACGTGTCTTGAATTTTGTTCCGCTACAAGTGGCTGTCATTAAGTTATAGGGAAAATCATCGTTATTTAACATTTATGAATCGCAATCAAATCGTCACGTGTCGAGTCGCGATGCATCTGATAATTGATTTTTTTGGCACTCCCTTAATATATATACAGTACAACAAGATAACAGGTCGGACAGGCGGAGGCTACGAACTAGCTGGGCGCTTATGGCCCACGTTTATTCAAACAAAAAGCAAAAAGTCAACAATCAGCAAGGAAAACAAACCAAAACATCCGTCGTCAGAAATCACGGCCACGCCTTGGAATGCCTTTGTGGTCATCTCACAACGTGTGCCAAGTCTCTTTCTCCTCTCTTCTCCCATTTTATAAGTTGGGGAGAGCGCCTTGATGGGTCACGGGCCACCCGGTTTGGCCTCATGAGTCAGTTGGTATCAGCTTGGTCCTCGCCTCTCAGGGGTGTTGCCGTCCATGGTGCTGAACCCCTGTGGGGAGCCCTATGGAATTGGTCACTAAGGCACCGCACTGGACATTGGAGCACCACACACACCCCTCCCTTGGATGAAAACAAGGGTCGTAGATGAGAGCCCAGCAGCACAATATATAAGTATATAATAGTGCTGCAACAAATAATCGATTAACTCGAGTAATTCGATTAGAAAAAACCTTCAAATCAGATTTTGTTGCTACAAGTTTTTGTTTAACTTGAGTGGCGTTAGAATGGTTTGTTTTGAAAGCGTTTGCATTTAGTTTTATTTATTTGTGTGGATACACTGCCCTCTAGTGGCACAGTGAATATGATATAACTAATTTAACATGGCTGAATCCAGCTGCTCCCTATTAAGACCAACATAAACTTTTTTTTTTTTTTTTGCATTCATAATTTAGTTCATAGGTATATTTAGCTGTTTTTTGTGGGAACATGTATTTGAACGATTTATTTAGAGCATTGCTTAAAAAATAAATAAATTTTTAAAAATTGTATTTTAAAGCATTTAACTCATTCACTCCCAGTCATTTTCACCGGATCAAGGCCCTTCGCTCCCAGCGGTTTTACTGGATTTTGACTGATTTTGCAAGGCCCACAGAAAATTCAGTTCAGTTGCTATATAGACATGGAACCCACCAAAAGAAAGATTACACTCTCTTCTTTTAGCAGAAAAAAAAGTAAGTTCATATCTTTTTCCATTCTTTAGAAATCGGCATTAGAAAATAGCGTAGTTTGAGTAATTTTCCCATTTCTGATAAAAAAAAAAAAAAAAAACTGAGAAATTGAGCTTTTTGTGAAAGCATACATTTCAAACATAACTTTGACTTTAACACAACTATTTTTTGCTTTAGTTACATCCCAAACATCTGAATCATGTTTTCCTTTTACAAAATAACCAAAACAGCAAGACAAATAGAGGTTTTGATAGCAAAGTAACAATTTATTAACACATAACTAACTAAAAGATGACGCTATTGTGGCCGCGACAGCCGGTTAAACTTTTCCCTCATCGCCGCCTGTTTTAAAAAAGATGAATTTTTTTGAGTCTCTGCGGGCTCTGCTCGCGAGCAGCACGGACTCAACGTCATCTAGTGGTCCCGGTCGTTCTGCTCGGTCGTCCAGCACCTGGCATCCATTTGGTCGTCTTCCGCCGGCGCACCGGCTTTGCGGCTTGGCAGTTCGTTGCCGTTGAATAGGGTTGCGGGTCTTACCAAATGCGCTACTGCCCTCCAGTGGCCAGTTTTATTGTTTTAAAATGGATTTTCAGCTTTGTGCTTTGGAGCTAAATTGAATCACAACCCAGAGATGTCTCTTTTGGAAAAAAAAAACATAAAAGACGTATAACTAAGTCTTTGGGACACTGAAGCAATTAAATATAGAACATATTTATACGTTTTTGGGAGCAAATGAGTTAAGCTATGCGAGTCAGCCAATTGTTCTTTGGTTGTACTTAGATCGTCATTTATTTAATTTTTAATACCATTTGAGGCTAAGCTCAGGTATTTGAATTTATTTTTATATGAAAGTGCAAATCTGCATAGTTTGAAGAAACACTCGGAAATTTTATTTTGTGTTCACTTTTAATGCTTTTTTTGAAAGTGTAATCTTAGCAAGCCATTAAATTAACAACGCATTAAATGTTCCTAATCCAATTACTCGATTATTCGACCTACCTAGTTGATAGATTAATCGACTACTAAAATAATCGATAGCTCAAGCCGTAGTATAAAATCGTGTCTTGTTTTGTGGTGGGAAACGATATTATCGTGACAAGTTAGAACCAAATATTTGCATCAGCTGGTAGTGTCAACAATGTCAACAATGACCTGTGAGTTTGCAAAAAACTTTAGTGTTACTTGAATGCAGCGAGAAAACAGCTCGCGGCAAGAGAGCGGGGGGCGGAGGGGTTATAACTGCGTCTATTCGCAGCACAGCTCCGTATGCCAAGTGCATTGTCTTGCCCCTAGATTTTGAGCTATTGCCAATAAATTTTTTATTCACTTGCATGTGTGCGACCAGTAAAGTACCCTGTTCTTTAATACTCATTTGTGGCAAGTGATAAATGTCCACTCACTCTTGAGCAGATTTGCCGCAGACATCATAGGAGCAAGTGGAGGAGTGCATTTTTTGGTCATGTGGATTTTTGGGGGAGTTTCAATTTTAGCCCGTGAGCAACAAGCAGTTTGCATTCAAAGTCTGCCTAAAGGCTGTCATAACCAAAGCGAAGCGCGTGGCTGCAACATTCCTCTGCAGTGAACTAAATAAAAGGTGACAAATGGGCAGTGCAGTATATATTTTTTTCATATTGTTTAGCATATAACATGGAGTCTCATAGTCAAGAAGTCAATCGTCCTGAACATAGTCAAAATCAGGCCGCTAATCTATATGGATTAAATATTCTCTACTGTGTGGCGTCTCTGTGTGCCTCAGTGTCGTTTTATTGGTCACTAGACAGTATGTTACAGTGAGAACTTTCTTTTTTTTTTTTTTCATTCAATTTGCTTCTTACAGTGGGGCAAATAAGTATTTAGTCAACCACTAATTGTGCAAGTTCTCCCACTTGAAAATATTAGAGAGGCCTGTAATTGTCAACATGGGTAAACTTCAACCATGAGAGACAGAATGTGGGGAAAAAAACAGAAAATCACAACGTTTGATTTTTAAATAATTTATTTGCAAATCATGGTGGAAAATAAGTATTTGGTCAATACCAAAAGTTCATCTCAATACTTTGTTATGTACTCTTTGTTGGCAATGACAGAGGCCAAACGTTTTCTGTAACTCTTCACAAGCTTTTCACACACATTTACTGGTATTTTGGCCCATTCCTCTATGCAGATCTCCTCTAGAGCAGTAATGTTTTGAGGCTGTCGTTAGGCAACATGGACTTTCAACTCCCTCCCCAGATTTTCTATGGGGTTGAGATCTGGAGACTGGCTAGGCCACTCCAGGACGTTGAAATGCTTCTTACGAAGCCACTCCTTTGTTGCCCTGGCTGTGTGTTTGGGATCATTGTCATGCTGGAAGACCCAGCCACGTCTCATTTTCAATGCCCTTGCTGATGCAAGTATATTTTTTTGGGAAGGAGACTCAAAATCTCGAGATACGTGGCCCCATACATTCTTTCCTTTACACGGATCAGTCGTCCTGGTCCCTTTGCAGAAAAACAGCCCCAATGCATGATGTTTACACCCCCATGCTTCACAGTGGGTATGGTGTTCTTCGGATGCAATTCAGTATTCTTTCTCCTCCAAACACGAGAACCTGTGTTTCTACCAAAAAGTTCTATTTTGGTTTCATCTGACAATAAAACATTCTCCCAGTCCTCTTCTGGATCATCCAAATGCTCTCTACCGAACCGCAGATGGGCCTGGACGTGTACTGGCTTAAGCAGGGGGACACGTCTGGCAGTGTAGGATTTGAGTCCCTGGCGGCGTATTGTGTTACTGATAGTAGTCTTTGTTACTGTGGTCCCAGCTCTCTGTAGGTCATTCACAAGGTCCCCCCGTGTGGTTCTGGGATTTTTGCTAACCGTTCTTGTTATCATTTTGACGCCACGGGGTGAGATCTTGCATGGAGCCCCAGTTCGAGGGAGATTAACAGTGGTCTTGTATGTCTTCCATTTTCTAATAATTACTCCCACAGCTGATTTCTTTACACCAAGCACATTACCTATTGCAGATTCAGTCTTCCCAGCCTGGTGCAGGTCTACAATTTTGTCTCTGGTGTCCTTCGACAGCTCTTTGGGCTTGGCCATAGTGGAGTTTGGAGTGTGACTGACTGAGGTTGTGGACAGGTGTCTTTTATACCGCTAATGAGTTAAATCAGGTGCCATTAATATAGGTAACAAGTGGAGCCTCGTTAGACCTCGTTAGAAGAAGTTAGACCTCTTTGACAACCAGAAATCTTGCTTGTTTGTAGGTGACCAAATACTTATTTTCCGCTCTAATTTAGGAAATAAATTCTTTAAAAATCAAACAATGTGATTTTCTTTTTTTTTTTTTCTCCACATTCTGTCTCTCATGGTTGATGTTTCCCCATGTTGACAATTACAGGCCTCTCTAATCTTTTCAAGTAGGAGAACTTGCACAATTGGTGGTTGACTAAATACTTATTTGCCCCACTGTAATAGTGTTCAGTGTTCAGGTGATTTATTACATTGTGAATTTTTGTATTGGTACTGCTCAAATTCCTCGAGTCATCATGAACGTGGAGCGTCCATCGTCCGGTTTGCGTTTCTACCGATCCAAACATGTCTTTTTACCATTTCGGAGCACGCAAGTGATTTAGGAAGAATGAAAGGGAGTCTGACTTGTTGTTTTTTCGCAGTCCACAAGTGCCCAAAGCGTGACGGACGTGCTTGAACATTGAGTTGAAGGTGGCAGCTCCTGGCGGAGCGCGAGCTGTCAGCACTCGGGCGCTCAGCGGCGCGCTGACGCTGCAGCGTCTGCAAAAAAACATCCCAAATTCACACGTACACACTCGCACCTCCAATGCTAATATGTGCGGTCATGCAGGATTAAAGCACAGATGTTTTGGGGGTACTTTCAAAACCTGGAAAAAAAAGAAGAGTAATGTTTGGAGAGCTTTCCGAGGGCACCGATGAATAATTACTGACTTGAAAATTCAAGCACCTCGCACATGTTGCGTTTTTTTCTCTCCACTCATCCCATCCCAGTGTGACTTGACTGATATTTTATTTAGCTTGTTTATTATTTCATGTTAAGCACACAGCCTAGAGATACACGCGTAACAACTGAGTCGCACCCCTATTTCGCGCCCTCCGAAATGTAGGAAAGGCCTCTTTCAAAATAACGTGTTTACAGTGCCTGGAAAGTGGATTTATGGTTTGTTTTGGGATATGTTTGATGTGTTTGAAGCTCATTGGTGAAATGACAGAGAACGTCGTACTTAAAGCTGGGGCCGGACGTTTACATACACTGTGCAAAAACACACATTTAATCTTTTGTCTCACTGTCTGAAGTTAAATCAGATTAAACTTCTCCTGTTTGATGCCAGTCTGGGATTACTGAAATTATTTAATTTGGTCAAATGCCATAACATTAAGAGAGGGAATTTCTTAAGTTTTTTTTCGAGGTCAAAAGTTTACATACATTTTTTTAGTATCGATTAGCTTTTTTTTTTTAACTGCATGATTTGGGTTAAACGTTTTGGGTGACCTTCCACAAGCTTCTGACAGTGCTCTACTGGAATCCTGGCCCAATCCTCCTGACAGCAGTGGTGAGTCTGTTCACTGTTCGTGTGTGCGCAGAGAGATGTATCAGGCAGGAGGAGAGCTTTCACTATGACTTTCTGGTTACAAAATTGTTATTTCTACTTAACATTCACTTCTCTTGATGCCAACACACTCACACAGTATGTGGAGGTCATCTTCGCCTTGCAGGTGTCAGGAAGTGACGCAAAGGATTGGGGGGTTCGATGACATACAGGGTGAGGAGGCCAGCTCCTGACGGTGAGCAACCCCAGAAAAGTGCCTTTAGGCTAGCCAGACTGCAGCGTTGTGTAGTGAAGGAAAGGGAGGAAAATATCGAGCAAGAACCAGATAAGCAGGCCAAGTTTTGGCGGCATTCAAGCCAGCGGAAGTGCCCTTCAACTGGGTAAACAGCAAATAGCATCGGACGGGATATGTACGGTGGCCGAAAGGTGTCAGGCGAATTGCAAAGTCCAAACACTTTGCAAATAAAAAAAAAAGTACAAACCTTAATTGCAAACGCTTTGCAAAAGAAAAAAAGCACGAATGCAAACTGCCACAACACGATCCCCATTTCCTAAAGCGCGATTGCAAATTGGCAAAAGCCCGAATCCCAATTGCCACAACACAAACGCAAATGGCTCGCAGCACGACAGCAAATAGCTCGCAGCATGAATGCAGCACAACAGCAAAATCACACAACACAACAGCAAAGTCCCGCAGTAAGACGGCAAGAGGATGATCCAGAAGTTAATAAAAAACAAAAAAAGGATGACACTTTGTATATTGCTATATGTGCCTTGTGACCATCTCTACTGACCTCCGTCCCCACCAGACGCAAATTTATATAAAAATTATGTCCATCGTTTGTGCTGTAAACGTTTTTTTTGCGCTGCTTTTAGAGATGCAGTATTTACAATTCTTTTATTAATTTCGAGTGGTGAAGTCACTCGTAGCTTTTCCTTAGCTTAGCTCCCGCGGGGGTTAATCAATCAATAACAGAGGGGTGTCCCAACAACTAGCATGATCATAACACAAACAAATTCGGGTCCATTTTTAAGTAAATTGGGAAGCTTGAGATATTAATTTCGAGTGATGATGTCACTCTAAGCCCCTCATTTACTCCAAAATGGTCCCAAAGTGTTGCCATTCGTTTGTGCTACATTTGTGCTAGTTGTTTGGACACCCCTTTGTTATTGAGAGAGTTGGTACGCTCCATTAGCTGCGGGGAGCTAAACGAGTGACGTCCCCACTCGAAATTAATATCTCAATAAAAGCATAATACTGTATCTACAAAACCTAGCTGACCTCAAATTTACCTATAAAAGAATTGTAAATATCTCTAAAATGAAAGCAGCACAAACAAAACTTTTACAGCAAAAACTGTTGACATCATTTTTATATACAGTGGGGCAAATAAGTTTTTAGTCAACCACCAATTTTGCAAGTTCTCCTACTTGAAAAGATTAGAGAGGCCTGTAATTGTCAACATGGGTCAACCTTAACCATGAGAGACAGGGTGTGTGGAAAAAAAACAGAAAATCACATTGTTTGATTTTTAAAGAATTTATTTCCAAATTAGAGTGGAAAATAAGTATTTGGTTACCTACAAACAAGCAAGATTTCTGGTTGTCATAGAGGTCTAACTTCTTCTAACGAGGTCTAACAAGGCTCCACTCGTTACCTGTTTTAATGGCACCTGTTTTAACTCATTACCAGAATAAAAGTCACCTGTCCACAACCTCAATCAGTCACACTTCAAACTCCACTATGGCCAAGACCAAAGAGCTGTCGAAGGACACCAGAGACAAAATTGTAGACCTGCGTCAAAATGATAACAAGAACGGTGAGCAAAAATCCCAGAACCACACGGGAGGACCTTGTGAATGACCTACAGAGAGCTGGGATCACAGTAACAAAGGGTACTATTAGTAACACAATGCGCCGCCAGGGACTCAAATCCTGCACTGCCAGACGTCTCCCCCTGCTGAAGCCAGTACACATCCAGGCCCGTCTGTGGTTTGCTATAGAGCATTTGGATGATCCAGAAGAGGACTGGGATAATGTGTTATGGTCAGATGAAACCAAAATAGAATTTTTTGGTACAAACACAGGTTCTCGTGTTTGGAGGAGATAGAATACTGAATTGCATCCGTAGAACACCATACCCACTGTGAAGCATGGGGGTGGAAACATTCTTTGGGGCTGTTTTTCTGCAAAGGGACCAGGATGACTGATCTGTGTAAAGGAAAGAATGAATGGGTCCATGTATCAAGAGATTTTGAGTGAAAATCTCCTTCCATCAGCAAGGGCATTGAAGATGAGACGTGGCTGGGTCTTTCAGCATGACAATGATCCCAAACACACAGCCAGGGCAACAAAGGAGTGGCTTCGTAAGAAGCATTTCAACGTCCTGGAGTGGCCTAGCCAGTCTCCAGATCTCAACCCCATAGAGAATCTGTGGAGGGAGTTGAAAGTCCATGTTGTCCAACGACAGGCCCAAAACATCACTGCTCTAGAGGAGATCTGCTTGGAGGAATGGGTCAAGATACCAGTAACAGTGTTTGAAAAGCTTGTGAAGAGTTCCAGAAAACATTTGGCCTCCGTTATTGCCAACAAAGGGTACATAACAAAGTATTGAGATGAACTTTTGGTATTGACCAAATACTTATTTTCCACCATGATTTGCAAATAAATTATTTAAAAATCAAACGGTGTGATTTTCTGGGGGGTAATTACAGGCCTCTCTAATATTTTCAAGTGGGAGAACTTGCACAATTAGTGGTTGACTAAATACCTATCTGCCCCACTGTATATTTGCAACTATACAGAGTTCCGTAGAGATGGTCACAAAGCACATATAGCAATATACAAAGTGTCGTCCTTTTTTTGTTTTTTTTGTTTTTTTTGTTTTGTTTATTTATTTTTTTTAACTTCTGGGTCATCCTTTTACCGTCGTTCTGCGTGATTTTGCTGTTGTGTTGCGTGATTTTGCTGTTGTGCTGTACGCCTTTTGCTTTCGTGTTGTGGCAATTGGGGTTCGTGCTTTTGCCAATTTGCAGTTGCGCTTTAGGAATTGGGGATCGTGTTGTGGCAGTTTGCGTTCGTGCTATTTTCTTTTGCAAAGCGTTTGCAATTGGGTTTCGTGCTTTTTTTCTATTTGCAAAGTGTTTGGACTTTGCATTTCGCCTGACGCCTCTCGGCCACCGTAGACATGTTAGGGAAAAAGTGACAAGGAGAGGACATGGTCATGTGACAAAAGTAAAACCACAGCAAATGCGTCTTTGTAGATTTAAATAATACTTTATTTGTATACTGTATGCTTAACGTGGCACATTTAAGAACCAGGAAATGTCAACCTCAGATGTTTTTTGTCAGCACTCCTGATAGTCATAGGCTTGAAGGACTATCAAGGCAGGTAAGTACTTAATAGTAAAGCTCAGTGTGACGTCACACCGGGAGCAATTTTAAAACTTACCATCTGCAGAACGATTTGACTCATAAACGGGATTGCAATGAAAAAAAAAAAAAAAAAAACTACACATATAACACACTTTAACCAGGGTAAACTCTCATTCCGACTCATCTTATGCCAGAAACAATTCAAAATATTGGAAAACAACTTTAGTTCCCCTTTCAAATGAATTGCATGTCCATCACTGTCATTAGCATCCGATGAGATGAAAATCACACGATAAGAAACGATTTTACTACTTTTTTGTAATTGTGATGTAGGGAGTCAGTGCCACTAATTGGAGCAATACAATGTAAATCTGTAATTATCATCTCATGCATCCCCAGGGGTCTGCACATCACAGTTTGAAATTCCCGAGTTGAAATGTAATTGTTTTCTTCGGAGAAAAAAAAATCTAGATGGGGGTTTGGGGATGTACACTGTTTAAAAATGCAAATATTCTACGATACCACAATTTCAGTTTTTATTTCATAATATTGTGCATCCCCTAGGGTGCGCGCAGCTTAGTTTGGGAGTCCCTGCTTTATTGAAAACAATCTGCTTGGGCAAAACACAATGTAAATATGTAATTACATCAGAAGACAATTAGACTTTTAATCTGGCGCACCCCCCAGCATTGTACTCCTACCAAGTTGGGGTTTCGTAGTTTTAATTGCATAACTGCATTGGGTGAAAAGAATCACTCATAAAATACAGTATATACGTGCGGGCCAAAATACATCTTTGTAATGGGTCACATCATAGTTATAGTTTCCTTATGAGTATCTGTATGTGCCGATGACCGGTTTCAAGGTGTACAGTGGTATGAAAATGTCAAGGTTTCAAAACCGCAAAAATTTTCTGTCATACCGTCCCTAATGTATTAGCTATTTTTTGTGTCCCAAAAATGCATGGAGAAACCCATCGCTTGCAGCTGCAAGGCTCAACCCTCCCCCACCGGTTGTTGCTCAATGTCAGTAAGTCAGCAGTGCTACACAATGGCTGTAGGAGGTGAAACTCCTGAACTTTTTCCCCCATTGAAAAAAACGAAATCGCTGGTATGGGAATACTTCGGCTACAGAAAAGTTACAGACAACCGTGGCTTAGAGGAGGAGGGCCAACCGACATGTCAAACATGTTTTCGGAGGGTGGCTGCCCAGGAGGCAATGCCTCCAATATGATTTCGCATTTATACAAAATTAAAGGTTAGTAAACACTGTCATGAACGTTTCCCACCAGCTACAAGAACTCTAACTTGTGTTTAGTGTGTCTAGCGGTGGTAAAACACGCAGTGTTTTTTTCTCTCTAGCAACTGTCTGTGTTGAGAAAGAGAGTGTGTGTATATTGTTAACATGACACTAGTCATACACACATGCTTTTTATGGAAAATAATTCAATAATGGTGAGCTGTGGCTGTGGGTTTAGGATCACCTAAAGGACTGCATTATTTTAATTTAATTTAGAATATTTATATACGTTATTGTTTTAAATTAATTTTAACTTAGCTTTATACTAATGTTCCAATTTGCTAATATGTTTTGAAAAATAAAAATCCTGTTCAATGAAAAAAAAGTTTGTTTGTTTTTTTTTGTTTGTTTTTTTCCTAACCCAGATATCTCAAAGTAACACATTTTAGAGCTATAATTGTGAAATGATAAAATTTAAATGAAATTTTAACTGTGAAACTGTGATAATTTTGGCTTAAGTTTATCGTACTGTCAGAATATCATTCCAGCACATGCCTACTTATGAGGGACATTATCTCTGGCAATTAAGGATGCCACAATTTATCAACAAATCGAAACCTAATCGATTATTATCAAATTAATTGACAACTACTTTGATATTCGATTCACTGTTTCAAGACATTGTTAACCTGAAAATTTCCAAACCTTCATTTTTTGAGCCTCTCAGTAGAAAATCCTTTTATTTGTTTAAAATAAAATAAAAATACAAAAAAATACAAACAACAAAACAAAAGAGGGAAATAGTAAATATTCATTTTTATTATAACCCCAAAAAAACAAGGTAAATATTTCATTTTTTATATCCTTCGCTTTGATTTTAAAAAATTGCAACAAAACTGCAAATATTCTCTTTTTACGTGCATTTTTTTATTTCAATTTAAAAATAGAAGAAAATGTTCTTTTCCTCTTTAAATAAATGTCTTTTTGTTATTGAGTTACCTTTTTTAAATATAAAACAAAAGAAAGAAAAAAAAGTATGTTATTTATTTTTTGCTTTTTAATTATAAACGGAATAAGGAACAGATGTACATTTATTTATTTATTTTAAAAACGGGGGAAAACTGTCAGTATTATGTCCTCCATCTTTGAAGACTGCGCAAAAATGTATTCAAATCTTATTTTAGCAAGAAACAAGTACAAGGTCCAAGGCACATGAATTACATTCGGGGACCTAGTCAACGAGCCCCGAATTTGACACTTGTGCCCTGAAGGGTGCTCGTTGACCCTTTGAAAACCCATGGTTTTGATTTCTTTTGTTATTGAATAAAAAAATGTAATAAACAGAATATCAACATCCATTAACGCAGGGGTCCCCAACCTTTTTTTCACCACGGACTGGTATGATTTGGGTCTTTTTTCACGGACCGGTGTTCTGTCAAATTTCGCACCCTTATAAAATTTTGCTCCCAAAGCTTTTGTGGCGGTGAAAAAAGCCCACTTTCATATTCAGTTGGACTCTCAATGTTATCCAACGGTGCTAAAAAAAACTATTTACATCATAAACATACATGTGCAACACGAAACAACACGTAAATGGGGTAAATTATTGCTTAACGACAAGGCGAAGTCGTTAAGTGAGAGAGCTGCATTCAGTTGTTGTGTGCAGCTAACATGGCAAACGTAAGTTAATATTCCTTTCATTAAAGAAAGTTTGTAGTGTGTACTTTGGAATCACTGCATTCGCGGTCATTTTTAACGTTACGCAAATGTCGAATTTCTCAGAACACCAGCAATGTGCGGCAGAAAAATACAGCAAATATAAAATAACATTTGTTTTTAGCCCCGTCGTGTTAAGTGCAGGGAAAATACAACTCACCCGCTGAATCAGTGGGAGGCCTGAGCTTGTTTCGTTGTGACGAAATGGTCCCGAGATGGGAGTGAGAGAAGACCGCTTCACAAAGATACAATGTTGGAAATTGTAGCAGTTTTCAGTCCTCTCCTAGCGTTGTCAGGATATTCCGAAATGACTTTAATCCAGAACCTCGGTAGAGTTGTTGTCTCAAATGTACGTTTAAGGTCGCCGTGATTTGCGATCTCTACAATTCTACTCTACTCATTCATGCTCGAATCACTCGGTTTATTCACATACGGGTCACGAATCCACTCCTTCGAAGTTCGTGGATCTTAGATAGATTTTGATTTTGATTTAGATTTTGTTTTCTTCGAGGTTGTAGGCTCACCTTCTGGCTCGTCAGGTTCCCTTTTCCCCGTAAAAAAATATGTCCAAAGACGTTTTTCAGTCATTCTAGTGTGGGGGTTAATTATTTCCGGGAACAAATGTGATGGGCGACGACCTATGTCATACGTTATCATCGAGGCCAAGTGCACATAGATATACAAAACAAGATGTACTGCTAACAGTCCAATCAATGCATTTCTATGACGACTTCCTAAAACAAGATGTACTGCTAACAGTCCAATCAATGCATTTCTATGACGACTTCCTATCCTGTAGTTGTGTATCTAGAGTAGACAGGGATATTGGTGTGTTAAGCGGCACAGGCTAAAGTCAATCGGCCAGAATGCAGTCGTTAATAAATTATTTATTATTTCTGCGCAGCCCGGAACCAAATGCGGCCGGTACCGTTCCGTGGCCCGGTCGTTGGGGGACCCCTGCATTTACACCATAACTCTTTTTGCCTGCTTTTAACCCGCTTAAAGGTCTTCGTCCACTGATTGGAATCCCCGCCCTGTTGTAAACAAAGCTGCCTCATGGCAGTGGTGCAACTTTAGAAAGAAGAGGCGCATTTTGTGCAGCGTGTGCTTAGAGGGCACAAGTCTTAATTGAAGTGCGGCGAGCTGAGCCGGCACGCGCCCACTCGCCTCCCGCTCCCACGTTCTAGTCCTGCAGAATTGGAAGGTTAAATCTCCATGCCGTCGGCTGTTGTCGAGTATGTTTTTAACCCCTGACATGGAGTTATGCGAGGTGTCGTGCAAACTTTGTAGAATTGCATTTTGTTGCGATTAAACTGTACATGGAGCATATTCAAAGGCTTCTTGCTTTATTTAAGATATTGGAGGCAATAAGGAGAAAGTTGGAGGTTCTTCTTGTCAAGGACGCCTGACATTTTTTTCTGTCTACCCATGATTGGCATCTACCAAATGTCATATTGCCAAGTCATACTGGTAATTGGGGCTGAATGTTTAGAATAAATGTTTAGAATAAAACTGCATTTTCAACCAAATTGCAGACTTTCTGTATGTTTTCAAGGCATCGCTTCTTGAAACTTTTATTGGAAACTTCTAGCATATTCTAGTCGTTGTTGTTATTGTCAACTATGGCGATTACGAAAATATTTTATCAACAAACAATTTTTTCTAGGGCTGTCAAAATTATCGCGTTTAAGCGCGGTAATTAATTTTTTAAATTAATCACATTAAAATATTTGACGCAATTAACGCACATGTCCCGCTCAGACAGTATTCTGCCTTTTGGTAAGTTTTACAGCAAGGCTTTTTTTGCTGTCTAACAGCGAACTCTTGTGGTCGCTTTGCGACATGGTTTATTTTTTCTTGCCAGTTCAATATGGCTGCACGACGTCTCGGGCTGACGCCTACGTTGTAATGTTGTGCTTATATGATCCTTGGACAAGATTTGTCCGTAAGTACGGTTGTTGTAAAGAATGTACATATTATGTTAGTAAGCGAAATGTGATATTTTTTGTATGTGACGCTTTTTGTTTATGTTTAGTGAACCTGTATAGCGTGCTAAGCTAACGTTGTTGCTAATGCAATGCTTGTGTACTTTTTTTGGTAGTTTTACGACGGTCTAAAGAGGACAATGTTTTGAGGCCATTTTATTAATAAATCAGATGAAAAAGGAAGAAGTCTGATTATTAAGGCGTCCTTCACTAGCTGTCTAGCTTTGGAAAAAGTAGACGCTTCGGAGTGAGGACAGCATAGACAGATTTAAACAACAGTAGAGTGAAATGCCCACTACAGTCCTTATGTACCGTATGTTGAATGTATATATCCATCTTGTGTCTTATCTTTCCATTCCAACAATTTATTTTACAGAATATATATATAATTCACAGAAAAATATGGCATATTTTATAGATGGTTTGAATTGCGATTAATTACGATTAATTCATTTTTAAGCTGTAATTAACTTGATTAAAAATTTTAATCGTTTGACAGCCCTAATTTTTTTCATGACGATGAAGACACGATGACGAGCTAAAAATGAGTCTTGGGAGACTAAAACCTGACAAGACAAATACCAATTTGTATCTGACAAGACGACAACAAGACGAAAATGAAACAAAGCGTGACGTTTTCTTATTGTGCGTGTAGTAGGTCAGTCTGCATCGTAGCAGTGTTTGGGTCGTGTCACTGATGTGATATTTGCTGTGCATCTCCCTCAATAGCCTCAACAAAGTTTAAAATGTACATTAAGATAGGACGCACGTGCTTGTTTGAAACACATGGTAAGATTTGTTTTCTTATTTTTTTAACCGAGAATATGCAATGTTGCTTAAGCATTTAAAGCTCTGTGCTGAGTGACCGTCACACACTAAATGTAACTCATAGCGTTAGCATTGCGTTAGTATTAGCATTAGCATAAACTGTAGCGTGGCGAGCATCCTCTTAAACTCTTTTTTTTCCCATCCATTTTCTCCGGCTTATCCGAGGTCGGGTCGCGGGGGCAGCAGCTTTAGAAGGGAAGCCCAGAGTTCCCTCTCCCCAGCCACTTCATCCAGCTCTTCATGGGGGACCCCAAGGCGTTCCCAGGACAGCCGGGAGACATTGTCTCCCCAGCGTGTCCTGAGTCAGCCCCGTGGCCTCCTCCCCGTGGGACGTGCCTGGAACACCTCACCAAGAAGGCGCCCCGGAGGCATCCTAACTAGATGCCCGAGCCACCTCATCTTGCTCCTCTCGATGTGGAGGAGCAGCGGCTGTACTCCGAGGCCCTCCCGGATGACCGAGCTTCTCACCTTATCTCTAAGGGAGAGCCTGGACACCCTACAGAGGAAACTAATTTCGGCCGCTTGTATCCGGGATCTTGTTCTTTTGGTCGATCCACAGCTCGTGACCATAGGTGAGGGTAGGAACATAGATCGACTGGTAGATAGAGAGCTTTGCCTTTCGGCTCAGCTCCCTCTTCACCACGACGGACCGATACAGAGTCCGCATCACTGCAGACGCAGCCCCGATCTGCCTGTCGATCTCCCGTTCCTTTTTCTGTCACTCCTGAACAAGACCACGAGATACTCCGAGAAAACTAGACGAATTTTTTCTGCGTTTCGGTCCACGAAAACTAGACAAAGATGAACACATTTTGAAAGGACTAAAATAAGACTAAGACTAATAATTATTTGTGTTGAAAAGACTAAGACTACTAAGACAAAATATAAAAGAACTGCGAAAAACAACACTGATTTCAGGCCTCTAAGACGAGGTTCATACCACAGGTGTTAATGCACAAATCCGATTTTTTCGTTTTTTTCCGACTTGAGTCAGGCTCAATGGGGTCTAAATGGGAAAGGTCACACATTTTTCCAGAATGTGGCTGCGGTCTGAACTGTCAAGTCCCCCGAATCGGAATTCATGCAGCAATTACGTCAGCAAAAAGCGAGAGAGTTGCGATGCAGCTGTGCATTAGCGTTAGCGCCTAGCTTGAACGCTTTTAGGGAAGAGGCAAGCTTGACGACCGTCATAAAAAAAATAAAATTGGAGGTGTGTGTAGGTAGATTTGTGCTCCAAATGAGCAATATTTCAAGATTGCTTACACAGCCAAGAGTTGGGGCAAACTATGTGTGCGGGCATGCTATCAATCCATATAAACTTTGCATATCAGATTAAATGGGGTTTATTTATGTCAATTATTTGTGTCCTCTTTTTGGAAATCAAATTACATACACCCTAGAATGGTGTTGAATTTGTTTTGATGCTCCTGCGCATGCGGGTAAGTTTGCACAGCGTATCATGAACGGCGAATTAGTTCGCATGCATTTTACTTGAACCTGCTCAATGGAAAAAGGCAGTCTGAACAGGCACGCCAAAAAACAGATATGACAAAAAAATCGGAATTGTGCATTAAAGTGCATGTGACACGAAAAAGCATATTTATTTCATAATACACGCGGTATTTTATGCTGCTGAATGATATGGACCACTTGGATGTGTGTGGAAGCGATCGCTATATTTATTTAGTTTTTTTAATCCCGCGCCACGAAAATGAGTGTCTTCCGGCTTCGGTCTTGCATTGAGGAGGAGGGTGCTGTGACGTATACGGATGAAGGCGTCCTCTTCCCTAAACAGCCGTACTGTTGTGTATGAGGATTTAGGATTCAGCTGATTTTGCGGATTAATACGTTTATTTTTCGCATCACACCAACCAAACGGCTGCAGAAAAATCTTGCTTTATGAGGGAGAGGCGTGTGCGCCTTTTTGGAGTTTCAAAAGTTTCCCATTCACCATGGATATAGGCCAAAACAAGCCCTACTACTGTGGGACCATTGGACTTACGAGGAAGTGAGTAAACATCTTGTTTTGTATTATGTCAAATACGAATACAGCGATTACAAAGTAAACACTACAAACTTTCTTTAAATAAAGGACTACTTACGTTTGATCATTGATAGGCATGTAAAAAGCTCTCCTCATGCACATTAGTTGCACGTTAGCTGCACAACAACTGCAGCCGCCCTCCTCCGGGGAACGAACTGTAAATTGCTCTCCGCTGGGCGGTTTGCCGATCCACGAAGACAATCGACAACCCAGTCGTCAAATAATCCGGGCTAGTTTTGTGTGATTTTCCGCTTCGAAGACTTTGAAACATCACTCGGTTCAGGTTAGCATGTCGGCTAGCTGTCACGCCTCTTGGTTTGTTTACATTCTCCAAAGCCGGGGGAAGGGAAATGACATACAGTATGTCCGATTTAGGTGTCATAAAATATCATTCGGGAGGTGCGACAGTAAAGATGAAGTCGACACATTTGACCATTATGGAGTAATTATGCCATGTCGTCCTGAATAAGTGCATTTTTATTATTTCATATTCCATTTAGCACAAGACTGTTATTTGTCATGACCATGCCATTTATTTAGCAATTGGGGAAAATACTTGGATAAAAAGAATATCCTGTAAAAATATTGAAGTAAAGAGACAAAAACAATGACATTTTGCAGCTCTCTTCGTCGCGTTTTCCTCGTTGTGAATAGTTCCCCCTCGACGGGCTGACTGGTCCTTCTCAAGCCATTTATTTAGCTATTGGTGAAAAATACTTGGATAAAAAGAATATCCTGTAAAAATATTGGAGTAGAGAGACTGAAACAATGACATTTTGTGGCTCTCTTCGTCGCATTTTCCTCGTTCTGAATAACTCCCCCTCAATGGGCTGAATAGTAAAACCGATGAGCCCAGTCTCCTGCTGACGTCATCCACCTGTTGGGGACGCTGGAGCCCTATAATGGTAGGCGTGGCTAACCGGCAGATTAAAAGACTAATTTCTCGTCATCTGCGCTTTGCTAAATTGTTGTATATAGTCGAATCGTCTTAAAATATGATTCTAATTCACATAATAATGCTATTTAAGACTTTTTTCTCCTGTCGTATGCTCTTTAAGACCTGCGGTATGAACCTAGCCTAAGTCAAACTGGTTTTGAGGGCTGAATTACTGGAAAAAAATCTTCACGGGACTACGGAACTGAAATGACTCCTTCAAAGCAAATTGCAGACTTTGTGTGACTTTCTATGCATTGCCACTTGAGCGTTTTCGTGGGTCTTCTCCTAGTGAACATCTCTACCAATTAGTTGTTTTGAGTTCATTTTGTCAACACTTATAGATTAGTTGAGTTTTTCTTTTATCACAGACAATTGTTTTAGGTTTTTATTTACCTGACATGTTTCGGCAACTACTTTGGCCTTGATCAGATGACGACGGAAGTCATCACCGAAACATGTCAGGTATATTAAAAACCTAAAGCAATTGGCTGTGATAAAAGAAAAACTCAACTAATCTCTACCAATTGTCATGCTTTTAAAGGCTAGTTTCACACTAGCGGCAGGCCAGTGTGAAAGGTGGCCTACGGCAAGCGCAAAACGGGGGGAGCCACGTAGGCTGGCGTAGAGGCTGTTAGGAAGTGAAAAGCGAGTGGACTCCAGCAAGCATATTTACCATAGTCCCAACCACCAAGCATTTATTTTTCATTGTTGCACAAGAAAACAGTGATTTCTTCTATTTCAAGGAGCAGGGGGCATCAGTAAAGTCTTTAAAGAGTTTTACTCATTTCGGTAAGATGGTGAAGGTTTTTTTGTTTTTCATTAACTACATTTCCATACAAACGCACATCAAGGTATCCTTTAGCTTTGCCTGGACAGGGGTGAGAGTCTCTTTTCGGAGTGTCCCAGAGCTTGTCAAACTTTTAAAAAGCGCATTTATCAAGGTTTCGTCGGCCGTGAATTGCGTATATACGTCTGCTAAAACAGCCTGATAGCACAGATATCAGTACGCCTGCCCCTCTGCTATTGAATGCGTTGTTGACGTCAGCGCGGAAGCGCTGTGAAAATAGAACAAGCCTCTATTTTGGCCTCTGCCCATCGGCGATTCACACAAGACTTTCTCCTCTGTCCAAAAAGGCCGCCGCCACCGCTGACTTTCACCTGGAAGTCCCCTCCCATATACACAATGAATGGGTTGCTGCTGAACCCTGCACACTAGGCTGCCAAACTGATTTGAGGGCTGAGTTAATTTTTTTTTTAAATCTTGGGGCAAGTAAAGACCCAAAATAGCGCATTCAAAACTAAAGAGCAGACTTTCTGTGACTTTTTATGCATGACATATTGAGACTTTTTTGTGAGTCTACTCTTGTTGGACATCTTTACCATATTGTATCTTATGTTTCTAAGTCAGGTTTTCAGGGCTAAGTATTTAGAAAATAATTTTTGAGTATATTTGCTTTTCTGGTTGTGCCCTGTGATTGACAGTCCAGCGTAAACCCTGCCTCTTACCCATAGTTATATGGGATAGGCTCCAGCACCCTCGCGACCCTTGTGAGGATAAGCGGTACAGAATATGAATAAATGAATGAATTTTTGAGTGAGCTAGCGAGATCAAATGGCCCTTTAAAAAAAAAAAAAAAAATGCAATATTTGCATTTTTTCAGCCTTGACTTTTTGGGATTTTTGTTGTTGTTGTTGTCTATTCATTATTTACATACTGTAGCTTTCAGATTTCAGGCTTTTAAGTATTACTAGCTTCAGGGGCTGAATTAACGAAAATATATATATATCTAAAATGAGCTAAGGGCCGAAAAGGATTCCTTCAAACCAAAATGGCTGACTTTCTATATCTTTTTAGACATAGCATTTGAGACTTTTTGTGGACCTACTCATGATCAGTGCTGTTAATTTTACTTTAAAAAAGTAATTAATTACAGTTACAAATTACTTTTCCCAAAAAGTAATGAGTGAGTAACTCAGTTACCTGAATGTAGGAGTAATTAGTTACTTGGCAAAGTAACCGGTGTTACTTTTCTTTTTTTTTTTTTTTTTTTTTTATTCAAAAAACATAGGTCACACTATGTGACGTTCAAAGGGTTTTTGGCACAATTGGCCACAGCCCAATTCTTTACCCTAAACTTAACTAGACACAGGGGTATTGCGGATATTGCCAATAACTAGATATTAACCTTTGCTATGTTTGGAAGTCATTTAATGTTGTGAATCAACCATTAAAGTTGGTAAAATTGCTC
The DNA here is from genome assembly GCF_030265065.1 of Corythoichthys intestinalis. Taxonomy (NCBI): domain Eukaryota; kingdom Metazoa; phylum Chordata; class Actinopteri; order Syngnathiformes; family Syngnathidae; genus Corythoichthys; species Corythoichthys intestinalis. The sequence continues at coordinate 28,443,934 of NC_080409.1, forward strand.
CCCTTATTTCATTTTTCTACTTTCGACATGTGAACGTGTTAAAACTGTTTCATCATTTAAAGATAGATTCAAGTCAAGATTTTGCCAAATTAGGAGTATTTTAGATAAAAAGTTACATTGGTTCGCTAGGAAGGTTCTTTACAACAGAGCCTTCCTGAGAAGTCTACTGCTTTAAGATGGCAGCTGTTAACTAACCCCAGCGAGTTTATCATTTCGCATCTAGTTTTCTATACATGTGATATACTGTATATCGTAGCATCATTTGGGCATAGTTTGTTGGCTATCGGCTACAGTCAGTTATTATTGGAGCCACCTAGCATCGCGTTTGAAAAGGCGTCACAACTCTCTTTCCTTCTCCACACTCCCGCTCTGCTTTCTCCGGGAGTCCGTGTCTCTCACTTTTCTCATTCATTCATCATTGAACCAATGTAGTTAAGCATGGTAACACACGCCTTTACATCCTCAGTAACGGTAACGGCGTCGCAAAGATGAGAAAGGTAATTAATTACATTACCAGTGTTGGACACGTTACTTTAAAAAGTAATTAGTTATAGTTACTCACTACTTCTTCCAAAAAGTAACTGAGTTAGTAATTACTCTATAGTAAAACTAACTAGTTACCAGGGAAAGTAATTATTTCCGTTACTTTAAAAAGGAGTTGTTGTATGTCAAAGAATTTGAAATTTTCTAAGCAGTAGGAGTCAGTTGAATAGAGAAGAACAGACAGGTAGTTGTGTTATAGAACCTTGTAATATTTATTGCACCTCACCAGCAACAGATTTATCCTACAGTTGAAGTGCAACAAAAATAAACAGTAAACAATGTAATTAAATAACAATCAGCAGTAAACAATATAAAGTGAGTTTAATCAATTAAATCTAACTCTCACAACCTGAGACAACTGGTCAAGTAGACATAGCCTACTGTACTTCAAGTATTTTGACTTGAAAAAGTGTTTGTGTTTAGTTTGTGTGTAAAAACACTGGCTCTGATTGGCTTACCATGATACATGAATCTAACCCTCAGCCAATCACAATCACTTCCATCGCATCTATCCAGGTGGTGCATTCATGTAGCCTCGTCCCCCTACTCCACCCGTCACCCTCCCACCAGCCACCCAAGCGTCTGCTGTCCTCAAGATGGAAGCAGCATTCTTGCTGGCTGACAGTGGAGGATGGGAACGAGGCTAGCATTCAGGTGAAGCAAACACAGAAACGTTAGCAAGCGTTGGAAAGCTTTGTCTAATTAAATGAGCAGGGACAAACAGCCTGGAGTCATAAGAAGTACGTGCTGTAATAATCTGATACAGAATTATCCGAGGCACCCTAAAGTGCACACAGCGCCAATATTGTTTTGCTCACATGATACGGGAGTGAGTTAGAGACGTGGCCTGCCGAGAGCTGTACGTTTGTGTTAATGTTAGGGGTGTCAAACGATTAAAATTTTTAATCGAGTTAATTACAGCTTAAAAATTAATAATCGTAATTAATCGCAATTAATCGCAATTCAAACCATCTACAAAATATGCCATATTTTTCTGTAAATTATTGTTGGAATGGAAATATAAGACACAAGATGGATATATACATTCAACATAGTGTACATAAGTACTGTATTTCTTTATAATAACAATAAATCAACAAGATGGCATTATCATTATTAACATTCTGTTAAAGCGATCCATGGATAGAAAGACTTGTAGTTCTGAAAAGATAAATATTAGTACAAGTTATAGAAATGTTATATTAAAACCCCTCTTCATGTTTTCGTTTTAATAAAATTTGTAAAATTTTCAATCAAAAAATAAACTAGTAGCCCGCCATTGTTGATGTCAATAATTTCTTACACAATGCTCATGGGTGCTGAAGCCTATAAAATCAATCGCACCCAAGCGCCGAAAAACACAACAAGTACACCTTTTACTGCACTGTCATTTTAATCTGATTGAGAGGGGCATTTGTGCGTTAATTGCGTCAAATATTTTAACGGGATTAATTTTAAAAATTAATTACCGCTCGTTAACGCAATAATTTTGACAGCCCTAGTTAATGTTGAAGTTATATGTGCTATTAAAGAAACAGAGTGCCAGCACGTCCTGTGTGGTATATCTTTGCTAAGAAAAACCACATAACACGTGCGCTATTCTCGAACCTGAACGCACACCACGTCTTGGATCACAAATAAACAGAGCAGAGTAGACTCGCTACGGCTGGTAGTTTCTTCAATTTATTCAGAGGAAGTAATGCACCGCTTTTGACCGTCAGTAACGGTAACGGCGTTACATAATGTCGTTATTTATAACGCCGTTATTCCCAACACTGTAGATTACTCACTACTGAAAAAAATAACGCCGTAAGTAATGCCGTTATATTCTAACGCCGTTATTAACAACACTGCTCGTGATAAACATGCCTACCAAATGTCATGCTTTTACGTCAAATGGGGACAACATTTTCAAGCTGTCTCAAAATTCCTCATGATCCAATTGGGAGGGATCAAATTCCTCCCCATACAAACTCAAATTTTGAAGTGATCCACCAGTCAAGTACATTCTGTTGCAAAAATGCTTGGATAAGTTTATAGCCACCAAAAAAACCTACATCGGCAATGCATGTGACAATCTGCTTTTGCTCACTCATGAGACTCATGATGATGACAGCGCTGACTAGCACATCAGCGTGTCTGATCTCGTTAGCGCGGGAGCTCGTCTGGACGGCTTTCACCTTGTCAGCAACTCTTCGGATGACCTCCGCTGTCCTCGGACGAACTGATTCCAATGGATCGGACGTCTACGGCTGTCAATGGCAGTTAACAAGGGAATCATTTTTCTATCAGATGCCTTCGCTACGTTGACATTTGTGCGTGCGTGTCTCCTTAGTTGACCAGACAATAGTCGGTCATTACCGATCCCCGAGCTGTCCTAATTTGGCCTTCTGAATGGGCAAACTGTCAATTACAACATGAGAGCACAGATACGCCGGCGATGCCATCATCACGCTGTTGTGACTTTTAACAAATGTGACATTTTGACACTTCAATTTCACCTCCACTTTATGCTTGGACACTTTGGAAACATGTTTACACGCAGACGTTGTTTCACATTTTGGTTATTTTAGTAGAAGTGACATAATATCATGAAAAAATGTAAAAAAAAAAAATAAAAAATTAAAAACGAATTTTATTTTTTTTATCTTTTCCAGTGGAGGAATAAATCATCTTCCATAATAATTATTTTAATAATCATTACTATAATTGTTGATTTTCTGTTACGATTGTGTATGTATTATTGCTAAATTTCTCTTATTTAGTCAAAATTAGGGCTGTCAAATTTATCGCGTTAACGGGCGGTAATTAATTTTTTTAATTAATCACGTTAAAATATCTGACGCAATTAACGCATGCGCGGAATGACCCGTTCATACGTTGCCTCAAACAGTTTACAATGACGCCGTTTTAGCACATTGAGAGCGAAAAGGCAGGGAAATGCGAGTGGACACAGGCGTCCTTTGGACCGCGCCTTTTATTGGCTTAAGCTTTGGCAACTCTTTCACAACAAATACAAGTATTGTGCCGGACGAGGTAGGGAGGAATGAAAGGAGATGATCTTTTTCTTGACATGCTTAATTGAACACAACGCAGAACATACTGTATACAGCAACTACTAACAGTCATGGTTGCCTAACTTCCCATCATGCAATTGGGCGAAGCAGGAGACGATATTTTTCTTAACACGCTTAATTGAACATAATGCAGAACATATTGTATACCATTTGCAGTCTCTAGTAACAGTCATGGTTGCTCAACTTCCCATCATGGATTTGGACAGAGTAGAAGACGATATTTTTCTTAGCACGCTTAATTGAACACCAATGCAGAACATACTGTATACCATTTGCAGCCACCACTGACAGTCATGGTTGCCCAACTTCCCATCATGCATTTTGGCAGAACAGTTGAGTCGCTACAGTATCATTTAGTGAAAGCACAACAAAAATAATATTCCTATCTCTCAAAGAAATGTTCACAAAAAGAAAAGCACTCAATGCAAAGCGAACTGACATTCCCACTCAAAATAGCTATGCAAAATACATATAAAATTTACTCAGACTTTCCCTTGGCTAGATCTCTAATTTAAAACTCGCCATTGACACCTTGTGGTGTATTTCAATCTCTACTTACGTAGTTAAAGACACTGTGGAAAAACGGCAGGGAGCCCATGTGACGTCCCGCTCGGCGACGTCAACAATGGCAAGCTATTAGTTTATTTTTTTGACATATTTTATCAAAACGAAAACATTAAGAGGGGTTTTAATATGAAATTACTATAACTTGTCCTCAAATTTACCTACAAGAACTACAAGTCTTTCTATCTGTGGATCCCTTTAGCAGATACATTTTAATAATGTTAATGCTATCTTGTGGATTTATTGTTATAATAAACAAATACAATACTTATGTACAGTACGTTGAATGTTTATGTCCGTCTTGTGTCTTATCTTTCCTTTCCAACAATAATTTACAGAAAAATATCGCATATTTTAGAGAGGGTTTGAATTGCGATTAATTACGATTAATTAATTTTTAAGCTGTGATTAACTCGATTAAAAATTTAAATCGTTTGACAGCCCAAGTTAAAATATTAACATAATTTTTGACTTTTTGGTGATTTGATGTATGAAAATACAAGAAATTAGGAAAACATTCATAAAAATCAAATATAACAAAAAATCAAGCTGAATGGATAAAATACCTAAATAAATGGATATTATGGTGTGACTGAAGTCAATATTTTTCACATTTTTAAAAGTAAGATGTGAGGAAACAATCTATGTGAATAATTTCTTTGTTTTTTTATTAAGAAAAGAAAATGTAAAAAACTGGAGGAGCACTCTGAGATAGCAGATATCCTCATAAATTGACTTTGAGACCCCTAATTTAGAGTTTTATGAATGAAAAAGCAGAGTGATATGGCCACAATCATTCCCACTCACATTCACAGCCACAGCCCATTTGGAATGGTTGTCCAAGCATCTTTTCAAAAGCTGCGCTGCTGGAAAAAGCCCATGCAGATGAGACTGGAAAAACAACCCTTGATGTTTATTTACTGTCAAATATTTGCCACGACAGGAATGTTTAAAATCAATACAATACTTTGTGATTATAAATAGTCATGGGTGCTTTGATACCTTTTTTGTTATCTCCTGCGATGAAAGGTGGCTTCAAGTGTGAAACCCTCAAAGCTGCAGCAATAGCAGCAGGTGGAACAAATTCCAAGTATTGTTAAGAATTTTTTTTTAAAAAAAACGACTGAAGACGAATGAAAGTGCATCTGAGCGCCGACGCTGAAGGAAAAGCGGCGGAGCTGAAAGGAGTCGGCGGCGCAGAGCCGGCCTGGAAATGGAGGTCATCGATGTGTTTGTTTGGGGATTAGAAGCAGATTACCACTCTAATTCCCTGCTGAAGTCTGCATAATTGAAAAAAAAGAAAGTGTGAGGAGGAAGACGAAGGAGGAGGACAATCAGTCCAAGTTCAACATCAGAATTCTGCCCTGAGGCTCCCGGGAAAACAAGCTTTTTTTCTTGCTCTTACATATGGTTTTGGCGAGATTTTCTTATTTTGACTGAGGGAAAAATGCGCAAAACGCCCACGCTTGGACTCAACGTAAAGCCACCTAGTCATGACACATATAATCACAATTTTTTTTTTTTTTTTTTTTTTTTTTTTTTAAGAAAGATGGGAGGTGAAAAAACTACACATCAGGGAATAGTTTTTTTTAAAGAAAATTTTGTCAAATATTCGGCTCCAAAATTTTACACAATGTCCCTGCTTTACTCTTGAACAAACACAGTTTTACAGGCTGATGGCCTGTCAAGGCGCCACTTGACTTGAAACCTATGGGGGAAGAAAAATATATACGTATATTTCACTCTTTCAGTGTCGTTACCGATAATAGAATCCAATTATCTGACTCTTTTCATTCTTCTTCTGTGAATTTAACTCTTCCAGGGACAGTGGTCACTCGAGTTTTTTTCTATTGAAAAGTGTTTATCTGAACTCATTCACTGCCAGCCCAGGTCACAAAGTATATGTTGTGGTAGTTAGTAAAAGAGATGGAAAATGATATTGAAAACACCTCTTGACAGAAATACTCATCCAATCCATTTCAACTGTGAGGGTCTGGAAGAGAAAAGCATGTTACAGTGGTATGAAAAAATCGGAACCTTATGGAATTTCTCACATTTCTGCATAAAATCACCATCAAATGTGATCTGATCTTTGTCAAAATCACACAGATGAAAATACAGTGTCTGCTTTAAAGTGCAAGTGACACGAAAAAGCATGTTTATTTCATAATACACGCGGTATTTTATGCTCCTGAATGATATGGACTGCTTGGATGTGTGTGGAAGCGATCGCTATATTTATTTAGTTTTTTTAAATCCCGCGCCATGAAAATGAGTGACTTCCGGCTTCGGTCTTGCATTGAGGAGGAGGGTGCTGTGACGTGTACGGGAGAAGGAGTCCTCTTCACTATACAGCCGTACTGTTGTGTATGAGGACTAAGGATTCAGCTTATTTTTCGGATTAATACGTTTATTTTTCGCATCACGCCAGCCAAACGGCTGCAGAAAAATCTTGCTGTATGAGGGAGAGGCATGTGCGCCTTTTTGGAGTTTCAAAAGGTTCCCATTCACCGAGGATATTGGCCAAAACAAGCCCTACTACTGTGGGACCATTGGACTTACGAGGAAGTGAGTAAACATCTCGTTTTGTATTATGTCAAATACGAATACAGTGATTACAAAGTAAACACAACAAACTTTCTTTAAATAAATGACTACTTAAGTTTGATCGTTGATAGGCATGTAAAAAGCTCTCCTCACGCACATTAGCTGCACATTAGCTGCACAACAACTGCAGCCGCCCTCCTCCGGGGAACGAGCTGTAAATTGCTCTCTGCCGGGCGGTTTGCCGATCCACAAAGACAATCGACAACCCAGTCGTCATGTCAAATAATCCGGGCTAGTTATGTGTGATTTTCCGCTTCGAAGACTTTGAAACATCACTCGGTTCGGGTTAGCATGTCGGCTAGCTGTCACGCCTCTTGGTTTGTTTCGTTCTGCTACGAGCGGCTGCCATAAAGTTATGAGGGAAAAATCATAGTTTTTGAACCTTTATGAATCGTAATCAAATCGTCACGTGTCGAATCGCGATGCATGTAATAATCAATTTTTTGGGAACTCCTCTACATACGCTTTGTCATATTTCCTCGTCTTAGCTAGACATCGCCAACATCTCTGTCAGTTATTTTTCATGGTGTCACTGAAAGGTTTGTTCCCCACTATTTGAGAAAACTGCCATTAGGGAACACATATGTGTGCTTGCTTATTTGGGAAACGCTTAGCTGGGAGTGACACCGTATGACTGTTTAACCCATTGGAATCCAGCTGTTTTTTTGGGCTTTGGGGAACGGAAAGAACCGCATTCATCTCGTGTCCGATTTAGATATTACATAGGCGCATCGCGTCACTATTTTGAACATCTGCAGCTTGTTGATCCTTTTTGTCTTCTTCCAAGAAGTTTTATGACAATTGGCGATCTCAAAACCACCAAATCAATCAATTAGATAATGGGGCATCCAAGAGTTTGATGGATCAAGCTCGCTCAATGACACTAGTACGTATGATTGCGCTGTCAATGGCAGCCAATGTCAATGGTGCCCTATACAGGGTTACCTGCGAGCAGCAAGTTGATGGATGGCTTTAGTTTCTTTTTGCTTTTCAAGTGATGAGATGTTGGAAGAGATCATCCCAGTGCCGGTGGGGACGCAAATCCACGAACAAAAGGAAATAAACGCCCCGTGCCCAGGAGTGAATATTACGGCCCGGGGTTCCCCGTGCTGAGCTGGCGTATTCATGCCCGATGGATGAGCTGTCATTGAGAAAAATGGAGTCTTGCAGGACTTATTACACGCGTGATTATTGTTCCTCACGGCACCGTCACGTCTCCATCACACCGTGAAGAGTGGACCGAGAGAAAAAAATCTTTTTTCTCAGGGGAAACAAGCTGGGGGATATTTTCAAGTCGAAAATTGTAATGTTTGAAAATAGTCGAGAACACAATAGAAAATGTTTTGTTGTTGCTTTTGTTTAAAAGGTACATTATTAAATATACGTTATTATTTTCTTCAATGAATGAAGGTTATTTTATGAGGAGGAAAACTGTATCTGGAAAAAAATCTCATCAAATTTAGTTATTTCACACAAAAAAGATTTTTTAAAGAATAAGTACCAATCTCACAAAACTTTTTTTCTTGAGAAAGCTACTTATTTTATTAATATACAACATTTTCAGGCATTTTTCCACAAAAAGTGAGAATGATGTCATTTTTTATATATATATATATATATATATATATATATATATATATATATATATATATATATAATCTGGAAAGAAAAATCTCAGCACAAATATAGTAATCTTTTACAAAAAACATTCTTACACAAATATAGATTTGTTCAGGAAAAAAAGGAACTAAACTGACTAAAACATTTTTTCTATGTACAGGTAGTCCACGGGTTACAAACCAGTTCTGTTCCTATGCTGGTGATGGAACCCGAATTTCCACGTAAATCGGATTCAACCCTTAAAGTACCCCTTAACACCCCTTGAACCTCAAAATAACTGTCCAAAAACATGCGTTATATGTCATATTAATAAGATCCTGTGAGGTACATTGTGTTAAATGATGTTATATTCACCGGATAGAATGGCTGATGAGACTCCGGTGTCGTAAAGTTGAAATCATGTAAGTGAGGTACGTCTTAAACCGGGGACTACCTGTAATCTATTTATATTTATAAATTTTAGAGCATTTATCCAATAAAGTTAAACTCTTCTTTTTGATTTTCCGTAAATTCTTTTATGAAGTTAAAATATTACATAGCAAACAGATGTCAACAATGATAGACAAAACAACAAAAAATATCAGAAGTCAAACATAAAAAGTATTTTAAAATGACTTTGATCCCAAAGAATACTGACATTTTGGCAATGAGCTGCAAATTTGTTTCTTGTCTTTAGACAACTTTTCAATTGCACAAACCCCCTGACAGATGAAAATGGAAAAAAATCATATCAAGCTTTAATAGGATTTCCAAAAAGCGCCTGCAGTATGAACAACGGCGTTGAGTTAATGCGGCCAAGTCGCTTCCTTCGCGTGACGTGGATCTGATGTTAATCCACCGGGCTAAATCCATTCCCTTTGAAGACCAGATGATCACTCTATGAGTTGTAGTTCATATCTCTGGGTGATGTCGGCGGGCAGCTCGGAGAAGAGCCATCGCCTTCCGCCGGCCTGGAATTGACGGACGGGTGAAAGCTAGACAGACAGACGATCGATAGCAACAAACAAATTAGAGTGCGAGTGATTAAGCCGCTCATCGATTCTTGCCTTAAAACACTGGCGGGCAGTGGGATTGCTAGCAAAGATCAAAATGTCAACCAGAAGCCGGTGCAGGTGCAAAACCTCTGAGGGAAAGTTCTGTCCCAACCGACGTTTTAAGACCAAATGTTTGTACTTCCAAATGAACCAACATATCGCGGTCACACCAGAAAAACCAAAACCATCTTTGGCTGATATTGATGGCAATAGATAACAACGACAAAAAATCAGTACAATTTTAAAAAATGTCTCTTCTTTTTCAATTTATTTAGATTTTTTTAATTTAAAAAAATTAAACTATTTTTTCCCGCTTTGATTAATGATTGAATATGGGGAAAAAAACAAGACTATGAATAGTTTTCTCTTTTTTTCCAATGAAAAAATCTAAATATATATATGAAAAATCAAATAATATTCAGTAATAAGTGTTTTTTTTTATTTTTATTATTTTCCTTATTGTTCTTGTAATAAAATGACAGAGTCTTAACTCTTTGGCTGCCATTGACAGCAACAGACAGAAAAAAAGAAGAATATTTACTGTGTTTTCCCCCTTTAATTTATAAAATAAATAAATAATCGAAGAAGTGAAAAATTAATCATTTGAAAAAATTAAGAATATTTTCATTATTTTTCCTGATATATATGGCGGAAAACACAGACAAGACTGAAAAAGCAGTTTCTTCTCTTGCACTCCTCTTTAAAAGAAACTGCGGTATTTTAAGCCAAATCAACTGTTGTGTTTGATAGAATAATATGTCTATATGCTGCCATAGCAGATTCATGGCGCATGAAGCCCCCCGAACTATTTTTAATTTGTCCGTTTTACCTTGGAGACCCCCGTTTACAACCGTTTTTGTTTCAACATTAAACAAAGGTAATTAATTGTATTTATTATTCGAAATGTCCGTCATTTTTAGCTTAGAATCATTAATTGATGTCTAATATTTCGTTTAAAAAAAAACGACTTTAAAAATTATTTACTCCCATATCTTAAACTTTTAAACAAATGACGTCACAATGAAAAAAAATGGCGTTTGTAAAAAAGTCACAGAAATCTACCTCATAACTATTGCTTAATTGTATTTTTTTGTTACTGTCGCATTTTCTCCAATATGTTAGATAACAATAAATAATAATAATACATTTTATTACTAGAGCACTTTTCAAAACACACAAAGACGCTACACAAGAGACATGGAATCACAGTACGATAAAAAGGTATTAAAACGATAAAAAATTAAAAGCACAATAAAAAGAAGTAAAAATATAACAGAGCTAGGGGTTATGGTGGGTAAGAAAGAGTGACCAGGTGTGTTTTCAGTCTAGATTTGAAAAGTGATAGGGTAGATATGCTGCGAAGATCAGGGGGTAGGGAGTTCCAGAGCTGGGGGGCGCAATGACTAAAAGCTCTGGAACCGAAGGTGGAGAGGCGGACATGGGGGACGGAGAGGGGAAGAATAGTGGTACAGCGAAGTGAACGGGTTGGATTGTTTAAATGGAGAAGATCGCAAATGTAGGGAGGGGCCAGGGCATGGAGTATTTTGAAGGTGATGATGAGGATCTTGTAGTTGATTCTTTGTTTGACGGGAAACCAGTGAAGTTGACGGAGGATAGGGGTGATATGGTGTGTTGCAGGGGTTCGAGTGATGAGGCGTGCTGCTGAGTTCTGGAGGAGCTGCAGTTTCTAGAGGGACTTGTTAGGGAGACCGAAGAGCAGTGAGTTGCAATAATCGAGCCGGGAGGTTATTAGATTACAGACCAGGGTGGAAGCGGTATGGCGGGTGAGAGATGGGAGGAGGCGAGAAATGTTGCGAAAGTGGAAATAGGCTGATCTGGTGATGCTTTTTATATATGTGACCGGAAGGAAAGTGTGCTGTCGAGGATGACACCCAGACTCTTAACCTGAGACAAAGGAGAGATCGGTAAATTGTTGATGGTAATAGAGAACTTATGGACATTAAAGAGCGTTGCGGTGGTTCCAACTAAGAGGACTTCTGTTTTGGAGCTGTTAAGTAGGAGGAAGTTGGAGGAGAACCAGGAGTTAATGTCATCTAAGCAGAGGGTGAGGGAGGAAGGTGGGAGGGAGGCGGTTGGTTTTGAGGATATGTAGAGCTGGGTGTCATCCGCGTAACAGTGAAAGTGAATGTTGTGTTTGCGAGAGATGGAACCGAGGGGGAGAATGTAAATGATGAAGAGGAGCGGCCCCAGGACAGAGCCCTGGGGCATGCCAGCGGAGACAGGGAGGGAACTGGATTTATGGGGGCCAAGTTTGACGAATTGTGTGTGGCTGGACAGGTAGGAAGTGAACCAGGAAAGGGGTGTGTGGGTGATACCAATGGAGGAGAGTCGAGAAGGACTGTATGGGAAATTGTGTCGAAGGCGGCAGTGAGGTCGAGGAGGACGAGAATTGAAAATAAATAATAGATAATAAATAATCGATCCAAACAAAGAAAAATTGGGGGGGGGGGGGGGGGGGCATTTAAAAGGGTAAATGTATTAAAAAGAAAATCTCGACCACTCCTTGATGTCTGCGATTTCTGCATCGCAAGCCTTGTTTTATTACCATGTTTCACCCATAAAATCCCCCAAAAATCCAGTTGTGGCCATTCACATCTGTGACCTGGCACTCAGTGATACATTCTACATGGAGTTTTTGGATGGAAACAAGGTAAATACGCGATAATATCTCGTTAAAGTCATGGCGTCTGTAATCCTGCTATCGCGTGCTCTCACCTCCAGATAGGGTTTTGCTGTTTAAAAAACATTTTTTCTTTAAAAATGCCCTCCTGTTCAAAATTTTTCTTCCCCCAGAAAATTGAGATTTTAAGCTTTCCAATGAGGTATCACACGTGCATATCGTACACTTTTGAAATTTGGTCAATTGGGGGTCTCAGAGCGGAACTTAAAGTCACCTGAGTGTTTTCCGCCATATATATATAGTGGGGAGAACATGTATTTGATACACTGCCAATGGGTTTTCCGATTGGCAGTGTATCAAATACTTGTTCTCCCCACTGTGTATATATATATATATATATTTATTTTTTTTCTATTAACTAACTGGTTGCCATTGACAACAATACCATTGCCGTTAATGGCACTAAAATACCCATTCCAGTTCAAATGGATTTGAAGTGTATCACTGTTAATGACAGCCAACGAGTTAAAGAACATGATACGCTTGGTAAAACGGGGAACTGATAAATCTATTTAATCTGCCCCACGAGCGAGCAGCCAGAGAAAAGTCTCACCTTTGAACTTTGGTACCTCTGGACCCGTTTGAGGGATGGCAAAATCAATAGTTTTCATGGAGACAATAATGACTATGGTTATAAAAACTATAGTTTCCAAATTGCACATGAAACAAGCATTTTGCTATTGCAAGAGGGCAAAAAAGTGGAGTAGCACTGGAATGATGGGATAATAAAATCAATCAGTATCATGTTTGAAAAAAAAAACTATTATTTTCCTCTGATTTAGGTATTGTTGCAGCTTTGACTGCTTGATATAACATTGAGTTGAGCTGAAATCAGCTCATTCACTGCAGTTCAGCAATAGATGTCCATTTGGACTGATAGGGCTGGTAGCAATCGAAATATGAAATTACATTAACCCCACTCCTTCAAATACTATTAAACTAAAACAAACAAAAAATCTTTTAGAGTGTTATTGGGGGCCATAACCAGAGTTGATTCAAACGAAAGCTGGCCTTCGTCTCGTTATGTTCTAATCTCCCAAGCATGTTTTCACCTCCTCATCGACACGTCATCGTGATGAAAAAATTATTCGTCAACGAAATATTTTCGTTATCGTCATTGTTGACAAAAACAACAATGGCCCAACCCAATTAAACCCCGCCCGAGAGGTGCTTATTGGACTTCTGGCAGTAATGAACACCATGTTCAAGCATAAGGGTGTCCATATTGTGTAATTGGCACCAGGATGCCTTATCCCGCAGTTTGATGATCAGCTTTGTAGACGTGTAATCAGACGTTCGGCCACATGTTTTGGATGAATGGAAGGATGTTATTCATTCTATTAGGGCCGGAGCACCAACTGGCGCGAGAGCCCTATTGGAATGCAAAGGATTATATATTTTTTTCATGGCAAATGAAAATGGCCAATCTGGAAGATTTAACATGCACGGAAACTCAACAAAATTTGCACATGTATGCAGCATTACGTAAATTTTGATAATTTTGCAACGTTGCGAAAAAATGTAACAAAATAAATGATGAAATTTTCAAAAAGGCCTTTCCTGTTAGGTTTTTTCAACGTAGAGCGATGAAATTTGGGGAGTCAATACGCGGGTAAAACTTTTCCAAAAAGTCTCTTGCACCCATATTCCAAACTCAACAGGAAGTCGGGTATTTTTGATTGAATGTGAAATTTTTATCGATTTACAAGGTGCACATTTGAGAACTTGGCGTCTAGGGAGTTAGTTGGATCCTCCTCAAAATTGGTGAGACTGTTCATGAGACATATCATATCTTAATTCATGAAAATGGTGAGTTTTCATTCACGGGCTTGACCTGAGCTGGGTGCCAAAGTCGGCAATTTTTATGGCATCACGCCATATTCAGTAAATGACTAATAACTTCCTGATAAAAGGTGCAGTCTTTTTCATATCTGCTATGTCTGAAAGGTATACCAGCCTGAACACAACTGCATTGAAATATTTACCTGTTAGGCCTAGCGCCCTCTAGTAGGAACAGGAAACAGCCTTTTGTATGAGACAGGCTCCTCCTCCAAAGGAAAGAATCAATTGACCTCAAATCTGCATCAGAGGAGCCTTAAGACGTGTTCAATTGCATGATGAAAAATATTAAGGTTTCATTGAAGCTGAGGACAGGAAACAGGAAAATGAAAATGACCGTCATACCACAAATTTTGAACATTAATAACTTGGCAGATATACAACATATCTGGGCCAATTTCCCGTGCTTGGTGAGAGTCGTAACCTGAAGGGTCCTGTAGGGTTCATTTGCATCAACTCTGCAGCACCAACTAGTGCCAACAGAAAGTCACTCTTTTACTTATACATTTCCTGTTCTTTTCAGTTTGGTCATTGTTGTTGCAAGACCTTTTGTACTATTACATTTTAAGGCCGATGTCCACATGTCTCTGTCTGTTGCCATGACGACTGTCTGTTCGCCATTAAAAGAAAGAAACTTGGGCAGTTTATAGAGCACGGAATTTGGCACACTCGGTCGAATTAGCCCAAAAACGTTAAAAACGAGGGGATACAGAGAATTTTCTTTAAGTGTATTCCCCCGCATTTCCAAGAAAAACGAGGGAATACAGTGAAAAATAAGGTCACTGTATTCGGCCACTTTTCCACGAAAACCGCAAAAAAACGAGGGAATACAGCGAAAAAAAATTTCACTGTATTCCCCCGCTTTTCCGCGCGAAACGCAAAAACGAGGGGATACAGCAAAAATAAAATTCACGGTATTCCTCCACTTTTCCGCGAAAACCGCGAAAAATTAAGGAATACAGTAAAAAAAAAATGTCACTGTGTTTCCCCGCTTTCCCGCGAAAAACGAAGGAAAACTGAAAAAAATGTTGCTCTTTTCCCATGTTTTTTGCGAAAATGCGGGGCAATACAGTGATTTTTTTTTCTGTATTCCTTTATTTTTCGCGGTTTTCGTGGAAAAGCGGAGGAATACAGTGAATTTTATTTTCGCTGTATCCCCTCGTTTCTCACGTTTTGCGCAGAAAAGCGGGGGAATACAGTAAAAAAAATTGCTGTATTCCCTCATTTTTCATGGTTTTCGTAAAAAACGCGAATACCATGAAAGCGGGGGAATAAAAATGAGGGAATACAGCGAGAATTTTTTTTCACTGTATTCCCCGACTTTTCGCTGTGTTCGTCCAAGTTGCGCCAAACTGCGAGGGCCCGTTCAGTCCTACTTGCAAGCCTAGTTTATGACTGTTATTTGAACATCTCTGTTCACAGTAATATGTATAGAGGCTTATTTGTTTCCTCGTGTACTACTGTCTAACAACATTCTCAAATAAAATGAAATTAAAATGAAAAAGTTAAGTTCATTATATTACCTAAAATAGTCACTTGCAAAGAGTAGGAATGTTGCAGATGTGTTTCTTTAGTTTTAGTGTTGTAAGTGGAAAAATAGCAACAATTGTGTGTGCTCAGTGTCAAAATAGTTCATTTTTAAAGCCAATCTGGTTCATCTATTGCTGTCAATGCCAGCCAATGAGTAACGTTGACTTATGGCTCCATCTTCAGATAGTGGGGTCTAGATTTGGTCTACTCTGTTAAGGTCGGCTGGGGGGTTGGGCGACGTGCAGCACCCCCGCCGAGACTGGCCACGGCGGAGCTGGCGTGAAATCCTGGAAAGCTTTGCGCGCATATGGCGAGCAGCAGGTTAAGATAAGAGTTCACGCCAGGCGACGCTCGACGTTGCCGATTAGTATTCCGCCAGAAGTCGGGCTGACGCACGCGCTTAATGAATAATTTACTTGATTCATCAAAGTTGCTGCAAGAACACTCTGACATCTACGGCTACCTTTTTTCCTGTATTTCCCTTTCTTTTTTTTTTTTTTTGCTAATATCTAAAAAAAAAAAAAAAAAGTGCTGTCTCACCCCAAATAAATGCACTTTTGCAAAACTTGCAAGCAGACTGACAAGTTGACCACAAAGAATTTAATGAATAATTGCTGAATGAAGTCTATGTAAAAAATAATTATTTTTAAATAAACATGAAAAAACAGTAACATTTAAAAAAAAAAAAAAAAACTTTTGCAAAATGTCAAGCAAACAGTTATTAATCAAACATACCAACAAAAAAAAAAAAAAATCATGTATTAAAAAGTCTATCCACAAAATACAGGTAGTCCCCGGTTTACGAGTTCCGTTCCTACACTGGCGAAGTAACCCGAATTTCCGAAATTAACCCTTTAAGTACCCTTAAATTCAAAATAACTTTTCAAAAACATGTATTACACATCATATTAATAAAATAAAGTAAAAAATCGGATAGATACTGTAGATAGATTTTCCTTCCTTCCCTCCCTTAACATCGATCACACCATAGTTGTTCTTACAACTGATATTTAATCGGATAGATAGATATATTTTCCTTCCTTCCCTTAACATCGATCACACCATAGTTGTTCTTACAACTGACATTTACAGTGGGGCAAATAAAAGTATTTAGTCAACCACTAATTGTGCAAGCTCTCCCACTTGAAAATATTAGAGAGGCCTGTGATTGTCAACATGGGTAAACCTCAACCATGAAAGACAGAATGTGGGGAAAAAAACAGAAAATCACGTTGTTTGATTTATAAAGAATTTTTTCGCAAATCATGGTGGGAAAAAGCATTTGGTCAATACCAAAAGTTTATCTCAATACATTGTTATGTACCCTTTGTTGGCAATAACGGAGGCCAAACGTTTTCTGTAACTCTTCACAAGCTTTTCACACACTGTTGCTGGTATTTTGGCCCACTCATCCATGCAGATCTCCTCTAGAGCAGTGATGTTTTGGGGCTGTCGTTGGGCAACACAGACTTTAAACTCTCTCCACAGATTTTCTATGGGGTTGTGACCTGGAGACTGGCTAGGCCACTCCAGGACCTTGAAATGTTTCTTACGAAGCCACTCCTTTGTTGCCCTGGCTGTGTGTTTGGGATCATTGTCATGCTGAAAGACCCAGCCACATCTCATCTTCACTGCCCTTGCTGATGGAAGGAGATTTTCACTCAAAATATCTCGATACATGGCCCCATTCATTCTTTCCTTTACACAGATCAGTCGTCCTGGTCCCTTTGCAGAAAAACAGCCCCAAAGCATGATGTTCCCACCCCCATGCTTCACAGTGGGTATGGTGTTCTTCGGATGTATTCTTTCTCCTCCAAACACGAGCATCTGGGTTTCTACCAAAAAGTTCTATTTTGGTTTCATCGGACCATAACACATTCTCTCAGTCCTCTTCTGGATCATCCAAATGCTCTCTAGCGAACCACAGACGGGCCTGGTCGTGTACTGGCTTCAGCAGGGGGACATGTCTGGCAGTGCAGGATTTGAGTCCCTGGGGGCACATTGTGTTACTGATAGTCTTTGTTATTGTGGTCCCAGCTCTCTGTAGGTCATTCACTAGGTCCCCTTGTGTGGTTCTGGGATTTTTGCTCACCGTTCTTGTTATCATTTTAACGCCACGGGGTGAGATCCTGCATGGAACCCCAGATCGAGGGAGATTATCAGTGGTCTTTTATGTCTTCCATTTTCTAATAATTACTCCCACAGTTGATTTCTTTACACCAAGCGTTTTACCTATTGCAGATTCAGTCTTCCCAGCCTGGTGCAGGTCTACAAGTTTGTCTCTGGTGTCCTTCGACAGCTCTTTGGTCTTGGCAATAGTGTAGTTTGGAGTGTGACTGACTGAGATTGTGGACAGGTGTCTTTTATACCGATAATGAGTTAAACAGGTGCCGTTAATAAAGGTAATGAGTGGAGCCTCGTTAGACCTCGTTAGAAGATGTTAGACCTCTTTGACAGCCAGAAATCTTGCTTGTTTGTAGGTGACCAAATACTTATTTTCCACTTTAATTAGGAAATAAATTCTTTAAAAATCAAACAATGTGATTTTCTGTTTTTTCCACATTCTGTCTCTTATGGTTGAGGTTTACCCATGTTGACAATTACAGGCCTCTCTAATCTTTTCAAGTAGGAGAACACGAAAGTGTGTACAATAATGCTATAAAATAAATGAATAGACATTTTTACTTACAAAAACATACCTCAATTGCTGCACAGTGATATCGAGGGAAATGAGGTGGAAATCTTGGGCAATTCAACAAGGAAAACGGCAGCTATTAGTGGCGCCGGTCCAGCCGTGAAAACGAACACTACTCAATAAGCTAGCGAGCTAATAGCGAACTAACGGGAGGGCATCGCTGAGCAGAAAGTACCGCTGGCGTGACGTCAAACAAGTCCGAGTGCAACAAACGAAAGCAGACCGCACATATACAATAATGAAATACCAGATACTGTATGCATAACAATTAGAGATCAATCATTTAGATTTAATAAATAACACAATTAAATTACATATAGTATACTGTACTTACAATCAATGCTGAGAGGTGGCAGACAAGACACTCTTACGCGACAAAAAAAAAATAACTGGAGACAAAACAGCGGACGAGCCTCCGACGTCGTAAAGTCGAAATCAAGTTAAGTCGGATACATCGTAACTACCTATAAACTAATACCAAAAAAATGCACTTTCTGAAATGTAAGGAGAACTAACAACATTTGTGTCACAAAGAAGTGAATAAATAGTCGTTAAAATGTATTTCAACATTTACAAATTACTCAATTATTTAAAATAATATATATTTTTTTTTTTAAAACTATAAATGCAGTAAAATTAGAAAAATAATAAAGGTTTGAAAAATGTTAAGTGAATTTACAGCGGGTTACTTCTAACTCGATGAATCATAGCTAAAATAAATACATAGTAGTTCAGCCAGTCCATCTTCAGATAAATGATTTATGAATAAAGATTTTTTTTTAAATGCACTTTGCAAAATGTAAACTGAACTTCCCACAGTCGATCACAAATAATTGGATAAATGGTAGCTGAAAAAAAACATGGAAGATAATTAACTTTTGCAAAATGTTAAGCAAATAATTAAATAATACACTGACTAATACAGAAATTGATTAGGAAGGGGGGAATTTTGTCTTTTTTTTCAGGTCAGGTTCGTAGTCATATTTGTTGTTGACCATATTGTAGTTATGGCCATTATTTCTGCCAACTAGGCCTGCCACGATTAATTGACTAATTGACAACTAATCGATTATCAAATTAATTGACAACTATTTTAATAGTCGATTAATTATTTAGAGAACAGGTTTACCTAAAAATTGTCCGAATGACATTCTTGACCCTTATTATAGCAAATATTCTCCTGTATATTTTTCATTTATATACATACATACATATTTCTAATTACATCTTTCTTAGTAGAAAAAAATGTTTCTTTCATTCATTTTCTGAACCGCTAATCCGCACGAGGTTCGCGGGGGTGCTGGAGCCTATCCCAGCCAACAAGGGGCAGGAGGTATACTCTGAACTGGAGTAAAAAAGGTTTTAGCTTGTAAATGGTGGAGGTTATGTATTCAGTTCTGTGTGTATGTTTGTGTTCAAGATAACTCAATAATGGATCAAGGGATTGTTGTCAAATTTGCAGGATATGTTTATTATATGAAATGGAAGAAGCGATTACATTTTGGTTTAATGAGATCAAAGGTCACATAAATCAGAAAAGCAATTCCTGGCGGGGGTCTGCACTCAAAGGCTCCTCTAATTTTGAACTTAGTTTAAACTTGGTTTCTAGTTTTGAAAAAAAGTAAATATTTGCTGATTTCTGTACTTCTCAAGCTCATTGAGATGTTTTCATCAAAAATCAAGCACGTGATTTACTCTCGTTGGTCACACAAATGTGGTGGACCAGCTCTGGCCCCTGAGCCGCCAGTTTGACGGTGTGGATGTAAAATTTTGTTCTGCACCTTCTTTCCCTGTCTGCTGTTATTTGTCATTTTTACATTTAATAAATCTTCCACTGCTGAGTCTGATGATGAAACCCCGGCGCTTTCTGTTTATCAGCAACCGAACTGGCAGGATCGACATGATTAACGCGGCGTGAACGCTTCCCGCTCGTTGTTTAATGTTTTGACCAAACGTCAAAGAAAATTGCCACCTTATTTCACTTACCGCTTCTTGATAAACGCTCCACTCTGCTGTGATTGTGTTAGCACATGGTAGTGAGACTATATCTGGAGTGTGGCATGGTCACCCCCAGTGAGGGAATGCGGGGGAGCTATTTTCAAAGCACTTCCGAGCATCGGACTTCTTGTAAAGTGCGTCGCTAGGGAGGTCGGTGACCATCACTGAGCAGAAATGCGTCAGTGTGACAACGTCTTGCCACGCAAAAGGGACTTTTTAACTCAATCACTGTTATTGACAGAGACAAACATCGATTCCATTTGAATTGGGGTGGCTGGTATTGAAAGAACGTGTTTCAGTGCCACTGACTGCGATTAATGTCCAAATCATTTGGACGGAGCACAAAGTAAAATTACCACTTGCAACACTCAAGCTCAGGAAACACATCAACAATCTTCCTACTGTTAATGTTATTTGGCTGGCCTTGACATACTCTTAAGTCAAAATAAAATAAAATACCCCTTAGAGTAAACGTATTTCTCCTAAATCTACTGAAATACTCCCGGAAGCAGAGGTTGGTTGGGTAGCCAAACATTTTACTCGAGTAAGAGTAGCGTTACTTCAAAATACAGTGGTACCTCGACATAAGATCGCCTCGACACACGAGCTTTATCGACATAAACGTCGACGTAAAATTTGACTCGCCATTTGTTTCTACATTCGACATCATGCTCGAAATACGACGATTCATGACAGCGCTGCAGTTTTTGGTTTTTCGCAAGACGGACGCACGGCGGATTTTCTTGTGAGAGAAATCAACATGACTTTCAAGAATGATAGTGCAGGTGGTGAAAAAAAAGAAAAAGCTGAGGCTTACCATTGAAATAAAGATGGAAATTATTGAAAAAAATGAGCTTGGTGTGCGCGTCCATGAGTTGGCTTGACGATATGGCCGTAGAATGTCTACAATCTCATATACAATCAATAAATTATAAATCATAATAATTATAAATTAAGGTCCGCTGCAGGTGAACAAAGTGAAAGTAAGTCCTCCCTCACTCTCTGGTACATCAGCCATGCGGTGCGTTCAGGTACACCACGCAAAAACACATCCGCCACGTTCGAACCCGATTCATTACATTATAGCCATTATTATTATTATTATTATAATATTATTCAAATTTTTATTCATATTTTTGCTCTGTGTAATTGCTATTTGCAATACTACCAGCAGTATTTTTCAAGGATTTAGTGTAGGTTTTCAGGCTTTGGAACAAATTAATGGAATTATAATGTATTCTTACGGGAAAATCCTGCTCGACATACGACCCTTTCGACTTACAAACGAGGTCTTTGAACGAATTATCTTCGTATTTAGAGGTACCACGGCAATATTACTCAAGTAAGAGTAAAAGTAGTGATCCAAAAAATGTACTCAAGTACAAGTAAAATTATTTGGTGAAAAGAATATTCAAGTATTGAGTAACATTGTGAGTAACTGCTTTAGATGTTTGATTTTTTTTTTTTTTTTTTAAACAACAGTATTTGTTTTCTTAGCACAAAGTTATCAGTATGAACTTATTATTACACTGTACTATACCTATTACATAACCGCATTAAGCCAAAGAAATACAAAAGAACCTAGAATTTCGGTGAGAGAAAAAAAAATCTGCAAAACTGAAGCATCATTTGTCCAAAGAGTAAAAAATTGTTTTTGGTTTGAATAGTGAATAGTTCTTTCGTTGTTCCTATTGTGAAAGTTTTCTTTGGTTCATCAATGCCAAATAAGAACTGGGACAGCAGTGATTTATTTCAAATACTTAATTTTTTACAGCGCTATAAAGACGCCACTCGATTGAACAGGCAATCGTAAACATAGAACGGCAAGCTTGAGTCGAATTGGTATAATGGAGTGATTATTGTTGCGACGTCTCATTGGTGAAACTGGAATAGCTACCTTTGGCATTGCTAGAGAAAAAGTAAAATGTAATATGTAGAATAAAGAGTAAAAATGTAACGACTAGTGTAAGCCAGAGTAGCAGAGTAAGAGTAGCGTTTCTTCTTCATAAATCTACTCAAGTAAAAAGTATGGCTCAGTAAAACTACTTTAGAAGTACATTTTCCTCAAAAAGTGTTATGACGGCAAGCCGTTAATGTGGATCCAAAAACACAGACCAGGAGATCAATAGAACAAATGTTTGTGTTTAATTAGTATAACAAAGGGCGCACGCTAGAAAACGCGGATATAACAAGTACAACTGAGGACGCACGCTAGAAAACGCGGATATAACAAGTACAACTTAGGACGCACGCTAGAAAACGCGGATATAACAAGTACAACTTAGGACGCACGCTAGAAAACGCGGATATAACAAGTACAACTTAGGACGCACGCTAGAAAACGCGGATATAACAAGTACAACTTAGGACGCACGCTAGAAAACGCGGATATAACAAGTATAACTAAAAGAGCACCCAAGATGGCGTGAATATAACAGAGTACAAAATCCTAACTACAAAAACCAGAAGAGCACAAAAGTAAATAAGATCAAACCAGAACACGACCGAAGAACGTCGGAAGGCACCGAGGATGACGATGAGCACACAGCGGTAAGCAAGGCAGGAACAAGCATATGCAATAGTCCGACACTCGCAGACGGTGACAGGAATCCTTAAATAGTGAGCGCTCCTAATGCGCCACAGGTGTGCGGCCACGGCCCCGCCCATCCAGCTGAATCAGATGCTGGAAAGAAAAAACAACTGAGAAGGCATACAGATATGACAAAAAGTTACTCAAGTAAATGTAACGCGTTACTACCCACTTCTGCCCTGAAGTAACCTTCATACTGCTACATTATAGTGGAACATTCATTCATTTTTCATGCCGCTTATCCTCACGAGGCTCGTGGGGGTGATGGAGACTATTCCAGCTAACTATGGCCAGGGATACACCCGAAATTGATTGCCACCCAATCACAGGGCACAACGAGAAAAAGCAACCAAACACGCAAACACAATTTCACAATGTCATATAGCCCACCCCCGAAAACAAACAAACAAACAAAAAAAACCACAAATTGTGATGTCTACGTACGTGGACACCAGGTTTTTTTTACTTACCAAAAACAGTCATTTGTCCTAACCAAACAAGATTCAATCTTTTTTTCTTGAATAAATAAATAAATAAGACCCTCTTATTTTATTAAAAAACGGTCACATTATTTCGCTTTCTTCTATTCAACGCAGATTTTATTTGTTCTGTTTATTCGGCCCAAACATTTGCCTCCTTCAGAAAAGTTGTACAATTTGATCAACTCTGGATTTTACGAGGAATTTACTTGTTTTGTACTCGAATGAAGAAAATGCCAACAGATTGGACATCTTCCACATGTTTGCTTTGGCTGCCCTGTTTATTTGTGTTGAGCGGGGAATCAAAAAACCATCTGGCGTCATGATGCAGCCTGGCTTGAGGTCCGCGATTGTTTGTTTTTGTGTCTGGCAAAAGTAAATCCCGGCTCATGTTTGACTCCAAATAAAAACAATAACAAGCAGATGTTATTTGTGTCATAAAGCTCTTGTTGTGTTGTTGTGTGATGCATGCGCAGCTCTTCCTCACCGAACGCTGTAATCAATATTTCATCCGCAGTCCGGTGATAACATTCCTGTGTTGGCTTTACGGTCTGAGCAAGTGGCTGAAATAATCGATGCTGCTGGGGGAAAAAACACTGGTTGTCATGCAGAGAGTAGCACACAAATGGAGCTTTTATTTGTTGTGCGGACAGGACAAGAATATAAGAATTTGCACTACATGTAAATAGTTGCTAATGTGCTCATCGAGTAACTTCTTTGTCCAGAGTAAACTCAGGGGCGAAAGTGGGCTGGAACGGTCAGGAACGCAGTTCCGGTATAAGATTCAGGGCCGGAACTCTGTTCAGGTATAAGATTCAGGGCCGGTACACGATCCTTTGATTCCGAAAATATAACGGCAACTGTCAAAACGCTATGTTAAAAAAAAAAAAAAAAAAAAAAAATGCTAAGCTGCCACACATGCATTTCAACTCCAAGAAGAAAACAATCTACCAACATCAGATTTACATACATAGTGTTAACAACAAGCATAATAAAGTGCTTGTGTAGCATAATCCGTTTCCACCAATATTTATTATTGATTTTATTCCACGGACGGCATGGAGGTTTCCCCAGCTGCTGCAGTTATCTGAGTCTGACGATGATGAGTCACGTCAATGTGCGAATGCACGTAGCAAAGCAAAACAGCTGGACTCATTTATCCGTTCAATTGGCTGATATACTCACATGTGATCAGCAGAGATGGTTAGCTCAGATTGTTTCAAATGTGCATGTTTTCTGGAACAGCAAAAAAAAAAAAAAAAAGCTTGTTGAATTGATGCGACTAAAAATGCAACTTTAAATGGATCAAATCTTTAAGAGCAACAAAAGAGCTGAGCAGGCTTATTTCTCATATTTAGTTTTATTTGCTCTGATGGGGAGGTTCAGAACATCTTAGCTGTCAATGTGCTCTTTGGACTTGTATTTGTTCTAGGGCTGTCAAACTATTAACATTTTTAATCAAGTTAATCACAGCTTAAAAATTAATCGTAATTAATCGCAATTCAAACCATCTATAAAATATGTCATATTTTTCTGTAAATTATTGTTGGAATGGAAAGATAAGACACAAGACGGATATATACATTCAACATACTGTACATAAGGACTGTATTTGTTTATTATAACAATAAATCAACAAGATGGCATTAACATTATTAACATTCTGTTAAAGCGATCCATGGATAGAAAGACTTATAGTCAGGGGTGCACATAAGTGGTCCGCATGCGCGCATGCGTACTGGACGTAGACAAACGCGCTGGCCCTCAACGGCTTAGATACGCTTTTGCGTACCGATGGCTGACCACTGTATTTGCGGCTGACACCAGAAAATAACTTCTCAAAATGTTGAAGAGGCAGGCCACACTGAGTAATTACTTCCGTGTTCCCCCACCCCCGTCAAAAGACAGACAGATGACAGAGACGTCACCGGAGCAACTGAAAAAAAGGACTTTTGCTGAAAAGTGGCTACAAGAGGTACCGTGGCTAGAAGCAAATGATGCTCGCACGGAAATGCGGTACAAAATGTGCCGTGAGAATCCCAATGTCGCCGATAAGAGCAGCGCATTTTATGAAGGGTCAAAGAATTTCTGCCATCCAAACTTTGAAAAGCACGAAAAAAACAGAGCGCATGTGGCAATTACGCAAACTATCGATGTCAAACAGGACCCCACTCGCCCTATGGACAAGTGGCTGAATAAAGGTAATGAACAGCGACATGCACTGACAAACGTGTTTTTGCTCACATTTTACAAAAGCTAAACATGCACGTTCAATAAGGTCTTATGAGGAGGACATCCCACTTTTTAAAAGGCTTGGAGTTAATGTGGGAGCCGCATAATGCCCTTTATTTTGAATTGGTGCTTTTCATTTCTTTACATTTCACTTCAAAGTAATGGCAATTCTGTTGTGCCAGTTGATGTTAATCAAGCATTAATTGTTAATATAATTAATTAAAGTTAATTGGCTCTAAGTAAAGCTTGTCATAAATTTATCGCATCAGGTGGGTCGGCTCTCAAGCTCAATGAGGACCAAGTCACATCTCCAGGTCCTCCTCTGAGAACCTGGGCAAAAAAATTATGTGCACCCCTGCTTATAGTTCTGAAAAGATAAATGTTAGTACAAGGTATAGAAATTATATATTAAAACCCCTCTTAATGTTTTCGTTTTAATAAAGTTTGTAAAATTTTCAATCAAAAAATAAACTAGCAGCTCGCCATTGTTGATGTCAATAATAATTATGGTGCTGAAACCCATAAAATCAGTCGCACCCAAGCGCCAGCAGAGGGCGGCAAAACACCAAAAAACATAAGTAACGAGTAAAAATGACACTTTGCTGTCATTTTACTCTGTTTGAGCGGGGCATGTGCATTAAATGCATCAAATTTTTTTAACATGAATGATTTAAAAAATTAACGCCCGTTAACGCGACAATTTTGACAGCCCTAATTTGTTCATTTATGTTAGGCTACCTATTCATTTCCTTATGATTTAAAAAAGTCAATGTTCGCGCAATCTTCAAAATATATTCCATTTCACTCTGCATAATATAAGTCATTTGTACATATTTTTCTGAATGTATGTTTATTATCTTTATTATTGAAAAAAAAAAAGGAAATGTTTACACGAACTTCAATTTTAATATATATCCTATGTTCATAAGTAGTTAAAATTGAGATTTGGCATTTAGTATGTGAGGAAATGAGGGAAAATAAAAATTAGGAGACGGAGGTTGGGGTTATTGCTGTTTTTGTTAACTTTAATTTTGCAAATGATTGAAAAATTACAATTTTGAATGAAAAATAAATTTTAAAACAAATTCTGGCTCCGTGGCGACCTTCACATCGGGGAGTTCCGGCAAGAAATTCTAGCCACTTCCACTCCTGAGTAAACTACATTTTAAAAGTGTTAGCATCCCAGGTTCCAAATGTTGGTGCTCTGAAGAGCGACAGTCACGTGCTATTTTAGTGCATTTATGTCATATTATCTGTAAGACATTTATTTTTAAAGCTAATGTTATTCGATTAGTTTTAATCATTTATTCCTGGACCATATTTTCTTTTTTTTTTTTTTTTTTAATGTATTCATTTTAGTATGAATTCAGGCTTTTTCAAGCTATTAACTTAGCCGTTAGCTGTTACCTGTCGGTGAAAGTAATAGGTGAACCATATCTCTTTTGTAGAAAAATGAGCAGTTTTTACATTGAGCACACAATAATTTTGGCTGTTACCACTTACATAGCGATTTAAAGTTCTTTGAATTTTTCTGCTTTGGCCATGATTTTTAACTAGGCGTCTCAAAATTTTGTAAACATTTTTATAAATAACTTTAATTCTTATCAGTGTTGTTTATAACATCATTTTTCATTAGTGAGTAATCTAATTACCGTAATTTCTGGACTACAAGCCACTTCTTTTTTACTTCATTTTGAATTTGATTTTGACGCCCTAAATGGCAGCCAAATGAGTTCAATGAGTACCTTATAAAGTGATAAGCTGCATTCACACCAAAATCAAACCGTTGTGCGCCAACACCTTGCCCGTGCCAATTGCCAAATACAGTTTTGTATTCACACAGACCTTACAGCGACGCGGCTAAACCAAAAAACGTCTGATTCACGGAGCGTAAAAATAAGTAATGTAATGACTTTAATCTCATAATTTTACTACTTTTTTCCTCATTATATCTTGACTCCAATCTCATAATATGACTTTTTTCCAGTAATATTACATAAATATATGGAATATAACATCTTTAATCTCCGGCTGTAATTTTACAACTTTTATCTCGTCATGTTATATCTTTATTCTCGTAGTTATATTTTTTTCTCTTTCTTTGTTTGGGCGTCATACTCGGCAGTGGTCGCCAACCTTTTCTGCACTTTTCATGGACCGGAAGTAACACGATGGGGCCAAAAACGAACATTAAGTGCAGGGAAAATGTAGCTCGCTATCAGTGTTGGGCACGTTATTTTAAAAAAGTAATTAGTTATACTTACTCACTACTTCTTCCAAAAAGTAACTGAGTAACTGAATTACTCTATAGTAAAAGTAACTAGTTACCAGGGAAAGTAACTATTTCCGTTACTTTAAAAAGAAGTTGTTGTATGTCAAAGAATTTGAAATTTTCTGAGTAGTATTCGAGTCAGTTGAATACAGAAGAACAGACAGGTAGTTGTGTTATAGAACCTTGTAATATTTATTGCACCTCACCAGCAACAGATTTATCCTACACTTTAAGTGCAACAAAAATAAACAGATTTGAATTGCTTACCACTGATGTCGACAAAAGCTTAGCCCTGGGACATAAATTAGACTTTACATGCACGTTCTTCCCTTTAATTTCGACCAACTTGAAATAGTGATTATATCTCCACCTCGTAAAGGATACATTTTCCTCTGAATGCTCTGCCATGATATCCCTCTGCATCTGTTTTGCGTGTGTGTGTTTTCCGTACGCGCTGTTCCGGTTTGTGTGTGAAAACAGCGGCTCTGAAGTACATGCGCTATTGGCTCGAGCGTTTACGTCACAGAATGGGGGATCACGTGAGATTTGACAACAACGCAGCCATATTGGAAGCAGGTCTGGCTCGCGGGACATTAAACTTTAACTTGCCAGTTCGATAAAGAGACAAACTCTTACTAAGACGAAGAACAGATATGTGATCAATTTAAGGATCTGAACAATGTTGACCCTTACGAGCAAGCCGAAGACAAATCAAGTAAAGATTCCACAATTACGCAAAATGGACATTCTGCTTTATTTATTGTTTGCTGTATGTTACTAAACTCATCAGCGATTCTGAAATTACAAATCGCTACAAAGCTACGAACAGTTTTGCTGCGGATGGGTGCAGGACCTGCACATTATGACCGTATCAAACGGCAACTCTATCGTTCTTGCAAAGGCAGGCTATGTGTGTTTACTATTTTCATTGCCATGAACCTGAACGCACACCCCAAGTCTTGGATGACAAATAAACAGAGCAGAGTAGACTCGCTACGGCTGGTAGTTCTTCAGTCTATTCAAAGTACGTAACCGCTTTTGACCGTCAGTAACGATAATGGCGTTGTAACGGCGGAAAAAATATTTAGGTAGATTAGCCCGTTCCTGAAAAAATAACGCCGTTATGTAACACTGCTCAACCTTTTTTAACAGCGGCGTCTCCTAAAATCCTCTGCAGCCCGGTAACGAATGCGCCGGGGACTGCTACTGGTCCTAAGCCCGGTGGTAGGGAATCACGGCTCTATGGCACTGTTGAACTTTTGTTCACCGGATGTTGAGGCAGGGTTCCGGCGAGGTACATGGCAGCTGAAGTCATGTGAATGAGAATAAGTATTTGATTGGCTGTTTGTTTCCTCATCATCGTTGAAATCTGTCGCAAAAAGATAACCCAGTGCGAACATTCATTGCAGGGCAGTGCCTATGTGGCCAAAATGGCTGCACCACATCGCCGGTCGCCAGGTCGCTTCACCGCGTGATTACGTTTCGTTGTATAGGAACCCATTGCGCGACGAGAAGAAAACTTGGCCTGGGTGAATGCATCTTAAAAGTCAGCAGTGCAGCAAACTGCTAGCAGCTGTAGGTGTTTCTTTTTTTTTTTTAAACCTGACAGGACAATTGCTCTTTTGCTTTTTTTTGTAAGTACAAATACAGCATGAGAAGCTGAACGGTCGAAGCTGTGGCGCATCTGCAAGCGTGCTACAGAGGTCTGCGGGGGTGACAAATGTTTTCAATTTATGGCCAGAAAAAGGGTCAGCGCAGCCCAGATTCTTCATCGGAGCTTATCTAGCAACTTGGAGTGGGAGGGGGGAGAATCCATATAAATAAAATAAAAAAGTCAAACACTATTTAAAGTTTGTAAAGTCAAGGTTGTGGAGTTTGCAGTGAGGTGGACAAAGCGGAAGGCGCCGCTTTATTCAAATAAACCTCGAGAGGACCACTTACATGATGTGGCCTTGGGGTGTCCAAATCAAAATGTGTGATGTATTGTGCAACCGGCGCTCGCTGCTGAAATATTCAGCAGGTAGGGGAATTAGCGTTGGTGTGCCGACGAAAAAAACACGTGTCATTTGTAGGCAACCGGAGATTTTCTGTTAAAGTAGAGCAGAGTGTTCTCCGCGCAGCTCGGCATTTGGCCCAATTGCGCACTGTAAAATGACGTTGGGGGGAGGCAGGAGCAGGGAGGGAAGGGAAGCCTCAAGGACACCGAGCGCTCGGACATGCGGAAAAACGTTTTATTTGGGGTGCAAGCTCGCATCGCAAAACCATTTTTAACAAAGAAGCTTTCTTACCCCCAAAATTTTGAGAAAAAGAAACTGAAAAAATGAGAAGAAGATGCAATTTTTCGAAAAATTGCATTCTTTGCTCTGGTGATTGATCACTTCCTGTTGACTTTATGGAAATTCCAGGTCGCTTCCTACACATTTTGTGTTACTTCATGCCGATTTTCCAGCCCAGGTCACTTTCTGTTCGATTTCAGGGCACTTCCCGTGAAGCTATTGAATGCTGGGAGGGGCTGGCAGTGATCATTCAATCGAATGCACGCTGCCAGTCCATCCCAGTCCAAACAGATTGAATGTCTATAGGCTAAATTGTACCAGGTGTGTGTGTGCTGCAGATCCGCCAAGCTCTTTGTTTACTGCGTGCTTCGCAGTACGTCAAAAATAGGACAAAACATACCGGCTTCGCACAACTGCGGTCCAGCAGCTCCGTCCTGTGGCGAGCTTTCGCGGGATCGAGCACGACAATGTGGCATTAAAAATAACGACAAACACACGACTGAACATTTTTTCCCCGAAATTTTTTTTTTTTTTTTTTTTGCTTTTAGCATGGGTTTGTGACACCCCGACTACGTCAATAGCCCGTTCTCTACTATTTAATTACTGTTTTAAATTACATAACTTGTATAACTCACCGTCCATCTTCATAGCTTCTGCTTTGGCGTTCCATGCAGATTCCTTTTTAAAGTTATCCTTATAAAAAGGATCGGCTGTGTCGTAAATCACTTTGTGACTTTCCACCTCCATAATGAATCATTCATCGTCCATGTTCGATAGTGTTTAAACCGTAAATAAGCACCTGGCCTTTTGACTCACGGTAGGGTCTGAGTGGGACTCATTCTCAGCCCGGGCATTTCATGCCTTAAACCAGCCCACTTTATATTATTTAAAATAGGAATGTTCCGATCGCATGTTTTTGCGTCCGAGTCACCTAAGTTTGAGAATCTGCCGATAAAGAGTCCCGTTCCAATACCGAAAAAAAACCAAATATCTGAACTTAAGTTCCAAACTTCCTACAGTACTTCCTCGTCTTCTATTTCTGGGAGTGTTGCAGAGGATAAAATGTCTATTCTTGTTTCTTTTGGAAATGCCACTGTATATCTGGATTATTTTGTTACTTTCTATCTCTGAAAAAATACAAAAACATATAAGTGTTCTGCCCAAAACAGTGCGTTTCCATGTGCACTGCCCAACGGCTAGCTAACACTGAACATTGAATGTCCTTCAATAAAACACAAAGTTTGGTGTTTTCTTGTTTTAATATGAAGTAATTTGTTTAACTTTGTGAAACTGTAACAAAGAAACATGCATGCATTCAACACAACTGAAAAATATACGCCCATATACAAATACTAAGTAGACGCCACACTTCACTTGAGCTACAAGCTATAAGTATTGGTGAGCTTCCATACAGCAGGACCTATTGCCGTAATTTTCCGAATATAACGCACATTTTTTTCCCCGCAAAATCAACTTGTAAAATCCATCCATCCATCCATCCATTATCTTCCGCTTGTTCCGGGGTCGGGTCGCGGGGGCAGCAGCTTTAACAGGGAAGCCCAGACTTCCCTCTCCCCAGCCACTTCAACCAGCTCCTCCGGCGGGATCCCAAGGCGTTCCCAGGCCAGCCGAGAGACATAGTCTCTCCAGCGTGTCCTGGGTCGTCCCCGGGGCCTCCCGCCGGTGGGACATGCCCGGAACACCTCTCCAGGGAGGTGTCCGGGAGGCATCCGAACCAGATGCCTGAGCCACCTCAGCTGGCTCCTCTCTACGCAGAGGAGTAGCGGCTCGACGCCGAGTCCCTCCCGGATGACCGAGCTTCTCACCCTATCTCTAAGGCAGAGCCCGGACACCCTGCGGAGGAAACTCATTTCGGCCGCTTGTATCCGGGATCTTGTTCTTTCGGTCACGACCCAAAGCTCGTGACCATAGGTGAGGGTAGGAACGTAGATCGACTGGTAAATCGAGAGCTTTGCCTTTCGGCTCAGCTCCTTCTTCACCACTACGGACCGGTGCAGAGTCCGCATTACTGCAGACGCCGCACCGATTCGCCTGTCGATCTCCCGCTCCCTCCTACCGTCACTCGTGAACAAGACCCCAAGATATTTGAACTCCTCCACTTGGGGCAGGATCTCATCCCCGACCCGGAGAGGGCACTCCACCCTTTTCCGACTGAGGACCATGGTCTCAGATTTGGAGGTGCTGATCTTCATCCCAACCGCTTCACACTCAGCTGCGAACCGCTCCAGTGAGAGTTGGAGGTCACGGCTTGATGAAGCCAACAGCACTAAATCATCTGCAAAAAGCAGAGATTCAATGCTGATGTCACCAAACCGGACCCCCTCAACGCTTCGGCTGCGCCTAGAAATTCTGTCCATAAAAATTATGAACAAAATCGGTGACAAAGGGCAGCCTTGGCGGAGTCCAACCCTCACTGGGAATGAATTCGACTTACTGCCGGCAATGCGGACCAGACTCTGACACCGGTCGTACAGGGACCGAACAGCCCTTACCAAGGGGCTCAGTACCCCGTACTCCCGGAGCACCCTCCACAGGATTCCCCTAGGCACACGGTCGAACGCCTTCTCCAAATCCACAAAACACATGTAGACTGGTTGGGCGAACTCCCATGCACCCTCGAGGACCCTGCCGAGGGTGTAAAGCTGGTCCACTGTTCCACGGCCGGGACGAAAACCACACTGCTCCTCCTGAATCCGAGATTCGACTTCCCGACGGACCCTCCTCTCCAGCACCCCTGAATAGACTTTACCGGGGAGGCTGAGGAGTGTGATTCCTCTATAATTGGAACACACGCTCCGGTCCCCCTTTTTAAAAAGGGGGACCACCACCCCGGTCTGCCAATCCAGAGGCACTGTCCCCGATGTCCACGCGATGTTGTAGAGGCGTGTCAGCCATGACAGCCCTACAACATCCAGAGCCTTTAGGAACTCCGGGCGGATCTCATCCACCCCCGGGGCCTTGCCACCGAGGAGCTTGCCAACCGCCTCAGTGACTTCAACCCCAGAGATCGAAGAGCCCACCTCAGAGTCCCCAGACTCTGCTTCCTCAAAGGAAGGCGTGTCGGTGGAATTGAGGAGGGCTTCGAAGTATTCTCCCCACCGACTCACGACGTCCCGAGTCGAGGTCAGCAGTACACCATCTTCACTATACACAGTGTTAATAGTGCACTGCTTTCCTCTCCTCAGACGCCGGATGGTGGACCAGAATTTCCTCGAAGCCGTCCGGAAGTCGTTTTCCATGGCCTCACCGAACTCCTCCCATGTCCGAGTTTTTGCCTCGGCAACTGCCGAGGCCGCAGTCCGCTTGGCCAGCCGGTACCTGTCAGCTGCCTCCGGAGTCCCACAGGCCAAAAAGGCCCGATAGGCCTCCTTCTTCAGCTTGACGGCATCCCTTACCGCTGGTGTCCACCAGCGGGTTCGGGGATTGCCGCCACGACAGGCACCAACCACCTTACGGCCACAGCTCTGATCGGCCGCCTCAACAATGGAGGTGCGGAACATGGCCCACTCGGACTCAATGTCCCCCACCTCCCCCGGGACAAGGGAGAAGTTCTGCCGGAGGTGGGTGTTGAAACTCTTTCTGACAGGGGATTCTGCCAGACGTTCCCAGCAGACCCTCACAATATGTTTGGGCCTGCCAGGTCTGGCCAGCATCTTCCCCCGCCATCGGAGCCAACACACCACCAGGTGGTGATCAGTTGACAGCTCCGCCCCTCTCTTCACCCGAGTGTCCAAAACATGCGGCCGCAAGTCCGATGACACGATTACGAAGTCGATCATCGAACTGCGGCCTAGGGTGTCCTGGTGCCAAGTGCACATATGGACACCCCTATGTTTGAACATGG
This sequence comes from Corythoichthys intestinalis, assembly GCF_030265065.1. NCBI lineage: Eukaryota > Metazoa > Chordata > Actinopteri > Syngnathiformes > Syngnathidae > Corythoichthys > Corythoichthys intestinalis. The sequence continues at coordinate 28,477,856 of NC_080409.1, forward strand.
TGTTCGTTATAGACAAACCGTGACGAGCACAGAAGTCCAATAACAGAACACCACTCGGGTTCTGATCGGGGGGGCCGTTCCTCCCAATCACGTCCCTCCAGGTCTCACTGTCATTGCCCACGTGAGCGTTGAAGTCCCCCAGTAGAACGAGGGAGTCCCCAGAGGGGGCGCTCTCTAGCACACCCTCCAAGGACTCCAAAAAGGGTGGGTATTCTGAACTGCTGTTCGGTGCATAAGCGCAAACAACAGTTAGAACCCGTCCCCCCACCCGAAGGCGGAGGGAGGCTACCCTCTCGTCTACCGGGGTAAACCCCAACGTACAGGCGCCAAGCCGGGGGCAATAAGTATGCCCACACCTGCCCGGCGCCTCTCACCATGGGCAACTCCAGAGTGGAAGAGAGTCCAACCCCTCTCGAGAGGATTGGTACCAGAACCCAAGCTGTGTGTGGAGGAGAGTCCGACTATATCTAGTCGGAACTTCTCTGCCTCACACACCAGCTCAGGCTCCTTCCCTGCCAGGGAGGTGACATTCCATGTCCCATGAGTTAGCTTCAGCAGCTGGGGGTCGGACCGCCAAGGCCCCCGCCTTTGGCTGCCGCCCAACTCCCTACGCACCCGACCCCTTTGGCCCCTCCCACAGGTGGTGAGCCCATGGGAAGGGGAACCCACGTTGCCTTTTCGGGCTGAGCCCGGCCGGGCCCCAACTTGTAAAATCATGGTGCGCATTATAAACGGGTACATGGATGGAAACAGAAATATATATATAAATTTATATATACACACACATATATATATATATATATATATATATATATATATATATATATATATATTTGTTTCGGTAATACTTCACTCTAATCCGCTGAATGATTTCGTCTGTGATAAATTCTGCTTTTTTCACTCTTCGTAAACCACAGAATTTAGTTTCTTGAACTCATTTGAGTCAACATTTATTGAAGCTCCGCAACTCGGACCATAACAAACGTAAGCACACAGACTTCCTGTGACCGTCAACTATATCTGTCCCTCGGGAAACTCAAACCCAAATAACAATAGTTTCTACTGTTACTGTCGTGTCGACAGCAATGAGCGCTCACGGACTTCCGACTTACGTTCTCACTTTCATTTTACCGTATCAATCCATGGAAGAAACATTTATTCATCATGATGAAACGAGCAAGTTATAGAGTAGCCTTTAAAAGAAAAGTCACATTTGTTTTGTTTTCTCCAACATTCTGGTAAGTTGGAGAAGTTGTCAAATCATATTATTACCGTAAATATTGTCAGTTTATGGTAATGTTTTGAACTACCAATGTGGCATTCTTGTGCTATGTTTCACCAGTCAGTAAAGTGACATTTCTGTATCCGTACACGAGCTGTTTTCTTGTATTCTTCAATTTATTGGTGCTAAAATTAGAGTGCGCGTTATAAACGAGTACAATAATTTTCCCTAGATTTTACAAGTAAATTTGGGGTGCACATTATACACGGTGCGCCTTTTCTTTCATATAGGTTTTCCCTTTATACACACAGATAGATGTAAAATACTTACAGCTAATAACAGGCAGAAACAAAACAGAAACCTTTTTCTTTTTTTTTCTTTTTTTTTTTTTTTTTTACAAATCATTCTGTCAATTCAAATTTATGGCACTTTAAAGACGCCACATAATTGATTATATTAATTCTAATATTCACTCACTGAACATGGCAATCCTACCTGCCTGCTCTGCACCTGTGAGGTGCTATACACCAAAGTTTCCACTGTTACGTGTTACTGTATCACACAGTGTAAATTGCATTCTTACCACTTTTGTTGTAAATCCTCTGTCATTTGAGGCAGCCAGCACGTTGCATTAAAAACATTGCTATTTTAGCACATTTTAAGTTTTTTTTACGAGTGCTTTTCTCTTTGTAATTCATATTTTTTTCGGCTCCACCCAGGATGTGTATGGAAAAATTTTTTTTTTATTTTTTTTTTTAAGACGGCCCACAGGGACAGTGGTAACAGCATGTAAGTAATACTCTGTGTCATGAATAAATACCAAACAAAAAAAACTATTACTATTAAGAATGTGTAAAACCTGGACCGGCCCTCCTGGCGACCGGGATTGGTCCCTATCCTCCGAATTACCCACTCCGGGCCTGACCCCGGGCATTTTGATGGATGCGTCTTCAGCAAAAATACAATACAGCCCAAACTATCCGGCAGGCTCCGGCACGGCGGAGCTTGTCCGCAGTCCATTCGCAACACATATGCAACCGGGACAATTTGAACAATATGATAGAATAGAAACGGATTGGCTCTGCTGCTCTATCGTGGCGGATCTGCACCGCACACGCATCCGGTATAATTTGGCCTTATAACTGTCAATGGCAATGAATTAGTTAATTTGGGGGATTTACAGGTCACCTCCTTTTTATTTTGGAGCAATTCAGGGCCTTTGTTTTTAATTATATTTTTATGGGTGTTTTATGTGTTGTTGGAAATGTATGGGGAAATTTTTGTCAAAATTTGGCGGAACCTAGCTGCTAACGTTTGTACGTCTTGATTTTGTGTATTTTGATGTGTGAATTAAGTGACAAAAAAATTTTTAAAAAATTTAGGACATTTAGGCATTCTAAAAATTTGAATTTTGTGTTTTTGCTATTGGAAATTAATGAGGCTTTTTGGGGAAGGAGTTAAAACCACATATTCAAACGTGAATGTTAGGGGCAAAAATGAATGAGTTGCGTGAGTTTTTCGAAAGTTTTGAAGTTGGAATGTTGTGCATCGTAATAATAAAGTTGTGTATTTTTATGGGTAAAAAGAGGGGGAAATTTACTGCCATTGACAGCGATTGATGTCAAATCCATTTCAACTGGGATGGCTACCAATGTTCATGTTTTAGTGCTATTGACAGCTTTATCCGTCCAGTCTGTTTTTACTGGATGATCGAACGGGTCAAAGTGGATTGTATATCTATCACTTTCAATTCTGCAAAATGAGTTAATTTATGAAAAACGTTAAAGCTGTGGGGAGTGTAAGAAGGTTGTTTGAGGTTTTTCTTTAAGATTCACAGTTCTAAGAAGATTGTTGAGAAAAATTTACTGTGTGGTCAATGTAAAACTGCATTTTTAGAGTGAATCTGGTTCATATATTACTGTCAGTGACAGCCACAGTGTAAAAAATACATCTTCCTAATATTTGTCATGCTAACTGAAACTTTCAAGTAAACATAACTCAAATTCTAAAGTTCTCTTCTGTAACTTGTTATTTTGAGTAGGGAAAAACGGTATTCTCTCATTTCTATAGTCCTTGAAAGCAAAAGATTCATTTTAATGAATCGAAATGAGAACATTTGCAAACTTTTGCCGATTAGTCAAACTCATCACAAGAATAATCAGTGTTTAGTCCACTATCAAAATGATCAATTGATAATCACGTCTTCCTCAATTGGCAAATAGTGCATCAACACATTTCCAACCAGCACAAATGAGAATATAAACTATCATAACAAATGATAGTCCATTTTGCAGCACTCTCAACAAAGCCGTTTTTATGCCATCATAATTCCCATGCTGGTGTTCTGTTTATTGCTCAATCGTGCTTATCAAAAGAGTACATTTGAATGCCAATTTTGTGGTAATATGGTATTTGTTTACCTATTTCCTCTGTGTGAAACTGTAATGGTATTATGTTAAACGACACGACGTGACTATTCTTATAATGAGCATCAAGAGTTTGAAAGACAGCGCTAAGCTTTCCCGCACTCGTGCTCCTCTATTGCTTGTTGGTTTGGAGCGTTTCAAAAGTAATGAATGAGATGTATATGTACTGTATAATTTTTTTATAGACATAATGAAGGAATATAGGTCTCACTGGCTGCCATTTACGGTGGTAGACAAACCAGATCTGCTTTTTGTTTTTGTATTGACCTCAGAGTAACTTTGGCATTTTGCCACCTCCAATACTCAAACTACGGCAACACATTAACTTCCAACAGTTTTTATGACTTTATTGTTATTTCATAGATTCACTTATTGGCTCCACCTGATGTCGATCGACGACCAATCCATTTGAACTGGGAGTGCTGGCAGTGATTGTTCAATCAAAATGCATTTATTGCCGTCAATGGCACTGAAACTTCTCATTTATTGCCAGCCATACCAATTCAAAAGGATTTTACTTCTATCACTGTCGATGGTAGTGAAAGAGCTAAATAATGTCAAGATTGATTGATTGATTGATTGACTGATTGATTGAGATCAAACATCACAACACACATTAATTTAAAAAGTCACGACTACAGTGATCCCTCGCTACTTCATGCTTCAAACTTCGCGCCCTCGGTCCACCTCGGATTTTTTTTTTTTTTTCAATTTAAAAACAAAATACCCATATTTTTGGACAATAAGTCACAGTTTTTTTCATAGTAGAGGCAGAGTGTGCGTCTTATACTCCGGAATAAGAATAGAATAGAATAGGTCTTTATTGTCATTATCAACAACAGAACATTGTGAACAACGAAATTGGACGTGGTACTCCAGTATAAACATACGTGTTTGATAAATAAAATAAATAAGCAGAAAATATATGCTCTAGAGCTATAAGTGCATAATTATAGCTTACTTAGAATGAAATATGTACATGACGGAAATAGTGCAAAGGTGACTTACGTGTGAAATTATCAACACATTATTATATCATTGTTAGCATGGTCTGTATGCTATACTAGTAGTTATCTCATTAACTCTATGTTACATTAACATACCGGGCAGGTTCTCAGTTCGTTGTTTATGCATCATGTAATGTTAGCATACCGTACACTTATTCAGCCTATTGTTCCCCATTTTTATTTTAAATTGCCTTTCAAGATGACATGTCTGATCTCGGTGCTGGATTGTATGAAATAAATATCCCCCAAAAATGCGACTTAAACTCCGGTGCGACTTATATGTTTTTTTTCCTATTCATTGCGAATTTTTGGGCTGGTGCGACTTATACTCAGGTGCGACCTATAGTCCAAAACATACGGTAATAATATAGATGAGCTGTCCCGAGCAGATGGCATAATCTTACTATCTCTTCCCCCCTTTTTCTCCCCACTCTTTGATGGTCGGTCAGTGCAATGGAATTGCTTATTAAAGTTAACGATGACTGACAGACGGTTAATATTTGATCTTGCCAGAGAATCGAACTTCAAAGCGCCGCATGCGTCAATCATCGTTTAAATAGTTACACACAATAAGTTGCCACAGCAACTGTTTAAGTGAGCAGCTTGACTGGATTTGAGTGGACTCACTCAATGAAGCATTTTATAAAGCCAAGCATTTTTCTAATACTTTATGGTTGTTTAAAAAATAATTCGGTGGGACAGTTACATGTTTATGTTCATAATTATTACATTTGAAGTGCTTAAAAGCCAGTCATTAAATACATTTACATACAATACAATTACATTACATTTTTTTAATACTTCGGGAAAAAAAGTGAAAAAAAAATGTTTTATATGTATCTCTTTCCAATGCTAAATCTGAATAAATACATTGAACACCCCCCCCCCAAAAAAATGGGGGGGGGGGGGGGGTTGCTAGGACAGTTTTTCACTCTCCGCGGCGGATTCTGATCCCCATTAACTGTAAAAAACGAAGGATCACTATACTAACTATTACTATTACTACTACTAGCTAAAAATGCACCAAAAACTGAAATAGAAATAAAATACTGTGAGTAGATTAAGCCGACATCTAAAAATAAATATAAAATTAGGAAATTTGAATTAAAACTACATTAATTTGCAAATTAATTAATAAATAAAACCTACTAGCTCGTTTTTGAGGAAGTATTGTCTGCAACCTTTTGTTGAATTCAACATCGAGTCATTTATGCTCTTTAAACCAATATGAAAAACCCTCACAGCTATCGTTTAAGAATTAGCATTTTTTGTAAATAGATGTTTGCCCTGCTAAACTAAGCTAAGCTACTATGCTAACATTATAAAAGTGAACTAACTTTTAATTTACTGTTTGTACAGAAAAAAAGATGACGATGATGCAATGTTTTCAACCGATTACAATTTTTTAAAACAAAATACACACAAATCATGATCTCACTCTCTGCCATTGACGCCAATAGATGGTCAATTCCAAATGGATTGGATTTGGATCATATGTTAAATTGATGCGAGCTATCCCAGTCCAAATGGATTGAGCATCTATCACCGTCAATGCCACTGAAAAATCATTCCACTCCACTCCTGAATGTGGCAGCTCAAACAAAGTCTGCTTGGCACCCCGCACTCCATTTTCTTCCCTTTTTTCTTTGCGTGTTTGTCAAGTAAAAGGTCAATAAAACTAATGGAGATTTGTTAGCGAATGTTTCAAGTTGGAAAAAAACAAACGTCCCTTGAAGGCAACACAAAGCTCTTTGAAAACACTTGAAAAGCCAGCAACGAAGGAGGGAGTAGAGGGAGAAAAAAATCAGCCCGCGGCTGAATTACTCCCCTCGCAGCCCTTACTAAGCTTCTCCTCTGTTGCCAGTAAATATTGTATAAGACTTTTTCTCAAATTCTACTCCCAGTTTAGTGAAAAGAAAACTTTGCCACCCACACGCGCGTTTGTCTTTGTTAGCCAACAGCTAGCCACACGCTAGTTGCACTCCCGCGTGTTTATGTTTTTTTTTTTTGTGCTAATTAAGCAACAGAAAGCAGACACTATTTATTTTTTCACTCCCACATATTCTAAGGGCACAGTGTTACCTGCAAGAGAAAAACTAACTGAATACATGAATTCTATTGAACAGTTTTTCTGTTTGAAAAGTTACTTTAGAAAACAGTCTGTCATGGCTTGAGTTAAGTTCAATTCAGTTTGTGCCCTAGTGTTTTTTTTTTGTCCAAGTGATTACCCATTGATTTCAGCTGTTGTGGCCTGATCCTTGTGTACTGACCAATCCGCTGCCTCTTGTATCAACCACCTGTGTCTCATTATCTCGTTACTCCATGTCGGTATTTAAGTTCCCCATGTGCTGTCTGTTCTTGTTCGGTCGTTGTCTATCCGAGTGTCTTTCAGAGCCTCTACTCTGAATCCAAGCCCTTGTGTTAATCCTTGTGCTGGTAATTACGGTTCTTGTGTTTTTTGTCAGTACTCCAGAGTTTTGCTTGAACCTTGCTTTTTGATCCCCAGCCTTTTTTTTTAAATTTGTGTTTTGGTTATTTTTCATTAAAATATTTTTGAGTTTTCCACCACCCTGCCTTGCCTTTGCGTTCTTGCCGCCATTTGTTGCCCTGCGTTTGTGTCCTCCATGCCCCCCCCCCATGTGACACATTATTGCCTAAATTATTACATTGTGCATTCATACTTGTTAGTGATTGGCAGATAACACTCAAACTCCTACGTGTTTCGCGATCAACTAAATTATCCAAAATGTATCACATTTGATACACCTAAAATTTCATGACTTTGAGACTAATTCAGAATTTCGACATTTCTTTTTTTTTTGGGGGGGTGGGGTCATGGAGGCAAGTCAACATATGCATCTGTAGGTTCCATGAGAAATAAAATGGTTTACCAAAGGTTATAGATATTAGAGCGCTTATTAAACATATTCATTTTGACTTTTCTTTTTACAAATTTGTATAAAAGGTTTCATTAAGACCTTATTTTTCAAATTATGGGATTCTCTGATAATTGCTTCAGGTTGCAGGTGTTTAAGGGTTAAGTACATATTAAAATATGTAATATTTTAATATGTACTTAACATAATATGTACTTAATATAAAATATAATAAATATTTATGATCGCTACTTCGCGCTTCAAACTTATTATATATACATATACGTATATATGTATATATATGTATATATGTATGTATGTATATATATGTATGTATGTATATATATGTATGTATATATATGTATATATGTATGTATATATGTATGTATATGTATATGTATCTATGTATGTATGTATGTATTGTTCAATTTCTTTAAATTCTTTTTGAACAAAAAAAGTATCAATTGATTTTTTTCTTTTCTCAAGAAAAGTTGTAAACAATTTAGTAACAAAGCTGGTTTTAGTGCGGGGAGTCCATTTCAAGCTTTTTTTTTTTCTAGAGTGTTGGCAAGAAGTGTGCTGGCTAATTTGTTTTTCCATTCTCACAACAAAATGGCAGCAAAGACATACTCACTATGCGTGGACACGCAGAGAAGCTTTTTTGTCTTTGTGTTCCAAGCCCAGTAATGCATGGACGGATGGGCCAATGGCTTCTGACAAGCAAGAGAGAGGCCGGCCGGGTCGTGTGCATCCGCCTCGGTCTTCCTCTGTTGGGGCCGTTTTGGCTCAGCTCGCCCGCCGCCGCACCCCACCATCCCATCGCTCGTTAAAACGACGCCTCCGGCTGCAAAGCCAAGACCTGCCAGGGAAACGGATTAATACCCGCCTCCTCCTGCCGGTTTGTGACTGTGAAAAACTTGGACAAAAACACCTCAGACAGTGGCGAGAAAGAAAGGGTTGAAATCTACTTTTACGATCCACTTCCCTTTTGTTTATTCTTGTTGTTTGACATCAGTCATTGGCTGCCATTGATGACGATAGACTTGGCATCAATTTCAACTGGGAGGCCCAGCAGCAATCATTTGGCTGTGAGGCTGCCATGATCTATCGAGAAATCAATAATTGAAGATGAAGTAACTGATATTTTTGTAGTTATTTAGAGATTTTGTAAAAATGGCCAATTTTTGTGAGCCTCCTAAAGTAAATTGTAAATTGTCTACTTATTTTTCAGGTCAAGTAAAATTTATTTTTAGCCCTGAATCTTCTAAAAGATCCATCACTGACGAATATTAAGTACACATTAAATCATGAAAGAAGTGCTAACTTAGACATTTTTATTTTATTTTATCGATAACACTTTATAATAAATATCTGTTTTACTAGATAATAGATCATTAGTAAACTGTTGATAAATGATTTATATTTGATTTGTGAAGTACTTGTTAACAGTTTGTTAAGCATTTACGGAGTGTTCCAATATGGTTGTCCCCATTCTTAATGCCCATGCTAGTTGATGGATCTTAATAAAACTATATACACTTTATATTGAAGGTCATAAGTTTTATTGGTTAAATATACAAAGAACATTACAAATATTTGTTGGTTCTATGGCAGATTTTCATAAATGTGCAACATGAGCACTGCCTGCAAAATGCCTTATCAAAATGCCTTTTCTTTTGAAGTGAACGACATTTCTTAACCTGAAAAGATAGAAATGCCAAACGTTTCACACAAAAACTTGAAACGAATCTACACAAACTGTGTTTCAGGTTAAGAACACCCTGTAAATGCTTAACAAACTGTTAACAAATACTTCACAAATCAACAATAAATCATTTATCAACAGTTTACTAATGATCCATTAACTAGTACAACGGATAGTTATTATAAAGTGTTACCATTTTATCTTATTTTATGGATGTAGATGAGTTTCTCCCCCAAGTGGAGGAATTCAATTATCTCCGGGGTCTTGTTCAGGGGTGACGGAAAAATGGAACGGGAGATCGGCAAGCTGATCGCTGCCACGTCTGCAGTGATGCGGACCCTACATCGGTCCATCGCAGTGAAGAGGGAGCTGAGCTGAAAGGCGAAGCGCTGTATTTTCTGGTTGATCTAAATTCCTTCTCTCACCTATGGTTACGAGCTGTGGGTCGTGACCAAAAGAACAAGTTCCCGGATACAAGCGGCCAAAATGAGTTTCCTTCGTAAGTTGTCCGGGCTCACCCTTAGAGATAAGGTGAGAAGCTTAGTCATCCGGGAGGGGCTTGGAGTAGAGCCGTTGCTCCTCCGCATCGATAGGAGCCAGATGAGGTCGCTTGGGCATCTGATTAGGATGCCTCCAGGGTGCCTCCCTAGTGAGGTTTTCCGGGCACTTTCCACTGTGAGGAGGCCGCGGGGCCGACCCAGGACACGCTGGGAAGACTGTCTCCCAGCTGGCCTAGGAACGCCTTGGGATCCCTCAAGAAGAGCTGGATAAAGTGGCTGGGGAGAGGAGTCTGGGCTTCCCTGGTGAAGCTGCTGCCCCCGCGATCAGACCTCAGATAAGCGAGAGAAAATTGATGTTTTTTTTGTTTTTTTTTAAATGACTGATGTTTTTGTATGTACAGTGGGACCTCGACACCAGTGTTGTTAATCACTCAAAAAATATGAATCAGGCAGGTTGTAAAGTTTACTAAAAGAAAGTGTGCATTTTCAGCAAGAAAACATCATGTTTCCAAGGTGAGCATGATTGAATCATGCAGTCTCTACATAAACATGAACAGTGAATGAGGAGCTTGATTAGATATTGTTGATGCAACATAATGTTAATGTGTCTTTCCAACTAATTGCAATAGTCTAGTGATTTCTCACGAGATTTAAAAGTAGGATTGCCAACTCCCTGAAAAAGTAAGGGACACCTCATTGCTACCGTCACCATTGAATTATTATTTTGTTTGTGAAAAGTGTTTTGTTTTGTTTTTTTTGCTTGGTTTGCAAGACACAGGCCCAGCTAGTAAAATTCCTCAACTTTATTTTTATTTCTTTCTTTCATAATCTTATTATCCACATTTTTTCGGCACACTGGAGACTCCAAACCGTTTGACCGACCGGCACCGTTTAAATATCAAAATGATCGGAATTCCATTCATTTTTAATGGCAAACATTTTCCCTTCATTTTCAATGACAGGAAAACATAGGTGATTTTGATTTTTGACCACTTACCATTACAGCCCATTGACATTGAAGTGGCGCCTAAGTCAATACCACTGACAGCTATGTACGTCCATGCCATTGACTATCATGAATGTCGCTACTATTGATGCCAATGTACTAGATTCCATTGAGGCATATATAAATTGATGCCATTGACGGCCATTTACGTTAAAATTAGGGCTGTCAAACGATTACAATTTTTAATCGAGTTAATCACAAATTAATTCATCGTAATTAATCGCAATTCAAACCATCTCTAAAATATGCCATATTTTTCTGTAAATTATTGTTGGAATGGAAAGATAAGACAATATGGATGTATACATTCAACATACTGTACATAAGTACTGTATTTGTTTATTATAACAATAAAGCCACAAGATGGCATTAACATTATTAACATTCTTTCTGTGAAAGGGATCCACGGATAGATTGTTAAAGGATAAATGTGAGTTTGTATATTGTGACTAAATATTGCCATGTAGTGCATTTGTTGAGCTTTCAGTAAAAGATAATATAGTGACAAAACTGTTCTGCCCTAATGCATGATGGGAAGTGTGTAACCATGACTGTGTGTAGCGGTTGCAAATACTATATCTTCTCTGTGTTGTGTACAATGTAGGGTGTTAAGAAAAAGAGCAATTCCTGTTAGTCTTCCCCACGTTGCTTGCCGCAATAGTTAGTATTGTTGTGGAAGACATGTCAAAGCTTTAGATAAATAAAAGCACGCTCTAAATTAATGCCTGCATCCACTCTACTCACCTGTCACTGCCTCTTCACTCTATATATGCGTAGAACGGCGCCATTGTAGTCTGTTTGCGGCAATGCATGAGTGGGACGTTCCGTGCATGCATTAAATATTTTAACGTGATTAATTTAAAAATTAATTACCGCCCGTTAACGCGATAAATTTGACAGTCCTAGTTGTGCCTTATGTTGGTTCAACTTGTGTGCTTTATGTTAAAAGAATACAATTGCTTAATACTGAAGGAAAGCAATTTAATCAGGTGCAAATTATGTATTTCTTTAATGTCGGTTCAACATGTATTTTGGGGTGAATATGAGTGCCTTATGCTGGCTCAACAAGAGTGCGTTAAGTTCACGCAACATAAGTGCCTAATGTAGGCGAGACGTGTGCTTTATATTAAAAGGCCACAATTGCTAAATGCTGAAGGAAAGCAATATTATCAGGTGCAAATTCTTTCCATAATTTTTTTTTGTCAGTTCAACACCCCAATTTTGTGAGTGTACCTTAAAAAAGTAATTACCGTAATTATTTACAAATTACTTCTCCCAAAAAGTAATTGCATTAGTAACTGAGTTACCTGAATGTAAGAGTAATTAGTTACTTGGAAAAGCAACAGGTGTTACCTTTCATGTTTTTGTTTTTATTCCAAAAAAAAAACAACACAAAAAAAAACTATAGCAACCTTTGCTATGTTTGAAAGTCACTTAATGTTGTGAATCAACTGTTTAAGTTGTTTAAATTGCTCCCGTTATTGCATTAGTTCCCTTCTGTCTACTTTCGACATTTGAAAGTTTTAAAACTGTTCTATCATTTAGAAAATAGAGTCAAGTCAAAATTTTGCAGATTTAGGAGTATTTTAGATAAAAAGTTACTTAGGTTCGCTGGGAAGGTACTCTACAACAGAACCTTCCTGAGAAGTCTACTGCTTTAAGATGGTGGCTGTTTACTGACACAGGCAAGTCTATCATTTCGCATCAAGGTCTCTATACATGTGCTAACACCGCCGTGTCTGTCATTTTGCATCTCGTTGTACATCCATGTGACATCTAGCATCGTACCGTAGCATCATGTGGGCGTAGTTTATAGGATGTCGGCTACAGTCAGGTATTGTTGGAGCCACCTAGCATCGCGTTTGCAACGGCATCACAACTTTCTTCCCTCCTCGCTACTCCTGCTCTGCTCTATCGTCTCCGTGAGTCCGTGTCTCTGACTCTCACGTCATTCAACCAACGTAGTAACACGTAGTACGCCTTTACATCGTCAGTAACGGTAACAGCGTTGCTAAGATGAGAAAAGTAATTAATTACATTACTCACTACTGAAAAAATAACGCCATTATACTCTAACACCGTTATTAACAGCAGTGCACGACACACCATGTCTTTGACATCCAACGTAATATTTGAGTCGCTATTTGTTTCTACATCCGACGAAATACTCGAAATACGACGATTTATGACAGCGTCACAATTTCATTGTTTTCCCGCAAGACGGATGCGCGGCGGATTTTCTTGTGCAAGAAATCAACATGAGTTCCAAGAATGTTAAAGCAGGCGGTGAAAAAAGATAAAAAGGTGAGGCTTAACATTGATATAAAAACAGAAATGATAGAAGATTATGAGCGTGGTGTTCCCATCAGTAAATTGCTTAACAATACGGCCTTAGATCTTGACAGTCTTATTGCCAAAAAATTGCCAGCTTGATCAGGTTTTTAATCATTTATTTCAGAATTTGCGCAACACAACATGCCTACTGACTGCCACAGCTGAACAAAGTGAAAGTAAAAAATCCTCTCTCACTAGGACACGTCAGCCACGCGGTGCATTCAGGTACACCACGCAAAACACATACGCAAATTAGAACCCGATTCGTCACATTATTACAAGTATTATTATTATTATTATTATTATAATTACTAATATTACATGATTATTGCGATTTTTTTCTAATTATGTATTTGTTTTGCGCTGTGTAACTGCTATTTGCAATAGTACCAGAAGTATTTATTAGGGATTTAGTGTAAGTTTTCAGGCTGTGGAACGAAATAATGGAGTTATAATGTATTCTTATGGTAAAATCCTGCTCGACATATGATCATTTCGACTTAAAAACAGGGTCCTGGAACAAATTGACTTCATATGTAGATGTACCACTGTTTTTTTTTTGTTTTTGTTTTTTAAATTACAAGAAAATAACCACAAATAAAGAAGAATAGGAAAACATATTCCGTATTTAATAGTGTTTTAGGGTTTTAATTTAAAAACAAAAAAAAGTAAACATTCTTTTTATGTATTATTTTCAATGGGGAAAAATAACAAGGGGGCTAAACAGTAGAAATTCTGTTTTTATTTACTTTTTTAATTGACAAAAGGATCAAAACGTTAGCAGTTTTTTTACGTAAATATGTCGACTGTGCTGCTAGTTTAGTGAAGGTGGTCGCCCCCTTCGTAACACATAGAGCTTTTTGCGTTGAAAATTCTTATGAATAAATGCTTAAATCCCTGAATTCTTTGTAGATATGGGCGTAAAATAGTCTTGATAGTTCTTGATTGTTGGTTAAAAGCAAAAAAAAACAACAACAACAACAAAAAAACGGGCATTTAGCAGTTTTGCCACGTAAATATGTCAAATGTGCTGCTAGTTTAGTGACTGTGGTCGCCCCCTTCGGAACACAAAGAGCTTTTTGTGTTGAAACTTCTTGTGAATAAATGCTTGAATCCCTGAATTCTTTATAGATATGGACGTAAAAAAGTCCTGATTCTTGGTTAAAATAAATGAAAAAAAAAATTTTTTTAAACAGGCAGTTAGCAGTTTTTTTTACATAAATATGTCGAACGTGGTGCTAGTTTAGTGAAGGTGGTCGCCCTCTTCGTAACACAAAGAGCTTTTTGCTTTGAAAATTCTTGTGAATAAATACTTAAATCCCTGAATTCTTTGTAAACATGGACGTAAAACAGTCTCTGTTCTTGGTAAAACAAAAAAATGGGCAGTTAGCAGTTATTTTACGTAAATATTGCGAAGTATAATGCCAATGCTGTAACCCCTATTTTTCCCATTGAATTTTTTTCACGTTTCAACATGCATGCATGGTACGAAAAATAGAATAATTACCTTGAATCCTCGAACAAATCACTCCTGAGAAAATCCTTCCAGTTTATATGCGGTACAGATTTTGTACTTTTTCAAAAATCCAAGCTTAAATCCAGCTTGGGCTCTCAGCGTGTTCTGTCTTCGACTGACTATTACTAAATGAAGCAGACTTGGGTACAGCCCCCTACGGGAAGGCATGACACAAAGAATGACGAAGTGTCAGGTCAATAGATTTTGAAGTCTATCGCTATCCTTACAGTAAATAGAGGCGTAACATTTTATGTTCCCGACGAGGATTAAGTCAACAAAAGGAGTGTGGCGGACACGGCCTACCATCGGTCCTCAGCTATTCCCTATCTTCTGGATCGACTCAACTGAATAAACTAAGTACTAAATTACGAACTAGTCTACTGGATCTAATCAACATAACGAGCACATCGATCGACTATGGACTATTGGGAAAATTAACAATCAGAGGGGATGGTTATTATATAAAAAAAAAATTAAATAAAAACTTGTGATCATTACGAAATCTGAATGTCAAAAATTGATATTTGATATTTTCTGCATCCTTTATGGTATACTGGGGACTGGTTTCAATAAGCTTCGGCTTCTCCCGTCAGCCCTTTTCTTTTCGGGTTGAATTAATTGTAAACACATATAAATGCTGTATGTTTGTTTGGATTTGTCATGACTGAAGGGAAAATGAATGAAATGAAATGAAAATTTTTTCTCAGTGCATCATTTTTGCATACAATATAAATTTGCATCTAAAATGTCAAGCAATACAACAGTAAATAAATCATTATTTACATACTAGTAGCCACTTCTTGCAAAAATAATAGGTGATTATTGTATCAAAATAATGGTTTTCAGCAGCCAAGGAGTTAAGTCAGTCTTTGATCCGGATCTGGAGGATAAACCTAGAAGCCGCCAGAATCAGACGTCGCAGAATCAAACGTTGGCCGGCAGCAGTGTTGCGACATCAAAGTCTATTTTTATCTCTCTGCAACAAGGCTGTTAATTAGTTGTTAATCGCTAATGAGTGCCATGTAGATGTCTGGGCCGCAGCGGAATGATACTGAGCTAATGACGCGGCCTTATCTGTTAGCGGGTGTCAAGGTTAACGTGCGCACGCCTAAAACTTTTAACCCTGCTAATTGTCGACCGGCAGGCACGAGAAACATCCTCCAGGTGAAAAGACGAAACAGTACCGTATCTGAATTTTAATTGGTGGCTTTATGATGCAACAAATGGATGGAAAAAGCAACTTTCATGGCGAATTTTAAGAAAAGTCGGATGGAAATGGTTCTGTAGCTTTCCCGCCGAATGACGGTCTTTAAGGATTTATTTAAATTCCAAAAACACACCAAGAGCTGGGGCAAACCCGGCGGCATGGGCGGGCATTAGGGGGCCGTGCCCGCCCTGAGGGACGGCTGTGCCCACCCTAGCTCGATTAAACTGTACTGTGTAATTTTTTTTTTTTTTAATCTTCCACAAAAACACACACACACGGGGAGAATGAACCCTATATTCCAGTGTTTTTCAACCGATTGTGCCGCCGCCGTGAGAGATCGCCAGGTGTGCCGCGAGAAATTATCCAATGTCGCTTTTTTTTTAACATCGTCGGGCAAAGTTGCAGTAGGAAGGAAGGAATGGGGAAAAAGTTCTCGGTTGTGTGCAGATGAGTCGTGTTGCGTTCAAGAACTGCTCGGATTTCTAGCCATCAGCCACCTTGCTCTCCGTAACAATGTGGATCCCAGCACTTCTACTGTTCATTATTTGACTCGTCAAGTGTCGATATATACAAAAGTGTCCTTTCCATTTTATCCATATGTGACGACCGTTAATCCTCCCTCTTTGTTTTATTCCAACACATTATCGAGGACAGCTAGGTGGGAGAGGCCTAGAAATCCGAGCAGTTCTTGAACGCGACACGAGCGGCTATCTAGCGCCATGGCGCCATACAAGCTTAAATGTCATCTCCAAATGAACGCCCGTCGCTTCAGAACAAGTCGATGGATTATTTTGTACGCCTTTGTGAAAACACAGAGAAATGGGCAACTTTTTTGAGAAAAACTACAAAGGTAAATAAGAACGCCCTGAAAGCCAGTTACTTTTTTGCTAAATCCCAAAAGTCCCAAACTGTGGCAGAGACGTTAATACTACCTGTCTGCAAAGCCATTGTCAGCGAGACGACCAGCCCTGATGTGCTTAAATACATTGCTCAAGTCCCCTGTCTGATAGTTTTTCAAGCCTAATTGCTAAACGTTTCACACTGAGTAAGTATAAATACTGAGAAATTATTTTATAATTAAATATACTATACAGAAAGTAATTTTGGAACATTTTGGTGTGGTGTGCCGCGAGATTTTTTCCAACATAAAAACGTCCCGTGACTCAGAAAAGGTTGAAAAACACTGCTCTAGTCATCCTATCTTGATCTGTCGTCATTCAATTCAACCAATCAGAGCAGCGAATGTAGGCAATTTCTAGCCAATCACAGATAAGGAGGGCGGGCTGAGTAGCCGGCCATTGTGTACTGCGATTGGATAGGGATTGCTCCGGTTACAGAAATGGCAATTGAGCGGCTCCTCCGTTGCTAATTCAAATTGGAATGGACATCCGTGTTTTTTTTCAAGAAACTAAAGACGAACTCAAGTCATGACAAAGACGCGGCCGAAAGTCAACATGAAGGGATAGCACTGCCACCTCCTGCAGTTTCACTGACTGACACTATTATCAGAAAATATAACGGGTAAAAACGCCACTGTTAATGCTAAATTTACATTGAAGAAGTGTGCCCCCCCAAAAAAATGTAATGCCCCCCCTGTAATTTCTTTCTGCAGCCGGGTCTGAGCTGGGGACAAACACAAAATACTTTATGAATTATTTTTACCTTTTCTAAACAGACCGTAGAAAAAGTTGTTTCGCTAGCCAACTTTACATTAAGGTCACATTGTCCTAAATGTGAAAGTAGCAAAGGGTAGTGAAACTCATACATTGCCTCATCAGCAAACCAGAGGACTGTCTCTAATTTGCTAGTCACGTGATCTATTCGAAAAATAATTTTGACCCATTATGCAATAACTTCTAGAATTCTTTTTGGTTTCAGTCTTTTTTTTTTTTTTTTTTAAACGTTTCACAATTTTTCATAAAAAAAACATTTTACCAACAGGGTAATGGTCTTTATTTTAAATTCAAATGTACCTTCAATAACATTTTTCAGCCACTGGGGGGCACTGTGCCGCCTGTCTCCCCTCAATATCTGCGTATGGCGGAAAACACAGACAAGACTGAAAAAGCAGTTTCTGCTCTTGCACTCTTCTTTAAAAGAAACTGCTGTATATTAAGCCAAAACAACGGTTGTGTTTGATAGAACAATATGTCTATATGCTGCCATAGCAGATTCATGGCGCATGAAGCCCCCGAACTATTTTTAATTTGTCCGTTTTACCCTGGAAACTTTTACAGACGTCGCGCTTTTGTTTCAACCCAGCCATAAAACGAAGGTAATTAATCGTATTTATTATTCGAAATGTCTGTCATTTTTGGGTTGGAATCAATAATTAATGTCTAATATTTGGTTTAAAAAAAAAAAAAAAAACGACATTACAAAATTGTTCACTCCCATATTTTAAACTTTTAAACAAATTACGTCACAATGAAAAAAAATGGTGTCTGTAAATAAGTCACGGATATCTACCTCAGAACTATCGCAGTGTTCATGCCTTTTCCCAAAAAACCTCTACTTTTGTCTCATCTGACCAGAGAACATTCTTCCAAAACGTTTTTGGCTTTCTCAAGTAAGTTTTGGCAAACTCCAGCCTGGCTTTTTTATATCTCTGGGTCAGAACTGAGGTCTTCCTGGGTATCCTACCGTGAGTCTCTTTTCATTCAGATGCTGACGGATAGTACGGGTTGACACTTCTTTTTTTCTCCATGCTCAATGTGGTACACACAAGGACAGAGGACAGAGATTGAGTCAACTTTAATCCATTTTAGCTGGCTGGACGTGTGATTTAGTTATTGCCACCACCTGTTATGTGCCACTGGTAAGTAACAGGTGCTGCTAATTACGCAATTAGAGCCGTACCACATGATTTTTCAAAGGGTGCCAATACTTTTGTCTGGCCCATTTTTGGAGTTTTGGGTAAAATGATCATGTTGGGGGTTTTTTTCCATTTTCTTTAGTGTTTTTTTTTTCATTGCAAGCAAAATAAATGAAGATATTACCACCAAAGCATTTGTAATTGCAATCATTTTCTGGGAGAAATTGAGCATTATCTGACAGAATTGCAGGGGTGCCAATACTTTTGGCCAGCAGTGTAGCCTGCGATGGCAGTGAATAAGTTAAAGTAGTCAAATGTAAAAATGTTTGCTATCCCTTCATATTTTTCTCTTGGTATTCATTTTCACTGCGAGCATCGCAACCTGGGATGAACTCAATACTATTATTTACAAAGATAATGAAAAATGTTTTCCTGTCTGTCAGAAGAGAGGGCTCACCGCGGAGCCGTAAATAGACGCTGACACCGGGATGCCGTTGGGGGTGAAAAAAAAGAAGCACGGTTCCGCTCAAACTAGCGCATTCAAACGGACACGCAAACTCAATTGCACATCCAAATGCGCTCAGCGTTTTTCTCCTGGGGGAAGGTCAAGCCAAATAAGTTAGTCAGCATCATTTAGCCCACACAAAAAGGTGCATTTCTGTTTTTTCACATTTTTTAAAGACAGACAGAAACTGTTCTTTTGGGTAAAGAGTAAATTTTAAAAAATAATAATAAGTAAAATTAAGAGAGTTTTTTGCTCATATATCTTTTTTAAAAAATATATTTTATAATCACATAATTGATATATTTTTATCTAAAATATTTGATAATTACCAAAATAATCAGCTTTTGTTGATAAAATAAAATACATTAGTAAAATTAAAACCATAGTCTGCGTAATACTGTATATAACATTTTAAAGATGACAGAAATTAGTAGAGTCCTGAGTTATTAGTTCCATTACTCATTCATTTAAAAAATTTTAATAACAATTTAGTAATAAAAAATCTTTCAGTTTAAAAAATAAACAACAACAACAACTGTTTTTGAATTAATGTAAGGTTTGTAAAGTAGGGTTGGATGATGTGGTCAAAAAAAAGATAATGATTTTTTCAAAATGCTGTCCCATGGGTCAAAATTTTCCCACTGGCTACAAGTTTGAGACACCTGATATAAAAGATTTGATTAAAAAAAAAAAAAAAAATCAGAAAACATAACATTCTTAGAAATGCAGATTATCAAATAATTCATTATTGTTTTTTTTTATTTTTTAAACTAATGGGAACAAAATATTCTTTAGGTTTTTTACTGAATGAAATAAAATAAAGGAGTAAAATTGAAATCTGCATGAATATTTTTTTTTTAATCTAGTATTTGTTGTATTATTGAGCTGTTAAAAGGATTAAAAGATCAAATTAAAATTTTATATAATTATTGTTTTTTTTTTTTTTGTTGGTTTTTTAATTTTATTTTTTTAAGGTAAAATAATCCAGCAGACTTGTAGCATTTTAAAATAAGTGTTTGGAAATTGGAAATTACTCAGTAATTGTCATTGTCAATGATATATTGTGTCATTTCATTTTCAAAATACATATTTGATCCAGTCAATATAGTCACGGACATTTTTTTTTTTTTTTAATTAAAGTAAAACTCTAATGAGAAAATATTCCTTTTGAACTTTTTTACTGAATGAAATATACAAGAGTAAAATTGAAATCTGCGTGAATAATTTAAAAACAAATCTTGCTGTATTTGTTGCATTATTGAGGTGTTAATAGAATTGTGATAGATTGCATTATTGAGGTGTTAAAAGAATTGTGATAGATTGAATTAAAATGTTATATAGTATATATATATATATATATATATATATATATATATATATGTATATACAGTGCCTTGCAAAAGTATTCGGCCCCCTTGAACCTTGCAACCTTTCGCCACATTTCAGGCTTCAAACAAAGATATAAAATTTTAATTTTTTGTCAAGAATCAACAACAAGTGGGACACAATCGTGAAGTGGAACAAAATTTATTGGATCATTTAAACTTTTTTAACAAATAAAAAACTGAAAAGTGGGGCGTGCAATATTATTCGGCCCCCTTGCTTTAATACTTTGTAGCGCCACCTTTTGCTCCAATTACAGCTGCAAGTCGCTTGGGGTATGTTTCTATCAGTTTTGCACATCGAGAGACTGACATTCTTGCCCATTCTTCCTTGCAAAACAGCTCGAGCTCAGTGAGGTTGGATGGAGAGTGTTTGTGAACAGCAGTCTTCAGCTCTTTCCACAGATTCTCGATTGGATTCAGGTCTGGACTTTGACTTGGCAATTCTAACACCTGGATACGTTTATTTTTGAACCATTCCATTGTAGATTTGGCTTTATGTTTTGGATCATTGTCCTGTTGGAAGATAAATCTCCGTCCCAGTCTCAGGTCTTGTGCAGATACCAACAGGTTTTTTTCCAGAATGTTCCTGTATTTGGCTGCATCCATCTTCCCGTCAATTTTAAGCATCTTCCCTGTCCCTGCTGAAGAAAAGCAGGCCCAAACCATGATGCTGCCACCACCATGTTTAACAGTGGGGATGGTGTGTTCAGGGTGATGAGCTGTGTTGCTTTTACGCCAAACATATCGTTTTGCATTGTGGCCAAAAAGAGCACCTTCTTCCACATGTTTGGTGTGTCTCCCAGGTGGCTTGTGGCAAACTTTAAACGAGACTTTTCATAGATATCTTTGAGAAATGGCTTTCTTCTTGCCACTCTTCCATAAAGGCCAGATTTGTGCAGTGTACGACTGATTGTTGTCCTATGGACAGACTCTCCCACCTCAGCTGTAGATCTCTGCAGTTCATCCAGAGTGATCATGGGCCTCTTGGCTGCATCTCTGATCAGTTTTCTCCTTGTTTGAGAAGAAAGTTTGGAAGGACGGCCGGGTCTTGGTAGATTTGCAGTGGTCTGATGCTCCTTCCATTTCAATATGATGGCTTGCACAGTGCTCCTTGAGATGTTTAAAGCTTGGGAAATCTTTCTGTATCCAAATCCGGCTTTAAACTTCTCCACAACAATATCTTGGACCTGCCTGGTGTGTTCCTTGGTTTTCATAATGCTCTGTGCACTTTAAACAGAACCCTGAGACTATCACAGAGCAGGTGCATTTATACGGAGACTTGATTACACACAGGTGGATTCTATTTATCATCATCGGTCATTTAGGACAACATTGGATCATTCAGAGATCCTCACTGAACTTCTGGAGTGAGTTTGCTGCACTGAAAGTAAAGGGGCCGAATAATATTGCACGCCCCACTTTTCAGTTTTTTATTTGTTAAAAAAGTTTAAATTATCCAATAAATGTTGTTCCACTTCACGATTGTGTCCCACTGTTGTTGATTCTTGACAAAAAAATTTAATTTCATATCTTTATGTTTAAAGCCTGAAATGTGGCGAAAGGTTGCAAGATTCAAGCGGGCCGAATACTTTTGCAAGGCACTGTATATATATGTGGTGACTTGAAGTTCTGCTCTAACCATTTTAACGAGATATTATCGCATATTTACCTTGTTTCGATCCAAAAACTCCGTCAAGCATGTATCACCGAGTGTCAAGACACAGCAATAAGTGGCCACAGCTTCAACTTTAGGGCATTTTATGGGTGAAACATGGTAATATAGCAAAGGTCACAATGCAGAAATCGCAGACATCAACGAGTGGTCGAGGTTTCCTTTTTCAAATATTTACCCTTTTAAACTTTTTTTTTTTTTTTGGGATCGATTATTTATCATCTAAAATATTGGGGGAAATGCGACAGTAACCCAAAAAAAAGGTCTTTTTTTAAAACTAAATATTGGACATCAATTAATGATTCAAAGCTAAAAATGCTAGACATTTCGAATAATAAAATCTAACTGCTTACATTCTTTTTATGGCTGGGTTGAAACAAAAGCATGGTGTAAACGGGGGTCTCCAGGGTAAAACGGACAGATTAAAAATAGTTTGGGGGCTTAATACACCATGAAACTGCTATGGCAGCATATAGACATATTGTTCTATTAAACATAAGAGTTCTTTTGCCTTAAAATAGAGCAGTTTATTTTAAAGAGGGGTGCAAGAGCAGAAACTGCTTTTTCAGCCTTGTCTGTGTTTTCTGCCATATATTTTTGGAGGTGGTAAAATTATCTAGCAGACTTGCAACATTTTAAAATATGTGTGGGAAATCATTCAGTAATTGTCCTTGTCAATGATATATTATGATTTCATTTCATTTTCCGAATACATATTTGATCTCGTCAATATAGTCACGTGACATTTGAGTGAGAGTTTTAATAAGACTCCTTCAGCGTACGAAAGTGTCAGCGAGGTGGCGTTGTCGTAATAATGAATGAGATGGTCGTAATAGGGATGTATCGATGCAGTTATCACTTTTTAATCAGCGCATTCATTATTCACTGCAACAGAAGCGCTCCCGGGTCACATTTATTCCCTTCAAAAATATCCGGAATTGTACTGCAATTTCATTTCAACCACTTCTGCATGCTAAGTGGGGGAGTCTGCGACTTTTTTGCCCTTTATTTAATCATCTATGAGTCATTTTGCATTAAAAAGTAGACAAACTTAGTAAGATGCAAATCACAGATGTGTGACTGTGTTGGGGAAATATTTGGTGTCATACTCTAATTGTGTTTAAGCTCCATTGATGGCAACAGACATCCAATCCATTTGGACTCGGAGGCTTAGCGGTGATCAAAACATTGTCTATATACAGTAGTATCTCTACCATAAACTGAATTTAAGGGGGAGGCCAGGCCCCCCCTGGTGGCCGGAAATTGTCATTGCATGTAATTGACTTTCCTATATATTTAAGTTGTACAGCATTAAAGGAAACAAAAAAATGAATGAAATGAAAAAAAGATATTTTTATAGTCGGTCAAAATCATTTTTCGAACAGCTCATGTGACTAGCACCTTGAACGATCATTTGCTTTGTATATTATTTAAAACCAAATCGGGGAGGGCAATTTTATTTTTCAAATGATTTTTTATCTTTGTTTGAATTTTTTTATTTTTTTATTTTTTTTTTGATTGAAACAACTCTTGGGGAGATTTAATGATTTAGACACCAATGTCCTACCCATAATATGGCCCCTACACAAAAAGTATTGCTAAAATCAAAGAAAACGTTTTTAATTAAAAAATTAAATGTGTTCAAATGCAAATATTTGAGTCTCAAATATTTTATCGCAATCAAAAACTTTTCTTCTATGATTAAAAATTTTTTTTTGACTGAAGTGATTTTTCGTTTGAAAATATATATTTTTTGTGTGAAGCAACTTATTTTTTGATTGAATAACAAAGACACAAATGTCCTTGACAAAATGTGGCCCAAACTCAAAACAACATTACTTCAATCAAAAAAGTTCAATAAATTTCAATTTTTAAAAAATGACTTCAAACCCCGCCAAAAAAAATTCAAAGAAAAATAGCTTTCAAATGCATTTTTTTTGTTTTGTTTCAAATTTGTTTTTGCATTCAAACACATTTTTTTGATCAATAATGAAGACACAAATCTACCTCCATATGGCTCTGCCTAGGGGATACAATTTTTGACTGGGGTAACTCCATTGGCATGACACCAGTGGGCGTACCATATGCAATGGATGACGATCTTGGCGAAAAGTATAGCTGTCCTAAGCAGCCTGATTTAGAATTCCCCTCAATAATGATGGGAAACGAAAAAAATGCTCATTTTCCGCTTATAATTATGAATATTCTTGTAAGTTAATTTTATTGCCGACACTGCATTTTGGGGACATCAACATGTTGTGCCCCCCTGGCCCAAAAGTCAAACTCCACCTATGATCTCTACCTTCAACATTAATTGGTTCTGGAAGTAGTCTCGTAACCTGAGAATTCCGTGAGTAGACACAAGCTTTCCATGTATATGGCCTAATCTGTTCCAAGCACTTCCCAAACGTCACATTTAAATTTCATAATTAAGGTAAAACAGGAATAAAACAACAGTCAAACACATTTTAATCATTCCATATACCTAACCTACCTGTAATGAATTAGATAATAGAGCATAATGAGAAGGGGGGAAAAAAAAGGGGGGGGGGGGTCTTACCTTTCGATTGAGGCGATGTTCTCTTTCATGAAATCGATGGTGCCTTTCACCTATTTTAGTGGTTCATAACCTGGATCAAACCTAAAAACCTCCTAAACCTCCTTAAACCACTTAAATGCAAACACAGCTGCTTTTGGCAATTATACCTATAACACACAGTACACAACAGGTCTTATACACAAATTGTGCTACTGCATTAGAATTAGTTTTATAAGGCATATGTCACGACGTGGCATGGACAAGGAAGACCCAAATGCAGGGAAAATAGCGGGGAGGCAAGGCAGGGTGTTGGTGAACTCAACAAATGATTTAATGAGAACTAACAAAAACACAAAGTACAAACAAGGCATCAAAAACTTACATAAACAGAGGATGCAGGAACATGAGGGCTATGGACGGCGAAATCGACATGAACAACAACAGACCTTGGGATAGACAATGACGCAACAAGAACAGACAGCACATGGGGAAGTTAAATACAGACATGGGGTAATGAGAATTAAGCAGAGGTGGGTGACACAAGATGCAGCGGATTGGTCAACACACAAGGAGCAGGCCTAAAAGTCCAGACAGATGAGAAGAGACACGTGAATACATCTCTGCCAGTCAAGCAAAACGTTGCCAGTGCTTAAAAAATCGGATATTCCATGCAAAGCATATGCAAGGTGACACCGTGTCACCCGTTCCGCATGCAAAGCAGCAACTTCACTTGCTCATTTACATGGGAAACGTGTGGCGCCTCAATGTTTTCCTCCGCGGGTGGCGGGAACCACGTGGGTGGTCAGTTAAAGGTAGAACGGACGCCGCCTGCCAGATTGGGCTAAAAAAGCATGCGAATGTTGTTAAACAGCCGCTAAGCTGCCGTGGAGAGTGCTAAGCGTGTCACCGCGCCAAATAGCGAGCAATAACGCCTTGAAGTGAGCGTCAGTGGAGCGCCACTTTATAGAGACACTTACAAGTGCGCCAAGGGAAAACCCTTTTGGAACATGCCATTTTTCTTACTCGTTATTTCAATGCCAAATATTTGATTTGGAAAGGTGAAATTTGGCAGACAGACCTGCAAAAATGCCTCCTTCATGTGTTATAAACTCATTGGCTGCCATGGAGTGAATGCCCATGTTTCGGTGCAATGACTGTGATCAATGTCCACTTCCATTTGACTTGATTCATTTCCAAAATAATCAGTCCGCTTTCATTGAAAATTACAGGAATCAGAGAAAGTTTACTGTTTTTCCCCCTTTTTTTTTTTTATTAATAATTGAAAAGAAATACTTGCTGTTCTTTGTTTTTAGAAAATGGAGTAAGCAATCAATAAACAAAAAAAACAGTGCAAATAATAAAGGTTAAAAGTAAATAGGTAGTCAATAATAAGTACAGTACTTAAAAAATAATGTTTTGGGTTTTTTTTCCAAATAAAATTTTTTAAAATAAATTTTAAATTTTTTTTGAAAAATCAATAAGAAAATATGTTCCTTCTTCAGTTTTAAACTACTATAATTTTCAGACTATAAACCGCTACTTTTTCTCCTCATTTTGAATCCTGCGGCTTATAGTCCAGTGTGGCATATTAGTGCATTTATTTGGGTTAATAGGTAACACTTTACTTGACAGCGTCATAAAACTGTCATAAGACCGTCATATTTATGACATGATACTGTCATAGTTATAAATGAATGCTTTTGACAGACGTCATTAAGTGTCATCCGATAAATTTTGTCACTAGGCAAGACAAGGCAAATTTATTTGTGTAGCACAATTCAACACAAGGCAATTCAAAGAGCTTTACATCATATAAATATCCACAAACAGAAATAAAAGTATTTGTAAAAATCACATTAATTAAAAAAGAAGGTTAAAAACAAAGACAATTGAAACAGGAGATAAAATTATACATAAAAATCACTTTAAATCATCGAGAGAATTAAAAAATAATTGAAATCAGAATCGGAAATTTAAAAAAAAATAGATTAAAAAAAAAAAAAAAACTCGCACAAATGATTAACTATTAATTATTTTAACAGCTATGCTGGTAACGTTAACCAAAATTCAGAATAAGTCGGTATTAACCTTATAAGTATCCCAAAATAACTATAAAAAAGTCCAAAAATATTGTATTTTGTTTAATGATGGAGGATACACTGCCTTCTGGTGGCAGCGTTTGGTCTGACTGGACTGTTTTGTATGACTGAGAAGCAGACTCAGACTTCTGATATGGATAAAGGATAGCTGCAGTCTGGTTTGGCCCACATCAGGCTGTAAGTTGTTTCAGCTAATTTGTGTTTGTGTATGCATTACTAATTTAGTTTACAGCTACAGTTTGTGAAGTTACATGTGAGCGATTTGCTATGAGAATAAATACATCAGCATTCATAGCATTTAAGCTTGCGGCAAATTAGGCTAATTTCATCTACTAAAGTTACCGTAAATTTCGCTCCTATCTATAAGCGCCACCCACCAAATTTGACACCAAAACATCATTTCTTCAGAGATAAGCCACACTGGACTATAAGCCGCTGTATTATGCTGCTAAAAGCCCATAATACAGTGAGGACACTGTATTATGGGATATTTACACCAAAAGATATTAACCAGTAACACTTTATTTGACATCGGCATCATCCGACTATCATAAGACCAAATGAACTACCATGATGCTTTGAACCAATTTGCTGCAAATCGTTATTGCTTCAAGCATTTTGGTCCAGCTTGGATCTTTTACATCCATTCAAAAGTGAGATAATTTGCCAGATGACACTAAATGACATCTGTCATAAGCATTCATTAATGCTCATGACAGTGTCATGTCATGATTATGACGATCTGACAGTCTTATGATGCCGCTGTCAAATAATTGATTATATATTTTGGTGTAAATATCCCATAGTACAGTGAGTACATCGGCAGTTTATAGTCCAATGCAGGTTATCTATGAACAAATGCCGTTTCCGTGTCAAATTTGGTGGGTGCGCCTTATAGTAAAAAAATTACGGTAATTGAAATTAATGACTAAACAAAAAGTCACAAAAGGAAAATATTTTTTAAATTAAATCTTTTTTTTTTTTTTTTAAAGAAATGAAAATGAAAAAATACCAATAAATAGGAGCATATTTTCCTTACTGTTTTTCGTAACTTATTATTAAATGAATGAATAAATAAATAACTTTAAAAATTACTTTAGTTAAATTAAAATAAGATTTTTAAAAAAGGCTCAAAAAAGAGAATTAGCACAATTTGGATATCAATGTCTCTGAACGAATAATTGACCATCAAAATAGTTGTCCATTACTCTTGGTAGTCCTCCGGCTAATGAGTCAACGAACGGTGAAAATGGGGATTTCTATTGGAATTATGGATACTAGACTAGCAACATTGCCCTGCGTTGCCTGGCATACTACTTGTGCTGGGTTGTTGGGGCCAAGGTTTGTCAAATCGACACATAAGAAACCTTGAAATCTGGGCTTCCCCATGATTTTTTTTTTTCTTTTTTTTAATCGAGCAGTATAGGTTGTTCAGGAGAAAAAGTAAAAATTTGCAGTTTCTAATCTAATGTTTTTTTGGGGGGGCTTAATTAATTGTCCGCACTATATGGAGGCCTACAGAGATCAAATCCATCTAAGAACACTCCCAGACACATAAAGTACACCACACACACACACACAGCCACACAAACAAACTCACCTTTATAGATATTAAGATATCCAGCCGAAATAAATCTCTTATTAATACTGCAGAAAATTGTACTTTTTTTTTTAATCCAGCGTTTTTTTGTGTAGTTCTCCAAAACCACAACGCAACAAGTTCCATTTACAGTGGTATGAAAAAGTATCTGAACCTTTTGGAATTTCTCACATTTCTGCATAAAATAACTATCGAATGTGATTTGATCTTTGTCAAAATCACACAGATGGAAGAAACTGTTTTAACTAAAATCACCCAAACATTTACAGATTTCATATTTTAATGAGGATCATATGCAAACAATGACAGAAGGGGGTAGGGGGGGAGTGAGTGAAGCATCACATTTTATATTTTGTGGCCCCTCCTTTGGCAGCAATAACTTTAACCAGATGCTTCCTGTAGCTGCAGATCAGTCTGGTACATCGATCAGGACTAATCTTGGCCCATTCTTCTCTACAACACCACTGTAGTTCAGTCAGATTCCTGGGATTTCTGGCATGAAATATTTAGGTGATGCCACAGCATCTCAATGGGGTTCAAGCCTGGACGTTGATTTGGCCACTCCAGAACGTGTATTTCGTTCTTCTGAAACCATTCTGAAGTCGATTTACTTCTGTATTTCGGATCATTGTCTTGTTGCAGCATCCATCCTCTTTTTAGCTTGCCTGACAGACAGCCTCAGGTTTTCCTGCAAATAAAGATACACTTTTGAATTCATTCTTCCATTAATGATTTCAAGTTATCCAGGCCCTGAGTCAGCAAAACAGCCCCAAATCACGATGCTCCCTCCACCATGCATCACGGTGGGGATGAGGTGTTGATGTTGGTGAGCTTTTCAATTTTTCCTCCACACATTGCGTTGTGTTACTCCCAAACAATTCAACTTTGGTTTCATCAGTCCACAAAATATTTCGCCAAAACCTCTGTGGAATGTCCAAGTGCCTTTTTGCGAACATTAAACGAGCAACAATGTGTTTTTTTTTAGACAGCAGTGGCTTCCTCCATGGAGTCCTCCCATGAACACCATACTTGGCCATAGTTTAACATATAGTTGATTGGACTGCTCCAGTGATTTCTGTAAGTCTTTAACAGTCACTCTAGGGTTCTTTTTTTACCTCTCTGAGTATTCTGCGCTGGACTCTTGGCGTCATCTTTGGTGGACGGCCACTCCTTGGGAGAGACGCAACGGTGCCAAACTCTCTCCATTTGTAGACAACTTCTCTGACTATTGACTGATGAACATCCAGACTTTTAGAGATGGTTTTGTATCCTTTGTCAGCTTTAAACAAATCAACAATCCTTGATCGCTGGTCTTCAGACAAATCTTTTGACAGAGCCATGATGCACATCAGACAATGCTTCTCATCTGGACAATTCTTACCAGGTGTGTGTTTTATAGTGGGCAGGGCAGCGTTAAACCACTCATTAGTGATTGGGAACAAACCTGACTAAAATTGTTTGGTAAAAATTGGTTTCAATTGCTCTTTAAGTATCCTTAGGCACAGGGTTAACTTACTTATTTTTCCCCCGTCTGTCATTGTTTGCATACTATCCTCATTAAAATACAAAAACGTATAAATGTGGTTTTAGTGAAAGCAGACACTGTTTTTTTCATCTGTGTGATTTTAACAAAGATCAGCTCACATTTGTTGATTTTATGCAGAAATTCCAAAAGGTTCAGATACTTTTTCATACCACTGTATACTGTATATAAATATAAATATACGTAGATATGTCAGTGATGGTAAAATTGTAAGGAAGTTTGATGAGTGCCCTGGTGTTCCATTTTTTTTTTTTTTTTTTTTTTTTTTTAATAATTCTGAACAGTTTAGCTTCACCACGAGAAATTTAAAAAGAAAGCTACTGTAACACACTAAAAGGTTTCAAGAAACCATGAGAGAAAACAAACAAATCAGGGTTTGTTTTGTTATTTATTTTTTGCCAGTTTTTATTTCGTATGAACTCCTAATTTGACGTTGGATTTAGGCATTTCCGGAAATCTTTAAAAGCAGACTACTCCAATCGATTTGATCCAGATGCTACCAAATTGGAAGCACGTATAGAAAACAGATGGCCGTTGGTAAATGTGCAAGTTTGTGACCTTGAGAGTTACTTGGCAGCGATGTTTGTGCATCCTTATTTGTGCACTGAAAAAGAGTCGTTTCTTTTTCTCAAGTTTGCTCCGAGTTTTCTCACCTCAGGGGAAAAGACATCAAATGACAGATGAGGATAGACAGCAGAGACGTTGAGAATTATGATAATAATATGACATTTAAACCAGTCAGACAACCCAGCTCAATCACTGTCACCAAAGACTTAATAGACGTCGTCGTCTTCAAGGTCGTTAACAGACTGAAAAGAATGCAGCGATTATTCACATTACTATCTTTTTCGTTTACTAATGACATCATCAAATTGACTGGAATCCCTTTGTTTTTCAGTAAACTCATCATTTTTCACGGAAGCAAATCCTTAGCGGCTCAGCCAAACCAAACAGACACAGATGGTGTGGCAGTAAACATTGTGATTTACTCTTTCAGTTCCATTGACGATGATAGACGTCCAATAAAGTGGCCCTTGTCATCCTTCTGCTGTGAATTTTAAAAAGTTTATTACTAATAGACGACCAGTCCATTTGAGGTGGGAGGGTGGGCAGCGAATGCATTCATTCATTTGCCCTCAATGGCACTGAAACATGATCAGTCATTAGATAACTTTTCATTCTATTCAGTACTTTGTTTTAACCTCCTAAAAAGTTGATAGCCAGCTACAACCTCGGAAAATATCACATGGATTGCATCAATATTTTGGCTTTTAAGGATAAAATCATGTTCCTAATGATGCTTGGCACAGCAGAAAAGCATGTGGGGTAGTGTTTAAAGTGGCACTAAGGTTTTTTTTTTTTTTTTTTACATCAATTTTTCTTATAACCTTGGATACCATTTTACCAGGTTTGCCCAACAATTTGTGTTAAAAGTGCCAAGATTTTTTCATTTTCAAGCTACTTTAGTGTTTGGGCTGTTCTGCTGACGTTTAATCTGGCACGCCAGATTGATTGTTCCATACATCCGCTATGAATGAATTCTACATATCAAACATGGAAAGATCCACTCAAGACCTCCGTGAAGTAAGCCCCCCATCAGACACAAATTTATATAAAATTTATGTAAATCATTTGTGCTACGTTTGTGCGTGTTTGGCCTGTCAAAAGTTTTGTTTGTGCTGCTATCGTTCTTTTTTAGATACAGTGATCCCTCGCTACTTCGTACTTCGCGCCTTCAGTCTATTGCAGATTGTTTTTCAATTGAAAAAAAAATAATAATAAATAAATACAGATGAGCTGTCCCGATCTGATCACGTAGTCTCCCTATCCCTCCTGCTGCTTCTCCTGGTCTGGCATTGCACTGGAATTGCTTATTAAAGTTAACGATGATTGACGGACGTTAAGGTTTGATCTTGCCAGAGATGCTTGGAGGCCGAAACTTCAAAGCGCCGGAAGCGTCAATCATTGTTTAGCTTGTTAAACAGTTGCTGTGGCAACTCATTGTGTGGAAGTGAGCAGCTTGAGTGGGTTTGAGTGGACTCACTCAATGAAGCATTTAATAAAGACAAACATAATTCTACTTAATTCTTGTTTTAAAAATAATTTGGTGGGACAGTAACATGTTTAAAACTTATAATTATTACATTTGAAGTGCTTAAAAAAGATTTATTAAAATATTAACACATAAAAGTTTTTTTTTTAATTATAATTTGGGGAAAAAAGTGAAAAAAAAAACATGTCTTACAGCCACTTAGCGTTGTTTCACTTATGGCGGCGGGTTCTGGTCCCCATTAACTGAGAAAAACAAAGGATCACTGTATTTACAATTCATTTATAAGTCAATCTGAGGTCAGCCAGCCCGCCATTTTGATTAAAGATAGCCAAAAATGGTGTCAATCGTTTGTGCCTTGTTTGTGGGGGTTTTTTTTGTTTTTTTTGTTTTTGTTTTTTTTTTGTGCTGCAACGGTTTTTAAATATTACGCTTTTAATTTGTAGTGATGACGTGACGTCAAGCAACCCCCCCATTTCCTGCAAAATGGACCTGGAGTGGTGCCATTCGTTTGTGCTCCATTTGTGTGAGTTTGCGGTAAAAGTTTTCATTTGTGCTGCTTAGTTTTATTGATATGAGATAGTTATTTCGAGTGATAACTTCATTCGCAGCCCACTACATACTGCAAAATGAAGCTGAAGTGCTGCTGTCTGTTTGTCGTGGTTTGTGATGTAAAATGTTTTAGTTTGTGCAGCTACGGTTTTGCAGTTATTGCAATTTTTTTTTTTTTTTTTTTTTTTAAATAGCACTGGTTTGTTTGTGTTGGTGACACTATCAGTAAAAAATAAAATTCGGAGCGCAAACCAAAAGTTCTAAGGTTTTTAGTTTTTACAGGACAAACCAGCACAAGCAAAGCACAAATGATTGATATCATTTTTATGTAAATTTGCATCTGATGAAGGGCCATCTTTACAGAGGTCCAATTGAGACCTGTTTCATGAGAGGAACTTTAAAAAAAATATATACGGCTGCCGATTGGACGATGGCTCTTCTCGTCACACTTGCAACAACATTGTTTGCAGCCATAGTTTTCGAGTAGAGTTGCTTCCTGGTCACATCTGCAGCTCCAGCCTCTTTCCACTGATTCACTGACTATAAAAAAGCAACCAATCGATATTAGGCCACAGAATTGCAAACTGGTTCGTGGAAAAGCCAAAACATTGTTTAACTTGAAGGAAAGCTTTTTGTGACGTATTTTCCTCTTCTTTTGATGAGGAAATGAAGTGTATTTCTTCTAAATGGACAATGTTTCTTCTCGTCACACTTAAATACACTTTGGTCATACAAATGCATACACCAAACCCTATAAATGTCACATTCATATTCTGCATTTATGAATTTAAAAAAAAAAAAAAAAAATTTCCTAGTGGTGTGCGTCACCAGTGACGCCTCCAGAAATTTTTCATAGGGGTGGCCAGATGGGGCCACTTAAAATCTTGGGGTGGCACACCAAAACTAAAAGCCATAATTTCAGGTTTTCATTATATTATTGCAGTAAAAAGGTCAGGGGAAAACTATCAGAAAGACACGCTTACTGATATACTTTGGTGTATTGTGTAATATTTGATGTTACTAATAATTTAATGTGCATAGTCCATAACTGTCCAGTCAACATTTGAGTTCCACAACAATTCTGTTTTATTGTGTTATGTCTATATTAGGTATAAGGTGTACATTTAACAAAACAAAATAAATGCATTCATTTGGGATGAAATGCGTAACTGATGCTAACACAATCTAACGATATACTGGCAAGCAGGATGGCCAGTGGGGTGGCCAACAAATTTATAGGGGTGGCCCTGGCCACCCCTGGCCACCCGCTGGTGGCGCCACTGTGCGTCACAGCCGAAAAGCTTGTGGCGTAATCATACGCGGGGATTAAGGGGTGGCCCCTGGTGACCGAAAATATCGCATGTAATGGACTTTCTGATGTATGAATTTAAAATTAAGACGTTGTCGGTAAAATGCTGTCAACAAAAGTTGTAAAGCAATGAAAAAAACAACAAAAATAAATAAAATGGACATATAATATATTTTTATAATGGGTCAAAATTATTTTTCGGGCATTTGCTTTGCTTAGCCCCGCAAAAAACACCAAAGGCGGCAAGATATATACTGGATATACTGTACGGAATTTTTTCAGATCTAAGCTTTCAAAAGCGACAACAACTACTGAGCGAGAACCAAGGATTGAAGATATGGACCATGAAACGCCGGAGAGCACTGCTAAAATGGTGTGCGGAGTTTCGGTTTGCCCCACCACTATATGTTAATTGTACAACTAAAAAAGCACTCATTTTCAACATATTATTACAAATATTCCTGGCTGGAATATTCAGTCAAAAAAGGATGCGGCGTCTACTTCACCACTAGGTAAGACAGAAAAACGCGCGTGCTCACGCACACACACACACACACACAGATGGGATGCCTGTATGTCCAAGCATGGGCTAAACTACGATCCGAGCATACATCTTGTAAGTTAATTTTATTGCCGACAGTGCGTCTTGGGGTCATCAACATTTTTGCCCCCCCGCCACAAAAGTCAAACTCAGCTTATACAACCCCTAGCAAAAAGTATGGAATCACCAGTCACTGACAAGCACTCACTCAGACATTTTATCATGTATAACAAAGTCAGATAAAAAGCTTGAAAAAATAATGAATTAGTTCAAAAGTGTAATTCTTTAGCATTCACAAACACTAAAAGAAATGAATAAAAAACATTGTGGTGGTCAGTAAATGTTAATTTTATAGGGCAAGTCCAGGGAAATATATATGGAATCAGTCCATTCTGAGGGAAAAAATATGGTATCATGAGAAACAAACAAAGAAATAACAATCAAAATACACATGTAGTCAAGAGTCAAGAATCTGCATTGGACAAGGTGTCAAGAGTCAAGAATCTGCATTGGATGTGATTGGGCGCACTCGGGTGGGGGGTCCCGGTGCCGGAAGTGGCGATGGGGCGGCATAGGGTCTGTCGCCAACGGGCTTACACTCACAAAGGATTCACACGATTACTGGGTTCTAGATCACAGTGCTGATTTGTGTACACTCTACCCCTTTCAATCACATAGCTTACAGACTCCCCCACACCCGTCCCCTTCTTTCCCTGGTAAACAGGCCCCCCACATGGTGTCAACCGGAAATAAATCTAGCTGATGATAGCACCAACATACTGTATTAATAATTAGTGTATACGTTCAATGTATTTCTCGTTGTTGTTTGTGTTTCTTTTCTTTCTTCTCTTGTGTATCTTTCCTTCTGTTCCCCCATAACCCCTTCCTGTTTGCTGCTTTGTCATAATAAACGAGGTATGTTGTATGATCACAATGGGAGTATGTCATGCTCTCAATGTGAAACATTAAAACTTTTCAGACCAACCGGACACTTAGACTTGCATTCTCCGTGTCAAACAGCTGAACAGGACAGGTTTAAGAAAAAAATAATTTAAAAATCGGCATTGGACGAGGTGATGATGCTGGAACTTTTGTTTGGTGCTGTTCCAGTGAGATTTACAAAGATGACTGCCTGAACAAAACATCAAAATTCCCTCAGTCAGTTCTACATGATAAAACGTCTGAGTGAGTGCTCGTCCGAGACTGGTGATTCCATACTTTATGCTAGGGGTTGTAGGCGTAATGTTTCAAAACAGTAACCAAATTCACACAAAAAAATAAATAAATACCTGGCCGTATCTCCTTGAGTCCACTTAAAGCAGTAATGTGAAGTAATTTCTTCACATGCCAAATAGGGTCACAAGTAAAGTAATTAAACATTGTCCAACAAATAAAGCATGAAAAAATAATTTATATATTGTAAATTTGACAAAATAATCGCGTTTCCGAAGTTCGAGCCTGAAAGGGGACGAACCCGGAAGTGATACGTCACACTGGTAACGCGATGGCACCTCCATACATACGGCCGCCATACAAAGCCCTTCAAACAATGATTCAAACAGCGATATAAGCGATAGATCAAGCGCAAGGGAGGAGATCCAAGTTTTTGAAGAGTTGGAGGAAGAAGAGGAGATTTGAATTTTATGTTATTAATGTCAGACGCTAATCAGGATGCAAACAATTTGCCTAGACTTCCTGACATGGAATGGATACAAGACCCATCGAGATTACAAGATTGGTAAAATATAGGCTGTTAATATTTTCATGATTTGAAGATGCAGGCATTTGCTCATAATTTTATGTTTTTGTCTATCTGATGACATTGTTAAAAATAATAATAATCAGACTTCATATTCATTTTGGCAGATCCGGCAGCTCTCGTGCATATAAAATAATAATATAAAAACGTTGGGGGGAAAGAAGGGGGTGAGTCGTTGTTATATCTTGACCGAGTGACCACACGACACCTTTATTGGCTTTTACAACTTTACTCAACGTCTTGACAAGTGACTCTGAACAACAACTTTTCTCTTTTAGTGAAGGAGTAAGGCACAAACAATAACACATCTAAATGACATGCGTACACTCTACTGGTGAACTCCCGTATTCCAACTAAATAATATCCACTTGTCCCGAGACTACATTTCCCAGGATTCACTGCGTGGCCTGCGCGCTCGCTGATTCGCTGTCAGACATTAAAAGCAACGCTTGTCACCTGTGAGCGGCTCTCGCGAAGCGGCGAAACACAAACTAGAAGGCTATCTGCAACGTGACCGTGAACGTGACGTGCAACGTGACGCCGACCCGCTTATGTGCACATCCACACCCCTTTCCTGATTGACAGTGGATTAACCCTTTCGGACAAGATCGTAGATGATGCACAATGGCGTACCGCAAGCAACACGTCACTCGCTCATTAATATTCATGGCATTAACTACGGTTGCTATGCAAGGACAAGCCGCCATTTGTGCCTAATAGGAAATGAATGGAAATCGTGTACGCAGGAGATGTTTACAGCGCTAAACCTACCAATTCTCTCCGAAAATGATGTGCCTGGTGCCAAAGTGACTGGCATAGATGTGGAAGAACATAAAAATGTTCAGTTAAAGAGATGGCTTTAGCGTCGAAGGCTGAAAAAGACGAAAAAAACGAGCCGACCTAAGCATAGCTTTAGCTTTTTTTTAATCGACGCGACTGACAATGACATTCTCCGGTTTCAACAAGCTATCCTTTACCATCAGCCCTGTCTTTCTTCTATATCCTCTGGTTGTCCTACGTCTCTTACCGTTCTTGGGGGTAATTTAGTTAGCTTTGTGTAGCGGTCGCAAATGCTACTCAGTGACAGCCAACGAACACTTTAAATTTTTTCATTGATAACACATCTTAATCCTATAATTTATTTACACTTCCCCCTTACTAAAGTTGTTTTTTTTATATATATATATAACAGAAACGGTAACAGTGGCAGTCAGATACCATTGTAGTTTTTTCAGGTCATTCATTGTCAGACAGAAGCAGTACGGCACAACGTTACGCTAAAAAAAATTAAGTAAAAATATAAAAATGGCTTACCTCTTTGTCCTCTGAAAGACCATGCCAACCCAACATAATGTTTACTGCATATGAAACGTGAATGGATTCGCCGAGCTGGTGTTAAAGTCCGCGCAAGTTGATTCGGTTTTCACAGTTTTTTCCTCCCGAGTTTTTGGTTTCCGGGAACGTATGAAGAAAACATCCTTCATGGTCGTAATGTCTAGAGTCGTTTCTACAAGTTCCAAAAAAGCAATGCGTGATCGCCATGTTCGTTTTTGAAAGATTACCGGCGAAAAGTAACACTTTTTACGTGGGGTCTATGCGAGGGCGGGTCTATAATGTCCCACTTCGGCTTTACTTCCGCTTTACGATGCGACGTCACGGTCTAAAAATAGCCTGCGTGCGGTACGCCATTTAAACCCGCTTAACCTAGCGAACGCAACAACTACTATGATCGGATATAGCCTCGGCTAACGTCGCTAGCTTATACTGTTCATTCCACAACAGTTGGCAGCTCTGCTTTGACAAAGTCATCAGTCATCTATCCAGAAATCACACTTACTTTTTGGCAAATCCTTGATCATAAGCAGACCGGTTAAGGAAGAAGGCATCTTCGAAGTGTTTGCAGCAGAGAACACTACTCGATGATGGCATGAAATTCATTCGCTTCGTGCGAACGAAAGATGTCCATTTACGTTGCCCTGCTATCCTTTGGCCACTCATACAACTTTTCATTTGAGTGAGAACAAAACATCGCCACACACCGCCGTGGCATCTTACCGAGAAGCAATGCAACAAACAATACTGTTCTATGGCGGACTTCCCTCGCACTTCCCGGTGTGACGTAATTTCCGAAGATTCCGAAGCATTTTCGTTGTCAAGGGTGTTGCTATGGGTTAAACAAAGAATCTGGAAGGGTTGCGTTACAAAAAAATTAATGAAAATATGCTTATATTGTTTAGCCATTGATAATATTCAACAACATGGTTGGCCAACCTTAGTTCACATTTCCCCTTTAAACGTCTGAAAATATCACCATGACTACCACAACATTTTTTTTTTTTTTAAATTTTGTCAATGTAAGAAAACATTGACCACTTGTCCCCAAAATTGAGACAGATTTATCTCCTGATGCCTAGTATCTGTAATCTGGAAAGGTTGATTTTGTTGAGCGTGTTATACTGTACAATTTTCCGGACGTGTAATTTTAGCACATCCTCCAAACTGTGGATGAGTCGTGTATCCATTTCGCCCTGCGAGGCATTCTAACAAGCGCGACACTTTGTTTTGACTGCCGTCCAAATACTAGCGAGTGGTTTGGCGGGATGAATGGTCGCCAGTCAGCGTGTCGACGGTGCCTGACGGATTGCACGTGACGACGCTCCCAGTTTATGAATAATGGAGGCTGCTTTCTCTCCGGGTGGCTGCGTGCGACGCGTGTGAGCGTCAATGAAAAACGCCGTTCGAGCCCGACGCAAACGTTGCGGAAAGGCCGCCGCCGGGCCGCAGGCTTGTTTACCTTCTGATTCGCTTCATGCGTCATAGACACTCACGCTCGGTTGTTCTCTGTTGTCATGACCGCTGAAGGTTCACGTGCTTCTTGTTGTCATGGCCATCATGTCACTGACTTTTGAAGGGCACAGCTTCGAGTCGAAGAGGCTTGAAACTAGGTTCACATTGGGTACGTCGGTAAAAAACAATTCAGTACTGCTATATGGACGAATAGGAGTGCAAAAGTTAAATACAATAAACAAAAAAAAAATAGCATATTGTGACAAAGTTCATTATTTTCTGTAATGCACTGATAACTGTTAGACTTATATATTTTATATTATACTCAAGCCTTTTACTGTTTTAATATAAATGATTTTGGAAAAAAAGTCAAGAAAAAACAAAAATCCCTATCTCAAAAAATTAGCATATCATGAAAGGTACTCCAAAGAAGCTACTCACCTAATCATCTGAATCAACGAATTACCTCAAAACCCCTGCAAAAGATTCCTGAGGCTTTTAAAAACTCCCAGCCTGGTTCATTACTCAAAACCGCAGTCATGGGCAAGACTGCCGATCTGACTGCTGTCCAGAAGGCCATCATTGAGACCCTCAAGCAAGAGGCTAAGACACAGAAAGAAATTTCTGAACAACTAGGCTGTTCCCAGAGTGCTGTATCAAGGCACCTCAGTGGGAAGGAAAAAGTGTGGCAGGAAACGCTGCCCAACCAGAAGAGGTGACTGCCCTCTGAGAAAAATTGTGGAGAAGGGGCCATTCCAGACCTTGGGGGACCTGCAGAAACAGTGGACTGAGTCTGGAGTAGAAAATTCCAAAGCCACCGTGCACAGGGGTGTGCTGGAAATGGGCTACAGGTGCCGCGTTCCCCAGGTCAAGCCACTTTTGAACCAGAAAAAGCGGCAGAAGCGCCTGACCTGGGCTACAGAGAAGCAGCACTGGACTGTTGCTCAGTGGTCCAAAGTACTTTTTTCAGATGAAAGCAAATTTTGCATGTAACTCGGAAATCAAGTTGCCAGAGTTTGGGGGAAGACTGTGGAGAAAGAAATGCCAAAATGCCTGAAGTCCAGTGTCAAGTACCCACAGTCAGTGATGGTCTGGGGTGCCATGTCAGCTGCTGGTGTTGGTCAACTGTGTTTTATCAAGAGCAGGGTCAATGAAGACCTTCCTTCTGCTGAAAAGCTTTATGGAGATGACCATTTCATTTTTCAGCATGACCTTGCACCTGCTCACAGTGCTAAAACCACTGGTAAATGGTTACTGACCATGGCATTAATGTGCTCAATTGGCCTGTCAACTCTCCTGACCTGAACCCCACAGAGAATCTGTGGGATATTGTGAAGAGGAAGTTGAGAGACACCAGACCCAACACTGTGGATGAGCTTAAGGCCGCTATCGAAGCATCCTGGGCCTCCATAACACCTCAGCAGTGCCACAGGCTGATTGTCTCCATGCCACGCCGCATTGAAGCAGTCATTTCTGCAAAAGGATTCCCGACCAAGTATTGAGTGCATAGCTTATATAATTAATTGAAGGTTGACTTTTTTTGTATTAAAAAACACTTTTTTGTATTGGTTGGATGAAATATGCTAATTTTTTAGTTAGGGATTTTTGTTTTTTTGGGACGTTTTTGCCAAAATCATCAATATTCAAACAATAAAAGGCTTGAACAACTTCAGCTGAGTGTAATGAATCTAAAATATATGAAAGTCTCATGTTTATCAGTAAAATATAGAAAATAATTAACTTTATCACAATATGCTAATTTTTTGAGAAGGACTAGTACTGTATACTGTACCGTCAGTTTCACAATATAAGCAGGGGTGGAAGTGGGCCGGAACAGAGTTCCGGCATGAGATTTCATGCGGGAACAGCGCAGCGCAGTGCTTTGATCCCGAAAATATGACGACAATTGTCAAAACCGGATGTTTAAAAAAAATTTTTTAAAACTGCCACTCTGCCACACACGCATCTCCAGTAAGGACAGTCTACTAACGTCAGATTTTCATATACAAGTGTGAACAACAAGCCTAATAAAGAGCTTGTGTAGCTTAATTTGTTTCTACCAATGTTTATTATTCATTTATTTATTCTATGTAGTTCTTCCCAGCGTCTCTCTGTATCTGACAAGTTGCGTCACCTTGCACATGCAGGCAGAAAAAAAAAGCTGTCTGTTCAATTGGCTGAAATACTGACAAGTGATCAGCCATGATTCCGAGTCGCTTATCCTCACGAGGGTCACGGGGTCGCCTGAGCCAATTCCAGCTAACTATGGGCAGTATGCGGGGTACAGTCTGTACTGGTTGCCAGCCAATCACAGGGGACAAGGAGACGAAAAACCATCTGCGCGCAGTCATACTTAGGGACAATTTAGAGTGCTCGATCAGCCTACCATGTATGTTTTTGGGATGTGGGGGGAAACCGGAGTACCCAAAGAAAACCCATACAGGCACGAGGAGAACAGGATCCAGACCCAGGATTGAACCCTTGATCTCAGATCTGTGAGGGGAACGTGCTAACCATTATGTGTGTGAAACTGTCAGGTCATGTCGTGTTAACTACTGTGTGTGTGAAACTTCATGTCATGTCGATTCCTGTTTTATTCTGAAAGCTTCACCCTCCTCGTGTCTTTGTACTTGCCCTTCCTCTTATCACCTTCCCATTGTTTCCACCTGTTCCCCATTACCTCGTGTGTATATATTGCCTGAGTTTCCCTTGTCTTGTGCAGAAGTGTCTTACTACCCATGTTGATCACGTCAGCCTTGTTTCATAGCATTCATAGTTGTCTAGATATTATCCTCCATTTGGAGTACTTTGTGTTTGACCTTTTGATCTTAGTTATCTTGGCTTTTTCCTCCGTTTGGAGCATTTTATGTTTGTACTTTTCCTCCTTTTTTGGACTGCTTTGTGTTTGAATTTTTGATCGTAGTTGTCCTGACATATTCCTCCGTTTGGAGTGTTTTATGTTTGTACTTTTCCTCATCCCCACATGCCAGCGGAAGCACCTTTTGTTTCCCTAATAAAACTTTGTTTCCAGAACTCCGCAGCTGAGTGCGCCTTCTTACATCAGACTGACAGAAACCTGTTGTGTTTTATTTGTGAATGATATTTACGACTGTGCCAAAAGAAGTTTTTGCAGTCTATGGTTTTAGGAGGTTTATAGCAAAGTTGCTAGCGGTGATAGCCGTTAGCTCTGAAGTAATCGCATCAACTGTTCTCAAAATAACAAACCAAATTGCAACCATTTGTTTCAACATTTATTTATATATGGAATTTTTTATTTTAACATTTATTAATTTTTAAAAAATGTACTTTTTTATTCATTAGGCATTTTGTATGTACAGCATTTATAATTTTTATTTCAATTATTTATTTCTTTAAAATTCATTTTAACAATTATAGATTTTACCCTTTATTTATGCTTTTATTTAAACATGTATTTCAATTTGAACTGATTTTATTACAACAGTTATTCATTTCAAAATGTGTTTATTTTCATTTTTATTTCAGCAGTTATCTCACTTTTTGATGATTAAATGTAGTCATTTCTTTTTCCGAATCCAA
Organism: Corythoichthys intestinalis; assembly: GCF_030265065.1. Classification (NCBI taxonomy): domain Eukaryota; kingdom Metazoa; phylum Chordata; class Actinopteri; order Syngnathiformes; family Syngnathidae; genus Corythoichthys; species Corythoichthys intestinalis. Next base: position 28,520,369 of record NC_080409.1, read on the forward strand.
TGCTGAGCTGCGGTGTCTTTGCAGGCGCATGGGGCGTGCGGCCGGCGGAGGGTGGCTGGGACTGCCTGAGCGCGGGTGACGCTTGCTCCGGAGATGACACGTGCAGCCCGCGCCTGCGCACCCTGCGGCAGTGCGTGGCTGGAGACGGCAGCGTCAAGCTGGGCCCGGGCGCCCGCAACCAGTGCGAGAATGCCATGACGGCCCTCATGTCCACGCCGCTGCACGGCTGCCAGTGCAAGAGGGGCATGAAGAAGGAGAAGAACTGCCTCAGTATCTACTGGAGCCTGCAGCAGGCCGTCCTGCACGGTAACACCGCTCGAGTGCCCTACTTTCTCCATTTTAATACGCAATCTGGACTAGAAAAGAGCAGCCATCCGTCATTACTAATATATACCAGGCTTAATACACCCCTGCTCACTTAAATGTTTTAAGTGTATGTTAGATGTTTTAAGGAAGGAACCCAGACTAATCCAGATTGCTGTAGAAAAAGTCGACTCAAATCAGACGCAAGCTTGCCGTTCTATGATCACACCAGCCTGTTCAATCACATGACGTCTTTAAAGTGCGTACGACAGGAGAAAAAAAAGTCTGAAATAGGATTATTATGTGAATTACAATCACATTTTCAGACGATTCGACGATATACAACAATTTAGCAAAGCACACATGACGAGAAATTAGTCTTTAAATAGTTTTTTAATCTGCCGGTTAGCCACGCCTACCATTATTGGGCTCTAGCGTCCCCAATAGGTGGATGACGTCAGGGGAGTCACAATTTCATCTGATTTAATATGCAGCCCATTGAGGGGGAATTATTCACAACGAGGAAAACGCGATGAAGAGAGCCGCAAAATGTCATTGTTTCAGTCTCTCTAATCCAATATTTTTACAAGATATTCTTTTTACCCAAGTATTTTCCCCCAATAACTAAATAAATGCTATGGTCATGACAAATAACAGTCTTGTGCTAAATGGACTATGAAATAATAAAAATGCATTTATTCAGTACGACATGGCAAAATTACTCCATAATGGTCAAAACTGTCGACTTCACCTTTACTGTCGCGCCTCTCGAACGATACTTTATGCCACCTAAATCGGGCTTATGTCATTTCCCTTCCCCGGCTTCGGAGAATGTAAACAAACCAAGAGGCGTGACATCTAGCCGACATGCTAACCCGAACCGAGTGATGTTTCAAAGTCTTCGAAATGGAAAATCACCCATAACTAGCCCGGATCATTTCACATGACGACTGGGTTGTCGATTGTATTCGCCGATCGGCAAACCGCCCGGCGGAGAGCAATTTACAGCTCGTTCCCCTGCTACTACTGACAGAAGAGCTCGCCGGGGAAGCAGCTGGACAATGACCGCCGAACAAACCGGCCGAAGTCGGAGCAGCGTGTAGCTGCCAAATGGTCAACACGAATATGGCAAAATAATGCTTTACTAGATGGCGAAGTCGTAAAGAGCGAGATACTCAGTGGAGGAGGGTGGCTGCAGTTGTTGTGCAGCTAACGTGCAGCTAATGTGTATGAGGAGAGCTTTTTACATCCCTATCCATGATCAAACGTAAGTAGTCCTTTATTTAAAGAAAGTTTGTAGTGTTAACTTTGTAATCGCTATATTCGCGGCTATTTTCAACAGAAAGTTGCAATTTCTGATCGGTCGGAAAATTTGACAGAACACCGGGCACATGAAGAGGGCTATAAACCGAGTATAGTGCTCTCCCAGCGGGGGGATGTGCGACAAGCCGCCGGTTGTCGGCCAAGGGGACAAGGAGCATGTCAGCCACAAAATGCAAGCCACCTACATATTAAAATGATCCCAGTATTTGACATAATACAAAAGACGATGTTTACTCACTTCCTCGTAAGTCCCATGGTCCCACAGTAGTAGGGCTTGTTTTGGCCAATATCCACCGGTGAATTGGAACCTTTTGAAACCCCAAAAAGACACACACACCTCTCCCTCATACAGCAAGATTTCCTGCAGCCGTTTGGCTGGCGTGATGCGAAAAATAAACGTATTAATCCGCAAAATTAGCTGAATCCTTAGTCCTTCTCATACAACAGTACGGCTGTATAGTGAAGAGGACTTCTTCCTCCGTAAACATCACAGCGCCCTCTTTCTCAACTCGAGACTGTTGCCGGAAGTCACTCATTTTCATGGCGCGGGATTCAAAAAAACTAAATAAATATAGCGATCGCTTCCACACAAATCCAAGCGGTCAATTTCATTCAGGAGCATAAAATACCGCGTGTATTATGAAATAAACATGCTTTTTCGTGTCACAGGCACTTTAAAGAACCGTTAAAAAATGAAGTATTTGACATAGAGTGCTGCCCTCAACATGACTCAAAAGTGCGGGTTTAAACCTCTCTCCCAGTTTTATTTGGCACCGATTGACCACGGAAAGCCGGAAATATGATCATTTTAATTTCATAATACTAACTATGAACGAATTATTCAAACTAGGAACTATTTTCTCCACTAGAGGGCACTCATGCTCTTTGGATGAATAATGCTTCATTTCTGTCTTTTTTTTTTTTTTTTTCTCTTGCTGGAATTCAGTTTTTTTTTTGTCAGTATTTCTTTGGCTTAATGTGGTTATGTAACGGGTTATTGTACAGTATCATTGTAACAACAGTTCATATAGATACGTTTGTGCTGAGAGAAAAAAGTACCATTGTTTGGAAAACAAAAATCTAACAAAAATAAGCAGTTATTCACAATATCACTCATTACTTTAGTATTCTTTTCATTGGATACTTTTTTACTTGTACTTGATTACATTTTTGGGATGACTACTTTTACTTGATTATATTTTTTTGGGATGACTACTTTTACTTGAATAATATTATTTTGAAGTAACGCAACTCTTACTTGAGTAAACTTTTTAGTTACTCTACCAACCTCTGGCCAAAAGGTACACGGACCCCTTACAGTCGCTATATTATAACCCTCCAGCAAAGTCTCCCGACAGAAGAAGGCTGCCTGCTACTGTCTCCCGACTCTTCCTTTAGATATAGTAGTATAGCCATTTACAGTATATGTAGTATGTATGGTTCTCACAGCCTTAATGTTATATTGTTATCAACTCGTTGGATGCAGTTAATGATGAAAGACAAACTACAGTTACTTTAAAAATGAACTCTTTTTACATTGACCACACAGTAACTTTCACAATTTATCACCAACAACACTCAAACTTAGGAAACACAGCAACCACCTTCCTGCTGTTCTGTGTTAATGTTGTTTCGTAAATTAGCCCATTGGCTGCCATTGACAGCGATAGTCGTCCAAGCCATTTGGACTGGAAGGCGCTCTCAGCGGGCGTTCGATCCAAATGGCTTGACGTCTATCACTGTCAGCAGCAGGGAATGAGTCAATTTTTTGCACATTAAAGATGGGCAGTCATTGTTAATAGCAGAGCGGAAAGAAAACTAGATGCCATTATTGTAGCGGTGAAGGAAAAGGCAGGTGTTACAAGTGAGTGGAATTGAAAGTGAAAACCTGTATTTTGTCACGCGTTCAAAGTCATCTTGGGCATTTCACACATCCTGTTGAGAGTCATTTCCTCTGCTGTGATGAATGCGACCAGTGTGACTGTGGGTGGAACATAATGAATAATGGCCTCCCTCCCGCCTCTTTCACCTCCTTCTTCACCTCCTCATCCCTTATCTTAGTTTTTACTTCCATTTTGTTTGGAGGAAAAAAAAGGCAACAGCGTTCCACCACCCACTCTTTGAGGAAACTTCCTTCTGCTGACAGTGGAAAATTAACAATTATTGATTCATCTGTGGTTTTTAAAAGTTTTAAAAGAGTTTTATGGCTAAAAATAAATAAATACATGGAAGGAAAGAATCGGTCATTGATTCTTTGAACTGGGAGGACTAGCAGTATATGATGATGTTTCAGTGCCAAAGACAGCGGTGGACGTCCAATCCTTATGGATGTTGTTTTGTATGAGGTCATTAAAACGAATTTTAATTTTCTAAAGATTTATTAATTTGCACTTTTTTATTCAATTAATATTTGTTTTAAAATCAAATTAACAATTAACTAAACAGTTTAACTAAAATTATAATAATTATTTTTATTGATAATACATGTGTGCTTTTTTTTTTTTTTTTCAAAATTAATGTTTATTAATTTTGACAATTCGTATGAAGTTTTATCAGTTCAATGAAATTGTTTTATTATCATGATTTTATTTTAGAAACTGTTGAATGAGAAATACTTTAACTATAAATACAGTACATATTAAATAACAAATATTTGAAGATGTTATTTAAGTGTTTCTAAAAATCTACTTTATAATTTGAATTATAATTTTGTATTTTGAAAAAAAAAACTAAACATTTCAGTTGCCAGTGAAGTTGTTTTATATCGTGCAATTAAAAGGAATTTTTACTAAAGGTTTAACAAACTGGCCCTTCAATTTATTTAATTTTTTTTTTATCAGTGTATTGATTTTTAAATACATTTTTTGAGTGACAAATATTCAACATTTTTTAAAAATGTTTTAAGTGTTTGTAATACAGTATGAACCTGTTTGTTCATAAATTTCTATTTTATATGACTGATTGTCTAATATACTGTAAAAACAAAACAACTCATTGGCTGCCATTGACTGCGGTAGACGTTAAATGAATTTGGACTGGGAGGGGTTGGCAGCACTTGCCCTCCTAGTCCAAATGGATTGGAAGTCTAATGCCGTCAATGGCAGCTAGTGAGTTACGTTGGAGTAAATTGGACTGAGCTGAATTCAATTCACGAAATACTTTTGTCTTTTTTTCATTCCCTATGTTTAGTCAATGGTTTTTACCCAAACATATTTTTCCTATTTGCGTTTGCACTTAGCAGTCGTTGTGCGGCCGTGTTGCTATGGCGACATGACTTTTGGTCTTGCCGTTTGCAGGCCTGAGCCTGGTGGAGGACTACCCGTACGAGCCCGAGGAGAGGGGCTCCGACTACGTCCGCCTGGCCTCCATCGCCGCCGGTGAGTTTTCAGGCGCCTCGGGTTTCATCTTTTATTTATAAAACAAAAAGAAAATACTCTGCCAGCCGAGTGTCTGTGTGCGGGTATGTGTTTCAGCTGCAGGACATACATCAGTATCAGATTAATGACCATTTAACTGATCACGATGGTGTGTTTACTTGAGATTAAGGTACGTGTGTCGAGTAACGATCTAAGGAAAGATACAAAATAGCCACTGATTCTTCAGGAAGGATTTTTTTTGTTTTGTTTCAATGATCAACTAAGTCAAGCTCAGCACATTTGAACATGACATCTATCATGTTAAAACAACAAAACTTGTCACGGTAAAAAGTAAAACTTAAAACATTAAACTTACCAAGATAAAAAATGAACTCGGTAAGATCAAATGATCGCTTCCAAACTCACCCAGTTGAAATGGATTGGACGTCTATTTCCGTCAATAGATGTTTTCAACAGAGGTGAGTAGTAATACGTTACATTTCCTCCATTACGTTTACTTGAGTAAGTTTTTTCAGAAAAACGTACTTTTCGGAGTACTGTTTTACGCTCTATAAAGAGCACCTAAAAGCCTTCAGTTTTTTCAAAAGCCGAAAGTCCGCCCTGTAATCCGATGCGCCTTATACAGCGGGGCAAATAAGTATCTAGTCAACCACTAATTGTGCTCCCAATTGAAAATATTAGAGAGGCCTGTAATTGTCAACATGGGTAAACCTCAACCATGAGAGACAGAATGTGGAAAAAAAAAAACAGAAAATCACATTGTTTGATTTTTAAAGAATTTATTTGCAAATCATGGTGGAAAATAAGTATTTGGTCAATACCAAAAGTTCATCTCAATACTTTGTTATGTACCCTTTGTTGGCAATAACGGAGGCCAAACGCTTTCTGTAACTCTTCACAAGCTTTTCACACACTGTTGCTGGTATTTCGGACCATTCCTCCATGCCGATCTCCTCTAGAGCAGTGATGTTTTGAGGCTGTCGTTGGGCAACACAGACTTTCAACTCCCTCCACAGATTTTCTATGGGGTTGAGATCTGGAGACTGGCTAGGGCACTCCAGGACCTTGAAATGCTTCTTACGAAGCCACTCCTTTGTTGCCCTGGCTGTGTGTTTGGGATCATTGTCATGCTGAAAGACCCAGCCACGTCTCATCTTCAATGCCCTTGCTGATGGAAGGAGATTTTCACTCAAAATCTCTCGATACATGGCCCCATTCGTTCTTTCCTTTACACAGATCAGTCGTCCTGGTCCCTTTGCAGAAAAACAGCCCCAAAGCATGATGTTTCCACCCCCATGCTTCACAGTGGGTATGGTGTTCTTCGGATACAATTCAGTATTCTCTCTCCTCCAAACACGAGAATCTGTGTTTCGACCAAAAAGTTCTATTTTGGTTTCATCTGACCATAACACATTCTCCCAGTCCTCTTCTGGATCATCCAAATGCTCTCTAGCGAACCGCAGACGGGCCTGGATGTGTACTTTCTTCAGCAGGGGGACACGTCTGGCAGTGCATGATTTGAGTCCCTGGCGGAGCATTGTGTTACTGATAGTAATTGCAACTGCATTAACCATCAAAGTGAAGTCTAACTGTAACTGTAGTCTTGAAACAAATCTGAATAAGGAAAAACATTGCAATAAAATAATGCAAACTGGTTAAACTTGAGAGTAGCTGAGATCTGTCATGACAGAACATCGCTTCAATGATATCTGGCGCCATCTAGCGTCGTGAATGGGTATAATGTCTAGACCAGAATATAAGACGACCCCCACTTGTTCGGTCTTATTTCAATGCAAAAAACACCGTCTTATATTCGGGCCAATACGGTACTCTGTGACCCGGGCTGGCAGTGAATGAGATAATATGGGTCTGGGGTTAAAAAGGTGAGAAGGGTGCGGAGGAAATACTGTATGTTCCGGTACACTGTACAACTAGAGCTGTCTCAAACGACACATTTTCTCCCGATTAGTCAGCCGACTATTTTTACAATTAGTCGACTAATCTAATAATCCCCCCTATCTTTTTTTTTTTTTTTTTAAACTAATTTAGCAATGAATTTTTTGATGACGCTTATTAATTCACAAAGACATTTTGGAACACTTAAATTCTTTATTAAAGTACAAATAAAAACGTAAATAACAACAATAAATCACAAATAAACAATGAGGTCAAATGCTCATAGCATTAACTTGTGCAAAAGAATGGAATGCAAACAGATTCAGAACACTGAATTTGCCTTTCCAACATCATTCGAAACAATTCTTAAAAAAAATAATAATAATAATAATAATATTATACTATACTACTACAGTATGTAGAATAGTATTATAATCATTGCCTATCAAATTTTTCATAAAGGGTGTCATTTTAAAGCTATGCTTATTGTACAATCTGAATGCTGAAGTATGTGGGATTAACTCCAGAAATCGTTATTTATATGACGTGCTTTTATTTTGAAATGTTCACCGGAAGAACGTTCGCTAAAAAGCTAACCATAAGCTTTACACTCCCCAAAAAAGCTCTTTTTGTCAATTTTTTTTTTTTTTTTTTCATTTGCAAATGCTGGAAACCAGTAACCGGTAATTTTTCATGTTTTAAGTGTCACCTTTTAACCGCAAGTTTGCGTTTTAGAGAAGACTGCCATTGTTTTGTAGCAGGCTAAAGTAGGTTTGTCTTTTTTCCCCATTAGCCTCAATGTAGCAATGCACATGTTTACAGTGTTTAATATAGATGTGTTTCCTTATTTTGTATGTCTGAACTATAATTCTACGGCGTGTTGATGACCAGTAAACAACTGTGAAAGGAACTGGAGTCTCATATGCCATCAGCATGTGACACTTACTGCCCTCCTTTTTATTTACCGTGCGATAAATGGACTCATTGCATATCGCGACCGGCTTAGCAACTTCAATAAAACATGTCGTTAGTTAGTTAGTTAGATGAACTTACGATCTGCCAGCTTGTAATTGCCTCCTGTCGTCTTCCAAAATTACAACTGGGTGGGTGACGGCGCTTCAGGTGTTCATTCATGGCCAACGTGTAACCAAGCTTGGCTTTTAAGAGACAGGACACAACAGTGTGCCCTCCTTAGTTTCGTTGAAATAAGTTAATGTTTTGGCCACTCTGGTGCGCTTTTTTGGCTTTGTGCCACTTTCCCCGCTTGCATACCAAGCGTCCGACGTAAAAAATATCTGCCGACAACCCCCCCCTCAAAATTGTTCTCCTCGGATCTACACAATTCACGTAGGACACCCTTTTTTGACTTCAAAACGGCGAATTTCGCCGAAAGATGAGAGATTTTCATGCCTGTAAACTAATGATAACTTTTGAATAGATGTCCACTGTAGTGACTACTGTCCCTGAAAACAGTTAAATGTGAAATACATCACGTGCAAATGTGAAACTTATCAAGTTAAACGATAAAATCTAAAAACTCATAATGTTACAACATAATATGAACTTCATCTTCATATGTGAAACCTCATCACATTTTGAACTCCCCTTGATGACAATCTATTCAAAATTGTTTTGACATATTTTTTTCATCAATTAAAGGCACGGAGTTAGTCATATGAAAGCCATATTTTATGGTAATGTCTCTTGAGTTTAGTGAAGACGGAAGATCCGGGACTTCACTGATGACTTTTGCTAATTAGCCAAATGAGGCGTTCCAAGTGTCTTTGGTGCGGAACAGCGCTCAACGACATTAGCATTAGCAATGAATTCTGGAAGGATGTATGAAAATATGTCCGCGAGGCTCCGTGAATCAGCGCCGTCAACTTGTGGAGATTGCGGACGACGGCGTTGACCTCCTGCCGCCTAATTTACGAGCTTTGCCGCCATTTACCTGATATTTTTTCGCCTTAATTTACGGCTTCTACGTGGCGGCAAATGGGGATGAGCGGCCAATCCCCTTTTTTCGAGGAAAGCTGTTATTACCGGCGAATTATTCCGCGGAGGCTGATGTGAAAATAAAAGCTGGTGAGAGCCGGCGAAAGGAACGGCATGTCAAGGAAAAGGGCAGCGGTGGCGCACCGATATGAAATTTTGGGCCTGCTGCTTATTCGAGCACTGCTTTATATTGGAATTCAAATGATTTTGCATTTCCGTATTTTCGCACGTGGGTGTCATCGTTCTCTCTGAAAAAGGAGTGGGTAGAACTTTTCCCAGTCCCTATGTGACTCTCCTCAAAATGTATTTTAACGGAAAATGTTACAACAGAGCTAACGCGCAGATATGAAAAATATACAATAGAGTCTTCCATCATACAAGCCTGTTTTGAAATAATACAGCAGATTTTAAGACTTCGCCATAATGTGCACCACATAAAACAGAAGCTATAGTACGATAAAGCTAATCCGAAAACACAGGTTACAGTGTACACAGATTGGGAATAAAGTAGGACTGCAGGTATCCATTATTTTAGTAGTCGATTAATCGATTAACTAGTTAGTTCGAATAATCGAGTAATCGGATACAGAACATAAATAATTAAAATACCTGAGCTGAGCCTCGAACGGTATTAAAGAAAAAAATAAGGATCTATGTACAAAAAAAGAACAATTGCTAACTTACATAGCAAAAGTCTGCTAGCTTAGATGCTATAAAACGCTAACACTTTTTTTTTAGAATGCTCTTAACAAATGGTTCAGACACATATTTCCAAAAAAAAAAAAAAAAAAAGTCTAAATATACCAATAAACTAAATTACGAATGCATTGAAAAAAATACATTGGCTCAAACAAAAACTTGGCTTATGTTGGTCTTTACATGAAACAGTTATATTCAGTCATGTGAAATGAGACAGATTAGAGGGCAGTGTATCCACCCAAATCAATAAAATTAAATGCAAACATTTTCAAAATAAACCATTAAAACGCCACTTTAATTAAACGAATTCTCAAAGCAGCAAAATTTAATTCGATTCTTTTTTTTTTCTAATTGAATACTCGAGTTAATCGATTAATTGTTGCAGTACTAGAATAAAGTAAATAAGTGACTAGCAGCAAATGGTGATATAGTGATAATATAACAGTGCGTATATGACAATTAACAGTACTGAGACTAGGAGGCAGATGGTTGACTTGATATGACAGTTTCTGCATAGATATTGATGTAATAGTGCAAGAATGCTATAATGTAACTGTGCAAATATTGCATATACATACCTGTCAACCCGAGGCCGTTGGCAGTCTTACAAATAATATGAATTTATTGGTAATATTGTAACATATAACCTGGTGCAATCAAAGAACAATCAATATCTTCAGCTACATAATGATTACCTAAATTTAACAGTGACTTTTGTTATAATTGTATGTAGCACTTTTGGCAATTTCTATCATGTCTTGATGACTGCACTTCATGGCACTTCAGCTAGCAATTCAGTTCGACTTGAAGGTAGTTCCTTCATGTGTCCAATTATAAATTAAAAAGGTCAATTGATAAAATGAACTTACGATGCAAACTTTGAGTCAGGGAGCATTTCTTTTGCTAATTCTGAGAAGTGATCAGCAAATTGGCAGAATGAAATCTTTCGCTTTCGTCACTTTTCATTCTGCACACTTCATCTTTATGACCAGTGTTGTTAATATTACTTTTAAAAAGTAATTAATTACAGTTACAAATTACTTCTCCCAATAAGTAATTGAGATAGTAACTCCGTTACCTGAATATAAGAGTAAATAGTTACTTGGCAAAGTAACTGGTGTTACCTTAAAAAAAAAAAAAAAACATAGTAACCTTTGCTATGTTTGGAAATCGTTTAATGTTGTGAGTAACCTGTTAAAGTTGTTAAAACTGCTAACGTTTTTGCATTAGTTCCCTTCTGTCTACTTTTGACACGTTAAAGTTTTAAAACCGTTTCATCATTTAAAGATAGATTCAAGTCAAGATTTTGCCGATTTAGGAGTATTTTAGATAAAAAGTTATTAAGTTCGCTAGGAAGGTTCACTACAACAGAGCCTTTCTGAGAAGTCTACTGCTTCAAAATGGCGGCTGTTTATTAACGTCGCCGTCTGTCATTTCGCATGTAGTTCTATAAGCATGTGATATCTAGGCGTAGATTGTAGGCTGTCGGCTACAGTCAGGAAATATTGGAGCCACCTAGCCTAGCATTGCGTTTGCTACAGCGTCACAACAAACACTCTTCTTCACTTTTCTAGCGTCATTCAACCAACGTAGTAATGCATCGTAACGCACATTGTCTTGTTGCCGAAACGGTGAAAAAATTCAAACGGAGAAAAAAAAACGTAATGCACGAAAAACGTGCAGATTTTTAATGTACGGCATACACATTTAAAAATCAGTGCTCAATTGTACAAATTACGCCGAAACCGTACAACTTGACAGGTATGCATATGCAGTACCCAGATTATGGAGCACCCAGATTGAGACAGATGTCTGAGAACATATCCATTAGTGGCATGCATGTGACATTGTTGTGGCATTAGTAGTGCAATGACTGTGACATTTCAGTGCAAACTTGTACCATTGAGGGTGCAGCCAAAATGGATTGGACGTCTAGCACGGTCAATGGCATCCAACCAATTAATGTGTGCTCTATAAAAGGTTCAAATGTGTATGAGTATTTAATACATACTGTACAATGCGGCAAATAAGTATTTAGTCAACCACTAATTGTGCAAGTTCTCCCACTTGAAAATATTAGAGAGCCCTGTAATTGTGAACATGAGTAAACCTCAACCATGAGAGACAGAATGTGGAAAAAAACAGAAAATCACATTGTTTGATTTTTAAAGAATTTATTTGCAAATCATGGTGGAAAATAATTATTTGGTCAATACCAAAAGTTCATCTCAGTACTTTGTTATGTACCCTTTGTTGGCAATAATGGAGGCCAAACGTTTTCTGTAACTCTTCACAAGCTTGTCACACACTGTCACTGGAATTTTGGCCCATTCCTCCATGCAGATCTCCTCTAGAGCAGTGATGTTTTGGGGCTGTCGTTGGGCAACAGAGACTTTTAACTCCCTCCACAGATTTTCTATGGGGTTGAGATCTGGAGACTGGCTAGGCCACTCCAGGACCTTGAAATGCTTCTGATGAAGCCACTCCTTTGTTGCCCTGGCTGTGTGTTTGGGATCATTGTCATGCTGAAAGACCCTTGCTGATGGAAGGAGATTTTCACTCAAAATCTCTCGATACATGGCCCCATTCATTCTTTCCTTTACACAGATCAGTCGTCCTGGTCCCTTTGCAGAAAAAACAGCCCCAAAGCATGTTTCCACCCCCATGCTTCACAGTGGGTATGGTGTTCTTCGGGTTCAATTCAGTATTCTTTCTCCTCCAAACACGAGAACCTGTGTTTCTACCAAAAAGTTCTATTTTAGTTTCATCTGACCATAACACATTCTCCCAGTCCTTTTCTGGATCATCCAAATGCTCTATAGCGAACCGCAGACGGGCCTGGACTAATAGTACCCTTTGTTACTGTGGTCCCAGCTCTCCGTAGGTCATTCACTAGGTCCCCCTGTGTGGTTCTGGGATTTTTGCTCACCGTTCTTGTTATCATTTTGACGACACGGGTTGAGATCTTGCATGGATCCCCAGATCGAGGGATATTATCAGTGGTCTTGTATGTCTTCCATTTTCTAATAATTGCTCCCACAGTTGATTTCTTTACACCAAGCATTTTACCTATTGCAGATTCAGTCTTCCCAGCCTGGTGCAGGTCTACAATTTTGTCTCTGGTGTCCTTCGACAGCTCTTTGGTCTTGGCCATAGTGGAGTTTGGAGTGAGACTGACTGAGGTTGTGGACAGGTGACTTTTATACCGATAATGAGTTAAAACAGGTGCCATTAATACAGGTAACGAGTGGAGCCTCGTTAGACCTCATTAGACCTCGTTAGAAGAAGTTAGACCTCTTTGACAGCCAGAAATCTTGCTTGTTTGTAGGTGACCAAATACTTAATTTCCACTCTAATTTGGAAATAAATTCTTTAAAAATCAAACAATGTGATTTTCTGTTTTTTTCCACATTCTGTCTCTCATTGTTGAGGTTTACCCATGTTGACAATTACAGGCCTCTCTAATCTTTTCAAGTAGGAGAACTTGCGCAATTGGTGGTTGACTACAATAATTTCTGTACTATAAGGCGCACTTGACTATAAGCCGCCACCCACCAAATTTGACATGAAAACTGCATTTATTCATAGATAAGACGCACTGGACTATAAGCCGCAGTTGTCCACTTTGTATTATGGGATATTTACACCAAAAGATATTAACTGGTAACACTTCATCTGACAATGGTATCATAAGACTGTCATGAGACCAAATGAACCACCATTAAGCTTTGAGCCAATTGGCTGCAAAACCTTATTGTTTCTAAAAGCTTCATTTGGCCATCACTGCTCCCTTGGTGGAGACAGTCAAACTCTGCTGCCACCTGCTGTCAACACTGTTGTCATCCAACATTCCTCCTAGCATGCATTGCAGTGCTACAGATGTAAATAACAATCATGTTCTGTGCTAATTATTTCTTCAGTTACTGTTCCAGTTGTTTCATTAATTGCTAGTTATGGTATTTGGTAACATTTTCTTGGATAGTGGTGCCATAATAATGTCATAAGACAGTCATAACTATTACATGACACTGTCATAAGCATTAATGAATGCTTATAATAAATGTCGGTTAGTGTTATCCAGCAAATTATCTCACTTTTGAATGGATGTAAAAGATCTGAGCGGGACATAAATGGAGTTAGTGACATAATATGCCACATGACATCTAAAAATCACCATCACCATCTATATTGACATCTGTCATATGCATTCAGTACTGCCCACACTTTTTCTATATGGCGTGGCTCCTGGGGTGTGGCCTCCCCTCTGCCTCGGCTGCCGGCCTCGGGAGTAGGTTGGGGGGGTCGGGTCTCCGATCTTGCATCGCCCCGTGGCAGTTCCTGGGCGTTCTCCTGCCTCCGCCTTCCCCTCTCTTCTCTGGCTGGGCATCCGCCCTGCGCTCCGTCACGGGTCGCTGGCTGGGCGCCGGTGTATCAGCGGGGTGTCGCCTGCACCGGCGGGGGACCCTCCCTTGCCTGGGGCTTGGTGGGCCGCTGGGGGTCCCGTGGCGTGTCGTGCCGGTTGGGGGGCTGCGGCTGTGGCTCGTGGCCCGGGTGGGCGGGTGGGGGTGGGTGTAGGCGTGGGGTTGGTGATGCGTCCCCTCCTGCCATCCCTGAAGGCCGGTTGATGGGTGCGCAGGTGGCCCGGGGGACCACCCTGGGTCCCGGGGGGGGGACGATGGCTCCTTTGCTGGGCTGCAGGAGGAGGGATGGGCTGCGCATGGCCCCCCGCCCCCCCGCCAGCCCTCCCTCCCCGGGCTGGCTGGGTGGGGGCCGTGGCCCTGGGTTGGCGCCCGCGCGGCTTCTCCGGCCGTCTGCGTGGCTGTCGCGCACCCGGTGGGGCCTGCGTGCTGCTGGATGTGGTAGGGCATGCTCTGGTTGGGGGTCCCGGTGCCGGGATTGGCGATGCGGCGGCGTAGGGTTGGTCGCCAACGGGCTTACACTCATAAGAGATTCACACGATTACTGGGTTCTAGATCACAGAACTGATTTGTGTACACTCTACCCCTTTCAATCACTTAGCTTACAGACACCCCCACCCCCATTCTCCTCTTTCACTGGCCAATAGGCCCCCACATGGTGTAAACCGGAAATACATCTCGCTGACGATAGCACCAGCATATTAGTAACTAGTTTAGATGTTCAATGTATTTCTAGTTGTTGTTTGTGTATGTGTTTCTTTTCCTTCTTCTCTTGTATTTCTTTTCTTCTGTCCCCCCATAATCCCTTCCTGTTCGCTGCTTTGTCATAATAAAAAGGTATTTTGAATGATCACAATGGGAGTATGTCAGACTCTCAATGTGAAACATTAAAACTGTTCAGAATCCGGGCACTTAGACTTCCATTCTCTGTGTCAAACAGCTGAACAGGACAGGTTTAAAAAAAAAAAAAAAAAAAAAAAAAAAGTACTGCCCATGATAGTGTCATGTCATAATTATGATGTCCTTATGACAGTCTTATGATGCCGCTGTCAAATAAAGTGTTACCTATTAACCCAAATAAATCAACGAATAAGCCGCACTGGACTATAAGCCACAGGATTCAAAATGAGGGAAAAAAGTAGCGTCTTATAGTCCGAAAATTAGGGTAAATACTTATTTGCCCCACTGTATGTGCAACCAATTTGTGGTACGCTGAAATGGTATAAATGTTTTCCTGAAGCTGGTGGCTGATCCTTTCTCCCTTATTTGTGTTGACAAAGAGAAGTCGGCGGCACCGGAGCGTCCGGCAGCCGCGCTTTATCAATCCGGTTAGGGGGAATAACGGATGGCTCATGACGGGTTGTTCGCTAGCTCTCTCTGGGGTCCATTCATATTTTATCCAACAGCTCGGAGAGAGGCCCTGCTAAGGCGGCTGGAGGCGCTTTACACACTAATGAGCGGCGCTATCTGCCATCACGGCCGCATCGACTACCAGGTCACTCGAGGGTGGGGGTGAAGTGATGATGGACCCGGAGCTTACACAAGTGATATATGCTTATATGAGCAAGCAGCATCATTAGTGAGGAAGTCAAGGTGGCGCAGGGCACAGCGGTGGGCACTGTGGGTGCAGGGGTTTACCACGTGCAGGGTCATCATGGTGCATTTATACAGGAGAAATGATCATGGCGGCACAGGAAGTGTAATTTTGGGCCTCGTGGTCGGACAGGAAGCGACAAGAGAGCAGCTTTTCTCTCTGCATTAACCCGGCAGAATGATATATTGAGTCGTTCCGAAGCAGCGCATGCAACATTTATGCATGTTCTATTCATGGCGGAGTACCACTATTATGTATAATCAACATGTTGGCACAGTTTGAACTCCTTTGGCATGCACGACGTGAGGAGTGTCGAGTCAACAACATCTGCAGCCACGCGCTAGTCATTGCTAAACATTGGCTGGGATTTGACGAAGCGCTCTCAAGAGAGAAATCCTTCCCTGCTGCCTTTGTGTTTCCAAATGGACGTTTCCGATGGTTATTCAAAAGCTGGCATTGAGAACCTCGAAACCAAATTTCAAGCATATACACTGCTGGCCAAAAGTATTGTCACCACTGGAATTCTGTCAGATAATGCTCAATTTCTCCCAGAAAGTGATTGCAAATGCAAATGCTTTGTTAGAAATATTTTCATGTTTTGCTTCCAATGAAAAACCACAAAATAGAATGAAAAAAAAATCATTATCATTTTACACAAAACTCCAGAAATGGGCCGGACAAAAGTATTGTTACCCTCAGCCTAATACTTGGTAGCACAACCTTTTGAAAAAAATACCTGCGTACAACCGCTTCCGGTATCCATCAGTGAGTTTCTTACAATGCTCATCTGGAATTTTAGACCATTCTTCTTTGGCCAACTGCTCCAGGTCTCTGAGATTAGAAAGGTGCCTTCTCCAAACTGCCATTTTCAGATCTCCCCACAGGTGTTCTATGCGATTCAGGTCTGGACTCATTGCTGGCCACTTTAGAAATCTCCAGTGCTTTCTCTTAAACCATTTTCTAGTGCTTTTTTTAATTAGGTCATTGTCCTGCTAGAAGATCCATGACCCAGAGGAGACCCAGCTTTCTCACACTGGGCCCTACATTATGCTGCAAAATTTGTTGGTAGTCTTCAGTCTTCATAATGCCATGCACACGGTCAAGCAGTCCAGTGCCAGAGGTAGCAAAGCAACCCCAAAACATCAGGGAACCTCCGCCATGTTTGACTGTGGGGACCGTGTTCTTTTCTTTGAAAGCATCGGGTTTTTTTTCTTGTAAACTCTATGTTGATGCCTTTTCCCAAAAACCTCTACTTATGTCTCATCTGACCAGAGGATATTCTTGCAAAAGGTTTTGGGCTTTCTCAGGTAAGTTCTGGCAAACTCCAGCCTGGCTTTTATATGTCTCTGGGTCAGAAATGGGGTCTTCCTGGGTATCCGACCATAGAGTTCTTTTAATTCAGACGGCGACGGATAGTATGGGTTGACAGTGTTGTACCCTCGGACTGTAGGACAGCTTGAACTTGTTTGGATATTAGTTGAGGTTCTTTATCGACCACAATCGCACAATGTTTCGTTGAAATCTCTGGTCAATTTTTCTTTCCGTCCACATCTAGGGAGGTTAGCCACAGTGCCATGGGCTTTACACTTATTGATGATTCTGCGCACGGTAGACACAGGAACATTCAGGTCTTTGGAGATGGACATGTCGCCTTGAGATTGCCCATGCTTTCTTACAATCTGGCTTTGAAGTCCTCAGACAGTTCTTTGGTCTTCTTTCTTTTCTCCATGCTCAATGTGGTACACACAAGGACACAGGACAGCGGCTGAGTCAACTTTAATGCATTTTAACTGGCTGCACGTGTAATTTAGTCATTGCCACCAACTGTTATGTGCCAAAGGTAAGTAACAGGTTCTGTTAATTACACAAATTAGAGAAACATCACGTGATTTTTCAAAGGGTGCCAATACTTTTGTCTGGCCCATTTATGGAGTTTTGTGTAAAATGATAATCATGATTTAATGTTTTTCCCTTCTCTTTTGTGTTTTTTCATTGTAAGCAAAATAAATGAAGATATTACTACCAAAGCATTCGTAATGCAATCATTTTCTGGGAGAAATTGAGCATTACCTGACAGAATTGCAGGGGTACCAATACTTTTGGCCAGCTGTGTAGAGGTGGTCAGTAGTACTTTATGTTTCGGCATTTTGATGATTTAAAATTAATTTGTTTATGAACAGAATTAAGGTTAATTCACCTCCTGAAGTTTGCTTTACTAAGTGGTAGGAAATTTGGTTGGCATATCAAGCATGAGTTGACCTCCAAAAAAAGCATAGAGAGTGACAGGAGGTCAAGTGCTTTGGTTGCAGCTAGACATCTGGATATCTTGTACAATTTAATGCAATAATACTCTCGTCAGTTGGACTTAGAACATAAAATTTGGTCACCCAAAAAATGTCTCAAAATGTCATCCCCGATAACACACAGGAAGTCAGCCATCTGTGTTTCGAGTAATAATTTATGCAGTAATGCTCTCTCAAATTTAAGCATGAAGTCAGCAATTTCTGTTTTAAACAATAACTGATGTCTGTTAACACTAACACTTCAATTTTAGAAAAAGAAAAAAAAAATCGTCCCAAAGAGTCAGTTTCCCCTAGCACCATTCAG
The DNA here is from genome assembly GCF_030265065.1 of Corythoichthys intestinalis. Lineage (NCBI taxonomy): Eukaryota > Metazoa > Chordata > Actinopteri > Syngnathiformes > Syngnathidae > Corythoichthys > Corythoichthys intestinalis. The sequence goes on from NC_080409.1 coordinate 28,538,581, forward strand.
GTCAGGTCAGGTTAGGGTTAGGGTTAGGTTTAGGGTTTACGGTTTAGGGTTTTGTTAGGGTTAGAGTTATTAAAGTTTTGATAATTTTTAAGATAAAGTTATTGGTTTTCGTAAACCGGACTTCAGTATGTAGTTGGACTCAACGACAAGCCAACAACTACTCATTTCAAGTTTACAGTCCTAAATTGATAAAATGACTTAGGATTATGCAATATAACAAGTCACTTTTGAAGGATAAAAAGTTTAAGTTAAAACTCAATATTTGAAGTAAACTGGACTTAATTAGTCAGAACTAAAATTTGGAATTTACAATATTAACTTGATTAAATGAGTTAGGAATACTAAACAACTTACTTAAGATGCCTTAAAAATTTTAGTTATGCCTACCGTATTTTTTTGACTATAATTCGCAGTTTTTTTCATAGTGTGGCTAGGGGTGCGACTTATACTCTGGAGCGACTTATGTGTGAAATTATTAACACATTATTATATCATTCCACGTGTTATTTTGGGGTTTGGGAGTCACACAGATGGTTTGGTAAACTTGTTAGTATGTTCTTTATGCTATAGTTATCTGAATAACTCTTAATAGCTATGTTATGTTAACATACCGGCCACGTTCGCATTTCGTTGTTCATGCATCATGTTACATTATCATAATGTACACTTATTCAGCATGTTATTCTCTATTGTATTTTTATTTTAAATTGCCTTTCAAGATGACATATCTGTTCTATGTGTTGAATTTTGTCAAGTAAATTTCCCCCAAAAATGTGACTTATGCTCAGGTGCGACTTATATGTTTGTTTTTCCTCTTTATTGCGCATTTTTGGGCTGGTGCGACTTATACTCAGATGCGACTTATAGTCTGAAAAATACGGTATTTAAAATCGTAAGTTAGCATGACTTTTTTGGCAGTGCTGTCAGTCATGTGTTACCATAATCTGTTTACTTTCTTTCAGTAACGAGCAATCTAATCGTTCATTCTTCCAACCCAGCAATCTAATTAAAGTTAGTTTCCTTAGTGTCTGTGTGTTACTATTTTGTTATTGCTTCATAGTATATGTAGAATGAAGACTATTGTAGTAATGTACGGGGAGCATTTTGAATAGAAAATGTTAGAAAGGTTCCCATCTTCTCAGTATGGGTTCGTTTACATGGTAACCGCTCACCGTTACTTCCTGTTTTGGTCTCGAGTCGCATGCGCTATGTGTTTGGGGACTGAGAAAGGCATGACGAATACGGGGTGCACATACGGAGTGCACCCACCTGTTGAGATGTGCGAGGCAATGTTGATCTGTGTGCGTCCATTAATTAACGTATTTTTCCTTCATTCTGGAGGGTTCCAGCGATTGGTTGAAGCTGCTACATGCGCGGCCGTTTGGTAGCTAATTGCCGTTGCAATGGCGGGTAGTCATCGTTCCAAGTCGGCAAGCATTGTTTACATCACATTCGTGTTGCACATTTATGCTGTAAGGTGACGTGTTCGTTTAGCATCTTTCGAGTGTTTTGTTAGTCTGATTGAGTGTAAGGTGCTTAGTTGCCACCAGTGTGTGTGTTTGTGTACTTCGGCTTACTTCTGAGTTATGCGCGCGCATCCGCGCCCACCCCCACCTTTGTGTTTATTGCACTATGCAATTCATTTGTGTGTTGTTGATTACTGTGCAGTCAATTTGCATTGATTTACATTGGCACTGAGATACTGTTAACCCTGAACCCATTGACATTAGGCTTAATCTTTGAGTTAGCGGGAATTTAATTCGTCAGTGGAGTTGATTTCAACAAAGTTCATGCATGTTCATTTTTAGTTTCAGCGCTCCTGAATGCCATAAGCTAGAGCGAGTCATTGGTGGTTGAAATCAACCATCGACTAATTAAAACCCTACTAACTCGAATATTAAGCCTTATGTGAAAAACTCTTTATCTTCTTCTTCAAATTCAATTATTGGCAAGTCAATTACATGCGATGACATTTTTCTGCTGTCATTCATATGTTGAGGCAACAAAGGGAGAGAAATTGCTAAAAAGTAACTGATAAATGACTTTTAAAGTAACAAAGCTACTTTGATAATAAAGTAATCAGTAAAGTTACTGAATTACTTTTTTTGAGGCGTAACCGGTAATTAAATTACATTTTCAAGTAATCTGTGACAACACTCCTTATTGGAAGTTTTATATTTCAAGTTGAATGCCTAACAATACCAGTACCTCAAAAACGTCTCAAGAAGCAGTCAGTCTGTCCTCTCAGTTAAAGGTGATATTTCGACACCAAACATAATTGTTTTAATTGACAGAACTATGGTCAGCAATCCAGAGTTGACCCAGAAAAACATGAGAACTGCATTACGGATATAGATTCATGGGTGCCGCCTGTGTGCAAGTGCAGTAACCGCCTGCATCTCCCTGGCAGAATCGGAAGTGACAACGGTCAATCGCTGCCTGGACGCGGCCAAGGCCTGCAACATCGACGAGACGTGCCAGAAGCTGCGCACCGAGTATGTTTCATCCTGCATCCAGCCGTCGGCCCGCTCGGGCCCATGTAACCGGCCCAAGTGCAACAAGGCGCTACGCAAGTTCTTTGACCGGGTGCCCCCCGACTACACACACGAACTGCTCTTCTGCCCCTGCACCGACACGGCATGCGCTGAGCGCCGACGCCAGACGGTGGTGCCCTCCTGCTCCTATGAGGACAAGGACAAGCCCGGCTGCCTGGCCCAGCTCAGGGTCTGCAAAGCCGATTATGTTTGCAGGTACTACTTTTAAATGCTAACTATTTGTGATGGTCAAGGATTACCAATGAAAACTGAGCCTCCAAAGAATATTTCACTAATTCGGCAATATTAATTTTGGGTCGCAATGTCACAAAACAGTCTCATAAAACCATGTTCAAAAAGAAACAGCAAGTCAAGCATTTGAAGTTAAAAAATGAAATTTTGGCTTATTTGTACTGAAAAACTACAAACAGAAAATTCAGCTCACAGAGGTAGTTGGCAAGGTAAAATTTGGTTACCGAAAGTTAGACCCACGAAAATGTCAAAGGAAGTCTTCCACAGACAAAATAAGTCAACAATTTTATTTTGAAAATGGCAATTTATGCTTATTAGGGACCTGTAGCATTACAACCAAAATAAAACAAAAATCCAGCTCACAAAAGTTGACGTAAGGTGAAATTTGGTATGCATGTTAACCATAGTTAGAGTCATATAAATATCCAAGAAGACAAAGGATACCTGGAATTATTACTGTATTGGCCCGAATATAAGACGGTGTTTTTTGCATTGAAAAAAGACTGAAAAAGTGGGGGTCGTCTTATATTCACGGTCTAGACGTTATACCCATTCACGACGCTGGATGGCGCCAGATAACATTGAAGCGATGCTCTGTCATGACAGATCTCAGCTACTCTCAAGTTTAACCAGTTTGCATTATTTTATTGCAATGTTTTTCCTTATTCAGATTTGTTTCAAGACTAAAGTTACAGTTAGACTTCACTTTGATGGTTAATGCAGTTATTGCAATTTTGTTGTTTTATCACAGATTGGTTTATTTACATTTCAAAAATCAGAAGCCATTCATTTACGAATGTGATTGCACTTTAGTTTACATATTTAAATGTTCAGATATTAAGATTTGAATTAGGCAAAATAACATGCGTTTTCTCTCTCAAATATATTGTCATAATCATTTGTTTCAGATTGTAACAGATTATTCGGATTGTACTGTAATTGTTTTCTGTATTAAAATTAATTTAGTGTTCAAAAAGTCATTTTTTCAAACTTGAGTCTTGAAAAAGAAGGGGGCATCTTATAATCAGGGCCGTCTTATATTCGGGCCAATACTGTAGTTTAAAACAGCAATTTTGGTTTATTAGTGCCTTGAAAAATTACAAACAGAAAATCCATCTTGCAAAGCTTTGGTTTTTGGTGAAATTTGGTTTATGATTATCCACAAAAAAGGTTTAGGATTCCTAAATACCACCAAAAGACACAGGAAGTCTTCTATTTTGGTTAGAAAACAGCCATTTATGCTCATTATTCCTATGTAAAGTCAAAACCCCAGAAAAATCCAACATGTAAAGTTAGATATGGTAAGGTGAAATTTAGTATACATGTTTTACCAAAGATGGACCCACTAAAAATATCATAAAGCCATGTCCAAAAAGCCAGGAAGTTTGTTCTTTTGGTTTGAAAACCGTGAATTTTGCTTGTAAGTGCCTTGAAAAATTACAACAAAAATTCAGCTCCTTCAGTGTATACTGTGATTAGACCTACAAAAAATTCTCTTCAAGTCATGCCCAAAAGGATCCAGGAAATCTTACATTTAGGTTTGAAGGTTTTGCTCATTAGTGCTATGACTCGCGCGAGCTTAGCCATTTTGGAGCCCTGTAACTGACAAATAACTAACAAATTGCATGGAGTTTGTTGAAATCAACTCCACCGAACTTCCCCTTTAAATTAATTTATAGGAAAATCAATCCCATGCAATAGCATCTTTCGGTCACCGGGGGGGCCCTGCCCTGCCAACCCTGCCCCCCACTCAATCTCCGCCAATGCTGCCAACCCTTCTGGATTGGATGTCTTCTGCCATAAATTGCAGTTACTGAGTTATGGTTGAATAAAAGTTTGACTTTACCTATGAAGACCTCAAATAGAGATCTATGTTGAGGATGCTGATGTGCAATTGTGATCCCTCGGTCAGGTCTCGCTGGGCTCAGTTCCAGTACGACTGCCAGCCATGGCAGCACAGCCCCAACGGCTGCAAGCACGGGAACCACGCCGCCTGTCTGCTGTCCTACACGGGTCTCATCGGTAAGAACCGCAGCTGCACGCAAAATTCCTGATTGACTGGTAAAACTGGGCTCGATTATGTTGTTTTCACTGGGAGCGATCGCCTACCTTCAAAAATGGATTGGACGTCTAGCACCGTCATTGTCATCCATTTTAGGTTACTACAAATAACTATTTTAATAGTCAGTTAATCAATGATTATTTTTTGATTCGTGAACTTGTACTTAAGTTATGTTATTAACAGTTTTATAACATACAACATTTTATCTGAATATATGAATCTAAAAGTTGGATTCTGAAAATTAGGTAAGACTATGATTGTTTTCCAAAGCAAAAGCAAATGTTTGCTGTCAGGGAAGTCCAATTTTGAACTCCGAGACAAGTAGCAATCAATAGCTCAAATAAGAGAAAGAATCAAACCCAGCCAAGGATTGCCTGCTTCGAAGACTTTATAGAACACAAGATATATATCGGGGGTACAATGGTGTGCTCCAGCCAGGAGCTGTGAACACACAGGAGTACAATGAGAATACACAATTCAAGGGTCTATATGCTTGTTGAAAGGGCGTTGCTTAAGGATGTTTACTGTGAAACAGAAGTGAAACGTATTACAGCCCAAACTGGGGATTTTCCACAGAAAAACATAATGAGTTATGACCTTGGAAACTAGCTGTAGCTGGTACAAGAGGGAGTAAAATCAGATAAGGCAGTCCACAGGAACTCTTTGCATTATGTTCAAAGAAATACATGTGCAACGCAAGAACATAAATGAATACAGTCTAACAAATGAATATAGTTTCACAGCAGTTATTTGTTTTATAAGCATGAATAAAATATTCTTTCACAATTGCAAATGTCATACAGACAGTCCCTGGTTTACGAATTACCCGATTTACGTGATTTTGACTTTACTATGCCTGTCTCATCGTTTCTTTTTTTTAAATGTTGACTTTTGTTTTGTGATGCATGCTTTTATTTTGGCGCAGGAAGATTAGAGCTCTTCCGCACGCGAAAGCATTTACTCATCGCCCATCCCACACACGTACATATGAGGAAGAGCACATCCGAGTGAAGAGGTGACAGCCTGCGCGCGCATTTGTTGCTTACGAAGCATCCAGAGGCGACGACCGTATATAATTCCTTTGGTACCGTTTATTGTGCTTTTTCAATTGTGGTGGAATATTTGCGGCCAGTTTATGTGATTGTTTTTGATGATGTGCGGACGCTAACATACATGCTAATCGTTTGTTTTTGCTGTATCAGCAGCTACTTGTAAAGGCAAATTTGAATAGCTGTTATTGAAGATGAGACTGATTTAATTTCACTTTATTTGAGTTTCATTCTTTAAGTGTTGATGTCATATTACGTGTTTTTGGATATTTTTATTTGAATTTAGACGGTGTTTAGAGGTATTTAAAGGGGTAATCATTAACCCTTTAAATTTGGGATTTAGTGTCAATGAAAACAGTTCATGATCATAATTTTCATCTGAAACCTTTGATCGGATTGAGGAAATATTGTAAACATCGCCACGGTCTCTAAACTAATGGTTCTGAGTTTGGTGCGAGAGGACTGCAAGCTCCCTCTAGTGCAGTAGTTCTTAACCTGGGTTCGATCGAACCCCAGGGGTTCGGTGAGTTAGTCTAAGGGGTTCGGCGAAGGTAAAGAAAGCCTGTCAAGTTCAAATATGAATCCTTACGTCTCTGGCTCAATCCGGCTCGAAGGACCATTAAATGTCAAGTTAAAATATGAATCCTTAGGTTGACATTTATAAAATTACCCAAAATAAGGAGAGAAGGCACCCAGCCTTTGAGAACATGCGCAAGGAGAACAGGAGGGAACTATACAATTCAATACTAGACTACATTACAGTTTCCAAGATCGTTCTAAACCACCCCTCCCGTACCCTTTCTTTTTATTTGGGTTGGGCATATTGCATTCATGTAGCAATATCCATTCAGCAACAGATAAAAAGAGACAGTTTGTCCGCAGCTTATCCTTAAAGGTGACCTGTGGAACATAGGCCGGTTTGAACCGATCAAAATGACAAGGCAGTTTTATTAAGAGTTAAATATGCGTATAGCAACCAATCATGAACAACTTAACTTTATTGTAAGCATTCACTATTAAAAGCAAATATTTAATAATCATCTAATAATTATCTTCTCAAACGCAGAGCCCTATTTTCGTATGCTGATTAAATCAAAGCAAAGTAGCTTTTTAGAGCAGAATTTGGACTGGTTTGTTTCTAATTTACAGCCTTAATCTATTTCTTTTAAATTACCAGTCCTCGATCTGATAGGAGGAGCAGCTGGTTTGCTTAGTGTAAAGTTGACTCGCACTTGGTTTGACTGAATACAACGGACCAATGGGCAGCATTGTATAACATTTTGACCTGTTTATAAAACATGCTGTCAAAATGAGAAAAACTTTGAATGAGACTTATATCCGTTTCCAATTTGAAAAAATTGCTTTATTATCCAATTTTGGAGTGTTCGGTGAATCCACATGTGAAACTTGTGGGGATTGGTACCTTTAGCAAGGTTAAGAACTACTGCTCTAGTGGTATGCTGAAGATGAACTGAATTAAATTTTCAAACAATCTTGTAACCAAGTACTATTCTGTTGTATTCAACTTCAACTACAAAAAAATTACAATTTATTGCTTTAATACAGTTTCGTTAAAATATTTATGAACGACTTATAAGGGCGATACAATTTTTAGTACATTGCAAATCTACAGACAAAATAATGGAAACACCTAACATTTCTCCATCATAATCATTGAACATAATTTTTAAAGAATGGCATGAGGAGCATTCTAATGAAGTTGAGCATCTCGTATGGCCGGCACAATCACTAGACTTCAACATTATTGACCATTCACAGTCAGTTTTACAGATTCAATTAAGACGTCGATTTCCGCCGTCATCATCTCTAAAAGAGTTAGAGGGTATTCTAACTGAAGAATGGCTTAAAAATCCTTTGGAAACAATACACAAGTTGTATGAATCAATACCTCTTAGAATTGAGGCTGTAATTGCCCACAAAAGGCGGACCTGCACCGTATTAAATTAGTTTTTGTTGTTTTTTTAAGGTGTTTCCATTATTTTGTCCAACCCCTGTAAAATATACTGTGGGGAAAATAAGTATTTAGTCAACCACTAATTGTGCAAGTTCTCCCACTTGAAAATATTAGAGAGGCCTGTAATTGTCAACATGGGTAAACCTCAACCATGACAGACAGAATGTGGAAAAAAAAACAGAAAATCACATTGTTTGATTTTTAAAGAATTTATTTGCAAATCATGGTGGAAAATAAGTATTTGGTCAATACCAAAAGTTCATCTCAATACTTTGTTATGTACCCTTTGTTGGCAATAACGGAGGCCAAACGTTTTCTGTAACTCTTCACAAGCTTTTCACACAGTGTTGTTGGTATTTTGGCCCATTCCTCCATGCAGATCTCCTCTAGAGCAATGATGTTTTGGGGCTGTCGTTGGGCAACACAGACTTTCAACTCCCTCCACAGATTTTATATGGGGTTGAGATCTGGAGACAGGCTAGGCCACTCCAGGACCTTGAAATGCTTCTTACGAAGACACTCCTTTGTTGCCCTGGCTGTGTGTTTGGGATCATTGTCATGCTGAAAGACCCAGCCACGTCTCATCTTCAATGCCCTTGCTGATAGAAGGAGATTTTCACTCAAAATCTCTCGATACATGGCCCCATTCATTCTTTCCTTTACACAGATCAGTCGTCCTGGTCCCTTTGCAGAAAAACTGCACCAAAGCATGATGTTTCCACCCCCATGCTTCACAGTGGGTATGGTGGTCTTCAGATGCAATTCAGTATTCTTTCTCTTACAAACAAGAGAACCTGTGTTTCTACCAAAAAGTTCTATTTTGGTTTCATCAGACCATAACACATTCTCCCAGTCCTCTTCTGGATCATCCAAATGCTCTCTAGTGAACCGCAGACGGGCCTGGATGTGTACTTTCTTCAGCAGGGGGACACGTCTGGCAGTGCAGTATTTGAGTCCCTGGCGGGGCAATGTGTTACTGATAGTAGCCTTTGTTACTGTGGTCCCAGCTCTCTCTAGGTCATTCACTAGGTCCCCCCGTGTGGTTCTGGAATTTTTGCTCACCGTTCTTGTTATCATTTTGATGCCACGGGGTGAGATCTTAAATTGAGCCCCAGATCGAGGGAGATTATCAGTGGTCTTGTATGTCTTCCATTTTCTAATAATTGCTCCCACAGTTGATTTCTTTACACCAAGCGTTTTACCTATTGCAGATTCAGTCTTCCCAGGCTGGTGGAGGTCTAAAATTTTGTCTCTGGTGTCCTTCGACAGCTCTTTGGTCTTGGTCATAGTGGAGTTTGGAGTGTGACTGAGGTTGTGGACAGGTGTCATTTATACCGATAATGAGTTAAAACAGGTGCCATTAATTCAGGTAACGAGTGGAGCCTTGTTAGACCTCGTTAGAGGAAGTTAGACCTCTTTGACAGCCAGAAATTTTGCTTGTTTGTAGATGACCAAATGCTTATTTTCCACTCTAATTTGGAAATAATTTCTTTAAAAATCAAACAATGTGATTTTCTGTTTTTTTTTCCCACATTCTGTCTCTCATGGTTGAGGCTTACCCATGTTGACAATTACAGGCCTCTCTAATCTTTTCAATTAGGAGAACTTGCACAATTGGTGGTTGACTAAATACGTATTTGCCCCACTGTGAGTGCATTGTTAATATTTTATCTGTTTCATACCTAAAAAAAAACTAAAAAATATTTCCCTTGAACGTTTTGGCTTGCTCCACGACTGTGTTGTGCTACTGGTCATGATGATCAACGGTGATCATCGATTAGTTGTCGATTCAACGTGGCGGCCCTCCAGCCAAGGAGTTAATGACTGCAGTAGAGGAGAATAACATCTTGCACTTATCAAAGCTTTCTCCTCCAAATTTCTCTGCGGACGTAAGAAAAGCGAGAAGCGGCGGCGCCATCGATCCGTGCGCTCACGCTGTCAAGTCAAAGACAGACCCAGATCAAAGAATGCAGCGTCAGTAAAACACACCCGGGCGAGAGATGGTGTCGTGTCGAGAATAATGAGCCATCGCACGGGATCACAGGGTCATCATAAGATGATGTTTTAATCAGTCTTTTGTGTTGTGAATGTATGCGCCGCCAGGCAGCACCATCACGCCCAACTACCTTGACAACTCCACCTCCAATGTGGGACCTTGGTGCTCCTGCAGTACCAGTGGACACCAACGAGAGCAGTGTGCCGGATTCCTAGCCTTGTTCCACGACAACATCTGCCTCAGTAAGTACAACCAGTTTGGCAATGAATTATCATGTTTCAGTGTTCATGTTGACAGCGCTGAGACATCCAATACGTTTAGATTGGGAGTGCTGGCAGACCCTCCCAGTCCAAATGGATAGGACGCCTAGCACTGTCAATAGCAGTGAGTTAAACATAAATGTTTACATTTAAATATTTATTTGTAATTATTTTATCAATCCTAATTTATTTTATGATTTTACGATTACTCTATTTCGTTATTATAAAAAGAATTAATGTGGTAATATTATTGAATATTTTAATGTCAGTTGTCTGTTGGTGAATATTTTACATGATTTATATAGAAATAAACTTGACTAAGTATTTTTCTATTTTGAACAAACAAATTATTGGATACGACATGGTGGAGGAACGGTTAGTACGTCCACCTTACAGTTGTTACATCAGGGGTTGTACCCCAGGCTCTGACCTTTCTGTGTGGAGTTTGCATGTTCTTCCCAGGTACTGCAGCTTCATCCAACATCCTAAAAACATGCTGATTGAAAACTCCAAATGGCGTACCGCAAGCAACACGTCACTTTTGCTCATTAATAGGGCTGTCAAACGATTAAAATTTTTAATCGAGTTAATTACAGCTTAAAAATTCATTAATCGTAATTAATCGCAATTCAAACCATCTACCATAATTTCTGGACTATAAGGCGCACCTGACTGTAAGCCGCCAGCCACCAAATTTGACATGAAAACGGCATTTGTTCATAGATAAGCCGCACTGGACTATAAGCCGCAGTTGTCCTCATTGTATTATGGGATATTTACACCAAAAGATATTGACTGGTAACACTTCATTTGACAATGGCACCATAAGACTGTCATGAGACCAAATGAACCACCATTAAGCTTTGAACCAATTGGCTGCAAAGCCTTATTGTCACTAAAAGCTTCATTTGGCCATCACTGCTTCCTTGGGGTAGACAGTCAACCTCTGCTGCCAACTGCTCTCAACACTGTTGTCATCCAACATTCCTCCTAGCATGCATGGCGGCACGACAGATGTAAATAACAGTCATGTTCTGTGCTATTATTTCTTCAGTTACTGTTCCAGTTGTTTCATTAATTGCTAGTTATGGTATTTGGTAACATTTTCCTGGATAGTGGTGCCATATTACTGTCATAAGACAGTCATAATTATTACATGACACTGTCATAAGCATTAATGAATGCTTATAATAGATGTCCGTTAGTATCATCCAGCAAATTATCTCACTTTTGAATGGACGTAAAAGATCTGAGCTGGACATAAATGGATTTAGTGACATAATATGTCACATGACACATATTGACATCTGTCATAAGCATTCAGTAATGCCCATGATAGTGTCATGTCATAATTATGATGTTCTCATGACAGTCTTATGATGCCGCTGTCAAATAAAGTGTTACCTATTAACCCAAATCAATCAACAAATAAGCCACACTTGACTATAAGCCGCAGGATTCAAAATGAGAAAAAAAAGTAGTGGCTTATAGTCCGAAAATTAGGGTATAAAATATGCCATATTTTTCTGTAAATTATTGTTGAAATGGAAAGATAAGACACAAGACGGATATATACATTCAACATAATGTACATAAGTACTGTATTTGTTTATTATAACAATAAATCAACATGATGGCATTAAGATTAACATTCTGTTAAAGCGATCCATGGATAGAAATACTTTTAGTTCTTAAAAGATAAATGTTAGTACACGTTATAGAAATTTCATATTAAATAAAATAAAATAAATTTTTTAAAAAATGAAATAAAATTTTTATATAAAAAAATGTTTTCGTTTTAATAAAATTTGTAAAATTTTCAATTAAAAAATAAACTAGTAGCTCGCCATTGTTGACATCAGTAGTTACACAATTCTCATGGTGCTTAAACCCATAAAATCAGTCGCACCAAAGTGCCAGCAGAGGGAGACAAAAAACAAGTAACAAGTGGCCATGACACTGCTGTCATTTTAATCTGTTTGAGCGGGGCATGTGCGTTAATTGTTAATATTTTAACGTGATTAATTTAAAAAATTCATTACCGCCCATTAACGCGATAATTTTGACAGCCCTACACATTAATATGTTTTTGTTTTTTGTTTTTTTTAACCTGTCCTGTTCAGCTGTTTGACACGGACAATGGAAGTATAAGGACAATGGAAGTATAAGTGCCTAGATAGTCTGAACAGTTTTAATGTATCACATTGAAGTCTGACATACTCCCTTTGTGATCATTACCATCACCTACTCATTAATATCCATGACGTTAGCAATTGTGGCTAGGCGGGTCAACCTCCTGTTTGTCCCTAGTTGTAAATGAATGGAAATAGTGTACCAACGAGATGTTTACTAAGTAAGCCTACCAATTCTGTCCGAAAATGTGCCAAATTCACTGGTAAAGATGTGGAAGAACATACAAATGTTCAGTTGAAAAGATGGCTTGAGTGTCGAGGGCTGAAAAACACGAGCCGACCTGATCCAGAGTTAGCTCTTTATTGACACCTTTTTCTTGTGTGCATTCTCCTGTTTCAACAATCTATCTTTTACCACCATATGCCCTTTCTTTCTTATATATTACTGTATATCCTCTGGTTGTCTTACGTCTCTGACCGTTCTTGGGGGCAATTTACATTGCTATTTTTGTGTCGTGATCGCAAATGCTACTCAGTGAAAGCCAGCGAACACTTTTAATTTTTTCATTACCATAATTTCCCGAATATAAGGCGCACCTGTGTATAACGCACACCCCAAATTTACTTGTAAAATCTAGGGGAAATTATTGTACCCGTGTATAACGCGCACCCTAATTTTAGCACCAATAAATAGAAGAATACAAGAGAACAGAGCTCGTCTACAGTTACAGAAATGTCATTTTACTGACTTGTGAAACACAGCACAAGTATACCACATTGGTAGTTCAAAACATTACCGTAAACTGACAATATATACGGTAATAATATGATAATAATCTGATAACTTCTTGAATTTACCAGAATCCAGGAGAAAACAAAACAGATGTGACTTTTCTTTTAAAGGCTGCTGTATAACTTGCTCGTTTCATCATGATGAATAAATGTTACCTCCATGGATTGATACGGTAAAATGAAAGTGAGAACGTAAGTCGGAAATCCGAGAGAGCTCATCGCTGTTGACACGACAGTAACAATAGGAACTATTGTTATTTGGGTTTGTTTCCCGAGGGACAGATATAGTTGACGGACACAGGAAGTCTGTGTTGTGTTACGTTTGTTATGGTCCAAGTTGCGGAGCTGCAATAAACGTTGACTCAAATGAGTTCAACAAACTAAATTCTGTGCTTTATGAAGAGTGAAAAAATCAGAATTTACACGGACGAAATCATTCGGCCGATCAGAGTGAAATATTACCGAAACAAAATGGTGACGTCACGTACCGTAATGGTCGGCAACGGATCGCCGCATACGTTTCTTCAACACAACGTGGCCGTGTCAATTAAACAAAAAATGGGTTTTTATAGACACAGTGCCCTCCATAATTATTGGTACCCCTGAAAAAAATGTGTTTTTTAGCTTCTAATATTTTTTTTTTTTTCAAACAATATGGGACCTTAATGGAAAAAAAGAGAAAAAGCTAACCTTCAATACAAGTGCATTCATTCAGTGGGGAAAAAATCCCACATAAAGAAAAAATATTTGACATCGAATAATGTGCGTCACAATTATTAGCACCCCTGGTGTTAATACTTTGTACAACCCCCTTATGCCAACAAAACAAGGTCTGGGGACTGAGATGGCCATGGCAGGAGCTTGATTTTGTGTCTGGTGAACCATTTCTGTGTAGATTTGGCCATATGTTTAGGGTCATTGTCTTGCTGAAAGACCCAGTGATGACCCATCTTCAGCTTTCGGGCAGAGGGCAACAGATTTTAATTTAAAATGTCCTGGTATTTCAAAGCATTCATGATGCCATGCACCCTAACAAGGTTCCCAGGGCCTTTGAAAGCGAAACAGCCCCACAGCATCACTGACCCACCCCCATACTTCACAGTGGGTATGAGGTGCTTTTCTGGGACCGTGTGTATTTTTGTGTGAGACCAAGATTGAGCTTTTTGGCAACAAACACTCTAAGTGGGTCTGGCGTGCCACAAAAGATGCGCATGCTGAAAAGGTCCCATATTATTTGAATTTTTAAAAATTATTAGAAGCTAAAAAACACATCTTAACCAGGGGTGCCAATAATTATGGAGGGCACTGTATATAATATTTATATATTTCTGTCTCCATCCATGTACCCGCGTATAATGCGCACCATGATTTTACAAGTTGATTTTGGGGAAAAAAAGCGCGTTATATTCGGGAAATTACGGTATTAACGAATCTTAATTCTATAATTTATTTACACTTCCCTCTTACTAAAGTTTTTTTTTTTTTTTTTTTTGACAACAGAAAAGGTAACAGTGGCAGTTATATACCATTTACATTTTTTTCCAGGTCATTCATTGTCAGACAGAAGCAGCACGGCAAAAAGCCACGCTAAAAAATTTTTTTTTAAATTTTAAAAATGGCTTACCACGTCCTCCTCTTTAGGACCATGGCACCCAACAAAATGTCTACTGCATATGAAATGTGAATGGCTTCACCTTGCTAGCATTAAACTGGTCTTTTGAAAGTCAGCACATGTTGATCCATTCTTCACATTTTTTCCTTGGAGTTTTTGCATTATCGTGCATCACTAGATCAAACCCATCTAAGAACAATCCCAGATACAAAAAAGAAAACTGTGTAAAATTTCGTCAAAATCCGCCCAGCCGTTTCAGAGTCCATAGGGAACGAATACACACCCACCCAAACGCACTGCCCCCCCACACACACACAAAATGTTTACTCCAAAAATAAGAAACTATATATCAGATGTGTGATGTTACATCTTATTGCCAAACAAAAAAAGAACCGAAAACTAGAGATGTCCCGATCGATCGGCACGTCATTTTCAAAGTATCGGAATCAGCAAAAAAATATCGGACATGCTTTTTTTTTTTTTTTTTTTTTTTTTTTTGTCTAAATTAAATCGTTTTCTAATTGTATTTAACGTTACAGACATGATATGTTACACTCATCCAGAGTCTTTAGTTTAGGCTTAAGGTAGGGTTATCAAATTTATCCCGATAACGGCGGTAATTAATTTTTTTTTAAATGTATCACGTTAAAATATTTAACGCAATTAATGCATGCGCTGCACAACCCACTCACGCATTGTCCCACTCAGTCTGTAATGGTGCCATTTTACCTATATCGAGAGCCTTTGGAGCCTTTTTTTAATTGGCTAAAGCCTTACAATCACTCTCCCTACAATTAGAAATATCGTGGGAAGCAATGTGGGGAAGCAAGGTAGTAATTGATCATTTTCTTAACACCCTATGTTATTTCCCAACGCAGAGAAGATATATCAATTGGTAGCACTACGCACAGTCATGGTTGCACTTCCCATCATGCATTTGGGCATGGCTACAGTATCATTTACTGAAAGCTCAACAAATACACTAGATGGCAATATTTAGTCACAATATACAAAGTCACATTTATCCTGTAAGAATTACAAGTCTTTCTATCCGTGGATCCCTCTCACAGAATGAATGTTAATAATGTAAATGCCATCTTGAGGATTTATTGTCATAATAAACAAATACAGTACTCATGTACTGTATGTTGAATGTATATATTCGTCCGAGTTTTATTCATTTTTTTCTTAATGCATTGCCAAAATGTATATGATCGGGAAAAATTATCGGGAATGATTGGAATTGAACCGGGAGCAATATATCGGGAAATATCGGGATCGGCAGATACTCAAACTAAAACGATCGGGATCGGATCGGGAGCAAAAAAACACGATCGGAACAACCCTACCGAAAACCGTCAGAAAAACAAAGATGGTGATATGGATTGATGGGCTGACCGTCAACCTTTGTTGTTCAAGTACTTTGACTATTTTGAAGAACATTTTTCTCAGGGAAGTTGCCCTTAAATGAGCTTCTCTTGTCATTTTTTTCTGCCATAGTGCTGAGAGACAAACATAATGACATCACGTGGATGTTTGCAGCCATTATTCATCTTTTTCTGCAGTGGACTTAATTGCCGCTGAATGCCTGCCGTGGTTTTGAATGCACCATTTAGGAAATGTCACGTTCCTCATTTATTTACCTGTCAACTGCCATTATGTACATGGACATTTTTCAAGATGTAATGGGCAAAAACGACACTTAATTGAATCCGACTCTTTCTACGGCTGGAAGGTAAGCAGCCAGCCATTTCAATCATTTCAATCAATCATACAAAAGTTGAACCCCTTTACGCTTGTCGTCCCCAATTTGTCACCGACCGCTTTCCATTCAAGACCCTCATCTTAGCTCTATGGCTGCCCTTGCCAGCGCTAGACGTCCAATCCATTTTGACTGGAGGGTTATTAGAGATCATTTGATCACTGCCAACCCTCAGAGTCAAACTGGATTGGACGTCTAGTGCCATCAATGGGATTGAAAAGAGTTAATAGTAAATATTTTATTCATTTTTAAATTTATATATATTTTTTTTTCTTTAAAAAAATTAATTAATTAATTTAAAAAATCTTATATTGATTTTCTTTTATTTAAAAACTACATGAAATTATTCAACAATTATATAATTTATAATAAAAATATTTTCATAAAATTTCTTTTTTATATGTATAACAAAAAATAAAAATGAATAGACATTTTAAATACCATAATTTTCTAACTATAAGCCGCCACCCACCAAATTTGACACGAAAACGACATTTGTTCATAGATAAACCGAATTGGACGATAAGCCGCAGCTGTCCTCACTGCATTATGGGATAGTTACACCAAAAGATATTGACCGCATCATAAGACTGTCATAAGAACAAATGAACCACCATGAGCTGCAAAGATTCATTGCTTCGAGAAGCTTCATTTAGCCATCACTGCTCTCTTGGGGGAGACTGTCGACCTCTGCTTGCCACCTGCTGTCTACACTGTTTTTTACCATGTTTATTTACAAACGTTTTCAATTAACAACAAACGGTGACTATCAATTTCTATCAGTTGTTGGCATTTTCTACTGTCACCTTGACATACAGGAGACGAGATACACATACATAAATATAAAACAACCCAAAGAAAAAGAAAAAAAAATTCTCCGCATGAAGAAATGTATGTCAAGCTATACAACTGTATACTCTACACGAGTACATTTCCCCAAAAATATGTGCTCTACAAATTGCAATACATATACACAAAAACACAAACACCTTGAAGTACTCATCACATTTTTTTTCTTTTTTGTTTTAACCAAAGTCCATGTATACATCAAATGATGACAGGAGGAGAGGAGTAGGGGTCTACTATAAATTCAAGTGTTCTA
The DNA here is from genome assembly GCF_030265065.1 of Corythoichthys intestinalis. Classification (NCBI taxonomy): domain Eukaryota; kingdom Metazoa; phylum Chordata; class Actinopteri; order Syngnathiformes; family Syngnathidae; genus Corythoichthys; species Corythoichthys intestinalis. The sequence continues at coordinate 28,556,109 of NC_080409.1, forward strand.
AAATTGGTTGCCATACAATCAGAAACTTTTGAGGGTTGCCTGATACCTCATACCTTAGTTTTTCTATATGTAACACTCCTGTAAATTCCCTGAGCCAGGTTTCAAAGTGGGGTGGGACATCAGACTTCCATAATTTTAAGATACACCTTTTGGCTATTATCATGCCGTAAGCAATCACAAAAGTCCTATCATGACCCAGTTTTTGCAATGTTTCAGAGAAACCAAACAGAGCAATTATGGGGTCAGGATCAATTGGTGTTTTGAATACTTTTGAGTACCATTTGAATATTGAAAACCAGAATTCTCGAATCCTTGGGCAGAGCCAAAATTGATGTGCTAATGTGCTATCCATTATCTTACATCTTTCACATACGGGTGATGTTTGTGGGAATATTTTGTTTAACCTCACCTTTGAATAATGTAACCTAAGAACTACTTTATACTGAATTATCTGTAGCCTGGAGTTAACAGAACATTTTTGAATGTCCCTCAGCGCTCTCTGCGATTGTAATATTGAGATCCTCTTCCCATTTTTCTTTAATCAAAGATGTGGAACAAGTATATTTACTCCAAAAAAATGTCACTAGTGAAGAGATTAAATGTTTGGATTCTGGGGGCCCCATTAACATTTTAAACAAATCGTTTTCCGAAGGGAGACAGTTGGATGTTGGGATATTTTGTCTGACATAATTCTTCACTTGTAAAAATCTAAAAAAATGACCCTTAGGCAAATCATATTATATTTGTAACTGTTCAAATGAGCAGAATTTATTGTCAATATACAAATTTTTAATTGACTCTATACCCATCTGACTCCATTCCCTTAAAACCGGATCCGTAAATGAGGGAGCGAAAGCATGATTATGCCACATTGGAGCATGTACAGCTGTGCTAGGGAGATTGCAAAATTTTCGAATCTGCAACCAGATTTTCTGGGCGTGCAGCATGATAAAATGTTCTCCTCTCTGAGATGACAATGGTCTAGGCGAGGAAAAAAGAATTGCCCCGAGAGATGTTTTTAAGACTAAACTATGTTCTATTGTCAACCAAGAGGGAACATTCTCTAACGACACCAAGTCAGGATTAATTTGCCAATACACCATGGCTCTTACATTGCAAGAAACGTGGTAGGCCGAGATCTCCACAGTCCTTGGCTTGTGGGAGGTATTGTTTTGCCTGTCTACACTGTTGACGTCGAAAATTCAATTCAATTCAATTTCAATTCAATTTTATTTGTATAGCCCAAAATCACAACAAGGTTCTCTCAAAGGGCTTTGCAGAGGCAATATGATACACAGTCAGAAACAACAAATAAGTAAACAAAGATGAGTAAATAAAGTTCAAGTCCTGGGCATCCCCATCCTTGGACCCTCCATGTCGGCAAGGAAAAACTCCAAAAACTCTTTGTGAGAAAATGAGAAACCTTGGGGAGTACCAAAGTCAGGAGAGATCCACTCCCAGGACGGCTAGACAGGATGCACCAGGACTCCTAATGGGAATTAGCAGACGGGGTTACAGTCTGTAAAGATGCAGTAGAGTAAAGGAACAAGAAGAGGTCCATCTAGCCAGATGAGACAGGGGTGGCAACGAGGACGTCCATCCAGCCAGGGGTCTGGATAGTCGGGAGGCTGCAGCTGAAAAACAGGGGACACTGGGTGACTAGTGATGAAGAGACTAGTTAACTAGATATTAACATTTGAAAATAGAAATAAAGTAAGACAAGTGGTAGATAGAGTGAGAAAAAGGAGATAGAACTCAGTGGCTGTACTTCCCCCAGCATGATAGATTCTAGTGCAGCTTAAACTGAACTGTGAGTCTAATCCGACTTCAACTAGCCTGACCATAAGGTTTGTCGAATAGGAACGTTTTTAATCTAATCTTAAATGTACAGACTCGGCTTCTTTAATATTAGCTGGAAGCTGATTCCATAAAACAGGGGCTTGGTGGCAAAAGACTCTAGCCCCGACAGTACTTTTAGAAATCCTGGGAACTACCAGTAGACCTGCATTCTGAGAGCAGAGTGTTCTGTTGGGGCGATATGGAACCAGAGCATCGGTGAGATAAGATGGACCCAACCCATTAGTGGTCTTAAATGTAAGAAGGAGGATTTTAAATGTAATTCTAAACTCGACTGGAAGCCAGTGAAGGGCCTGGAGCACAGGGGTGATGTGCTTTCTTCTACTTCTTCCTGTTATAAGTCTTGCTGCTGCGTTTTTGACTAGCTGAAGACCTTTTAGAGAACTTTTAGGACAAGCTGCAAGTAGGGAGTTACAGTAATCCAATCTAGATGTAACGAACGCGTGAATTAATTTTTCTGCATCGTTTTTAGATAAAATATTTCTAATTTTGGCTATGTTGCGCAGGTGAAAAAAGGCCGTTCTGCAGGTTTGTTTAATATGAGCTTTAAACGATAAGTCTGGGTCAAACACAACTCCTAGGTTTTTAACTGTGGTGCTGGAGGCTACACTTACATTTTCCAGAGTGACTATCGGGCAGTTAAAGAGTCTCTCACACTTTTCGGGCCAATTATAAGGACTTCTGTCTTTTCAGGGTTAAGTAGAAGATAGTTAGTGCTCATCCAGGTATTTATATCTCGGACGCCTCCTAGTATGCACTGCAGCGCTACAGATGTACAGTAAATAACAATCAAACTTCATATTCTGTGCTAATAATTTCTTCAGTTACTGTTCCAGTTGTTCCATTACTTGCTAGTTATGGTATTTAGTAACACTTTATTTGACAGTGGTGCCATAAGACTGTCATAAGACCATCATAATTATGACATGACTCTGCCATGAGCATTAATGAATGCTGATGACAGAATCAGAACCCTTGAGATTTGAAACAGGAGTCAAACAGGGATGTGTCATCGCCCCAACACTATTCTCCATCTATGTTGCTTTATCCTCCATCTAATAAACCAACACCTGTCCCAGGGAGTCAAAATCATGTACAGAACCGACGGTCAACTTCTCAACATCAACCGATTTAGAGCCAAAAGGAAAACCACCACCGTATCCATCACAGAGCTCCAGTATGCAGATGACAACGTCAAAAGAGGACCTTCAGTGCATCCCTGTCTGCCTTTGTTAAAGCATACAAACAGCTTGGTCTGGCCATCAATATAAAAAAGACACAATTGCTCCACCAACCACCGCCAGTAGTGTTGCCATGCCCCCAAACGTCTCCATTAATAACATCTGACTGGAAATTGTGGACCAGTTCCCATACCTTGGCAGCCTTCTCTCGTCAAAAGCTGTCATTGACGATGAAATACACCATCGTCTCAGCAGTGCCAGTGGGAGGAGAGTCTTTGAGAACTACGATATCCAGGCAACAACAAATATCCTGGTCTATAAAGCAGTGGTGCTTCCAACTCTCTAATATGGATCAGAGACCTGGATCACATACAGCAGGCACTTAAAGGCACTTGAGGCACACCATCAAAGATGCCTTCGGAAAATTAAGATCAGCTGGGTGGACTAACGCACCAACATCAATTAACGTCTTTGAGCAAGCAAATATTTTCCACCATCACTGCCGTTATTGCCCAAAACCAACTGAGATAGACTGGCCATTTTGTCCGAATGCCTGACTCTCGCCTCCCAAAACAAGTCCTGTTCTCACAGCTAGCTGAAGGGAAGCGGGCTCCTGGAGGCCAGAAGAAGAGGTTTAAGGACAACATACGAGGGGCATTCAAAAAGTAATGCACCCAAGTGCATTGCTCGTGCAGGATTTTACCAGTCTTGTTTATATTTGGCACAAACATGATAGGACACACCTTCTTGCGATTGTTATATGTGTTTTTCTTATTTTCAGATTTTTAAAGATTAAACTAGCTTTCAAAATGTCTGCCCCTCTTGAAGCTCGTCAGAAAAAAAGAGCTGTAATAGAATTCCTTGTTGCAGAGGGAGAAACCCCTCTGAGGATTCACAACCGGCTGGAAAATGCCTACAAGGATGATACCATAGACTATAGTACTGTAAAAAGATGGGTGCTGCGATTTAAAAACAGTACTGAACTGTCAAGAATTCGCGGGCAGGCAGGTTGTATGGACCCAAATGCAGGGAAACAAAAAAGGCAGCGAGGCAGGTCGAGGAGAACTCAAAACACGTTTAAATAATAACTAACAAAAATCACAAAGTACAAACAAAAGGACTATGGATCAACAAAACTTACTTAAACGGATGGACAGGTACGCGAGGGCTTGGACGGGTCTTGACTTTGGCAAAGACAGACATAGACACTGACATTGACAATGACGCAACAAGGACTGACAAGAAACTGGGTCATTATATACACACGCAGACAAGGGGTAACGAGACGAGGAACAGCTGGGTAACACAGGTGGATGCAGATTGCAGGGTACACTGGGAGAACACACACAGGTGAGAGCAATGGGCAATCACAGGGACAAGTGACACTAGGAGAAACCAACACAAAACCTAACACTGAACACCACGAAGAGGTGGGTAAAGCCAGCATAGCCGATAAGCCCAAAAAGTTTAAGGCCCAAAAATCAGCTGGCAAAATTATGGCCACCGTTTTTTAGGATTCTAAAGGTGTAATCATTGTGGATTTTTTGCCGAAGTGTGAAACCATTAACTCTGAGGTATACATTGAAACTCCTAGGAAGCTCAAAGAAAGAATTGGACGTGTTCGGCCCAGCTTGGACGTGACAAATGCGCTCCTCTAGCATGACAATGTACGTCCTCACACAAGCATCAGGACCATGGAGGTCATCACTTCATTTGGATGGACTGTGATACCACATCCGCCATATTCTACCGATTTGGCACCGTCAGACCACCACCTTTTTGGTCCAATGAAAGAAGGACTCCGGGGCAACCGATATGGCAATGACGAAGTGAAAATTGCTGTCAAGAATTGGTTTAGAGATCAACTGGCTGAGTTCTACAACACTGGTATACATGCCCCCTCGTTCATAGGTGGACTGTAGCTCTTGAGAGAGGTGGAGACTATGTGGAGGAGTAAAAATGTAATCCTCACACTTGTACCTTTCTTTTGATGTATAATACACGTTCCTATTATAATTTGTTTGTACATAATAAAGTTGGGCGCATTACTTTTTGAATACCCCTCGTAAAAGCAAACCTAAAGAAGTGCAACATTTACGTAAAAGGCTGGAAAGACATGGCAGCCGACAGGTCATCCTGGTGAAACATCGTCCGTGAGGGTGCTGCACAGTACAACGCTGACCTCCACTGTGCTGAACAAGACAAACGCAGATCCAGGAAGGAGAGAGCGACCTCAAAACAGGACCAACCCAATCCCACCACAACTACTTTCCCCTGCTCACACCGCAGCGGAATAATTAGGTCCAGAATCAGCCTCTATGCCCACCTGAAGACCCACAAGGACAAAGAAGGAGGACAGACATACTCGACCACGAGTGACTGCCGACGATGATGATGACACCAAAAGATATTAACCGATAACGCTTTATTTGACAGCAGCATCACAAGACTGTCATAAGAACAAATGATCCACCATGCTTCGAGAAGCTTCATTTGGCCATCACTGCTCCCTTGGGGGAGACTGTCAACCTCTGCTGCCACCTGCTGTTTACACTGTTGACGTCCAACATGCCTCCTAGCATGCATTGCGGTGCTACAGATGTAAATAACAACCAAACTTCATATTCTGTGCTAATTATTTCTTCAGTTACTGTTCCATTTTTTTCATGTTATGTTATTTAGTAACACTTTATTTGACAGTGGTGCCATATAACTGTCATAAGACCATCAAAATTATGACTACCATGAGCATTAATGAATGCTGATGGCAGATATCATTTTGTGTCATCCGGCAAATTATCTCACTTTTGAATGGATGTAAAAGACCCCAGCTGGACATAAATGGAGGTAATGACATAATTTGCTAGATGACACTTAATGACATCTTTCATAAGCATTCATTTATGCCTATGATAGTGTCATGTCATAATTACGACAGTCTTATGGCAGTGTTATGACGCCGCTCTCATAAGTGTTGCCTATTAACCCAAATAAATCAACAAGTAAGCTGCACTGAACTAGCGTCTTATAGTCCGAAAATTACGGTACATTTAGAGAATAACTGTAGTTTTGTCTTTCTTTATTCAAGATATATTCAAACAATAATTTTAACAATTAAATAAATAAAGTACACTCGTTATGCCAAGTATTACATATAATTATAATATTTTATTATTAATGTTGTTTTTGTTAACATTATATTAATTTCAAATTGTATTTTTTCATAGAAATATATAAAAATGATAGTTAAAAATACAATCATGATTAATAATAAATTCTCTATATTGTACGTAACTATGATTCTGGTGGAGATGACATTTTGAGTCACGTAGGCCACAGTAAGAATAATTGTGGCTTACATAACCTGAAATGTCAACGTACAGTATTTGAATGTCAGGTCTTTGTCGGGTAAAGGTTTTTTTGATAGTGACATGGATGAAGTGACCCTAAAGTAACTTATAAGGTGCACCGCTAAGCAAAGGCTACATGGCTTGTGGCTCACACTAACTTCACACAATGAAGCTATGAGTTCAAGAGCACATACTACTGATAAAGATAACACAAGGATGGCTAGCACAAGACAAAGACAAAGATGAAAGACGCTTGCAGCACAATGATCGGAATACAGCAGCATTAACGTCTCAGCAAAATAACACTCAAATCCGCTCCTCTGTAGTTGGAGCTTTATCAATGACAGTGGATAGTAGACACTCTTCCCTGGTGGCCAGTGGAGTTCTCTCCAGTTGTAATGTGACGAAATGACACACAACAACGAATACGGTGATCGCTCGGTGTATCTCGCTTCAAACTCCCTGCTCTCAGTCCAACGTAGATTTTTTTTCCGATTAAAAAAATTAATAAATACAGTAGTTTATTTAAAAATGTTCAGATATATGCATGTATACATGTAAAAAGCATTGTTTTCTTTCATATATCTCATTTATTACATTTGCAGTGGTTAAAAAAAATGTTTTTTTTTTTTTGTTTGTTTGTTTTTTAATTATACTTTGGGGCAGAAAGGATTAAAAAAAAGATGTCTCATATTCATCACTTTCGAATGCTGTTACATCTGAATACATCTAATACACCCCCTCCGATCAATTTTTTTTTTTTTTTTCAATCATTAACCACAGAAAACGAGGGATCACTGTAATGATGTCCTCACAGCCTTAAAGGAATATGGTCTCTTTTCAATACATAAATACGACGGCACCGTTTTATGTCACCACATCAGAACATGAACAACAGGTGGCGACTTTTGTCGAAATAAAGTTTGAAATTATTATATTGAACTGCGACATATTTTCAAGGGTTTTATATTATAGATGAGTTACTAACACTAACGTAAAGCATATAGAACCAACATGTCATTTTACTAGGGCTGTCAAACGATTAAAATTTTTAATCGAGTTTAAAAATTGATTAATCGTAATTAATCGCAATTAATCGCAATTCAAACCATCGATAAAATATGCCATATTTTTCTGTAAACTATTGTTGGAATGGAAAGATAAGACACAAGATGGATATATATATTCAACATGCGGTACATAAGGACTGTATTTGTTTATTATAACAATAAATCAACAAGATGGCATTAACATTATTAACATTCTGTTAAAGCGATCCATGGATAGAAAGACTTGTAGCTCTTAAAAGATAAATGTTAGTACAAGTTATAGAAATTTTATATTAAAACCCCTCTTAATGGTTTCGTTTTAGTAAAATTTTTAAATTTTTCAATCAAAACATAAACTACTAGCCCGCCATTGTTGATGTCAATAATTACTTACACAATGCTCATGGGTGCTGAAGCCTATAAAATCAGTCGCACCCAAGCGCCAGCAGAGGGCAGCAAAACTCCACAAAACACAATTAACTAGTGGGCATTTCCCTGTACTGTCATTTAAATCTGTCTGAGCGGGGCATGTGCGTTAATTGCGTCAAATATTTTAACTTGATTAATTTAAAAAATTAATTACCGCCCGTTAACGCGATAATTTTGACAGCCCTACATTTTAGTCAGGGTTCCCTTTAAAGTGCGTACAACAGGAGAAAAAAAGTCTTAAATAAGGATTATTATGTGAATTAGAATCATATTTTGAGACGATTCGACTATATACAACAATTTCGCAAAGCGCAGATGATGAGAAATTAGTTTTTTAATCTGCAGGTTAGCCACGCCTACCATTATTGGGCTCTAGCGTCCCCAACAGGTGGATGACATCAGCGGAGTCACGATTTCATCTGATTTAGTATACAGCCCATTGAGGGGGAATTATTCACAACGAGGAAAACGCGACGAAGAGAGCCGCAAAATGTCATTGTTTCAGTGTCTCTACTCCAATATGTTTACAGGATATTATTTTTATTCAGGTATTTTTCCCCAATAGCTAAATAAATGGCTTGAGAAGGACCAGTCAGCCTGTTGAGGGGGAATTATTCAGAACGAGGAAAACGCGACGAGGAGAGCTGCAAAATGTCATTGTTTCAGTCTCTCTACTCCAATATTTTTCCAATCCCCAATTGCTAAATAAATGGCATGGTCATGACAAATAACAGTCTGGTTCTAAATGGAATATCAAATAATAAAAATGCATTTATTCAGGACGACATGGCAAAATTACTTCATAATGGTCAAAACTGTCGACTTCACCTTTAATGTCGCACCTCCCGAACGATATTTTATGCCACCTAAATCGGGCTTATGTCATTTCCCTTCCCCGGCTTCGGAGAATGTAAACAAACAAAGAGGCGTGACAGCTAGCCGGCATGCTAACCTGAACCGAGTGATGTTTCAAAGTCTTCGAAGCGGAAAATCACCCATAACTAGCCCAGATCATTTCACATGACGACTGGGTTGTCGATTGTTGTTGCCGATCGGCAAACCGCCCGGCGGAGAGCAATTTACAGCTCGTTCCCCTGCTACTACGGACAGGAGAGCTCGCCGGGGAAGCAGCTGGACAATGACTGCTGAACAAACCTGCCGACGTCGGAGGAGCATTTAGCTGCCAAATAGTCAACACGAATATGGCAAAATAATGCTTTGCTACACGGCGAAGTCGTTAACATTGGAGGAGGGCGGCTGCAGTTGTTGTGCAGCTAACGTGCAGCTAATGTGTATGAGGAGAGCTTTTTACATGCCTATCCATGATTAAACTAAGTAGTCCTTTATTTAAAGAAAGTTTGTAGTGTTAAATTTGTAATCGCTGTATTCGCGGCTATTTTTAACACAAAGTTGCAATTTCTGATCGGGTGGAAAATTTGACAGAACATCAGGCACACCAAGAGGGCAAAAGCCGAGTATAGCGCTCGCACGGCGGGGGGATGTGCGACAAGCCGCCGGTCGTCGGCGGAGTGGACAAGGAGCATGTCAGCCGCAAAATGCAAGCCACCTCCGTATTAAAATGATCCCAGTATTTGACATAATACAAAACACTATGTTTACTCACTTCCTCGTAAGTCCCATGGTCCCACAGTAGTAGGGCTTGTTTGGGTCAATCTCCACCAGTGAATGGGAACCTTTTGAAACCCCAAAAAGGCGCACACGGCTCTCCCTCATACAGCAAGATTTTTTTGCAGCCTTTTGGCTGGCGTGATGCGGAAAATAAACATATTAATCCGCAAAATCAGCTGAATCCTTAGTCCTTCTCATACAACAGTACGGCTGTATATTGAAGAGGACTCCTTGCTCCGTACACGTTACAGGGCCTCTTTCTCAACTCAAGACTGTTGCCGGAAGTCACTCATTTTCATGGCGCGGGATTAAAAAAAAACTTAGTAAATATAGTGATCGCTTCCACACACATCCAAGCGGTCCATTTCATTCAGGAGCATAAAATACCGCATGTATTATGAAATAAACATGTTTTTTTTTCGTGTCACAGGCACTTTAAAGTGAGAATATGAACAACTCGTATGAACTGACTTGACAAAATTATTCAACGTAGATAATAAAGATGTAAGGATAAACCCATTTGAATTGGTTACTGGTGTGTGACGTGTGAAATCTGAATGCATTGATCTGTAAAGACCTGGATTGGTAAAATGATCCAGCAGCTTGTGGCCTAACGACAGAACTGAGGGAGACGAATCGTTTGGATTTACAATGTGTAAGCACAGGATTGGATTAGAATTACCATCCACTACACAAACAATGACAAATAGTAGCAGGTCATTAAATCAAAAATCACTCAATTTTGGTTTCGTTATGAAACTATCAAATAACAAACTGAATAACGGGAACAGTAACTGAGGAAATGATTAGCACAGAACATACATTTGGAACGCTATTTACATTTGTAGCACCACAATGCATGCTGGGAGGCATGAGGCACGTGTAGTAACTGTACTCAATGGCAGCCAATGAGTTGTATGAGTGCCTTGTAAACGGTCAAAGTCCCCTTGTTGACTTGTTTTCAGAGAAGGCCATCCTGGCGTTCGGCAACAGCTCAGAAGTGAAAACAGATGCGTCGGCGGTGAACCCCCCGAGCCCGGCCGCTGACGACCTCGACTCTCCACGGGCCACCGCCGTTCCGGCAGTTTCCGTGGAAACGGCGCAGAACATCCTGAGAGCAGAGATCCCCACTCAGGTAAGTGGGCGGCTTTTCACCAAAATGTTTCATTTTACCACATGAGCATTCAAAAATCTGAATATGAGGTACTTTTGTGAATTCTCAACAAGAATGCTCAAATCTGTAAGAATAACTAATGAATTTTTTTTTTTTTTTTTTAAACGGATGATATACAGTAACAATAATAAAAATGCAAAAGTAGAAAATATTCAACAAAATGCATTTAAAAACTAACAGTATAAATATCATACATCACAAATCATGCACCTCCCAAATAAAAGTAAAAGAAACCTGAAATTGGAAGGAAAGCAAAAAAATAAACTGTATTTACGTATACATACAAATGTTATTTCAAAATTACAAAAACATTAGGTAATACAAAATAAAGCTATGAAAAAAGTGTGAAAAGACATGACAAACACAGTTCAAATTGCGATGACTTATACTGCACAAAAATACAAATGAACATATTTCAAATTATAAAGCATACATAAAGCACATATAGTGTATCACAAAAGTGAGTACACCCCTCGCATTTCTGCAGATATTTAAGTATATCTTTTCATGGGACAACACTGACGAAATGACACTTTGACACAATGAAAAGTAGTCTGTGTACAGCGTATATAATAGAGTTATTTTCCCCTCAAAATAATTCAAAATATAGCCATTAACATTTAAATCCCTGGCAACAAAAGTGAGTACACCCATTAGAAACTACGCACATCCCTAAATGTCCAAATTGAGTACTGCTTGTCATTTTCCCTCCAAACTGTCATGTGATTCGTTATAAGAGTGCTGTCAGCATTGCTGCAGAGATTGAAGAGGTGGAGGGTTTGCCTGTTAGTGCTCAGATCATACGCCGCACTCTACATCAAATTGGTGTGCATGGCTGTCACCCCAGGAGGAAGGTATCAGACCATAGGACATGGTTCTAATAATCCATGTGCTTTGTTGACATGTCTTCAGCAAACTGTTTTCGGGCTTTCTTGTGTATCGTCTTCAGAGGAGGCTTCCTCTCCTTTGTTGCCAGGGGTTTACATATTAATGGCTATATTTTGAGGGGAAAATAAATTAACTGTTATATAAGCTGCACACAGACTACTTTTCATTGTGTCAAAGTGTCATTTTGTCAGTGTTGTCCCATGAAAAGATATAGAGTGGTACCTCTACATAAGAAGTTAATGCGTTCCAGGACCTTGTTTGTAAGTTGAAATGGTCGTATGTCAAGCAGGATTTTCCCATAGGAATACATTATAATTCCATTAATTCATTCCACAGCCCAAAAACCTACACTAACACCTTAATAAATACTGCTGGTACTATTACAAATGGCAGTTACACATAGTAAAACAAATAAATTAAAACACACATATCAGAATAATAATATAATGATAGTAATAGTAGTTCCTGTAATGTAACGAATCGGGTTCTAATGTGGCGGACGTTTTTTGCTGTACCTAAACGCACCGCACCTCTACCTATTTTCTAAGCGGGTGAACTTGTAATATCAAAAGGGGTGCAAATACTTCCACACCTCTCTGTATATGGCGGAAAACACTCAGGTGACTTGAAGTTCCGCTCCGAGACAACCAAATTTGGCCAAATTTCAAAATTGTCCTATATGCATGTGTGATACATCATTGGAAAGCTTAAAATCTCAATTTTCTGGGGGAAGAAAATTTTTGAACAGGAGAGCATTAAAAAAAAAATAAAAATTAAACAGCAAAACCCTATCTGGAGGTGAGAGCACGCGAGAGCAGAATTACAGACGCCATGACTTTAACGATATATTATCTCGTACTGACCTTGTTACGATCCAAAAACTCCATGTAGCATGTATCACTGAGTGTCAAGACACAGCTGTGAATGGCCACAGCTGAATTTTTGGGGGATTTTATGGGTGACACATGGTCATATAACGAGGGTCGCAATGTAGAAATCGCAGACATCCAGGAATGGTCGAGATGTTCTTTTTCAACGTTTTTAAATATTTTTTTCCAATTTTTCTTTATTTGGATTGATTATTTATCATCTAACATATCGGGAAAAAATGCGCCAGAAACAAAAACAAAAAAAATACAAATAAGCGATAGTTATGAGGTAAATATCTGTGACTTTTTTACAGACGCCGTTTTTTTCATTGTGACATAATTTGTTTAAAAGTTTACAATATGCGAGTAAATCATTTTTTAAAGTCGTTTTTTTCTTTTTTAAACGAAAAATTAGACATCAATTAATGATTCTAAGCTAAAAATGACATTTTGAATAATGATAATATTTAATTACCTTCGTTTTATGGCTGGGTTGAAACAAAAGCGGTTGCGCGACGTCTGTAAACGGGGGTTTTCAGTGTAAAACGGGCAAATTAAAAATAGTCCGGGGGCCTAATGCGCCATGAATCTGCTATGGCAGCATATAGACATATTGTTCTATCAAACACAACAGTTGTTTTGGCTTAAAATACAGCAGTTTCTTTTTAAGAGCAGTGCAAGAGCAGAAACTGCTTTTTGAGTCTTGTCTGTGTTTTCTGCCATATGCAAGCATACATAAAGTGCATGCAAATAGTACATATACAAAATATACATATTTTTTCATAACTTGTGACATAACGCTATTACAAACCTTAGGTGGGACATGAAAAACAAAATTTGAAATGTGATGAATAAAAATATTTTTTACATTTCAAATCATATATGCTGGAAAACACAGACAAGACTGAAAAAGCAGTTTCTGCTCTTGCACCCCTCTATAAAATAAAGTGCTGTATTCGAAGCCAAAAGAACTGCTGTGCTTGATAGAACAATATGTCTATATGCTGCCATAGCAGATTCATGGCGCACCAAGCCTCCGAACTATTTTTAATTTGTCCGTTTTACCATGACAACCCCCTTTTACAGACGTCGCGCAACCGCTTTTGTTTCATCCTAGCCATAAAAAGAATTATATTTTTTACTAAAAATGTCATTTTTAGCTTAGAATCATTAATTGATGTTTAAATTTTATTTAATATTTTAAACTTATTTATAAAATATTTTAAACGCATATTTTAAACTTTTCAACGAATTACGTCACAATGGAAACTTTGGCGTCTGTAAAAAAGTCAAGGATATCGACCTCATAACTATCGCTTAATTGTATTTTTTTGTTACTGTCGCATTTTCCCCGATATATTAGATGATAAATAATGGATCCAAACCAAAAAAAAAGGAAAAATAACGTTTAAAAGGGTAACTATATGAAAAAGAAAATCTCAACCACTCTTTGTTCTATGCGATTTCTGCATCACGACCCTTGTTATATCACCATGTTTCACCCATAAAATAAAATAAAAAAATCCGGCTGTGGCCATTCACAGCTGTGTCTTGACACTCGGTGATACATGATACATCTATGAGTTTTTGGATCGAAACAAGGTAAGTACGCAATAATATCTCGTTAAAATGGTTGTCTTTAATGGTCTTTAATTCTCCTCTCGCGTGTTCTCGCCTCCAATTAGGGTTTTGCTGTTTAAATTTCCTGTTCAAAATTTTTGTTCCCCCAGAAAATTGAGATTTTAATCTTTCCAATGATGTATCACACATGCATATCGGACAATTTTGAAAGTTGGCCAAATTTGGGGTCTCAGAGCGGAACTTCAAGTCATCTGAGTGTTTTCCGCCATATACAAGTAGAAAAATACATAAGTAGATAAACTGTTAAATGAAAACTGAAACAATGTCAGATAAGTACAGATAAAAACAAAGTATTAAATTGCACGAATAGCATAAAATAAATTAGCACGACCTTTAAAAAAATAATATGTAAATATTCATCTTCTGAACCGCTTATCCTCACAAGGGTCACAGCGGTGCTGGAGCCTATCCTAGCTAACAACGGGCAGGAGGCAGTGTACACCCTGAACCGGTTTGCCAGCCAGTCGTGCAATATGAAAATGTTGAAAAATATAAGTCAGAAAATAGATTAAAAATAATTTTAAAAATGAAAAGAAACGTGAACCAATAATAAGTGAAAGAAAAACTGTAGATGAGGGAGTGATGAAAACAAAGTGACAAGCATTGTTGTGAGGTGACATACTTAACCTTGGCGCTCCTCTCTCAAGGTCAACGCTAACGAGCGACTTTGGGGCGACGAGGGGGACTCGGCGCCACCATCGCCCGACCTCTCAGGGCACAATGGCGGCAGGAGGTGCGCCCGCCCGTTGCCGCTCGCCATTTGCGGTCTTCTGACTGCCACCATATTGCTCGGGCGCCACTAGGAAGCGCCATCTGCCAACGACGTCGCCGCAACATTTCCCGCTTTATTTACCATGTGACACACTGGCTGGGGGAGGACCCTTAAACTCATATGTGACTGAAAAAAATATGTCATTATTTTTGTTGTGGTGATGGCAAGGCTAACTAGCTAACTGTTAGCGCCCATGGCTAACAGCTCACACGTTGTTGTTATTGTCGTGTTGCGGCAAAAAATGCGCAACCTTTGTGGACACTTTTTAATGGACAAAAAGCCAAGAGTTTGTGTTGGTGTGGATGCTGTGGATAACTTTTTGTGTTCTGCGCGTTTTCTTGTCCTTCCTTCCTCACACGTGTGATTAAAAAAAAAAAAAAAAAAAAAAACTTTTCTAAAGACGTCTCGGTCTTAACTGACAAAGCACAACAGCGACTGGGTGCTAAATTCCGAGAATTAGGAATTTTTCCATGGGAATTAACGTGACAAACAGGAAATTGCAAAATTGAAGGTTGACTATGAACTCATTGGTTGTCATTCGATCTGGGTCGGCTGGCAGGGAATGATCATGTTTTAGTGCTAATGACGCCGATAGACGTCTAGTCCATTTGGACTGGGAGAGCTACCAGCCCCTCCTAGTCCAAATGGATTGGACGTTTATCACTGTCAGTGAATCCGATGAGTTAATTTATGAAATTATATGAAGGCAGTTGGAAGAGTATAAAGGTTCTTGATGCGTTTCCTTACTTTCAGTGTTGTATGTGGTTATTTGACAAAGTTACAGTCTGGTAAATGTAAAAAAAAAAAAAAATTCTAGAGCAACTTTTTGCTTGTCTGTTGTCAATGGCAGCCAATGAATTAATGGGGCTCTTAAACAGTCAGAGAAAAAGTAATCTACGGTACTATGATTAATTGCCTAGTAGAGTAATTACTACACTGTAAAAAATATATATATAAAATTTAAGATTTTAAGTAGACACTATTCAAATTCTTAAGTTTTCTTAAAGGTCCTATGAATCTGGCAATCAAATCTGTTTTTTTTTTAATGGAGGACCAAATGGAACAGAATCAGATATATAAATATATCTTTAAATAAGGGCTGCAGCTAGCGATTATTTTAGTAGTCGAATAATCGATTAATCGGATAAGGAACATAAAAATTTTAAATACCTGAGCTGAGCCTCAAACGCTATTTTAAAAAAATATACGTATATATGAGGATCTATGTACAACAAAAGAACAGTTGGCTAACTTACATAGAAAAAGTCCGCTAGCTAAAATGCTATAAAATGGTAATTTTTATTTATTTATTTATTTTACAATGCTCTTAAATTGTTCAGGCAAATATTCCCACAAAAAATGGATAAATATACCTATAAACTAGATTACAAATGCATTAAAAAAAAGTTAGCTGAAACAAAAACCTAGCTTATAGTTTATAAATAAATAAATTAAATTTAAGATTTTTAGTAGACACTATTCAAATTCTTAAGTTTTCTTAAAGGTCCTATGAATCTGGCAGTCAAATCTGTTTTTGTTTTTTTTATGGAGGACCAAATGGAACAGAATCAGATATATAAATATATCTTTAAATAAGGGCTGCAGCTATCGATTATTTTAGTAGTCGAATAATCGGATAAGGAACATAAAAATTTTAAATACCTGAGCTGAGCCTCAAACGCTATTTTAAAAAAATATACATATATATGAGGATCTATGTACAACAAAAGAACAGTTGGCTAACTTACATAGAAAAAGTCCGCTAGCTAAAATGCTATAAAATGGTAATTTTTATTTATTTATTTATTTTACAATGCTCTTAAATTGTTCAGGCAAATATTCCCACAAAAAATGGATAAATATACCTATAAACTAGATTACAAATGCATTAAAAAAAAGTTAGCTGAAACAAAAACCTAGCTTATAGTTTATAAATAAATAAATTAAATTTAAGATTTTTAGTAGACACTATTCAAATTCTTAAGTTTTCTTAAAGGTCCTATGAATCTGGCAGTCAAATCTGTTTTTTTTTTTTTTTATGGAGGACCAAATGGAACAGAATCAGATATATAAATATATCTTTAAATAAGGGCTGCAGCTATCGATTATTTTAGTAGTCGAATAATCAGATAAGGAACATAAAAATTTTAAATACCTGAGCTGAGCCTCAAACGCTATTTTAAAAAAATATACATATATATGAGGATCTATGTACAACAAAAGAACAGTTGGCTAACTTACATAGAAAAAGTCCGCTAGCTTAAATGCTATAAAATGGTATTTTTTATTTTTATTTTTTTAATTTTTTTTTTACAATGCTCTTAAATTGTTCAGGCAAATATTCCCACAAAAAATGGCTAAATATACCTATAAACTAGATTACAAATGCATTAAAAAAAAGTTAGCTGAAACAAAAACCTAGCTTATAGTGGTCTTAACAGGGAGCAGATGGATTCAGGATGTGAAATGAGGTAGACTAGAGGGCTGTGTATGCACCCTAATCAATAAAAATAAATGCAAACACTTTCAAAACAAGCCATTACTACACCACTTTAATTAAATGAATACTCAAAGCAGCAAAATTTAATTCGAATCTTTTTTTCAAATCGAATACTCGAGTTAATCGATTAATCGTTGCAGCACTACTTTTTGAATACTTAAATGTGTCGTAAATTAAGTCAAATGGGAATAAAATTAATAAGTCATTTAATGTGTCATTAATTCATTAAAATGCAAGTCAATTTAATGTTTAGATAATAAAATAATTATTTTTTTACTATTTCATGGACATGTGTTGCAGCACTTCATGAATTTATCTGTAATACTCACCCATCAAAGTCAGTGGGCTGGACTAAGACCTGATTGGTTACCCATCACATCAAGCCAAGATGGGTCGATTTTAGATAAACAATCGATGCAAGGTCGGTAGTGTTGTTAATAACGGCGTGAGAGTATAAAGACATTACTAACGGCTTTTTTTTTTTTTAGTTGTGAGTAATTAATCAATTACTTTTGTAATCTTGGTAACGCCGTTACCGTAACTGAGCATGTAAAGGGCGTGCGTTTCTGGGCGTTACTACGTTGGTTGGATGACGCGAGAAAAGTCAGAGACACGGACTCACGTGGATGAGAGAGCAGAACGGGAGTGGGAAGGGAGTTGTGACGCCATTGCAAAAGCTAGGTGGCTGCATTAATACCTGACTGTAGCCGATAGCCTACCAACTATGCCCACATGATGCTACGATAGATATTACATGTACATTATATAGAACTAGATGCGAAATGACAGACACGGTGGCGTTAGCACATGTATAGAGAACTAGATGCGAAATGATAGACTCGCCGGCGTTGGTAAATAGGCGCCATCAAAGCATTAGACTTCTCAGGAAGGTTCTGTGTAGAGAACCTTCCTAGCGAACCTCGAAAGTAGACAGAAGGGAACTAATGCAATAACGGGAGCAATTTTAACAACTTTCACAACATTAAATGACTTCCAAACATAGCAAAAGTTACTTTTTTGTTTTTTCGGTAAATGAAAGGTACTCAATTACTTTTTGGGAGAAGTAATTTGTAACTGTGATTAATTACTTTTTTAAAGTAAGATTAACTACACTGAGGGTCAGTAAACATATTCTGACACACTTGAGCCCCTTTCAGACTTCTATCCCACTAAATTCTTGTGTAAGGTGGTGTGGGATTCAGTCTTGTCATGGCTTTCAGACATGAGGATATGTCCTGGGAATTACCCCGGTTGGACGCTTTCAGACGTGTCTAGTGTTGGCGACTAGATGCTCTCTGAGTGGGCAGAATAGGATTTTATAACCCGGACATTACATAATTTTTGGTCTGTATCGGCAACAAAATTAACCACACATTTCCAAAGATGGATGATAGACTCTCTCTCCCTCGGCTCTAAGATCCAGTAGCAATTTAATTCAGTTATGTTTCCAGTTTTAGTTTGCCATTTCCAGTTTGTCATGTTGATAATTGCAATGTTTGTTTACTGCTTTTCGTCTTACTGCGAAGAAAGAGCAAATGACGATCGGCCCGCCATGATTTACTGTATACTGTACAACATCAGCCTTCGCGCTGTGACCTGGGAATTAAACGGCTGCTTTCACACATGCCACGTCCCGGACATTATACTGGCACGCAACCCGGTTAATGTCCGTGTAATCTCCGTGTCCGTCGACCCAGGAAATTGCTTTCAAACATAAGGGCTCAGCGTATGCCTGAAAGGGGCTCTAGATGGCGCTTCCTTCACTCAGGTCAAACAAGTGGAGGACGAGTTACGAGTAACAGCAAGTTTTGCTCATAAATTCATGAAGTGCTTGAACGATTAGCCGAAACTACGCCTTCAACTCCACTGCTTTGCACACTACATGTTCTTGGTCAGCAGGTCTCACTTCCACGTAATCAGCAAGGTCTAAAATATCTCCCGAGAATGTTCCGTAGCTGCCATGTTTTGAAAGACTTGAGACCTCTGCGATCGATTAAACTTAGATCAGCGTTAGTCCCACCCGCTGAGTTTGATGGGTGAATTTGACAGATAAAATAAATTCATTAAGTGCTGTGTCCATGAAATAATTAGTGAAATAATTATGTTTTTTTACATTAAATGAGCTGGTATTTTATTTAGACTTTATCAATTACTTTTATTTATTTAAATTCCCATTTAAGTAATTGATTAACCATTTAGAGGTGAAGTTCAGAATTTTTCTCATTAGGCTTAATCTTTGAGTTTGTCGGTGGAGTTGATTGTAACAAATTCCGTGCAGTTAGATATTTATTAGTTTCAGGGCTCCGGAATGGCTAAGCTAGTGCGAGTCAATGAGCCCATCCAAGCATGCAAAAAAAAAAAAACAACAACATATGCATGCATTAAAGTCACCGATGACCCATGCAATCAATAGTGTTGGCTATGTTTTCAGGATGAAGTTATTAAAACTTACCATTGCATGTCAATAACTGCAATATGAACAGCAACATTTGTAATCTACTAGCTCTGTAGGTAACAGGCTGCAGAGCGGGGTGATATTTTTTCCACCGGTGTGTTAATGTCGTAGCCAGCAGCAAGTATCTGCAGTGTGTATTGTTTCTTGTTCCTCATAGGGAATTTGTGGAAAGTCTAATTTGCCCATTTCTTCTGTCTGTTTCCACAACCTCTAAATGCACGTTTCACTATGTTGCCGTTCTTCAGTCAAGACTCCAAAGACTGATGCTGCATTCGAGGAAGGTGGGAAGTCGGAGTTTTCCAACCTCAGACCAGGATAAATATCATTGGAACGCCACTCGAACTGGGGTGGCCTAATCGCAAAGTCAGAAGAAAGTACCCCGACTTCACGTGTTGCTTCAATCAGACATCCCTCGACAAAATGCGCTGCCCATGAAAAGCAGACCGTCAATAATTAAAAAAAGAAGCCCGTTTACAGAGCGGTCCATTTACCTTAGTTGTTGTTTTTCCTCCACAATTTGAACTCTTACGAGAAGCCATGTTTGCTGCAGGTCAACATGTCTTTTGATGGCCATAAAAAACGCTTGGAACGCTCTGAAGTCGCAACTGGTACCATCCGAGTGGGATGAGTCAGACTTTCCACCTTCCTCGAATGCAGCATGCGCACGAGTGGCCAAAGCACTCCTCTCTATTGTGGTCGCATTACGCATCTAAAAAAATCATCAGACAGAAATAAATGAGTTACGGAAGTTTTGTGTGACATTGTTTGGACCGCATGGGTATTTTGAACAACAATCTGATTTTGAATGTATTATACTTTGTTAGATCTGTTTTTTATTAGCATGCTAGGAAGGGACCAATGACTCACGCTAGCTTAGCCACTCCGGAGCCCTGAAATTAATAACTAACTAACAAACTGTACTGAATTTGTTGAAATTAACTCCACCGACTAATTAAAACCCAGCTAACACGACAATTTAGCCTAATGTGAAAAATTCTGAACTACAGCTTTAAGTATTTATTAAAGATGTATTATATATATATAATTCTGTCCCATTTGGTCCTACATAGTTTTTTACCATTTCATCGTTATGCTATGCTAGCTAGCTTGAAAGGAATAGAATAGAATAGAAAGCCTATGGATAGCATGCTAGCAGACTGCAAAGATCTGCAGCTCATTCTGGGTGTGACATCATCCTCTTGTGTTTGAAGATTTTTTTGTTGGTCGGGCCAGGCCAGCTGACAAAGGAAGACTAATTTGGATCTAAGTTAATTATTAAGCCTTTTCTGTTTGTTTTGTTTTGTTTTGTTTTTTCGGATGGATGTTGGTCCAAAATATGATAAGCTATCGTTTTACTCACCTGCTTTGTTATTTCATAGCACTATTAAATTTCTGTGTTAACTAAAGTTGAAATGCGTGAAGTTAGCTTCCTTCAAAAGAGTATGCTGGCAACCGCAGTGAGCCAGGCTGTTAAAGGGATCCACGGACAGAAAGACTTGTAGTTCTTAAAAGATAGACGTTATTATGAGTTAAAAATAATTTGATATTGAAACCCCTCTTGATGTTTTCATTTTTGTACAATTTGTAAAATTAGTTTAACTAGTAGGTCGCCATTGTTGTTGACGTTGCAGGGCGGTGACGTCACACGGTTAAGATGCCTGGCTTACAGAGTATGACTAGCGACATAAACATGTCATCTGTTCTCCCCTTGCAATTTGAACCCGACAGGAACCTGAATGACAGCACTGTCGATATTTCACAAAGCGAGCAGCAAACGCAAAATGAACGGTGTTCTGCCAAAATGTGCTACACTGGCAAAACGTCCTATAAGAGGCGATTTTGACATCCAAATTCCTACTTTGCACTTTCAGCTTGTTTTGTTTAGATGCATACAGACAGAACATATTAAAGATGCCTTAAGAAAATACTTAAACGTAGTAGCGTATTGGCCCGAATATAAGACAGCCCTGATTATAAGACGACCCCCTCTTTTTCAAGACTCAACTTTGAAAAAAAGACTTTTTGAACACCAAATTAATTTTTATACAGAACATAATTACAGCAAATCCGAAACAAATGATTATAACAATATATTTGAGAGAAAAAGCATGTTATTTTGCCTCATTCAAATCTTAATATCTGAACATTTAAATACTGAATGTAAACTAAAGTGCAATCACATTCATAAATTAATGGCGTCTGTTTTTTTTAATGTAAATAAACCAGTCTATTGTGATAAAACAACAAAATTGCAATAACTGCATTAACAAAGTGAAGTCTAACTGTAACTGTAGTCTTGAAACAAATAAAATAGAGAGTAGCTGAGATCTATCATGACAGAAAATCCCTTCAATGATATCTGGCGCCATCTAGCATCGTGAAAGGGGAGTGTTGCTGAGATTTCACATGACAGAACATCGCTTCAATGATATCTAGCGCCATCTAGCGTCGTGAATGGGTATACTGTCTAGACCACTAATATAAGACGACCCCCTCTTTTTCAGGCTTATTTCAATGGAAAAAAACACCGTCTTATATTCAGGCCAATACGGTAATATCACATGAGATTGGTTTAATATGCTACGTGACTAATGTGGTCAACAGATCAACAATCTGCTTTAAAGCTACCACAAAAAACACAATGCTTATAAGTATGAGAAGGAAACACATGAAAAAAGTATTTTAAGGCAATGAAAGGGTAATAAAAGACTCAATAGTAAGTACTAGCCGCTTTTAATTGTGTAGAAGGAATTGCAGTAGCCCGGAATTATTCATCGAGTGACAGTGACAATCTACGTCATCACCCCGAGTGTCCATTGCGCGCTTAAAACATGGCGCCCTCCGTAGGTCTAAACCTGTACTAAATATAATAGATTTTTAAATCAATGGCAATATTTTGTGTTTCTAAAAACATATTTTATTAAAAGAGAATAATTGTAGCTTATAAGAGGTAACAAGTCTTTCAAGTCTGAGGTTCCATTTAAGCTCAATTGTTGCACTGTCATAGAGATGAACCCGCTTAGAATAACTCGTTATATTTGGTGACAAATCCAATTTACTTAAAGGTTTGAGTTCAAAGTTCACTACTTAATATTTGAAGTAAACTGGACATCTGTTGAGTTGAATTTACCTAACAATAAATGTAGTTTCCTAAAAAAAATTGTTTTCTTTGATAACGACGTTTGTCTGTTTTCCATGAAATCTTGAAAATTCAAGTTCTGCTGTTTTTTTTTAAGTGTATTTTGATCATTGATGTTTTGAGACGCTAACTTTTAGTGTTTGGAATTTCTGTCATCCTCCAAGAAAAACTGATTATCTTATCTCCCGCCAAAAAATAAGGCCTACGCTTTTACTATGGAAAACAATTTTTGTAACACACTAGTAAACTAATCCTTATGTTTGATCAATTCCTGTACTGTCACTTTGATTTAGAATATTTGACCTATTGATAATTGAAAAAAACAAAATGTTACTGAAATAATTGTACTTTGATTTAGAGGTTTTTCTATATTCGATGTTTTTGCTTTCTCTTTGAGAGACAAAATTGTGAGTTACCGCTAAGTGAAAACCCTGGTGTGATTAAAGTACTGTGATGCCATCGCATGTGGGCAAGGAGAGCAACTGTATTTTTGCATGGGTGTGTGTGTGTTTCCTGACAAAACAAAAATGTTTCTACTACTTATTGTATGCTTGAAAATGATGACCCTCAATCCTAGTTAATTCCCATGGAACTTTTCTGAAATTTGCCACCCTTTGCAACCCTAAAAAGCGCTGCTTCCACAGAGCACCCCTCCCAAATATTGATGACTCATCAACTTGTCAGGACGACACAGCGGCGAAAGACTTTTTTTTTTGGTCACGCTGGCACTTTGGTCACTTTTTTGTGTTTTTCTTCTGGAACATTCAAACAAACTTTGCTGCTGCTTGTTTTAAAGATGGGGACATTTCGGTTGCCGAGGCAACCGATGGATGATTGACAGCTGAAGGGGAAAAAAAGAAGACTCCTGGATCTTCTTCTTTTGTTGTTCAACACTTTCACTCAATAAAAGTAAAAAAAAAGTCCAATTAAACATTGTTTTTCCCCCCCAAAAAAACAGAATGATCATGTTTCAACATCAGCGATTGATTGCTGCCAGAATCCCAGTCCAAATAGAATGGACATCTATTGCTGTCAATGGCAACCAATGAGACAAAAAACTATTTGTCATTTTTTTATTTTCACATGTAATCATTTGAAAACATTGCATCATCTTTTTCTGTACAATCAGTAAATTACAAGCTCTCTAGTTCACTTTTACAACATTAGCATAATAGCTTAGCTCACGTCTATTTACAAAAGATGCTAATTCATAAATGCTAGCCGCAATTGTTTTTAAAAAGATTTTTAAAGGCGCATAAATTACTCGATGTTTAAAAGCATTCAACAAAAGGTCACTGACAATACTTTCCCATTATGTACAAAAGACTTATTAATAATTATACATATAAACAAACTAGTAGGTTTTAATGCCGCTAGATGAAGACCAGCCAAAATGGGGCGACGTTGTTCAGCTGCTTAAATCAGTGTTACTCGAATACATTTTCATATTACATAAAAGCAGTGTTTTCCACTAAAAATGTCAAGGTTATCACAAGTCATTAAGTATTGGCTGTACAAGAAACAAACAAAAAAACAAACAAAAAAAAGATTTTTGAGCATTTTCACTTTGAAATTGCGTTGCTCCCTCAGTTAATGAAATGTCAGCGCTATCAGCATCATTAGCATTTTAGGTTTGAAAATGAAACCTACACACAAATAACCACAAAGCTAGCTCTACACACTATTTGTTTAAAAAAAAAAAAAAAGGGGGGGGTAAACACTGAAAAAGAATGCCCTAGATGTAATCAATGACTTTAAACTTATCGGAGAAAAATATCTATTTCTTGCATAAAAGGAGCGCTAATGAAACAGAAATTCATCATCAGGTCAATGACATTTTTGTGACAAATACAAAACAGGAAAAAAAAGGTTCACATTTGTCGTTGATAATTTAATGTCGAGTAGACATGTGCCGATTACCAGTTTCAAGGTAGACCGTGGTATTAAAATGTCAAGGTTTCAAAAGCACAGAAAAATTCTGTCATGCTGTCCCAAAGGTATTAGCTATTTTTTATGTCCCAAAAATGCATGGAGAAATCCCTCGCTTGAAGCTGTAAGGCTCAACACTCCCCGACCGGTTGTTGCTCAGTGTGAGTGAGTCAGCTGTGCTACACGATAGCTGAGGAGGTGAAACGCCTGAACATTTTCCCCATCGAAGAAAGCGATATTGCTGGTATGGGAATACTTCGGTTACAGTAAAGTTACAGTCTGCCACGGCTTAGAGGAGAAGGGCCAACCGACATGTAAAACGTGTTTGCAGAGGGTGGCCACCGAGGAGGCAATATGATTTCCCATTTATACAAAATTAAAGGTTAGTAAACACTGTCATGAACGTTTCCCACCACCTACGAGAGTTAACTCCAGTGTGTTTAGTGTGTCTAGCCGTGGTAAAACGTGTTTTTCTTTGTCTGGCAATTGTGTGTTGAGAAAGCGTGTGTGTATAATGTAAACATGATACGAGTCATACACATGCTTTTTATGGAAAATAATTCAATTATTTTTGTTCTGATGGTAATAATGTTGAGCTGTGGCTGTGGGTTTAAGCTCACCTAAAGGACTGCATTTATTTTATTTAGAATATATATATATTTTTTTTAACATTATACATATGTTCCAATTTGCTAATATGTTTTGAAAAATAAAAATCTTGTTCATTTTTGTTTTTAAACTCAAATATCTCAAAGTAACACATTTTAAAGCTGTAATTGCAATACCGTGATACCTTGAAACCATGACATTTTGGCTTAAGTTATCATACCTTCAGAATATCATACCGGCACATGCCTAGTGTCGACGTTCTTTGCACATTTCTAACGTACTTCATCATGAAAGTTGAGACCTTTAACTCAACTTGAAATATCATGAAGAGCAGTGCTAACACTTTGAAATGATTTCATCGAAAGAGGACAATCTCGAAAAATTTTACATGACGTTTCCATTCATGAACAAACAAGGGACCGTCTGTTTCGGGTGAAGGACCTCCCACAAACATTGAGGAAATTTAACGTACAGATTTTACAATGAGTCCAACCGTAAAACAAAAATCTCCCGTAAATGATACAAATTTAATCAGCAGGGAAAAAAAGACAATGTTTACGAATTGTTGTCATGAGTGGACAGACTCGCAATTATTTACAGAACCTAAGCTCCCGTTTCTGCTTCGTACTCCATCAAAATGCTCCCTACTCTTACCTGGTGGCACATCTGGCAAACATCACGGAAATACAACATAACATTCTAACAAAAACAACCATTTTAAAGTTGAAATATTAGCGTTAGAGTTACTGCAACTTCTATGCATTCCCAGTGGTTTAAAAAAAAATCCAGCAGAGGATAAACAGTGCAAACTATCATTTAAAAAAAAAAAAAAACATTGCAGTTTTGTGACCTTTTTCCACTTAACCAACCTTTAGCTCAACTAGGCCTTTTGGGCAAACGCTATTATTTTTATTGTTATTATGCTATGATTTTGTTTTGTTTTAATTCACTGGCTTTCTCCTACGGTTAAAAAGTTAATAACATCGAGTGTAAGGTCTTGTGTTATTATTTGTCCGACACCTGCAGCTAATATTGTGTGCACAAGAAGATAAGAATGCAGGCGCATAAACAAGGAAAAAAGTCCACATGGGAAAAGTGTCTTGTTGAGAAATATACAAGCTTTCAGTGCTCAACACTAATGGTTTGAGTGAAGAGTTAGCTAGTGTCCGACATTGAAAATTGTAAGACAATTGAGCAACTTTTTTGCTTCAATTTGTAATTTCAGTCAGAGTAGAGAGACATGTTTATACTACTTTAAAAAAAAACACACTTTGCACGATTTGTTACATTGTTCAGTCTATGTGTAGCGGCTAAAACTGAGCTCAGAAAAAAATAAGATTTTGACAGCTTAAGCAAACGAAAAATTTGTAAATTTTGCTTTTTTTTCCTGAAGTTCGTTGGCTAACACACATGGTTTTGGTGGGAAAACCTTTCTTAAAAAATTAAACCGCTTACTGCTGAGTGACAGTGCTTTTCGGCATTCCGACGTGCAATTCCCGTTAGAGTAGAGCGACATGATTTAAATTGCTCCAATAAAGATGCTTCCCAACACTGGCAGATATCGTAATAGTTCGCTAGCTTGTTCAGTCTATGTTTAACAGCAGCAAAAACAAAACCAAAAAACGCTACAACATAAGAGAAAGCTAATTGAGATTTCGACAGTATTAGTATACGTAAATGGATTTGGGGCTTTTTAAGAAGCATGATAGCTAATACGCGAAAAAAAAAAATCTAATTACCTTAATTTCCCGACAATAGGCCGCTACTTTTTCCCCCTCATTTTGAATCCTGCGGCTTATTGTCCAGTGCGGCTTATTTGTTGATTTATTTGGGTAAATAGGTAACACTTTATTTGACAGTGGCGTACTAAGACCGTCATAATTATGACATGACACTATCATGGGCATTAATGAATGCTTATGACTGTTGTCATTTAGTGTCATCAGGCAAATTAGGTCACTAACTCCATTTATGTCCAGATCGGATCTTTTACATCCATTCAGAAGTGAGATAATTTGCCGGATGAAACAAAATGACATCTGTTATAAGCATTCATTAATGCTCATGGCAGTGTCATGTCATAGTTATGATGGTCTTATGACAGTCTTATGAGGCCACTGTCAAATAAAAATTTACCAAATACAATAACTAGCGATTAATGAACCTAGAACAGTAACTGAGGAAATAATTAGCACAGAACATGACTTTCGTTTGTAATTTACATATGCAGCGCTGCAATGCATGCTAAGAGGCATGCTGGACGACAATTGTGTTGACAGCAGGGGCTGACTATCTCCCCCAAGGGAGCAGTGATCGCCAAATGTTCTAGGTTAAAATCTTTTGGTGTAAATATTACATGATAGAGTGAGGACAACTGCGACTTGTAGTCCAGTGCGGCTTATCTATGAAGAAATGACATTTTTGTGTCAAATTTGGTGGGTGGCGGCTTGTAGTGAGGTGTGCCTTATTGTACAAAAATTACGGTACTGAGCGCTGACAGATGATGAAATGTTGCATATAGCACATAGCTCTCTTTACCGATGTTTAATTCCGGTTAGAATCAACCTCTACTTTTGTTAGTTTAAATTAAAAAAAAATTTTTTTTTTAATTTTTAAAAAACACGTCCCAACATGCGGCAACAACGGAGTAGTTTGTTGCTTATTCAGTCCATGTGTAGCATGACTTTTTTTTTTTTTTTAAACATTTTTTACGAGAAAAAAAAGTAGTAAGAACTAAGAGAGACCCAAATGAGATTTTAACATTAGGCAAACAGAAAAATGGTATAGTTAGCTTTTTTTTTTTTTCATAATCACGCTGACTAATGTGCAAGTTGTTTTTCAGATTTCTAAATGGGAAAAGATGACATTCTGACACACACATTCATGAAAGTTGCGGAAAAGATGCACTTGATAATCTGCTTGTTTTTCCTTTTTCAAAACAATGTTAAGGAGCTAAGAGGTTCGCAAAGTTGCTAGTGAAATCAGATTCAAAATGAACGGATTCAGCATTTTCGACAGTGTTACACATGCATATTTTTTGAGGGGAAAAAACTAAATAATTAACTGCCAGCATCAGAGAGAAGTTGTCAAAACAAATGAATAAAAACTACTGCGAAAAGCTGTTAGTTAATTTAAGTCGTAAATGAACAAAGTGGACATTCTAATTTCTGAAATTTGCAGAAAGGGTGCAAATATTTTTCAGAATCACACTGGATATTCTGGTTGGTTTTCCTTTTTAAACAACATTCCATAGCTAACAGTTTAGCAAAGATGCTAGTGAAATCGTATTCCATACGTATATTGGATTCAGCATTGTGACAGTGCTACTCGCGCATAATAATTATCAAAAACAAATTTTAAAAAACGAAAAAGTCAGAATGACACCAGATAAAACATATTTTCCTATTAATTAAAAAAAATGTTCAAGGATGAGCAGCTAAACGTCAAGTCTAGTCGCACATGAACAAATTCATGTTTGAGGGCCACTGACTGTGCTAGACGTCCAATCCAACCGCACCATCAATGGCAACCAATGAGTTAAACAGCATTTGAGAGATCGCTAGTAGCTGAAATGACGACATTTCCTGATAGCAGCTTCTTCATCGCCACGGTTACCCAGTGAAACTCATTGTGTCCAATCCACAGGAAAGCAAAGCATCCAGAATCAGGAAGCCGATGGACAAGCTTGTTTAGGAGGGATGCTACTCGTGCTGTTTTTTTAGTCTCCAACTAATATGAAAAAAAGCAAGTCTAGGATGGATGAGATGAGGATCTCTGGTAGCAGCATGAAATTGGGGGCATCCCGGCATGCACCTCTTGGGGGAAGAAGTCTGTGAGCGAGGGGAGTTCGAGGGGCTCAGATGCAGGTAGACGGCTGAGCGCTAGGCTGCTGCTTGCGACTCCGGAGGCCTCCCGACTTCTCCTTAAAGCCCAAACACATCTGCTGGGAAACGTCCACCAGCGCGCTTGCCACCGCCAGACCTGAGATTGGCAAAACACTAACTTAACAACACTTTGGGTTGTCCCTAAAAGATAGACGCTAGTCGTCTAATGACTTATTTTTCAATTTGTCAACAAATTGGCTATTTGTACAGTGGAGCAAATAAGTATTTAGTCAACCACTAATTGTGCAAGTTCTCCCACTTGAAAATATTAGAGAGGCCTGTAATTGTCAACATGGTTAGACCTCTACCATGGGAGACAGAATGTGGAAAAAAAACAGAAAATCACATTGTTTGATTTTTAAATAATTTATCAGCAAATCATGGTGGAAAATAAGTATTTGGTCAATACCAAAAGTTCATCTCAATACTTTGTTATGTACCCTTTGTTGGCAATAACGGAGGCCAAACGTTTTCTGTAACTCTTCACAAGCTGTTCACACACTGTTGCTGGTATTTTGGCCCATTCCTCCATGCAGATCTCCTCTAGAGCAGTGATGTTTTGGGGCTGTCGTTGGGCAACACGGACTTTCAACTCCCACCGCAGATTTTCTATGGGGTTGAGACCTGGAGACTGACTAGGCCACTCCAGGAACTTGAAATGCTTCTTACGAAGCCACTCCTTTGTTGCCCTGGCTGTGTGTTTGGGATCATTGTCATGCTGAAAGACCCAGCCACGTTTCATCTTCAATGCCCTTGCTGATGAAAGGAGACTTTCAATCAAAATCTCTCGATACAAGGCCCCGTTCATTCAACCCCAAAGAATGATGTTTCCACCCCCATGCTTCACAGTGGGTATGGTGCAATTCAGTATTCTTTTTCCTTCAAAGAAGAGAACCTGTGTTTCTACCAAAAAGTTAAATTTTGGTTTCATCTGACCATAATACATTCTCCCAGTCCTCTTCTGGACCATCCAAATCCTCTCTAGCAAACCGTAAACGGGCCTGGACGTGTACTTTCTTCAGCAGGGGGACACGCCTGGCAGTGCAGGATTTCAGTCCCTGGCGGCGCATTGTGTAACTGATAGTAGCCTCTGTTACTGTGGTCCCAGCTGTCTGTAGGTCATTCACTAGGTCCCCCCGTGTGGTTCTGGGATTTTTGCTCCCCGTTCTTGTTATCATTTTGACGCCACTGGGTGAGGAGGGAGTTGAAAGTCCGTGTTGCCCAACGACAGCCCCAAAACATCACTGCTCTAGAAGAGATCTGCATGGAGGAATGGGCCAAAATACCAGCAACAGTGTATGAAAACCTTGTGAAGAGTTACAGAAAACATTTGGCCTCCGTTATTGCCAACAAAGGGTACATAACAAAGTATTGAGATGAACTTTTGGTATTGACCAGATACTTATTTTCCACCATGATTTGCAAATAAATTATTTAAAAATCAAACAACGTGATTTTCTGTTTTTTTTCCACATTCTGTCTCCCATGGTTGAGGTTTAACCATGTTGACAATTAAAGGCCTCTCTAATATTTTCAAGTGGGAGAACTTGTACAATTAGTGGTTGACTAAATACTTATTTGCCCCACTGTATGTCACATAAATAATATTTTATCATTAGTATTTGTCTGGATTGAAGATTTTAGCTGTATATTAGCTGAATATTTTTTAGCTAAATTAAGAGTAGATGTTTGCAAATATATCATTTTAATTCATTGTCGTTCACTGTCAGAGAATATTTACTGTTTCTTTCCTTTTTTTATTTACTATTTTTACCCTATTAATTTATCTTTATTCAGCATTTCTACATGTATCAGCAAATCTCATTTAATGCTTTTAAATGCCACTATAAACAAATTTAATGCCCATACCCAACAGCAGTTAGTTTCACACACACAAATTGTTAGAAGATTTGTCCGATAATGAATTTTTAATCGATAACTGATATCATCCAACTCCAAAAATCCGATACCGATATATGCAGTCATGGAGTAAACACATTATGGCTAATAGGATTGTGATGTTCTACTGGATACTTTAATAATGATAAATGTAACAACTTCAAGATTTTAAGGGAACAGCCTCAACTGAAGTTATGGATAAAGTGCCAATATTGCACCACTATATTTTTTGTTGAAATAAAAAAAAAAGTGCAAAGATCAATTTTTTTGGATCAAGTGCAAGAGCCAATAAGGCACTGCCATATCACATATGGCTCACACAGTGCTTCAGGCTCAAAACAAAAACAAATGCAAGCAGTTTCAGTACAGTACATGAGGTATGTAATAAATTTATAATTCATTATTCTTCAATCATTTGTTCATTTAATTTTTGCACGATGAATGCAAATGTTATGCTCACATAAAATATCCCAAGCATCAGTGTTGTTTTTTCTGCAGCCATTTTACTCTCAGTATTATGGACGAAAATACTTAGTATGTCGTAGTAGTATGCGCAGCTTGTCACATGAGCGCCACGACCAAACACTGCTAAATGCGTGCTAACTACACATAAAATAAGAAAATATCACACGTTGTGAATTTATGACTGAAACTATAGCAAATTTTCATCCCGTTCTCATGTCGTCAGACGACAACTGGCATCCATCTCGTTATGTTTAAAGCCCGAGTTATGCTTCTGCGTTGCGGTGACAGCGCAGCGACACTGTAGACCCTATGCTCGTCAATGAGCATTTGATAGTTCTGCGGCAAGGGAACTGTATTTATAGATTATTAAAAAAAGGTATTTTTTAAATATATATATATATATATATGCTATTTTGGCTATCAAAAAAAAAAAAAAAAGATACATTGTCAACTAATTGTGGCAGCCCTGGTGTGGTGTATGCATTTAAAGCTTGTGAGATTACCAGACTGCCCCGGTGGTGGAATTCCTCCACTGCCTCTTGGAAGACGAACGAAGATGGAAAGGACGGCTGCTTTGTTGCCAAAACATGGCTCCAACGCGATGGGCTTCGGAACGCACTGCAGACAAATGGAAACACATTGCTATTATTAACCAATAGGCCATCTTTTGAAGGTAATATCAAGGAAAAGGTCGATATTCTTTTTCTTTTTTAAGAGATTTGGAATGATTTCTTTCCTTAAGCAAATACTGTCAACCGTGATGCTGAACCTCATGAACCTTTCACTAAATCTTGCAATCCTGGTACATTCTAGCGCCAAAATAAGACTTCATGTTCAAGTGCTTGACTGCAATTATAAAGTCACAAGTTTTTTTTCTAACGCCACAATCGTTTGTTGTCATTTTTCACTATGTATTAGACAGTAAACACTACTTCATGTACTCAAAGGGTAGTGGCTGTACAAGGCCAGACATAGGCTTCAGAAAGGGTTTATTAAAACCTGAATTCATGAGCATAAACCGATTTTTTGACGTATTTACCGTATATGGCCTTGCTAACAGAGTTCCTTCAAAACAAAACAAAATCATCTTGAAAGGGTTTTGATTTGCATGCAAACTTGACCATTGGCTGTCATTGACATGTATCACCGTCATAGGCAGTGAAACGGTATCATTAACTATCAGCATTCACAACATACTTCAACATTTACATCGTTTTTTTCCTTTAACATTTATTTTACCAGATTCAGTTTTCAATTTTATTACTTGATCCATTTCATGTCTTCTATTTTCTGTTTACTTTTGTTGCTTTTCATGCCTGAAGGTGTTCTTATGCATCCAAAGTTGTGCACGGTGTGCGTGCATGCAGTGAGTGTTTGCGGCCATAATCTCATTTGTCTGCATTTGAACTCTTTTAACCTCTGTCAGCTATCAGACACACACACGCGCGCATGGACGCACACACATCACTCACTTTTTAATTTACTCTCGCTTTCTTCACCACATTCTTGTTACCCTCACTTGCTTTCATTATTTCACTTGCTCACTCCCTTTTAATATTTTGTGGTAACTCATCCTCACTTGTTCATTCCTCCTAAAACACTCTGTCAATTGCTCCCATATCATTTTGATCAATCTTTCACTGATAACTCACTCAAAAGTTTTATCTTTGGTGTTGTGCTTGAGACCGCAGTATACGAGACCAAGACTTTCCAGAGCACAGAACTCAATGCAATCAAGACTTTTGTTAGCTAAAACTGAGATAAGATCAAGACTTTTGGGAGTTGGGAGACAAATCGAGAATGAGACATGACCAAGAATTTAGGGAGTTGTGAGCTAGATAAGACTTAAAACAAGTAGAGACTAAAATAAGACGAAGACTTTTGGGAGTTTGGAAAAACACTTTCGGGTGTCAAGACTAAGACAAGACCAAAACTAAGACAAGACCAAGACTTTTGGGAATTCAGACGGACACAAATTCAGACCGAGACAGGACCAAGACTTTTGGTAATCAAACTCAAAACAAAACCAAGACTGTCAGGAATTAAGACCAAGATAAAGAAATGCTGAAATAATGACAAGACCAAGTTTTGAGAGATAAGTCAAAACTTGAGACAAGACTGAGATGACACCAAGACTTTTAGGAGTTGAGACAGACAAATTGAGACTTAGAAAAGACCAAGACAAAAAAAGAATTCTGGAGTTGAGACAGACTACTCTATAGTGAAACAAGACAAAGGCTTTTGGGAGTAAAGACAAGACCAAGACTTTCAGGACTTAAGACCAAGACGGAAGCAAGATTAGACCAAGAGTTTTGTAAACTGAGACAATGCTAAAACTTAGAAAGGAACAAGACTTTCGGGTGTCAAGAGTTTCGTGAGTTGAGACCAAAATTGAGACCAGTCAAGAGACTGAGCCAAGACTTTTGGGAGTTGAGACTGAGACAAATTCAGAATGAGACAGGACCAAGACTTTTGGTAATCAAACTGAAGACAAAACCAAGACTGTCCAGAATTAAGACCAAGACAAAGAAAAGCTGAAACCATGACAAGACTGAGTTTTGAGAAATAAGACAAAACTTGAGACAAGATTGAGATGACACCAACACTTTTAGGAGTTGAGACAGACAAACTGAGACTGAGAAAAGACCAAGACAAAATAAAATAATTTTGGGAGTTCAGATAGCATACTCTATAGTGAAACAAGACAAAGGCTTTTGGGAGTAAAAACAAGACCACGACGGCAGCAAGATTAGAACAAGAGTTTTGTAAACTGAGACAATACGAAAACTGAGAAAGGAACAAGACTTTCGGGGGTCAAGAGTTTCGTGAGTTGAGACCAAAATTGAGACCAATCAGGACTGAGATGACACTAGGCCTGTCGCAATAACAAATTTTAGTGTGCGATAATTATTCTCATAAATTATTGCGATATGCGATATTATTGCGCCCCCCCCCAATTTTTTAAACCAATTTACAATAACACAGTGCGAATACAGTATATATTAATAGATGAAGTACACCCATTTAAACGCAATATTTACTCTTAAATTCAAATATACTTTTTAAGAAATCACAACTAAAAACAATAGACCATACCTCTTAAGTAAAAAACAACAATATTGATACCGCACAGAAACACAGAATAAATTATATGTGTTAAAAAAAAAAAAATTGCACTTAACAACTTCAGCATTTAGAAAAATGAAAACTTTTCCCGTCATAGCTTCTGCAATGGTGTTCCATAGGGATGCAATGATACAGTTAAGTCATGGTTCGGTACGAATTTTGATACGAGGGACACGATTTTCGATCCGATTCAATACATTTAATGCTCTGTAAAAAAATTTGAAAAAACAATTGTATTTATTTATTTTTTATTTATTTATTTATTTATTTTTGCTAACGAGCAAAAATTAAATTGCCATCATATAAACATGCATTTTAGTGCATAATATTTATGTGCTTACGTCTTACTGATATGAAAAAAAATTGTATAAAAGTGCTGAGAACAATCTTTACTGTTTGTAAAGTGAGGCAGGGCACACCGTTGATTGCTACAGCTCTCTTAGTAGCTAGGTTTACTACATGAGCAAGACATCCTATTTATGGTCCGAATCCATTTGTGTCACGTACTGAATTAACAATATTTGCAACATTATCTATAGTCACTGGTATGGATTGATTTGGCCTTCTAAACCTCATGTGACAAATGACAGTTTAGAATTCATCGATGTAGTATATGGACTACATGTCCCATAATCACTCTGGGCTCACGTAGCCAATGGCATGGGAAGTAGCACATCTAGTTTGCCATTTCATGATATCTAGTTTGCCATTTCATGATATCTAGTGTGTGCGCGCAACCGCACATTAAAAAAGCAAGCGCCGCTGAAGTCACGTCTGCTCATTACTACACAACACCAGCATATGAGGGCTTTCATATACAGGACGCGTTTGAAGCACAGCGCTCTTAATTTCATTCAGCTGTTCGTTGTCAAAGTGAGGTTATTCGTAGCAGCCAAGTCGGTAACAATGTTTTGGCGGACTTCGTTGTAAATATCCAGCGTTGTGCCGAAAAATAGCCGCCCCGCGTGAAATGTCACTCCTGACGGGAGCGCCCACACGTCAACAACACCGACGCGCCATAGATGGTCCACAGTCACTCCGGAGCACTGACGCGGCCGGTATACTTTGAACAATAGGATATAATGGGAACAATTGGCTCCGAGGCTAGTTTTTGGCGGACCTGGAACGAAGATGCATTTTGCGCAGTTGGTAACGAACTTTTAACAGCACGTCTGCCGCACGCGCACACACACGTGCACGCGAGGCAATAAATCGCAGCGGAAAAGTTACCGCTTTCATTTTTATATATCGCGCGATAAATGGAATTATTGCATATTGCGACAGGCTTAGATGACACCAAGTCTTTTGGGGGTTGAGACAGACTACTCTAGACTGAAAGAAGACCTAGACATTTGGGAGTCAAGACAAAGACAAGACCAAGACTTTTCAGGAGTCGAGACTAAAACGATACAAGAGAATTAGGAGTTGAAAACGAAACAAGACCAAAACTGAGACAAGCCGGGATCGAGAAAAGACTAAGTCGTGCAGAGATAAGACCAAGACGAGACCAAGAGTTTGCTAAATTGAAACTGAGATGAGATGAAAACTAGACTAAAGCGACAAGACCGTGACCAAGACCTTCGGAAGTCTAAGACAAAACCATGACTTATGTGAGTCAACTTCGAGACAAGCTAAGATCAAGAAAAGACCAAGACATTTGGGAGTCGAGACCAAGACAACAGCAAAACAGACTCATCAAGACAGATAAGACCAAGGCCTTCAAAATGTGGTATCGAAGTCTTGAATTACATCAGCAACAATGTGGAAAATTATTAATTTGTGATTGTTAATACTTGAATCAGCAGATTGATCAACAGATCTTTTTGATCTGGCATGGCAGAAAACCAATCTTTTCAACTCACTTCCGATTCTCTGAAAATGGAGTCATCGAGCCTGATTTCATGTCCCATGATTAGATCGGAACCACCATAATTGAAGGCATTGAGTACACTCTGCCCGCCAAGACTTTCAGGAGTCCATACTTCCTTCAGAATGTGATCTCCAAACTGGTCTAGACAACGACAAGACTATTCTTCATATCCCCAATTTCGAAATTCCAACGACTGACTGTTTCTCCTTAGTGGTTATCAGTCATTTATTTTGTCTTCTTCCTTTGAGTTTGCTCACTCATGTTTCTTATTCACTACTTTTTTGCCTTTTTCAGGCTTCACACACCAACAAAGGAACGAGTACACACGTCGTCCAGTCTTCTAATTTATTTTCCCCAATTGCTGGCTGCAATGTTGCATTTCACTCACAGGAAATTCTTCTTTGCTTTTACAGCATTGAAGTCCATCCATTGCCTTTCCTCGCCACAAGCACAACAAAACGCAGCAAGCAGACTTATTATCTGTCCAGCGCAGGCAGAGCGACTCGTCCTACTTCAATTAAGCTGCAGTTATTAGCTTATGCTTACACACACACATGCACGCGCCTCTTTCATCAGCAGTTGCTCAGAACCAGCATCGGGAATGGCAGCGAGCAGCCTTTGCATGATGGTTGACTTCCTGTTGCTTCAGTTTGTCAACACCCATAAATAAGCATTGAAAAAAAAAAAACTTGAAATAAATAGGAAGGGCTACAGTAAATAATCATCTCTTCGTGCCACTGACGGCGATAGACGTCCAATCCATTTAGACGGGCAGATTTTTTTTTTTTTTTTTTAAATAACTCATTGGCTACAATTGATGGTGATAGACGAGCCAGAGTTATTAGAAAAAGGATTTTTTTTTTTTTTTTACATTGCCCACAGTATAGCCGGCATGTTACCACTAACATTCAGGAAACACAACAATGTTCCTACTCTTCTAATGGCTCTGATATTATTTCTAGGGCTGTCAAACGATTAAAATTTTTAATCGAGTTAATCACAGCTTAAAAATTAATTAATCGTAATTGCAATACAAACCATCTCTAAAATATGCCATATTTTTCTGTAAATTATTGCTGAAATGGAAAAACAAGACTGACATAAACATCCAACATACTGTACATAATTACTGTATTTGTTTATTATAACAATAAATCCACAAGATGGCATTAACATTATTCACATTATTAACATTCTTTCTGTTAAAGGGATCTATGGATAGAAAGACTTGTAGTTCTTAAAAGATAAATTTGCGTACAAGCTATACTAATTTTATATTAAAACCACTCAACGTTTTCGTTTTAATAAAATTTGTAAAATTTTCAATCAAAAAAATGAACTAATAGTTTGCCATTGTTGACGTCGCCAAGCAGTGACGTCACATCGGGCTCCCTGCCGTTCTTCCACAGTGTCTTTACGTAAGGTATTGATTGAAATACACCACAAGGTGTCAATGGCAAGTTTTAAATTAATTAGAGATCGAGCCAAGGCAAAGTCTGAGTAAGTTTTATGTGTATTTTGCATCGCTATTTTGATTGGGAATGCCAGTTCTCTTTGCATTGAGCGCTTTTCTTTTTGTGAACGTATATATTTTTTTGATACTGTAGTGACTTAACTGTTCCACCCAAATGCATGATGGGAAGTTGGAAAACCATGACTGTCAGCGGTGGCTGCAAAGAGTATACAGAATGTTCTGCATTGTGTTCAATTAGGCGTTGTGACATCATGCGGGGGCAGGTAGTGGAGGGCCGTTACATTCTCTTTCCAGAGCTGAAGAATCCAGTCAAAATGGCCGCCAGCCCAAAGACTACACTTCCCAGCATGCCGCACAACGCCTCCAGGTGTGGCTGCTTGAGCCACTTAATTGCAGCTGGCCTGGAGGACAATATAAGAGAAGAAACAGATGAAGCGGAGGGGGAGGCTGAAGGAGATTGACAGAAACACTTGGAAGAAAGTATTTTGAAGAGAATAGACCTAAGTTGCCATTTGGAGGCATTTTAGTATTTTGAAGAGAACAGACCTTAGTTGCCTTTTTGAGACATTTTGGTTGATTGTTTGCTCTGTTACTGTTTGTGCCACATTTCGGCCATTTTTCTTTTGGGGAAACCCTCTGTTTTTTCTGATTAAAGATCTTTTTGTTGGACACCTTGGCGTCTCAAGCTCCTTCCTGGCCAGGCCTACTGCGTGAACGGTCACAGCGTGTTACGAAAAAGAACGTCTCCTGCTCCGCCCAAATCCATGATGGGAAGTTGAGCAACCATGACTGTCAGTGGTGGCGGCAAATGGTATACAGTATGTTCTGCGTTGTGTTAAATTAGGCGTATTGAGAAAATCATCGTCTCCTGCTCCACCCAAATGCATGATGGGAAGTTGGGCAACCATGACTGTCAGTAGTGGCTGCAAATGGTATACAATATGTTCTGTGCTGTGTTCAATTAAGCATGTTGAGAAAAATAATGTCTCTTGCTCTATCCGAATGCATGATGGGAAGTTGGGCAAGCATGAGTGTTAGTAGTAGCTGCCAAAGCTTGAGCCAATAAAAGGCGCGGTCCAATGAGCGCCTATGTCCATTTGCATTCCTCTGCCTTTTCGCTCTCAATGTGCTAAAATGGCGTCATTGTAAACTGTTGAGGCAACGCATGAACGGGTCATTCCATGCATGCTTTAATTGCGTCAAATATCTTAACGTGATTAATTTTAAAAATTTAATTACCGCCCGTTAACGCGATAAATTTGACAGCCCTAATTATTTCATAGATTAACTACCATTTTTTTCAGACAATAACCCTAACCTAAAAAGCTGACTTATTTTTTACTTTTTCAAGTTAAATACAATTAAACTTTATTCGTAAAACGTTGTATAGCGCCTGCAAAGGTCAGCAGCAATATTGCACAACAAAACGATTAACCCTTAAGATCATGAGCTTTTTTTTGGTATTTTGCAAGGAGAGGGGGTCGCTGACTCGAAGCTCAACAGCAATTATGATCTACGTAATGAACGCCCCGGCTCCAAACGCACCTTGAACTAGCGATAGCTCCATAGACTCAGAAAAAAATAATTTGAGG
This sequence comes from Corythoichthys intestinalis, assembly GCF_030265065.1. Classification (NCBI taxonomy): domain Eukaryota; kingdom Metazoa; phylum Chordata; class Actinopteri; order Syngnathiformes; family Syngnathidae; genus Corythoichthys; species Corythoichthys intestinalis. The sequence continues at coordinate 28,595,890 of NC_080409.1, forward strand.
TGCATGCAGACTTGTTGTCTAGACATGAAAAAAATTGTATCACCACAGAAGAGCCATTGAAGTCAAACCATGGATAATTAGACATATTTTAAAAGAACGGTTATCCAAATATTGCAATGACATGGCTCTTGGCTGCTACACTAGTGCTGACAAAGCTTGCCAGAAGCATCGTCAGACTTCAAAAACTGTTGGGATTTTATAGATGAATAGGATTACATTTGATGACATATGCTACAAAAGAACCTTTTTAAAAGGTTGGATATTTTGTGTTCGCTAAGACAAGAGGATGCTATGCTATCAGCAATTAGCCATTTTCAACTCTGCACTCTGAGGACTTTATTGCCCAGGAAGACTCCGTTTGATGTGTGATTCCATTACAGAAGATCAGCTTAAGCCAAGTCCTTGCTGTTTTGATTTAAATAGGACAGATTGCTACGGTGTACTACAACAAATATTAGAAGGCAAGCTAAAGTAAATTTTATCTTTTCTTCTTTGTAAATGTAGTAACCTGTTTTTTACAGTTAGGAGCCGTGTTGTCAGTAACACGGTACCAAGTAGTACGTAACTGTAATCTGATTACTTTCTTTCAGTAACGAGCAATCTAACGCGTTCATTTTTCTAAACCAGTAATCCGATTAAAGTCAGTTTCCTTAGTGTCTGTGCGTTACCATTGTTATTGCCTCATATTGTATGTTGAATGAAGAATATCGTAATCATTTACAAAGTGCATTTTGAATAGAAAAAATAAGGCTCCCAAAGGTCTGTTTCCATGGTAACTGCTTACCATTACTTCCTGTTTTGGATCAACTCACACGCGCCAAGTGTTTTGGGACTGAGAAAGGCGTGACGAACGCGGGGTGCACATTCGAGCCGAATGCAACCACCTGTTTAGATGTGAAAGGGAATGTTGATTTGTGTGCATCCATGAAAGAACATGAGCATTTTTCTTTCATTCTGGAGGGTTCCAGCGATAGGTTGAAGGCGTTGCATGCATGGCCATTTCGTAGCTTTGCCGTTGCAATGGCGGGTACTAGGAGTGGGAACCTCTTGGTACCTCACGATACGATACCATTTACGATACAACACTCGCGATAACGATGATCTGACGATATGGCGATACAACGATTATCGATGCATTGGTCAGGAAATCATTCTACGATACTCTACAAACAACAAATAAACAGAAAAACAAGCTTTTGCTGTGAATTGGAATTAGTTTATCACTACTAGACGTCCAATCCACTTGAACTGGGAGGGTGGCAGCGAATGAACATTCTTTATTCGCTGCCATCCCTCCCACTTCAAACGGATTGAACGTCTATGGGCGGTAGTGGCAGCCAATGGGGTTAATTTTGGGCCATTTAAGGTCATTTAACTGTTGATTTTCAGTTACTTCCTTTTGATTTTGTGCTATTTTATGGGTCTCTTCCTGTTTATTTTAAGTTACAGAACAGGAAATAACCTGGGAATCATCCAAATGAAAAGGCAGTGAGTCAAACTCAACAGAAAATGATCTGTAAATGCCCTAAAATAAACAGCAAGTTAGCTGTAAATGCCCGGAAAATCGGACAGTATGACTGAATGCTCTGGTTTCGAATGACCGAACGTTCCCAGTCTAAATGGATTGGGCGTCGAGCACCGTCAATGCAGCCTTAGAGTTAACTGAGACACTATTATGGTGGAAGATTTTGGTAGCAACTTGTTGGTTCACTTTTATTTATTTATTTTTCTTAGACATTGACACCTTTTCAAAACGATATCTCGATTCATGGCAGGTCATATCGATAACCTTTTGGGATACAAAGTATCACGATATATCACCATTTCGATGTTTTGTCACACCCCTAGCAGGTACTCATCACTCCAAGACGGCAAGCATTGTTTACATAATATTCGTGTTGCACATTTATGCCGTAAGGTGACGTGTTTAGCATCTTTGGATGAGTTCTAAGTCCGACTGAGCGTCAAGTGCTAAGTTGCCACCACGTTTTGTGGCCAAATTGACCACGTGTGTGGACGGTGTACTTCAGGGTTGTGCGCACGGATTTGCGCCTGCCCCTACCTTTGTGTTTATTGCACAATTTATTTGTGTGTCGTCGATTATTGCGCAGTCAATTTGCATTGTTTTACATTGGCACTGATATGCTGTTAACCCAACCCCTAAACCCTAACCCGAAGTTCAGAATTTTTGACATTAGGCTTAAACTTAAAGTTAGCAGGGGTTCAGTTAGTCGGTGGAGTTGATTTCAACAAATTCCGTGCAGTTTGTCAGTTATTTGTTAGTTTCAGGGATCCTGAGTGGATAAGCTAGCGCAAATCAATGGTGGTTAAAGATTAAGCCTTATGTGAAAAATTCAGATGATCTTCTTTAAATTAGGGTAAGGGAGAAAAAAATTGTTATTAAAAAAAAAAAAATGGTAAAAAGGTAAATAAGTTACTTTAAACGTAATATACTTTGATAATAAAGTAAACAGTAACTAGTAAAAAGTAAAAGTTACTTTTAAAGTAATATACTTTGATAATAAAGTAAACAGTAACTAGTAAAAAGTAAATAAGTCAGTAAAAAGTAACTAGATTACTTTTTTGAGGCGTAATCAGTAATTATATTACTTTTTAAAATTTATTTATGGAATTTTATTGTCATCATCATTGGTATCATTGACAATCATTGACAATTACAAAATGTGATACAAGTAATCTCTGACAACACTGGTTAGGGGTTTTCTTTCCTCTTCCCCAAATGATTCAGACGGCCTCGGAGAACACGAATGGGACCTGTGGTATCTAGCTTCGAGTGACAGGTTTGTCAGGTGACATGATTTTGATTGTGATGATGATGATGATGATGACAATGACAATAAATTCAAATTCAAAAATTCAATTCAAAAGGTTGCTGCATATGAACGAAAACAACACAACTTGGCATGATGATGCGTGTTTATTTGGTGAATAAAGATTTTTTTGATCAATCGAATATTTCTCTGTAATATCTCTTTGTGTAAATATCCCATATTAAAACATGGACACCTGCAGCTTATTGTAAGGTGTATATACAATTTTCTTCCAAAAATTTGAACGGTTTGACTTATAGTCAGGTATGTCCTCTTGCCTGGACATTTTGGTAACTGGCTGCCATTGACTGTGATAGATGTCCATTTGAACTAGGAGGGCGGGCAGGATTGGACAGCTTGCACCATCCATCTCAGCCAATGAGTAAATCCATAAAATAACATTGAAGCTGTTCCAACCATAGGAAGGTTGCTGATGACTTCTTTTTTAGCTTGAGTGTTGTAAGTGTTAATAGGCAGACATTACTGTGTCAATCTAAACAATTCATTTCTAGAGGAAGTCTCGTTCTTCTATTACCATCGATGGGGTCCAAAGAGTTAAAAAAAAAACGTCAAAGTAATCAAACCTTTTCCCTCAGTTGTGGCCACGGGTAAGCCACTAGGCTTGTCTGAGCTCGAGACGCCTTCGCCACCACTATTTAAGGCCACCAACAACTTTTAATGAATGTGAGCGGGCTTTGCGTCGCGTCGGCTTTCAAATTCCGTGGCGGCAGCCTGATAAACGAGGTGCAAAACAACGGCGGCGAGGCTCAGAGGAGCTCAATCTGTGCCGCCGCGCAGATATGCCGAACGGACGGGCAGGCGCCTGGCCCGTTGGAGACGGCCGGCCGGCCTGGAGGATCTAAATTGGATCTTGGCCGGTGGGAGAGCGGCGCAAAGAAAGCAAGAGCGCAGGCAGAGGGAGAAGAAAAGCCAAAGCGCAGATGGAGGAGGCGGCGGAGAAGCCGCCTGATAGCGCTCGGCGAGCTGCTGTTTTGACTCGGAGCTTGTTAAATATACACACATGCCCAGCGCAGATAAGGCCCACACACAAGAGCAGACATCACAAGATAAGATCAGCAAAGGGTCAGTAAATTAGAGCAGAACACCGTGTGAAGTAAACATGGCTGACAGCGGGCTGAGCGACAAAACAAAATAAACCACGTGATTAAAAGTGCCGGCTTCAAATCAAAATGACAGGATGCCATTTCGTGTCTTTTCAGGGATGGCTTCGTCAAAATGTTTGGGAGGTCTACCTATTATGCGCTTACCAAATTTTATGTTGCTGAGTCAACCTGGCATCAGGGGCTAAATATTTTTGTTCACTCCTGAAAGGGTGATACTCTGCCAAATGGTAGCTTTTAAACGAGAATAGCTGGCTTGCTGTGTCCTGAGCGTATTTTCCTGTGACATTTTTGTATGTCTACACCTGACAAAATTGGAACTGGGGCTGAATATTGTTGTTAAATCCTGATGGGTAATACGCGTTCAAAATGGATGCTATGATGGTCCTATGAAATTGTGACCATGTAAAACAAAACAAAAAAATATGACTACAATTTTTTACCATTCCAGTTATTTCACCCAAAAACAATGCACCAGGGAGCACCCAACGTTTTTATAACAATTCTGCTTTTGACATTACAACCAGAATTGATGATCATGTCTAGCTTTCTAGTGGTGCGCTAGCTAGTACAAGTTGACATAATGACAGAACGGCCAAACAGCAACAAGAGAATAGCTAACCTTTGGTTATCATGTTAGCAGACTGCAAAATCTGCAGCTCATTCCGGGTGTGACATCCTCTTCTGTTTAGAATTTTTTTTTGTGGGCAGGGCCAAGGGAGCCGAAAAAGAAAACGAATGGCTTACCGCAAGCAGTGTTGTTAATTTTACTTTTAAAAAGTAATTAATTATAGTTACAAATTACTTCTCCCAAAAAGTAATTGCATTAGTAACTCAGTTTCCTGAATGTAAGAGTAATTAGTTACTTGGCAAAGTAACTGGTGATAATTTTCTTTTTTTTTTTTCCCCTCAAAAAAAAAAAAAAAAAACTTAGGTCACACTATGTGAAGTGTAAAAGGTTTTTGGGACAATTGGCCTTAGCCCAATTCTTTACCCTAATTTACCCCTTATCCTGAAGCAACCGTTAAAGGTTGTTAAAATTGCTCCCATTATTGCATTAGTTCCCTTCTTTCTACTTTTGACACGTGGAAGTTTTAAAACCGTTTCAATGTTTAAAGTTAGATTCAAGTCATGATTTTGCCGATTTAGGAGTATTTTAGATAAAAAGTTACTTAGGTTCGCTAGGAAAGCTAATTACAACAGAGCCTTCCGAAGAAGTCTAATGGTTTAAGATGGCGGCTGTTTACTAACGCATCTAGTTCCTATACTGTACATGATGCTAACGCCCCCGTGTCTGTCATTTCGCATCTAGTTCTATATATATGTGATATCTACTATGTCTACCATATTTACCATATCATGTGGGCGTAGTTTGTAGGCTATCAGCTACAGTCAGGTATTATTGGAGCCACCTAGCATCGCGTTTGCTCGGCGTCACAACTTTTTTGCCTCCTCCCCACTCCTGCTCTGCTCTGTCGTCTCAGTAAGTCCGTCTCCCTCAGACTTTTATCGCGTCATTCAACCACTATAGCAACGCATAGTAACGCACGCCTTTCCATCCTCAGTAACGGTACCGGCGTTGCCAAGATCAGAAAAGTAATTAGATTACTCACTACTGAAAAATAATAACGCTGATAGTAACGCCGTTATAGTCTAACGCCGTTATTAGCAACACTGACCGCAAGCAACACGTCACTTCCGCTCATTAATATTCATGACATTAGCTACTGTTACTAATGGGGGACACGCCACCGTTTGTCCCTAATAGGAAATGAATGGAAATCGTGTACGAAGGAGATGTTTACAGAGCTAAACCTACCAATTCTGTCCGAAAATTATGTCCATGGTGCACAATTCACTGGCAAAGATGTGGAAGAACATAAAAATGTTCAGTTAAAGAGATGGCTTGAGTGTCGAAGGCTGAAAAAGACGAAAAAAACAAGCCGACCTAAGCATAGCCTTAGCTTTTTTATCGACGCGACTGACAATGACATTCTCCTGTTTCAACAAGCTATCCTTTACCATCAGCCCTGTCTTTCTTATATATTATATCCTCTGGTTGTCCTACGTCTCTGACCGTTCTTGGGGGTAATTTAGGTTAGTTTTGTGTAGCGATCGCAAATGCTATTCAGTGACAGCCAACAAACACTTAATTTTTTCATTGATAACAAATATTAATTCTATAATTTATTTACACTTCCCCCTTACTAAAGTTGTTGTTTTTTTACAACAGAAAAGGTAACTGGGAGTCAAATACCATTTTAATTCTTTTCAGGTCATTCATTGTCAGACAGAAGTAGCACGGCACAACGTCACGCTAAAAAATAAGTTAGAAATATCAAAATGCCTTACCTCTTTGTCCTCTGAAGGAACAATGCAACCCAACAAAATGTTTACTGCATATGAAATGTGAATGGCTTCACCATGGCTTCGCCTAGCTGACGTTAAAACGTCCGCGCAAGTCGATTCATTCTTCACATTTTTCTTCCGGGTTTTTGGTTTCATAAAACTTATGAAGAAAACGTCCTTAATGTCTAGAGTCGTTTCTACAAGTTCCAAAAAAGCAATGCGTGATCAGCATGTTCGTTTTTGAAAGATTGCCGGAGAAAAGTAGCAGAATTCACATTGCTTCTATTCGAGGGCGGGTCTATAAAGTCCCACTTCTACTTTACTGCCGCTTTACGACGCGACGTCACGGTATAAAAATAGCATGCGTGCGGTACGCCATTAAGATTAAATTCAATAGAAAGTTTTTCCTGTCACATTATTTAGGATGGATTTGTGTCTAAAACATGGCCTGCTTTTGCATTTTAAAGTCACTTGCTGTGGTATTTCAAAGCACCTTTAAACTAGAATAATGTCTCATTGGGCAGATCCTCTTAAGACTTTTTTTGTCGGTGTGCTCATGACAGACCTCTCCACCAAATTTCAGATTGCTGAGAGGACTAGCATCAGGGACTGAATATTTTTGTTCAATCCTAAAGGGTGAAACTCAACTGACGTTTTTGAGCGGGACCTCTTGAGACGTTTGTAGATCTTCTCATGACAGACATGTCCACCAAATTTCATGTTGCTGAGAGAAACTAGCATCAAGGGGCCGAGTGTCAAGTCGACATGTGGAATCTACTTAATTCATCGTTTCTTCCCCTGATCTGCTCCACGCGGACGCTGTGCTCGGCGACTTTGGCAAACTCGCTTTCTGCCTCCGTTGAAGAAAATTCCCCGGACAATCCAACTTTCCCTATGAACAAACAACATCTGCTGCGAAACATTATTGCTTTGTAGAAGAAAAATTCAGCAAGCACCACGAACAACAAGGTTGTTTTATTTTCCTTCCCTTTTTTGTTTTCACGCCACAGCATCGCCTCCGAATGAACTCGCATTGACTTCTTATGTAAGACTTTTTGTGAATTCAGTGGCTTCCATTGACAGGGAATGAGTCGAGAGCTCACCTTGACGTTTCCTCCAATCAGGTCCGGCGGCTCCTCGTCCATCTCCAAGGCGACGTTGATGGTGGCGAAAGGCCGGCTGGCCATCTGCTGCATCTCCCTAAGCAGTTGCTACGGCGACAGAGAAGGAAAGCGACGGTCAGCAGCTGTCGCAAAGCTAAACGCTTAAGCGACGTCGCAGCTGTTTTCTACGGCTCTTTCAGCAAATCGATGCAAAATTTTGACACAATAGTTGCCATTATCTCAAAATAAGAGTATTTCTGCCACGCACAACAAAAGTTAACAGTGAATAAATAAAAATAAATGTAATGTTTTACTGTAATCAATTTCACATTCTCAAGCTACAGATTAATGTCATAACGTAATAAATTTTAATGTTTTAACATGATAAATTTTACAATGTAATGTTCAAAAATGTACTGTAATATTTTTTCTGTTTTTAACATTAAGAATTTCATGTTCTAATATAAATTTCACATTCTGACTAATCACCATTTTTTAAAGTTTCATACGCTGACTTTAAAATCTTACAACAATAAAATGAATTGCATGTTTGAATGTGATGAAATTCAATTTTTGTCTTATGTTTTAATGTACTTCATTTCATTTTTTAACATAATTTCACATTCTAAGGATAAAAATGTAATGATAAAGTTCATGTGTTGACATCATAAATTTTACATTCTGACTAAAATATTCATGCTCTTTTGTAATAAATGTTTAAAAATATATATTGCAAATTCCCTGTTATAATTTGAAATTAATTACATTTTAATCAGATAAATTTCAAAGTCTTACTAAAAATCTTATTTGGTAAATATAAATATAATATAAATGTAATTTCAAAACAACACATTTCACATTCAGACTTTAAAATGTAATATGAAAATATACCGTGGTGTAATAAATTTAACAAAATTAATTGAACATTCTAATGTTAAAAATGTCATGTATTATGAAATTAATGTTCTATTGTAGTACATTTTCCATCAAAAGTGATTCATGCTACCGAGCTTCCCTGGTGATGGCAGCCAGTGATTTAAAAATTGAAATTTATCAGACTATAATGTGAAACTCCTCCAGTCAAAATGTGAAATTTATCAGGTCATTTTGTGCCACAATGCTGTTTATTTTCATTCCCCACAAAATACTTCAGACACTTGACAGACACCCTTTAAAATGTTCTAGTTGTGATGTAGTCCTTGCTATATAAATTCCCAGGAACTTTGATAACTTCCATGTAGTCCCCTGGAAGCTTAAAATTTCAATCAGATGTTTTCAGCACAGTCCTACTTTAGCCATGGAAAAAATAGCACTTCTTGTGGTCCAAACCAATCAAAATCCTGATATACAGTACCACTGACAAGCACGTAGTCATATTTATTAGGCACACCTTTATCCAGATCTTCTGCTTAATGTCATTCCTCTTTGCTTAAGTGTTTTTTTTTTGGTGTGTGTTCTTTAATTGAATCTCAGCCGCCGGCCTCTCCCACAACCGATAAGATATTCTCACATCGGTGCGTCGACGTACATGGAGGACTTTAGGAAAAGGCTCCATGTGATTGAATGATGGCTGCTGATAAGTGGAATGAAGCGGGAAGCTAGCAAGCCCTTATCGGCGGTGAAATGCCTAACGGCATGTCGCGTGTCTTGCCTTCAGTCACTTGCTGCCTATTCACACATACAAAATTTCTCTTCTTGGAAAGACTGTCGTTGGATGATGTTTTTTGGTTGCGAGCAAAAATTGGGAGTTACAAGCGACAGTTGTTGGCAGCCTTCTTGTCTACACTGTCATTTAAAATTATGTCATAGTGCTGCCAAAAATGATTATTTTGACAATCAGTTAACTTTTTGTCTGCCATTGACAGCGATAGACATCCAAGAGGATGAATACAACATTTTGGCTGCCTTTAAAGGCAACAGGTGTCCCAACTATTCGGACTGGGAAGGGCTCACAATGATTGTTCGCTTGCTACCAACCTTTCCTAGTTCAAATGGATGGGATGTCTTTCGCAAATATGATCTGGGAATGTGCTTTGGAAGAAACAAGTTGGACTTCAATATTACAGTATGAAGTGAATCTTTGTTTTTCAAAGTAAAAAGCAAAAGTTTGCAAACATCTGCTTTAATTGAGAATTAGAATTCGAGAATATTTTATTTCCATTTTGAACATTTTTTAAATCTAGATCTGTAATTATATATGAATGGAACTTTGTGTTCACTTTGTGCTCATTCCCTATGGCCTTCGAAACAGCTGGGCGGATTTTGATGAACTTTTACACAGTTGTACTTTACGTTTCTGGGAGAGTTCTTGAATGGGTTTGATCCCTGTAGGCCTCCAATTAATGAGGATAATTAATTCGCAACTCCAAAAATTAGCAAAGAGAATCCCTGATTGTGGAGGCGACAGCTCTGTTTTTTGGGTAAAAGATGAGTCTGTTGCATTTGTAATGTTGTAGTTGGCTTTTAAACTTTATGGTTTCATGTACACATTTAAATGTGCTGTGATGATACATTGTGGCTTTGAGTACTCCACAACAAGAGACTGGATTGAGAAAAAAAAAAAAAAAATCCGTATTACTAAGGGATTCATTTCGACTGGATATCCATACTGTAGCAACTACAGTGGTACCTCTACATACGAAGTTAATCCGTTCCAGGAGCTTGTTTGTAAGTCGAAATGGTCGTATGTCGAGCAGGATTTTCCCATAGGAATACATTATAATTCCATTAATTCGTTCCACAGCCCAAAAACCTGCACTAAATCCTTAAAAAATACTGCTGGTACTATTACAAATGGCAATTACATATAGCAAAACAAATAAATAATAAATAAAAATTGGATTAATAATATAATAATAATAATAATTCCTGTAATAGTGTAACGAAACGGGTTCTAATAAGGCGGACGTTTTTTTCTGTACCTGAAGGCACCGCGGCGCTGACGTGACAAAGAGGGAGGGGAGCGGGTGAAAGAGTACTTTCGCTTTCAATGCTTTCTTGAGAACATCGTCAATTGCGGCAGACAGCAGGCGTTTTGTGTTGAATAAGTTGTGAAAGAAATGATGAAAACGTGGTGAAGCTGGCGATTTCTCTGGAGATGTTACCACAATAAGAATTGTCAGCTTAACTTATAAAGACTGGCGAACGATGGTCGTCGGAGGACCGTGGAGATGTATTGTTGAGCCATTTCACGGATGCCCACCCTACGCTCATATTTTTCTGTCATTTGCATCTTCATTTAGAAGGTAAGCGTCAACTTTTTCCTTGTTTCACCACCTGTACCAACCTTTTCTGAAAACTGTGTTGATTTGTCACACAAGAAAATCCGCCGTGCATTCGTCTGCGGTGCTGCCGTTGTCGTCGCATTTCGAGCATGTCGTCGGATGTAGAAACAAATGGCGAGTCAAATTTTACGTCGGATGTCGAAAAGTTCGTGTGTCGAAGCGATCGTATGTAGAGGTACCACTGTATTATTATTAGGGTTGTCCCAATCCGATATTTGGATCGGATCAACCGTCGATATGCGCAAAAAAATGCGCATCGGATCGGCCAACATGGAAAAAGTCCGATCAAGACTCCCGATCCAGTTTTTTTGAAAGTCCGGTCCAGCGAATCGATTCATATATTCCATTCCAGTTTTTGCTTTGGTTTCCCTAATATCCGGTTCGCATTTTACAGCAGACCTTCAGCACACTAGCATTACCGTCTCTTAATTTACCTCAGTGGCATCTCCTACATGATGACTGCAATGTAAATTTAAAGTTTATCGGTAAAAATGTCAGCCATCACCTGAGCATCTTGAAATGCTTGTCTTTGTCAAAAAAAAAAAATCTCCCCATCATGCTGGGACTGCATCCAGGGCAAACAGCTGAAGGGAGTGTGTAGAATGGATAGAGATGGAGTAACAAAGTGTAGAGAAGATTGGGGAGTAGAAGCCATTTTTGGTTTAAAATAGTATTATTTGCACAGATTTTTTTTAAAGCCTTGGCACAGTTGTTCAAGAGCAGAGAATTTATGCTGAGTTAATAGTTTATTTTCCACTGAGCTTGTTTGTGTGTTTTGCTTTTTTAAGACAGTTTACAATATTATTTTCACATTTTACTGACTGAATATGCCATTTCTGTTTGTTTTTTATAATGTTTTGGGTTTATCACTGAATAAACAGGTCAGTTTCTTGTTACCAACCATTTTTTATTATTCAAACTCACCTAATTCAGCTGGCTAGTTGTTATCAAGAGTACTAAAACCCTTTTCAACATGAGTCTTTATGCCAACTAAGTAAGGAGGCGAAATAATTTTAAACTTTAATACATGCTCAGATAGGCCGGTATCGGTGTTGGCCAGTATCGGTATCGGATCGGAAGTGCAAAACAATATCGGTATCGGATCAGAAGTGCAAAAACCTGGATTGGGACATCCCTAATTATTATTATTGTTAATTATTATGTGTTACGCCTGCAATTATTAATGGGTAGTTGTGACAACCATGACTGAGAGGGATGGATGCCGTTGTTATGTTCTGGTGTATTCTGTTCGATAAAGGTCTTTTGGGGTCGTGCGGTTTATGGGGCAAAACAGCAACAAGTGCAAAACGTAAAAACTGGCTCTCTCATTGCTCTCCATGTCGCTGATCGCTCGCCACAAAACTGTACACTGCTATGGAAAAGCAATTGTGCATCATGCATTATGGTGTCCTTTTACTGTTACCACATCACAGCTGTATCTCTAAGGAAAGTAGATTTTATCTGCTATTTGGTTGTATTGCATTCAGGTTACACAAAACCAAGTAACGCCGGGCCATAATACTAGTAATTTAATGAAAGGTAAAGCCAAACAAAAATCTACTGTAATAAAAATACAGTTGATTAATTTGATTGAGTTGGCAATTAATCTTTTATTAGCGGCTAACTGACATTTAATGCATGTTCTGAAATTTTCAAGCCCACAAATGCTCCCAAGAAATTTTAAAAAATCCATAAAAGCTAAAATATTGCTCCAATCATTGTGACATTTTCAGGGGTTGACGTAAGCAAGAATAGATCAATTTTAGTGGTGATTAGTCACTTTTCTTATGTTATTCAAGCTTTTCCAGAAGAGCAGAAATTATTGCTCCCTGCAACCACTTGGGCATGAGCAGATTTTTTTAAAAATCAGAAGTGATTAACACACAAACGGTGGGACTGTGTGAAAATAAGCAGTGGTATGCCACTGTAAATGTGAAGTGGAGAAAAAAATGCCAACTTTTGGAAAAAAACAAATTAAAAGAAACTAAGAAAAGCTCATAAAGAGGCCTGTTGGTTGCGAGGGGTCACTTGGGGGTGAAGGAGCAGCGGATTCTGAGCAACGCGAGCCACTGGGACGTGTCCAAATACTAATCATATGCTACATACGCTAAGGAAGTGAGATTAGCGGGATTAAGAAGCGTCACGGGAGCCGTGAGAGACATTAAGACTTTCTTTCACACCAGTGTCAAGATAACATGCAGCATTTTAACCGGCGTGCGTCAAATTGCAACAAAAAAAAATGGGAGAGTCGAAATTTCAAGTCAGCGCATTCAACTAATCGAGTATCAAGCGTCTTAATTCTTGCCTGCCACTGACGGCAACAGACGTTCACTCCACTTGGACCGGTCTACAGTGGTACGAAAAATTATCTGAACCTTTTGGAATTTCTCAAATTTCTGCATAAAATGAAAATCAAATGTGATCTGATCTTTGTCAAAATCACACAGATGATAAAACAGTGTCTGCTTTATCTAAAATCACACAAACATTTATAGGTTTTCATATTTTAATGAGGATATTACGCAAACAATGACAGAACAATGAAAAATAAGTAAGTGAACCCTCGGCCTAAAGAGACTTTAAGAGCAATTGAAACCAATTTTTATCAAACAATTTAAGACAGGTGTGTGCCCAATCACCAATGAGTGGTTTAAAGCTGCCCTGCACACTATAAAACACACACCTGGTAAGAATTGTTGGCTGAGAAGCATTGTCTGATGTGCATTATGGCTCAGTCAAAATGTTAAATGGGATGGTTCGCTTACTGCCCCCCCCTCCCCCCCTTTGTGTCATTGTTTGCATACTAACCTCATTAAAATATGAAAACGTACAAATGTTTGGGTGGTAAAGCAGACACTGTTTTTTATGTGTGATCTTGACAAAGATCAGATGACATTTGATGGGGATTTTATGCAGAAATGTGCGAAATTCCAAAAGGTTCAGATTTTTCATACCACTATAAATAGATTGGATGCCTATGAAAATGGTTTAGTATACATTTTCATCTTTTACTAAATACCAAAAACCATACTCAGTGAATACATTACATCTACAGTAGAAGGATTGAGAAATATGTTCAGATTTACGTTATGGGAAATATATGTAATATATATGTATATTTCTGAGGTATTTTTTTATTTTCAAATGTATTTAGTATGTTTACACATTTTTCTTAAGAAAAAAATGCTAATCTTATTTAAAAATGTATTTTATTGATTTGAAAAGGTTTTGAATAAAAAAATATATTTCTTCATTTTATTTTATTTTTTTAATTAAGAAAAAAGGGGGGATGTTTAAAAAGTGATTATCCTTGTAATGAATCCAAATGCAATATTTGCAATATCTGCTTTTGTTTCAATCATACACTTAGATATTTGCGTAATTTTTAAATCCAACTTTTCTCTGCACAATTCAAGCTGAAATGTAAGGTAGTAAGTAAAATAAAGGAATCAGTGATTCGTCAACTTTCTAAATTATCATTTGTGGCAACCCTATGTATACACTGTGTAGTTATTTTCTATACATACAGGTAATACTGTGTGTGATGCTCACTATTTTTAGTTGGTTAACATTTTGGAAATTGGTCACTACGTTTGCTAAACATCCATTTGTGCACAGGTTATGATGAAGGAGGCCTCGGTGGACACTGAGGGGGTGAGGCGCGGAGAGGTCTGTAACCTCCGAGAGGCTCTTCAGCCCGCTCTACTCGGCACACGACGGACAGACAAATAGAGTTCGCGACACACGCCATTGAGTGCCTCCGCAAAAGCGCCACTTCAAAAAACAAAACAAACAACTTCACATACACATTCATTGTCGCCAACGTTCACCAAAAGGTTAGTGCAGAAAGGAACAAATATGGAGCTGTGCGAGAAAATATGACCAAATGTTAAAATGTTAAAGAAAGGAAAAGAGGGCGTTTCAAACGAGCAGGTGCCCGGATCTCATTTTGGGATGCGGCACTAGGGCACTAAAATTGACAAACCTCTCGTCGCCGAGACGCCCAGCAGCTCTGCTTGATCTTCCAAACCACAGCGGCTACCAACAGCAGAGACAGGAAACAGCTAAGGATAAACAAGAAATCGTGGTATAAATGTCAATCAAATGCCAAGGAGGTTTTGAAGTCAGAAGCAATTAACCCTTTATATAAGGCAGTCATTTAAACAACACAATTTTTTAATGAACGGTCGAGTGTTATTAGGGACCTTAAACAGTTTATTTTTATTATTTCTTATGGGAATGCCCCAAAATCAACAGGAAGAAAATATTTTTTATTAACCATTTTCAATTTTTATTTATAAGCGTACTTGTGAGCAAACAAAACGTGCAAATACAATAATAAACCAAATGAAATTGAACCAAACAAAGAAAACGGCATGTTTTTGTCTTATTTTTTAATCGTAATACAAAGCAAAAAATACATTTGTCCCTTGTCGTCATGCAGAATCAAGGCCGACCAGGTCAAACGTGTCAAACATCCGCCACTTAAGGGCCGAACATCGTTTTGCACTTTTACACCAAAACCCTTCGAGGGAAAAACTTGTCGTGACACCTTCTTTGTGGTGTACCGCCAACTATATGGTAACATCACGTTTCACCGCCTTCGTGTCCTCCTTCCCCAACAGAAAGTGCATGTAGTGTGGTATACCTTAGAGCACATGTCCGTGCGCGTCCTGCTTCCTTGTCAAACCTTTGAAAAAGTTGTCGTGCCAAAAATGAAATACTTTTATTTATTCTTTATTTTAAAATGTTTTATTAAATAGCCAAATATGACCAAAAATGAAAATATTCATATGTTTATTGATTTCATTTTTAAGTTAAAGAAATATTAATTGGTTCCCTAATTTAAACAAAAATCAAGAATAAATATTCTCAGATTTTTGTACACTTAATTATAGGGCAACAGAAATGTCATATCTATATTATTATAGCGAAAAACAGAGTCATTGCATAACTTATTTTGATGGACCACATAAAATAATGTGTCCTTGTGGTGCAAGTTTGACTTCATTGGTTTAACCCAGTGCTTCTCAATTATTTTCTGTTACGCCCCCCCAAGGAAGACGTAAATGTTTCGCGCCCCCCCCAACTCTCTGCCGCCACTGTAAATAGTATCATTCGTCTATATTACTATTATAAGTACGCCTCAGCCTAACATTGTGTCCTTTTTTTTCTATTAAAGAAAAAAAGTAACATAGATCAACTTATAATAAAGTATAACTTCTTTAACATTGTGTTGCTTGTAACAGAAAAGACTTAACGCGCATCAATTTGCCTGAAGTTAAAAAAAAAAAAAAAAAAAAAAGTCACATCCAAACTGTAAAAATACACTCAAGGTACATTTTTGACCATTTGATACTGAAAAATAAAATGTAATAAAATCAGTAAATAATAACAAATTCAAATTGATTAGAAACATTTACTCTTCAGGACAACATGCCAAAAAATTTGACCGAAAAAAAAACAAAACTGAATAGAAGGGGGGGGGGTCTTTGGACAGAAGGAAAGTTTTTATTTTCGCTGATTCACCACAGTGCTCACTGGTTTACTGATATAACACTGACAAAGCGGGACGATTGTGAAAATTGGCAGTATTCGGCACATTTTCGCTGAAAAATAGTCAAGCGGCTTATCAATGAGATTGAGGTCTAATGTCTTTAAGTGGCGTCTTAACTGATTTGGCTTCTCCGCTATAATCATTTTTAGACTCAGTAAACAGTGGTCTTTCCTCATTTTCCACTATATTAAAAGTCAAAGGCAAACGGCCCGAAAAAAGCGCATTCTCGGCGGCCGAGGGAGAACCGTAGGTGAGGGCGGTGGTCGTGACGATCCCAAGCCGAAAACGGCACTTCTCGGCCGGACACGCGAGAACCGAAGAAGACAGTGGGTCGCTGCGTGAGTCCAGCTCTGCATGAGTCTCTTCCGTGTGCTCTTGCTTACTTCAAAAATACTGCACGCACTTTGAAAATGAGAGCGCCACTGCCACCCACGGAGTGGATGTGCAAGTACACTTTATTCTAGTACGGCAAAAAAAAAAAAAAAAAGCATGTTCCCCGAGGTCACTCGCGCCCCCCCTGGCATCGCTCTGCGCCCCCCTGGGGGGGCGCGCCCCACCATTTGAGAAGTACTGGTTTAACCTCTGACCAATCTGTCTCGAAACATCAGCATATTTTATTCAAAAAATGCCCACACTGTTTAACTCACTGGCTGCCAATGACAGCGGTTGATGTCTGATCCATTTGGACTGGATATAAATCGGACGTCTAGCGCCGTCAATGCAGTATGGCAGTGAATGAGTTAAAAAGCAGATACAACTTCTCGCCAGGACTCGACGGTGCTAAAAATACCCCCACCGCGTTTCCCGGAATCAAGCACACTTTTTTTTTTAATGGCAGCCGCAGTGCACCACGACAAGTTTGACTCTCAGGGGAAGAAGAAATGTGAATTTTCTGGAACATCAGGTCTCACCGCAGGATCAAGTTGCAAGGCGTAAACACAGCGGGAGGAGCAAAGACAAAAGCTCACACTTCACCTGACTGCTAATTACCAACACAGACTTGGAAGCGTACTTGAAAAGTAAACCTGAGCACAGGATTCAAACCTGAAAATAAATCTGTCCCTTAAAGGCTAGTTTGAATCTTAAACATACGTTAAGATCTTATCCTTGTCTTGAAGCCCTACTTTAAAACCTAAAATTCAGCTAGACATCTGAATTTGAAACAGTAACCTTTAAGTGTTCTAATGAAAATAACGTCAAAATGAATTCAAATCCTAACCTTTGAAAACATTATTTTAGAACATACATCAACTCATTGGCTGCCATTGACGGTGCTAAACGTTCAATCTATTTGAAAGTGAGAGGGCAGATGTTCTAATCACTAATCCACTGTGCTGTCCAAAAAGTACTCCTCTAGAGCAGGGATGTTTTGGGGCTATAGCTGGGCAACACAGAGTTTGAACTCCCTCCAAAGATTATCTATCTATCAACCTGTCTCCATGTTTTTTTGGGGCACTGATAGACCATGAAAAACCAGAGATATGACAATCTTTTTAATTTCATCGTATGAAATATGTGTTCTTCACTAGAGGGCTCTCATGCACTTTGAACGGGTGATGTTTCATTTCTATGTATTTTAGTTTTATTTTAGTCATGGTATAGGTTATAGTACAGTATAATAATAACAACAGTTCATATAGAAGACATTGTGCTGATAAAAAAATATATACTATTGTTTAAAAACAAAACACGTATTGTAACTAGTAGAGGCGTGGGAAGTTTCCGATTCTTATATTATTCGCGATTCGGTCGTGGAAGATTCGAGAACGATTCACAAACATCTAATTCCGATTATTGAAATATGCCAAATAAAGCGGAAATAAAACACAGTCTGCGTGGTCTTTGGGACGCAATGAGGAACGGACCGACAACTTATGCTGCTAGATTAAAAAAATAATACCTGACTGCGGCCGACAGCCGCTTCAAACAACGGCCACCTTGCTACAA
This sequence comes from Corythoichthys intestinalis, assembly GCF_030265065.1. Taxonomy (NCBI): domain Eukaryota; kingdom Metazoa; phylum Chordata; class Actinopteri; order Syngnathiformes; family Syngnathidae; genus Corythoichthys; species Corythoichthys intestinalis. The sequence continues at coordinate 28,614,082 of NC_080409.1, forward strand.
ACTACGTCCACATAATGTAGATATCTTATGTATACAGAACTAGATATGAAATGACGGAGTCAGCGGCGTTAGCACATTTAAAGAGAACTAGATGCGAAATGAAAGACTTGCCGGCATTAGTAAACAGCCGCCATCTTGAAGCAGTAGAATTCTCTGAAAGGCTGTTGTAGCGAACCTTCCGAGCAAACCTAATTACCTTTTTTATCTAAAATACTCCTACATCAATAATCGATTTAGAATCGAATCGTAGCCTCTGAATCGCAATCGTAATCGAATTGTTAGGAGCCCCAAAATTCCCACCTCTAGTAACTAGATACTGATTACTTGAGTATACTTTTCATTTTACTTGAACTTGAGTAAATTTTTTGGATGACTAATGTTACTTTTTGAATAATTTGAAGTAATGCTCTTTCTTGGGTAAAATTTTTGCTTGCACTACCCACCACAGACCCTGCCTTGAAACCCGAATCCTTGCACAAAACCCCAAATTGAAACTAACGCTGCAGTGAATGCTAATTTCAAACCTTCTGCAGTATAAAAACATAATGAAAGAGGTGTCAAGATGTGCTTGTGTACCTAATGAGCTTTTCCTGGCCAAGGCTTACCCGTGTGCGCAAATGTGTAGTGACTTATTGTACACGTGAGCACACGCGCAATCAAGTGTGCGGCGGACACGCCTCCGCACTCAATCTTTGCAGTCATTTTTAAAATCAATAACACATTAGAGAACTTCCTGAAGAGATGCCACGCTAACCACTGAACCTTCAAACACACACAGAGGAACTTCAGACGCACATGCACGAATACACTCACACAAGTGTTGTGTTTTTTTGTGTGATGCTGACCTGAAGAAGGTGACAAAGAACTGAACAAGGTCCATGAAGTTACTGTGCTGCGAGAAGGCAATCTGTGGACAAAATACGACACGACATTAGCACAAGGGCAAACACGTATTGGCTGCCACTGACAGTGATAGATGTTAGGCCCGCACAACACATCGCCATCGCAATGTGTGCATGCGCAATAGTCAAATCGCAGGACGTGCAATTGGGTTTTTTTTTTTTTTTTTTAACATGTTAATTTTAGTTTTACCTCATTAAAGGAGAAAGTGTGCAGATCCTGGATCCCGTTAATATTAATTAAAACAGCATTATATAAGTTAGGGACTATCATGTTATTGGAAATTGGGCCGATCGCACCATTTTTCAGAGGACGATCAGAGACGATCTTTTTCTTAACACGCTTAATTGAACACAAGGCAGAACATACTGTATACCATTTGCAGCCACAACTGACAGTCATGGTTGCCCAACTTCCCATCATGCATTTGGACGGAACAGTTAAGTCGCTACAGTATCATTTAGTGAAAGCACAACAAAAATAATATTCCTATCTCTCAAAAAAATAATGCTCACAAAAAGAAAAGCGCCCAATGCAAAGAGAACTGGCATTCCCAATCAAAATACATCTGCAAAATACACATAAAACTTACTCAGACTTTGCCTTGGCTAGATCTCAAATTAATTTAAAACTCGCCATAGACACCTGTGGTGTATTTCAGTCACTAACTTACGTAGTTAAAGACACTGTGGAAGAACGGCAGGGAGGCCATGTGACGACCCGCTCGGTGAACTCAACAATGGCGAGCTATTAGTTTTTGATTGAAAATTTTACAAATTTTATTAAAAAGAAAACATTAAGAGGGGTTTTATATTAAATTTCTATAACTTGGACTAACATTATCTTTTAAGAACTACTAGTCTTTCTATCCGTGGATCCCTTTAACAGAAAGAATGTTAATAATGTTAATGCCATCTTGTGGATTTATTGTTTTAATAAACAAATACAGTACTTATGTACAGTATGTTGAATGTTTATATCCGTCTTTTGTCTTATCTTTCTATTCCAACAATAATTTACAGAAAAATATGGCAGATTTCAGTGATGGTTTGAATTGCGATTATTTACGATTAATTAATTTTTAAGCTGTGATTAACTCGATTAAAATTTTTTATCGTTTGACAGCCCTAGTTTTTCTGCTTCATGCTCGTAAAGTGCCACAGCCTCTCACCTTCCCTTTTGCTAAGCAGTTCGACCAAGCTGTTTTTTACGGTCACCATTGCATCTGGCGTTTGGTACTTAAAGTTAACGGTGATTGACAGGTTTTAAGCTTTGATCTGGCCAAAGAAGCTCTACAATCAAAGGCACAAATGTGTTAATCGTTAACTAGCAGCCTAGTCTGAAGTGTGCTGTGCAAACTCATTCATTTTGTAAGTGAGAGGCTGTTCTCGACAGCGTGAGCGTCAAAGCTTGAGTGAATTTGTGTGGACTCAGGCAATGAAGCATTTAATAAAGACAATTTTTAATGTAATTTTGGTTTAATAATTATTCACATTATGAAGGCAGCACGGTGGGACGTGGTTAGCACGTCCACCTCACAGCTCTGGGATGGTGGGTGCAATTCCCTAGTAAGGCCTTCCTGTGTGGCCTTTGCAAGTTCTTCCCATGCCTGCGTGGGTTTTCACCAGGTTCCTAACACATCCCCAAAAAACCTGCGACGAACACTCCAAATCCAAATTGTTTGTAGGTGCGCGAATGGTTGTGTGTTTATACTAGGGCTGTCTAATGATTAAAATTTTTAATCGAGTTAATCACAGCTTAAAAATTAATTAATCGTAATTAATCGCAATTCAAACCGTCTATAAAATATGCCATAATTTTCTGTATTGTTGGAATGGAAAGATAAGACACAAGACGGATATATACATTCAACATACTGTACATAAGTACTGTATTTGTTTATTATAACAATAAATCAACAAGATGGCATTAACATTAACATTCTGTTAAAGCGATCCATGGATAGAATGACTTGTAATTCTTAAAAGATAAATGTTAGTACAAGTTATAGAAATTTTATATTAAAACCCCTGTTAATGTTTTTGTTTTAATCAAATTTGTAAAATTTTCAATCAAAAAATAAACTAGTAGCTCACCACTGTTGATGTCAATAATCACACAATTCTCATGGTGCTGAAACCCATAAAATCAGTCGCACACAAGCGCCAACAGAGGGCGACAAAACTCCAAAAAACACAAGTAACAAGTGCACATGACACTGTGCTGTCATTTTAATCTGTTTGAGCGGGGCATGTGCGTTAATTGCGTCAAATATTTTAACGTGATTAATTTTAAAAATTCATTACCGTCCGTTAACGCGATAATTTTGACAGCCCTAGTTTATATGTGTCCTGCAACTGGCTGGCAACCTGTTCAGGGTGTACCCCGCTTTCTGCCTAGAGTTAGCTGTGATAAGCTCCAGCACCAACATGACCCCTCGAGAGGATAAGCGGTTCAGAAGATGAATGAAGGAAATATATGAATGTTATGGCGAGTGATTAAAAGTATGGCGTTAAAGTTGATGCAAGGAAAAATGTGGGTGCGCCTATATTTTGTGTTAGTGCCCCTTACCAATGAGTTAATCAGGGTTGCCAGGGGCAACAATAATAGTGTGCTACGAACACCACCCAATCCTCCAAACAACTTGTTGTTTAGCCAAGCGCACGCTAAAATCTTAACGACACCACAGCGCCCCACAGTGCCAGAGTCAGGTAAGTCCCCCCCCCCCCACCTCCACAAGGTGACGAGTTGTCCGTCTGTGTGGCTGCTTTTTATTCATCAGTGGAGGCTGGATTTGCATGCCTACATGAAGTAGAAGACGAAAACATTTCATGTGTAATGAATGTATTTAGATTAGGATCTTTTAATTGGAGGTTCATCCCCCATCCGTTTTCTTCCCCTTATCCGAGTCTACTAGAATTTTATGGTTGCCAATAATGGTGAGCAGGAATAGGCAATAGTAAAGGGTGCTTGAACTTGATGCCTTACGACAACTAATTAGATGAGGCTAACTTTCTGATTACAGTCTGCAGTGTAATGTGAAATTGTAATGTGAAATTGTTAATAAAATGATTGGGTTTTTTTTACTTCTTTTTGGGGAGGGTTTTGTTAAAATTTTTGGTCGTTTTTTTTTTTTTTTTTTAAATTTTAATCAATATTACATTTAATTTTTTACCATTTTTATTTTTTAATCAGTCATCTTATTCTTTTTTTCAGTTTTTTTTTGCTGTTTTTCTTCTCTTTTTTTTACATTTGCCATTCTTTTAGAGATCATAACAAGATTTTTTGGGTCATTTTTCCCCCATCAATAGTTACTATATATATATATATATATATATATATACAGTGAGAACAAGTATTTGATACACTGCCAATGGGTTTTCCCATTGACTGTGTATCAAATACTTGTTCTCCCCACTCTGTGTGTGTGTGTGTGTGTGTATGTATATATATATATATATATATATATATATATATATATATATATATACATACATATATATAAATACACACACGCGCACACACACACATTTGTCTTCTATTTAAGTTTTAAGTTATATAATTTTTAGAGCTGTCAAATTAATCGCGTTAACGGGCGGTAATTAATTTTTTAAATTAATCACGTTAAAATATTTAACGCAATTAACGCATGCGTGGCACGACCCACTCACGCATTGCCGCACACAGCCTACAATGGCCCTATTTTACTTTATTCAGAGCTAAGAGGCAGCGTCAAGTGAGTGGAGTAGATACAAGCATTCATTGGGGCCGTGCCTTTAATTGGCAAAAGCTTTAACATCTCTCCAACATCAACTATAAATATTGTGGGAACAATGTGGGGAAGAATGACAGGAGGTGATCTTTTTCTTTACAACCTGTATTGTACCCAACGCAGAGAAGATATAGCATTTGCAGCCACCACACACAGTCATGGTTGCACCACTTCCCATCATGCATTTGGGCAGAATAGTTAAGTCGCTACATTATCATTTGCTGAAAGCTCAACAAATACACTAGATGGCAATATTTAGTCACAATATACAAATTCACATTTATGCTTTAAGAATTATAAGTCTTTATATCCGTGGATCCCTTTCACAGAAAGAATGTTAATAATGTTAATGCCATCTAGTGGATTTATTGTTATAATAAACAAATACAGTACTTATGTACAGTATGTTGATTGTATATATCAGTCTTGTTTTATCTTTCCATTTTGCCAAATTTTTGCTTTTCATTCATTTCTTGGTTGTTATTTCCCGTTTCACCACCACAGCGCAGACACAGACCACAGGCCAAGTGGAGGCATTCTCGTTAGCATTAGCATTTAGCGTGGCGAGCGCTATCTTAAACTCTCGGGCAACCACAACATCGCTGATTTTATGGTTGCTGTGGATCCAAAGGATGTGCGTAAATCCACTCTCGCTATTTCCACTAGCAATCGTAGCTGAGCTGGGATGCAGGGCGGTTGCAGCACTAGCAGCTAACTGGCTAGTGTTAGCTGTTGTTGCTTCGCTTACATTAGCAGCTTGCTGGCTGGCTTTAGCTGCTGTCTCTTCAGGCTCGTGAGCAGCTGGCTGTCTTATACATGCAGATTGGAAAAACGCCGCCAATGTAGGGAGTTTCTTTCCTCTCATAGAGGTTATGTGCTTGAATGACTCTAGCGCCTTCATGCCCATTGTATCTAGCTGAGTATAATAATCAATAAACTGACTTTTTTTTTTAAATCAGATTTTGAATCACTTTTTCAATCCATCATTTAATCTGGGATTCATTCCGTTTTTTTCCAACAATCAGATTGTTTTTTTGTCGTTCTGTGTCAGTAGTTGTTTTATTTTAATTGGATGTAATTTTATTTTTTTTGTCATTTCAATGTTTTGTAATTATTCTTTTTCATTTCGTGTTTCAATTTTTATCATTATCTTTATTTCTATTCTCAGTGATTCAAAGGGACTGTTTTACCAAAGCGATACTATTCCGTTTTGTTTTGTTTTTTTAAATCTGACAATACACATTTCATGCAAGTTGTTAGAAAAATTTCTAAGCCCCAGATCACAAATATAGGGAAAATTTTTGTCAAATGATTACTCTATGGGCAGAGCTCCCACAAAAACACATTTAACTATAAAATGAAAAATATTTGACTGAACGTTGTACTGTTTTCATAAATTCTAGCGGGCATGAGTCAATATGTCTACATCACTTTTGCTGATAAATGTAATTTCTTAACACAGAGCCACATTACAATAGGATAGCAGATTAACACATATTGATGATAGCTTACCGATCGAAAGTTATACAGATGACAATTTTTTTGGGTAGACATTACTAAAGACGAAATTTTCCATGTTGCCATTCCCTTTCTCTGATTCTATTCAAATCATAATCTTCAAATCCAAATGTGGCCATCTCGGTATCTCCCTGGAAAAGTTGCAAAAAGCTTCGAGCCGGTGCTACTTTGTTGGCAGCCGACTGGAAGGGAGGAGGCCAGGATTGCTGGGAACGCCCGTCGACGGGCCGACAGGCCGGCAGACACACGCAAAGCGCTTGGGTGAGCTAGGCATGAAGAAGCGCATTGAAGGGCCAGCGTACACAAAAATCCTATTCATGTGCTTCACGTGGACGTTGGGCTGCAAAACAAACATGGTGCCCACAAAAACAAGCCCGCATGGACTAAAAGTGTGGATTTTGTGCTACACTATGACTCTCATACACCTGATATTCAAGTTTTACAGTTCATCTATGTTATGTTGTATTATTTATTAGGTTACATTGTCTTTTGTTGAAGTTATATTTCTGTATAGCACTTTGCTCTTCAAGTGGTACGAACTATAAATAACATTGTGTTTGCATACAATATTTAGTTTTCTCTTGTGATTGTTTTTACCTCTGCCAGTAGGTGAAAATTAGGAAAGGCAAAAGTTATGTATTCGGTTCCGTATGTCTGTATGTATGAGTTTAAGATAATCCCTTTATTTGTTCCTGAGTTATTATCAAATTTGCGGGATATGTTTGAAATATCTTACTGAACAGGGGATTAAATGCTGGAGTAATGAGGTGTGGTCACAGAGGTCAAAAAAGGAATTTTGTTTGTAATTTTCTTGTTTATACTTATTCCCGTTCATTTTATTCTTTTTATTTAACGCCTATATATCTTAACCGCTTCAGACGTGAGCATGCTGCTGAAGGACATGACTCATTCGCATCTCTAAACCAATAAATACACTGAATTTAGTTGTTATTGCCACTTTGGGGGATGATTGGATGAAACTTTACTAATCGAAATCCAATCATGAGGTTAAGCACGCCCTCTTATTTTTGGCTCTTTAAAAAAGGCTGAGACAAAACGCAACTTCAAAAAGGCAAACGTAAGCACTCATTTCTTATCAAAAACACATTAACATTATTATTAGAAATAACCAATAAAAGCATGAAATATCCCCGACTAAAAAAATTGCACCTTGTTTTGGTGTTTGAGTAGTGTAAGAACCTTTTTTTTTTTGCCCAGCAGAAAAAAATGCGGGTCTGAAGGGGTTAATTTCTTTGCTTTGTAGATGTATTTTGCTATTTCTTTCTTTTTGGGCATTTAGTTTTTATTGTCACTTTGATGATTTTATATCATTTTTTTGTAATTTAGTTTTATGTTGTGATTTGTCATTTTCTGTTTTGTTTATGCTTGGTTTATTTGTGTTTCATGTAGTTTTTGTTGTCATATTCTTTACTTTGGTACTTTTGTCTGTTTGAACATTTCTTCATTTTCTTTTTAACCAACCTTTTATCTTTTTTATAATTTTTATTTATTTGTAATTTTGTCAGATTATTTCATTTTAAACATACTCTTTCATCATTTTCTTTTTTAACTGTCCTTTTACTTCATTTTTTTTTCCTTAGCTTTTTCTTGGTCATTTTCCGTCATTTAAAAACTTGATATAGGTTTTTTATGTTGGTCATAGAGCTGATCTTTCTGCATATGAAATTAAAACTTTAAAAAGCACTTTGATATGTGATCTAGTATGATAGCATGTCACCATTGTTATGATTACTCTCATGATCATTATCATTCTAATTCAAGATAGAAAAACTGCTTTTGTGCAGTTTTGCTGCGGTTGAGCGACGCTAGTTAATATGTTTCTCACCTGTATCTTGATTGGCCAGGTGAAGTTGCTGACGTACACAAAGAAAGTGATGTTGGGGCTGTTACGGAAGTCAAAGTTCTCGTTGGAGAAGCTGTTCTTGAACTCCCTGATGTTGCTGCGTGACACAATTGGGACCTCCTCGCCACTCTGCGTGCCTGCTGGACCCGTCCACAAGACAAACAAAAATGCTTTGCTCACCTTTTTAGTGTCATTGTAGTAAACTGTATTTTTTTTTTTAACTCATTGCCATTCTTTAAAGTCACTGGCTCCCGCTGACGGCGTTAGAAGTCCAATCCATTTGGATTTATTTAATAATTCAAAAAAATATTGTATATTTATTTTTATATTTATTTTGTATATAATATAAGTTTTTTCTAATTGATAAAAAGTTGCCAGATTTACTGAGTTGCACCATTCCACTCATCCTCCCTTGTTGCTGTGACTCAAATTCTACATTCAGACCACAGGCAAGAAGTATATTTGCATCGCTTTTGTCACCAAAGTTTAGTTGTCGCACGATAATATTTTGAGGGGGGAAGAAAAAAAAAACATTTATAGTATGTATACATAGGGATATGACGTTGCTTTGCAAAACCAGAGCGGAAAAGGGAAGGGGCTCATAAAGCATCGACAACGCATCTATGGCAAGTAGCAGAATTTTGTCATGTTGCTTAAAAACCTCCTTCACGCACAATTCACGGAAACTGCATTGACTTTATACAGTGGTATGAAAAAGTATCTGAACCTTTTGGAATTTCTCACATTTATGCATAAAATCACCATCAAATGTGAGCAGATGTTTGTCAAAATCACACAGATGAAAAAACAGTGCTTTAACTAAAACCACCAAAAGATATTAAGAGATCATTAAAGAGATTTAATGAGGATAGCATGCAAACAATGACGGGGGTGGGGGGGGAGGGGCGGATGGCGGATGGTAAGTAAGTGAACCATATTATTTTATATTTTGTGCCCCGCCCCTCTTTGGCAGCAATAACTTTAACCAAATGCTTCCAGTAGCTGCAGATCAGTCATGCACATCGATCAGGACTAATCCTGGCCTATTCTTCTCTACAAAACTGCTGTAGTTCAGTCAGATTCCTGGGATGTCTGGCATGAATCACTGTCTTTAGGTCATGCCACAGCATCTCAATGGAGTTCAAGTCTGGACTTTGACTTGGCCACTCCAGAATGTGTATTTTGTTCTTATGAAACTATTTTGAAGTCGATTTACTTCTGTGTTTTGGATCATTGTCATGTTGCAGCATCCATCTTCTTGTTAGCTTTAAATGCCTGACAGGTGACCTCAGGTTTTCCTGGAAAACATCCTGATAAACTTTTGAATTCATTCTTCCATTAACAATTGCAAGTTGCCCAGGCCCTGAGGCAGTAAAACAGCCCCAAATCATGATGCTCCCTCCACCATGCTTCACGGTGGGGATGAGGTGTTGATGTTGGTGTTGGTGAGCTGTTCCATTTTTCCTCCACACATGACGTTGTGTGTTACTCCCAAAAAATTCAACTTTGGTTTCATTAGTCCACAAAATATTTTGCCAAAACGTCTGTGGAGCGTCCAAGTGCTTTTTTGCGAACATTAAACGAACAATAATGTTTTTTCAGACAGCAGTGGCTTCTTCCGTGGAGTCCTCCCATGAACACCATTCTTGGCCATAGTTTTACGTATAGTTGATGTGTGCACAGAGATACTGGACTGTACCAGTGATTTCTGTAAGTCTTTAGCAGATACTCTAGGGTTCTTTTTTTACCTCTCTGAGTATTCTGAACTCTTGGTGTCATCTTTTGGTGGACGGCCACTCCTTGGGAGAGAAGCAACAGTGCCAAACTCTCTTCATTTGTAGACAACTTCTCTGACTGTCGACTGATGAACATCCAAACTTTTAGAGATGGGTTTGTCTCCTTTCCCAGCTTTATACAAATCAACAGTCCTTGATCGCAAGTCTTCAGACAGCTCTTTTGACTGAGCCATAATGCACGTCAGACAATGCTTCTCAGCAAACAATTCTTATCAGGTGTGTGTTTTATAGTGGGTAGGGCAGCTTTAAACCGCTTATCAGTGATTGGGCACACATCCGACTGAAATTGTTTGGTAAAAATTGGTTTCAATTATTCTTTAGGTCTCCTTAGGCGTTCACTTATTTATTTTCCCCCTTCTCTCATTGTTTGCATGCTATCGTCATTAAAATATGAGAACCTATAATTATTTGAGTGGTTTTAGTTAAAGCAGCCACTCTTTTTTTCATCTGTGTGATTCTGACAAAGATCAGATCACATTTGATGGTGATTTTACACAGAAATGTGAGAAATTCCTGAAAAGAGTAGTTCAGATACTTTTTCAAACCACTGTATGTAATCACGTCGCGCAAATCTGTCTGAATGTAGCATCCAAAAGAGGTCCCTCTGCTGTCATGGTTCCTAATTTCAGTACTTCAGAGGTTTATTATGAATGTCAAAATGAAGTTAGTCGCTTACCCGTGAAGCTAGCAGCCCAGGTGATGTTCAAGTTGAAGTTCTTGGACGCATTGATGAACATGTCTAAATCGCGATTTGGCTAAGAAGGAAAGAGACGGAAATTATATTTCTAAGCGACAAGTGGTGTTCAAAAATGCAAATGGTGCGAGACTCACCTCCTCAGGTGTGGCCACAAAGTTGATAGCTGTGTAATAGCGGTCGTCCTCCTGAGACAAGCTAAAGGTGAACTGGTAGTCGATCAGCAAGGTGTCTGGTTGAGGAAAAATCAGCATTGCATGACTTTTTCCTGTTACATTCCTATTTGAACATAATTGGTAAATATTTCACATATTTCAACAATTTCACACCTTTTGACCAATAAAGGATCATTTTTGACCAAAAACCTCCCCATCCACATCACCCATTCATGATTCCTATTAATGCTACATTCAATATATATTTGAAAACGTTCAAAAAACATCACATATCTGACTAAAACTAAACCATGAAATTCCATTAACACATGCAACATCATCCATTCACATTTTCCTATTTACGTCATATTCAATTTACACATTGAAATTTAAAATATACACCCAAAAAAATTAAATATTTCGATTTTTGTCCAGAAATGCAATATTTTGTTTTTACCGAAAACTTCCAATTGAATCCCACGAACAGTACTACCAACATTACACATTGCTGTCATTACCATTCATGTAACATTCAATTACACATTGCTCTTGGAGCGTATTCACATAATATTTCACATTCATGTTTCCTTCCCCAAAACTTTCTCAAAAATCATCAATTTGACACATTGAAATACAAGATTCACATCTTGGCTCTTTCAAATTTTTCGACATGATACTAAAACAGACTTTTCCCCATGCTCACATTTTGCATTACTATTTTTTTATCATTACAGGCTGAAGGCCTGTCAAATCGTCACTTATGTTGTATGTTGCTGTAGTTGTCATTGTTCGTGTGTAAACTTTTTTTTAAATCTGTTCCTCAGTTATTCATGGACAAATCAAAATGAAATTTGGTAGATATAATCTAAGCAAGTATACGCATAAATCCTCAAGCCTGATTTTTATACCTGTTCACATCATGGCTGATTAATTTATTACGGACTTATGGTGCCTGTTGGTTAAGCCTTTTCTTTTTTTAAATACTCTGCTCGGGTGCCATTTTTGGACCGTATAGCTAAATAATAAAATCCGTTGGGGCACCACTTCCGACTTTTCTACCGCAACATCGAATACAGCACAAGGCTGCTTAATGATCACTCATTCAACCCTCCCAGTTAAAATGGATTGGCCATCTCGCACCATCAATGGCAGCCACTGAGTTTTCTGCCTTCTTAGAAATCAAATTCTGGGTGTAAAAAAAAAAACTGAGATTTTGTTTTGAGGCCATATTGCTAAGCCCTAATGTTACCACAAGCAAGATTGCATTGCCACGCCATCTGTCCAGAAATTGCGTCATCTCATTTTTCTTATCTTCGTATTTTGGAATATCTGTAAGCACCCGAAGATGAAGTATGTGGTGTAAAGTGTCAGTAAAATGAATTTTATCATCGCAGTAAGAGATTCTTATATTGGAAAGTGGAGACGATGATGGCCACCCGCCTTGAAGGTATGAGTCACTGTCGTAGATTGTTATGTACGCGGACCCTCAGGCTTAATGAGATGCTTGATGCTAACCTGCTGCTGTCGCTATAAAAAGAAAGTGGCAACCCGGGAAGAAAAAAAAAAGCATCTTCAAAAAAGTTGCTGTTGACTTTCAGTCACACTCAGAACACAGATCAGCGCCATTCTTCATTTTTGTCACATTTTGTCGTCACAATATACCCTAAACCAGGGGTCCCCAAACTACGGCCCGCGGGCCGGATACGGCCCGCAGCCACATTTGGTCCGGCCCCCTGAACAAACAAAAAAAAAAAAAAAAAATTTTTTTTTTTTTTCCCCAATAGAGTTATTTATGTCCTGGCTTTTTTCTGTGAAGAACTGAGCAATGGTTATTTGGTTATTATCTATTTAATTAATACAGTATTATTATATTATATTACATTACATGATATTATATTATTTTATATTATATTCAGGGGTGCACATAAGTGGTCCGCACATGCGTACTGGACGTAGACAAACGCGCTGGCCCTCAATGGCTTCCATACGCTTTTGCGTACCGATGGCTGACCACTATTTGCGGCGGACACGAGAAAATAACTTCTCAAAATGTCGATGAGGCAGGCCACACTGAGTAATTACTTCCGTGTTCCCCCACCCCCGTCAAAAGACAGACAGACGACAGAGACGTCACCGGAGCTACCGAAAAAAAGGACTTTTGCTGAAAAGTGGCTACAGGAGGTACCATGGCTAGAAGTGAATGATGCTCGCACGGAAATGCGGTACAAAATGTGCCGTGAGAATCCCAATGTCGCCGATTAGAGCAACGCATTTTATGTAGGGTCAAAGAATTTCAGCCATCCAAACTTTGAAAAGCACGAAAAAAACAGAGAGCATGTGGCAATTAAGCAAACTATCGATGTCAAACAGGACCCCACTCGCCCTATGGACATGTGGCGGAATAGGGCGGAATAAAGGTAATGAACAGCGACATGCGCTGACAAACGTGTTTTTGCTTGCATTTTACAAAGCTAAAGATACACGTTCAATGAGGTCTTATGAGGAGGACATCCCACTTTTAAAAAGGCTTGGAGTTAATGTGGGAGCCGCATAATGCCCTTTATTTTGAATTGGTGCTTTTATGTTTATTTCTTTACATTTCACTTCAAAGTAATGGCAATTTTGTTGTGCCAGTTGATGTTAATCAAGCATTAACTGTTAATATAATTAATCAAAGTTAATTGGCTCTAAGTAAAGCTTGTCATAAATTTATCGCATCAGGTGGGTCGGCTCTCAAGCTCAATGAGGACCAAGTCACATCTCCAGGTCCTCCTCTGAGAACCTAAGCAAAAAAATTATGTGCACCCCTGATTATATTATATTGTATTATATTATATTATATTATATTATATTATATTATATTATATTATATTATATTAAGGGCTGTCAAAGTTATCGCGTTAACGGGCGGTAATTAATTTTTTTCATTAATCACGTTAAAATATTTGACGCAATTAACGCATATGCCCCGCTCAAACAGATTAAAATGACAGCAGTGTCATGTCCACTTGTTACTTGTGTTTTTTGTCTCCCTCTGCTGGCGCTTGGGTGCGACTGATTTTATGCACCATGAGCATTGTGTAATTCTTGACATCAACAATGGTGAGCTACTAGTTAATTTTTTTGATTGAAAATTTTACCAATTTTATTAAAACGAAAACATTTAGAGGGGTTTTAACATAAAATTTCTATAATTTGTACTAAAATCTATCTTTTAAGAACTACAAGTCGTTCTATCCAGGGATTGCTTTGACAGAATATTAATGTGAATGCCATCTTGTTGATTTATTGTTATAATAAACAAATACAGTACTTATGTACAGTATGTTGAATGTATATATCCGTCTTGTGTCTTATCTTTCCATTCCAACAATAATTTACAGAAAAATAAGGCATATCTTAGAGATGTTTGAATTGCGATTAATTACGATTAATTTTTAAGCTGTGATTAACTCGCTTAAAAATTTTAATCGTTTGACAGCCCTAATTATATTATATTATACTATATTATATTATATCATTTTTATTTTATTTACTTTGGTTCCGTGAAGAATCCAGAAAGGGTTATTTGATTGTGGCTTTCTGAAAAACAATACATTTTTACATTTAGGCACTCTTGCAATCGTCACACTTTTTCTGTTACAAACTGACCCCGGCCCCTCATCAGAGAAGAGAAGGGTTATGTGGCCCTCACAGGAAAAAGTTTGGGGACCCCTGCCCTAAACCCTTTGGCTGCTATTGACAGACATAGGCGTCCAATTCATTTTGGTTAGTAGGGCTGCCGGTGAAAGATTAGGTTTCAAAATAAAAGACATTAAAAAATATATACATTTTAGATTTTAATGCCCAAAATGGGACAAGTTGAGGCGGCGTGACGAGTGTGAACCCAGCCTGGCCGCTTGGCGCGATCCATTATGTTCGTTTTCAAGCATATTCAGATGAAAATGCAGCTATGAACTTCCTGGCGTTTTGCGCAGCTCTTGTAGACGACCGGGATCTAATATACTAGTGTGTGGGCACCAGTGTTGTTAATAACGGCGTTACAATATAACGGCGTTACTAACGGCGTTATTTTTTTCAGTAGTGGGTAATCTAATTAATTACTTTTCTCATCTTGGCAACGCCGTTACCGTTACTGAGGACGGAAAGGCATGCGTTACTATGCGTTACTACATTGGTCGAAAAGTCTGAGGGAGACGGACTCACCGAGACGACAGAGCAGAGCAGGAGTGGGGAGGAGGCAAGAAAGTTGTGACGCCGAGCAAACGCGATGCTAGGTAGCTCCAATAGTTGTAGCCGATAGCCTACAAACTACGCACGCATGTTATGGTAGATATGGTAGACATGGTAGATATCACATGTACTGTATATAGATATAACTAGATGCAAAATGACAGACATGGCACTAAATGCGTTAGTAGACAGCCGCCATCTTAAAGCAGTAGACTTTTTAGGACGGCTCTGTTGTAGAGAACCTTCCTAGCGAACCTAAGTAACTTTTTATCTAAAATACTTCTAAATCGGCAAAATCTTGACTTGAATCTATCTTTAAATGATGAAACAGTTTTAAAACTTTCATATGTCGAAAGTAGAGAGAAGGGAACTAATGCAATCATGGGAGCAATTTTAACAACTTTTAACAGTTGATTCAGGGTAAAGGGTAAATTAGGATAAAGAATTGGACTCGGGCCAATTGTACCAAAAACCTTCCCCCCCAAAATTTTTTTTTTTCTTTTTTTTTTTTTTTGAGGAAAAAAAAAAAAAAGTAATTATCACCAATTACTTTGCCAAGTAACTAATTACTCTTTCATTCAGGTAATTGAGTTACTAACGCAATTACTTTTTGGGAGAAGTAATTTGTAACTATAATTAATTACTTTTTTTCAGTAAGATTAACAACACTGGTGGGCACAACCAAACAAAAGATTGGGTTCTCGTTCTAAGCAAAACCCAGCTTTGGCTTTTTGGCCCAAAATGTAGCTCTCTGAGGCAGACTGTAACTGAATGAGCTGCAATACACAGATAACCCAGTCACTGAAGTCTTCTTGTGGAAGGAAGTTGTACTGTGTTGGAGACAGGCATTTTGGTGAGTTCTATCATTTTTATCAAAATTTTCACATTTAATTTTTTTGTGGTTTTATATCATAAATAATATCATACATACACACACACCTATATGTATATATTAGGGCTGTCAAAATTATCGCGTTAACGGGCGGTAATTCATTTTTTAAATTAATCACGTAAAAATATTTGACGCAATTAACGCACTTGCCCCGCTCAGATTAAAATGACAGCAGTATAATGCCCGCTTGTTACTTGTTACCTGTTTTTTGTTGTTTGGCGCCCTCTGCTGGCGCTTGCGTCCAAATGATTTTATGGGTTTAGGGAGTGAGCATGGTGTAATGACATCAACAATGGCGAGTTACCAGTTAATTTTTTTTATTTAAAATTTTACAAATTTTAATAAAACGAAAACATTGAGGGGTTTTAATATAAAATTTCTACAACTTGTACTAACATTTATCTTTTAAGAACAACAAGTTTTTCTATCCATGGATCGCTTTAAGAGAATGTTATTAATAGAGCTGGGAATCTTTGGGCACCTAACGATTCGATTACGATTACGATTCAGAGGCTCCGATTCGATTATAAAACGATTATTGATGCACCCCCCCTCCTTTTTTTTTTTAATGTTTTGTACATTAGTTCAAAAATTGTTCAAAAATACTCTCAGGCTAAACCAAACTACTATTTCAGTATCAAAGTAACATATAGCAGTAAACAAATATACAAAAATAACAGTAAATAAAAAAACTCCAGTCCCCATTCTGTATCAGCAGCTTTAAACTACATTCAATTAATTTAATGTTGTGAATCAACCGTGAACGTTGTTAAAATTGCTCCCGTTATTCCATAATTTCCCTTTTGTCTACTTTCGACATGTGAAAGTTTTAAAACTATTTTAAAGATAGATTCAAGTCAATATTTTACCGATTTGGGAGTATTTTAGATAAAAAGTTAATTAGGTTAGCTTGGAAGGTTCGCTACAACAGCCTTGCAGGGAACTGCTTTAAGATGGCGACCGTTTACTAACGCCCGCATCTAGCTTTTTGTAGATGTGCTGCTATCGAATCTATAACGCATCTAGTCCTATATAAATGACAACTACCGTAACGTTATGTGGATGTACTTTGTAGCAGCTTTTCGGCAGCAGTCAGGTATGTTGTTGTGTTTTTTATCTCGTGGCATGAGTTGAGCTAGAGCCGTGAGTTGAGCATTGGCATTACCCGAGGGGCCGGGTAATGAGAAGCATGATGTTTAGCTACTCTCGCTCTGTTCTTCATTGTGCCGAAGACCGCGCGGCGCGCTGAGTGTGTTGTACTTTCGCTTTACTTGGCATATTTCAATAATCGGAATTTGGATGTTTGTGAATCGTTCTCGAATCTTCCACGGCCGAATCGCGAATAATCTAAGAATCTGAAATTTTGCACACCTCTAGTTATTAATGTTAATGGCATCTTGTTGATTTATTGTTATAATAAACAAATACAGTACTTACGTACCGTATGTTGAATGTATATATCCGTCTTGTGACTTATCTTTTCATTCCAACAATAATTTACAGAAAAATCTGGCATATTTTATAGATGGTTTGAACTGCGATTAATTACGATTAATTAATTTTTAAGCTGTAATGAACTCGATTAAAATTTTTAATCGTTTGACAGGCTAATATATATATATATATATATATATATATATATATATATATATATATATATATATATATATATATATATATATATATATATATATTAGGGCTGTTAATTGTTATATCAGGGCAATTAATCGCAATTCAAACCATCTATAAAATATGCCATATTTTTCTGTAAACTATATATATATATTCTGTAAAATAAATTCTTGGAATGGAAAGATAAGACACAAGATGGATATATACATTCAACATACGGTACATAAGGACTGTAGTGGGCATTTCACTCTACTGTCATTTAAATCTGTCTATGCTGTCCTCACTCCGAAGCATCTACTTTTTCCAGAGCTAGACAGCTTGTGAACGACGCCTTAATAATTAGACTTCTTCCTTTTTCATCTGATTTATTAATAAAATGGCCTCAAACCATTGTCCTCTTTAGACCGTCGTAAAACTACAAAATAAAAGTACACAAGCATTTGCATTAACAACAACGTTAGCTTAGCACGCTATACAGGTTCACTAAACATAAACAAAAAGCGTCTCATACAAAAAATATAACATTTCGCTTACAAACATAATATGTACATTCTTTACAACAACCATACTTGTGACCACAAGAGTTCGCTGTTGGACAGCACAAAAAGCCTTGCTGTAAAACTTACCAAAAGGCAGAATACTTTCTGAGCGGGACATGTGCGTATATTGCGTCAAATATTTTAACATAATTAATTTAAGAAATTAATTACCGCGCGTTAACGCGATAATTTTGACAGCCCTAATATATATATATATATATATATATATATATATATATAAACACAAAGTATATATGTATACTTTCATACAAACACAGACAAGACTGAAAAAGTTTCTGCTCTTGCACCCCTCTTTAAAATAAACTGCTGTATTTTAAGCCAAAAGAACTGTTGTGTTTGATAGAACAATATGTCCATATGCTGCAATAGCAGATTCATGGCGAATTAAGGCCCCGAACTATTTTTAATTTGTCCGTTTTACCCCGGAAACCCCTTTTTACAGACGTCGCGCAACCACTTTTGTTTCAACCTAGCCATAAAAAGAAGGTAAGTAATCATATTTATTATTCAAAATGGCTGTCCTTTTTAGCTTAGAAACATTAATTGATGTTTAGTATTTAGTTAAAAAAAAAAAAAAAACTTTATAAATTATTCACTCGCATAACTTTTAAACAATTTACGTCACAATGAAAAAATTGGCGTCTGTAAAAAAGTCACGTATATTTACAACATAACTATCGCTTAATTGTATTTTTTTTGTTACCGTCGCATTTTCCCCAATATTTTAGATGATAAATATTCGATCCAAGCAAAGAAAAATTGAAAAATAATGTTTAAAAGGGTAAATACATGAAAAAGAACATCTCGACCACTCCTTGTTGTCTGCATCGTTTCTACATCACGACACTTGTTATATTACCATGTTTCTAACCATAAAATCCCCAAAAAATCAAGCTGTGGCCATTCACAGCTGTGTTTTGACACTCGGTGATACATGCTACATGGAGTTTGTGGATCGAAACAAGGTAAGTACGTGATAATATCTCGTTAAAGTCGTGGCGTCTGTAATTCTGCTCTCGCGTGCTCTCGCCTCCAGATAGGGTTTTGCTGTTTTTAAAAAACATTTTTTTATTTAAAAAATGCCCTCCTGTTCAAATTTTTTCTTCCCCCAGAAAATTGAGATTTTAAGCTTTCCAATGATGTATCACACATCCATATCGGCCAATTCTGAAATTTGGCCAAATTGGGGATCTCTTTGTGATAATTTTTTTTACGTCAATTTCTAAACTTTTACTGCAAATGAATATCAACTCCAAAAATCGGTTATTGCCCCCTCTAACTACTAATATTCAGTAACAGTCCTGAAAAACCCATATCGGTCGTGAATGCACACGTTTCAGTGCCATTGACAGGGCTAGATGTCCAATCTAGTTTGACTGTAGGCAGTGTCAATGGCAGCCAATTAGTTAAATTAGTGCCTCATATAACAGTTAAAACCTCCATACATTGAAGAAATACTGGGTTTATTGTTGTGATCATTTCAGGGGTTGAAGTGCACTTGGGCAAATATGTCTACATAAAATTTGAAGATGATTAATTTACCTTACATGAAAGGTGTCACAGTAATAATCTAATGATTTTTTTTTACCAAATTATTTAAAATTAGAACATTTCTGATGATTGGTTTGAACGCTACTTACAGTAGCAGGTGCCTTTGAGCGGGTTGCCTTGGTAACGGTTCTCCAGCTCGCACCTGGAAGAATAAATCAAAAGTGAAAACCCGAGCCCAAGTTATGAGGGATAAACAAAAATCATCGTTACTTCCTTCTGCTCCACTGAAGCAAAAAACAAAAGATGAGCATTAACATTATTTGTTCAGCGTGTGTTAAAAAGTAATCACAATCCATCCACGGGCGTTAATGAACAGACGCGTAATGTCCGACCCGCTGTGCGCCAGCGAGTTTTTCTCAGCGTGTGGTCGCCAAAAGTCAAGCTGGGCCTTAAAATGGTGCCCGCAATGGCGCTTATTAAATGGCCATGCGTGACAAAAATGCGTAGTGGGGACCGCGTGGAGGTATGAATTCGTGGAACAAGAGAAGACAAAGTGAAAATAACAACCACATAGAGGTCAAGAACAAAAACTATTTTTTTTCTAAATTCATCCTACCGGTATTTTGTTTTTAAATATAAACATCAGGTTGAAAATTAAAGGAATTTGGAGGAGTTCCACGTCATGACATTAAAAAAAATTGCTAAGAGCTCCTGTTTCTGGATAATTTGGCTTTGATCATAGACTGTAAAGAAACTAAATATTGTGATGTTGACGTAACCCAGAGTTCACCAAGTCCCATTTGAAGCTCATGTTTTACTGGTCCAGGCGCCAGCCACTATGACAGCATTTGGGCAGTATGCGTTCTCTATAACAATCTTTGGCCAGGAACCACCACCAAATGGGTAAAGATTGCGAAAGATTTTGGATATGCAAGAGCCCCGAACCCCCTCATTATTATTATTTTCTATTTATTTATTTATTTTTTTTAAGAGAACTTTTTTTTTTTTTTTAAGAGAACTCCGTATAATTACCATATTAGGGCTGGCAAAGTGAATTCAGAGTTATTTTACAAATTTACTGTACTTATTTTATTACCAAATCAGAGTCACCATATAATAAAACCCTGACAACCTTTTTGTTCTCATTCATTCGATTTAAATGAAAAAATAACGTAAAAAAATAATAATAATAATAATTGTCTAAAATAATTAAATGTTTCCGTGCCATTGTTAGTAACAGATTTTGATTGGGTTGATGAAATTAATACACAATAAAATACATTTAAAATAGATAAATCAAATCCATTTTGAATAAATTTAGTAAATTGAAAAGATTATATATTACAATAATACTTGTTCAGTGTCAATGACTGCTGCATGTCTGCAAAAGACACTAGTCTACAAAGATTACTTATCACGCTAAAATCAAATTCATGTGAAAATACAAAGCTTGTCACGTTAAAAAGAAAAAAATAACACGGTAAAAACTGATATCACGCTGTAATTTGAAACTTTTTTCAATCATGCTAAAATGTGAATTTTATCATGTAAATAAGTGAAAATTGTCATGTTAATACTGAAATTTTTCAAGCTAGATTATTTCAATCAAAATGTATTGGATATCTACTTCCATCGATGGCAGGCAAGAACTTACAGGTGGCAGCGGTCTCCTTTGATGCCCTTAGTAGTACAGAAACATTTGCCGTTGCTGGGGTTACACATGCTGGCGTGGCCGTTACACTTGCACGCTGTGGCAAAAAAAAAAAGAGGTCCGGTTAACGTGGTAAGAATGGGATATGGCTTTTTAAGAGCAGTCTACTGACGTTGGCAGCCACCGCCGTTGGTGGGGTCGCCGTAGAAACCAGAGACACAGCTCTCGCAGTGACGTCCGGTAGTAAGGTCTTCGCACTTTTCGCACACGCTCTGGTTGACACAGCGGCTGTGCCCGTTGCACTGACACGCTTAAGAGAAGAGGAAGTGCAATTTGAAAATAATGTGCATCTTTTTTTGCAGTATGATAATGGGTTTTAGCCGGACCTGGACAGTGTATGAAGGACCAGTTGTAGAGGGCCTCGGTGGGGCACATACTGGCGTTGAGGGCGGGCGGCGGGTCGACGGGGAGGCCTGGAAGGGTGGAAGGCGCCGGCACAGAGGTCTGGAAGGGGCCTCGGTACGAGCCCTCCATGCACTGGCCTTTGCCCGTGTTGCTGGCATCCGTGCACCACCCGCAGCCCGGCTGTTCCAGACACTGGCCGCATGTTCGGTAGCCCGAACAGTTCTCCGCTGTTCCGCAATTCACAATCGACAATTTCAGTGCCATTGAGGGTGCTATGAATGATCATTCGCCCCTCCCAGATGGACTGGACGTCTATCGCAGTGAATGATGGCCGAGAGTTTTTTTAAGGTTGAAAATCAGTCATTTGAATTCGAAATTCATGAAAAAACAAGTACATTTTTAGAAACCCTTCAATAACCTTGTAAAATTTTCAATATTTCACGATTTAATATTTTACAAAATAATGAACATAATAAAATTTTATAAAACTGTCAAATTTTAAAAACAAACATTAATTAAACAAAATTTAAAGCTAAGTAAAATTTCAGATATTCACAAGTTTGGTTTATGATACTGTCGGATGGCATAACTAAGAGGTAGAGCAGTCGTTCCCCAAGCCAGAGGTTGCTGGTTCGATTTCCCACCCTGGTGCACTCGTCTAAGTATCCTTGAGCAACATACTGAACCCCACGTTGCTCCTGATGCTGCATCATCAGTAGGTAAGTGAGCATATAGTGTCAAAGCGCTTTAAGTGCCTTGATGGTGGAAAGGCACTATACGAGTATAAGTCCATTTACTGTTTTACGATACCCAAAATTGTGTAAACGTTAAATTTAAAAAAGTATGATTAAGTAGCAATGAAAATAGTCTAACAATAATTATTTTTAAAAATCATGAAAATATTTACATAATGGATAAAAGTTATAATCACAACCAAATTTAGTTGGTGTGAAAAAAAATATTCAATAAAAAATGTAATTAATTAATAGTAATAAAAGTGTAAATTTGTAAACTTCAAGTAAAAATTCAGTTTAATAACATGATATAAAACAACATCAATGGCAGCCAATGGGTTGAAACAATTAGGACATTTCTGAACGCATGCGGTTTCGAAATAGAATGTTCAAAGTTTAAACCACTGGAATCACACACATAAGCGGCTCGCTACGTCATTCTGTGAGGCCCGTGAAACTGGATTATATGAATCGACTACATGTTTCTAGCTAAATAAAATTGAAACAAAATTTCTGTTGTACTCGTTAAAAGATCGAGGACTACAAATTTAGAGACTATTTACCTTACTTCCTTTTTTTAAAGTTTAAAATAAATTTTTAAATAATTTAAGTAATAAAAATAGATTGTTTCCCCCTTTTTGTTTTTTAATAAAAAAATAAAATGTAAAAAATTATCTAATATTTACCGTTTTCCCCCTTATTTTTATTAAAAGAATAGATTATTTCCCATTTTAAATTCAAATAAAATAATCATTTACAAAAATAAATAATTATGGGAATATTTAGTTTCTTTAAACCACTATTTATTATTTTCCTTTTACTTAAAGTAAACATTAACCCCTTCAGACCCTCATTTTCTCTGCTGGGCAAAAAAAAAAAAAAAAATCACAGATTTTTACTCTACTCAAATACCAGAAAAAAATGCAATTTTTTGGTCGGGGATATTTCATGCTTTTAATGGGTAATTTTAATCTTAATGTTATGTTTTTTATGAGAAATGAGGACATACGTTTGCCTTTTGGAAGAGCTAAAAATAGCAAAGAGGGCGTGCTAAACCTCATGATTTGATTTCGATGGGTAAAGTTTCGTCCAATCATCTCCCAGAAGCGGCAATAGCAACTACATTCAGTGCATTTATTGATTTAGAGACGCAAACTCGTCATGTCCTTCAGCAGCATGCTCAGGTCTGAAGGGGTTAAAACAGAAAACATATAAGACAACTATTAAGAGGCTCAAAACAGACAATTTGGACATTTTCAGGTCAACGATGTTTTAACGATTCATTGACTATCAAAATAGATGTTGATTAATTTGTTCATGGATTAGTTGCTGTTTAATCGTAGCAGCCCTCGTAAGCAGATATATGATATATATGAAATATGAGTTTGACATCCCTGGTTTAAACACTGAAGACGGGATGAAAAAGGATTAAGACAGTTAGGCAAAATACGGCAACATTTTCAAACGTTTGACAAAGAAGTGGGCTTACGCGGACAGGTGCTCAAAGTGTACCACTCCATGCACTGGCCGTAGGGGAAGGAGGCCACGTAGGCGTTGGAGTCCACGCACTGTTTCATGTTGCTGCACCACATGCACTCGGCGCTGCCGCTAGTGCACTCGCCACAGGTGGCACGCATGGCACAGGGCGTGCGGCACTGTTTGGCACTGTGGTTGGCTGCAGAAAAGCGGCATTTGAGTGCCGAGCGAAGCAGAGGGTCATTCCGGAGGGTTTTGGACCCACCTGGGCGCTCGCAGAGGCTTCCGTTGACGGGACTGATGCAGGTCTGAGCCTTGAGCCCGCTGGAGGCGGCTTCGGCCAGGTAGCCGCAGAAGCCGGCGTCGCTGGGTTCGCCCGGCAGCCACTGTAGCGACGTGTTGGTGAACGGAGACATGTCCTCCCAGCACCAGTACGACACATTGATCTTGCGCAGGCCCACCCAGGGAGTCACCATCACCTTGTGCTGATGAGCAGTGATGACAACGTCTTTTAAACTCTCAACTTTTACAGTATAGTCTTCCAGGACTTTTTATATTTCTAAAAGGTAATTAAGCCATTACACATTTATATTTACATGTGTACAGTATTTCAGTATATTCAGCTTTATTTATTTATTTAAATTGTATTATTATGTTTATCATGTTTCAGACACCTAATCCATTTAAAATAGGTGAAGACAATTCAAGTGGATTGGATGTCACATGCCATCGATGTCAGCCCAACAATTATTTTAAATTTATTAGTTACTATATATATATATTTTATACATATTTTCAAAAAGAAAAATCACTTCAATCAAAAAAAAAAAAATTTCAATCATAGAAAATGTTTTGGAATGCGAAAAAATTTGCATTCGAACACTTAATTTTTCATTGAAAAAGTTTGATTGAAGCAATCCTTTTTGTGTTTGGGCCATACTATGGGTAGAACATTTGTTTCTAAATCATTACATCCCAAAAACAGTTGCTTCAATCCAAAAAAAAAATTTTCAATCAAAGAAAAAAATCATTAGAAAAATAAAATTGCTCTCCCCTATTTTTTATTTTTTTTTCTTTGAAAATTTTATGCAAAGCAAATGACCGTTTAAGGTGCTAGTCACATGATCTGTTCGACAAAATAATTTTGACCCATTATAAAAATATATTTTTTTGTTAATTTTTGTTGCAGTTTTATTGCTTAACAACTTTTATATATATAGGAAAGTCATGCAATTAAACTTTTCGACCACTGGGGGGGCCTGCCCCCCCTTAAAATCCGCTTTTGTCTACGATTATGTGCTCGTCCGTCAATATTCATTCGAAATTGTTGGAAATCTTTAATTACTTTATTTGTTAAGGACTAAAACGTTTGAAGTTTATAGACGAAAGCATTTTGAGTAATTGTCGACAAAAACTAGACGAAATTTGAGTTTTCGTTGACTAAAACTAGACAAAGACACATTTTTAAATGACTAAAATATGACTAAGACTAATAGGTATCGAACCATAAAACAGCTGCCAAGAACAACGCTGCCCACTTTAAAGCAGTAAAGTGAAGTAATTTCATACCATGCCAAATAGGGTCACAATTAAAGTAATTAAACATTGTCCAACAAATAAAGCATGAAAAAATCATTTATATGTTGTATATTTGACAAAATAATTGCGTTTTTCGAAGTTCGAGCCTGAAAGGGGACGAACCCGGAAGTCACACCGGGAACAGCGATGGCAGCTCCATACATACGGCCGCCATACAAAGCCCTTCAAACAATGATTCAAACAGCGATATAAGCGATAGATCGAGCGCAAGGGAGGAGATCCAAGTTTTTGAAGAGTTGGAGGAAGAAGAGGAGGTTGGAATTTTATGTTGGACCTAACATGTATTAGCCAGACGCTAATCAGGATGCAAACAATGTGCCTCCACTACCTGAAATGGAATGGATACAAGACCCATCGAGATTACAACATTGGTAAGATATAGGCTGTTATTATTTTCATGATTAGAAGATGCAGGCATTCGCACATAATTTTATGTTTTTGTCTATCTGATGACATTGTTAAAAAAAATAATAGTCAGACTTCATGTTCATTTTGGCAGATCCGGCAGCTCTCGTGCATATAAAATAATAATATAAAAATGTTGGTGGGAAAAAAGATGAGTCGTTGATGGCTTTCTCCACTTTATTGTGGCAACAATAAGAAAACTAAATAATAGCGGACTGCCGCCACATTCGACCGCGAAGTTTTGCTTCTCGCTGATCTCCTCCTCGCCTCCTACTACTCCAGCGTCTCTTAAACGGATTGTGCATAGTGTCTTGTTATGAGCTTTTTGTTTACAAATGTATCGAACACACGACGTGCTGATAACTTCGTTTCTTTTTTAACACATGGAGCTAACAGTACAGCACGGCTCGGGGCTCTCGGGAGGAAGTGGCGTCTAATGGCGTGAGGAAATGTAGTTTTTTCACACAAGCGAACAGATTACAAAGCACCACTTCAGTGTTGTCCCGAGACTACATTTCCCATGATTCATTGCGTGACCTGCGCGCTCGCTGATTCGCTGCCAGACATTAAAAGCAACACTTGTCACCAGTCAGTGGCTCTTGTACGTAAAACACAAACTAGAGGGCTATCAAGCGATCACCGTGAAAGAAACGGCGAACCGTACAAATGCAATGCAATGCTTGAAGCATGAAGGTGGAAATACATGATACAAATACAAATAAATGTGCACAAACTCACCGTGGTGTGTGTCTCTTACTGCAACGTGACCGTGAATTACTGCGACGCCGACCCATTTATATGCACATCCACACCCATTTCCCGATTGACAGTGGATTAACCCTTTTGGACAAGATCGTAGATGACGCACAATTTAAACACGCTTAACCTAGCGGATGCAATAACAACTATGATCGGGGATTGCCACGAGTTAACTTTCGGCTAACGTCGCTAGCTTATACTGTTCATTCCACAACAGTTGGCAGCTCTGCTTTGACAAAGTCATCAGTCATCTATCCAAAAATCACACTTACTTTTTGGCAAATCCTAGATCATAAGCAGACCGGTAAAGGAAGCAGGCATCTTCGAAGTGTTTGCAGCAGAGAACACTACTCGATGATGGCGTGAAATTCATTCGCTTAGTGCGAACAAAAGATGTCCGTTTACGTGCCCTGCTATCCTTTGGCCACTCATACAACTTTTCGTTTGAGTGAGAACAAAACATCGCTACACACCGCCGTGGAATCTTATCGAGAAGCAATGCAACAAACAATACTGTTCTATGGCGCACTTCCCTCGCACTTCCCGGTGTGACGTAATTTCCGAAGATTTCCGAAGATTGCAGAAGAAAAGCATTTTCGTTGTCAAGGGCGTTGCTATAGGTTAAGCAAAGAATCTGGAAGGGTTGCGTTAAAAAAAATAACGAAAATATGCTTATAACTGTTTAGCCATTGATATTATTCAAAAACATGGTTGGCCAACCTTACTTCACATTACTGCTTTAAAGGGATTGGGCATCTACTAGAGACAAACTAAATACCAACAGACAGACAACCTAAATTCACAGCTCAAGGAAGAAAAGAGCCACAATTTGACATCTATTATCGTCAATAGCACTGAAAAAGTAAAATGCTATGCCAATTTCTCAAGCGCTCTCTCATCCCTGAAGCGCTTTCCATTTCAGGACATACCGGAACATTCCAGCCGTGTACAAAAATACCCTTAGTTTCCTCCAATAACGATGAAAACAACAACAAAAAACCACTGCGAGAGGAAACTTTTCCCGGGCGTCAATTTCACGGCCATAAAAGCGCACTATCGGCAAACCTTTCCCGTCTGCGAATCAATTTCCGTGGATCCTTCACGTCGGTAAACAAAGTAAAGAGCTCCATCTTGGTCAAAAGCCGCACCAATTACGCTCTGCTGTTCCACTGTAATTCTAGGATTGATTGATCGTGTCTAGAATGGGAGCTACAAAAGAGCCAATCTTGTGACTTTTACCTCTGCGCTCATGATCTGCAGCTCCTTCAGGACAAAGTCCACCTTCTTCTGGGTGGTAAGAGAGGCCAGCACGGCGTTCTGACCACGGCACGCCAGCTTGGCATTATCATAAGAGTCTTTGGCCGGCAGAATTTTCAGGCACGAGTTGCCGACCAGGTGCCAGCCCTCGCCGCACACGTTCGCTGTAAGCACACGACCCCATTTCAGTTTAATAGTACCACATGTTCCAAACTCGAAGTAACTTACTAAATCATTGACAGTGATAGACATCAAATGCATCTTAACTCATTCATGACCAGAGACATATAAACAATATTGTTTATGATCTTCAACCGCTCATGACTAAAGAACGAAAAAGAATAGAAAGTTTTTTCATGATGAAAGATGGGAATCTAATCTTTGTTTTTGTTAGTTCTGCGTTCATATAGCCATAGAACACAATATTCTGTGGCGATAGAAGGGAATGTCTTGTGACATAATGTTTGCTAGTAGGACGGCTAGCTTTGAATAATCATGTTTCAGTGCCACCAGTGTTGGGAATAACGCCGTTATAAATAACACAGTTACATAACGGCGTTATTTTTTTTCAGTAACAGGGTAATCTAACTAATTATTTTTTCCGCCGTTACCGTTACTGACTGTCAAAAGCGGTCCGTTACTTACTTTGAATAAATTAAAGAAACTACCAGCCGTAGCAAGTCTACTCTGCTCTGTTTATTTGTCATCCAAGACTCAGGTTCATGGCAATGAAAATAGTAAACACACATAGCCAACCTTTGCAAGAACGATGGAGTTGCCGTTTGATACGGTCATAATGTGCAGGTTCTGTATGCATCTGCAGCAAAACTGTTCGTAGCTTTGTAGCGATTTGTAATTTCGGAATCGCTGATGAGTTTAGTAACATACACCAAACAATAAATACAGCAGAATGTCCATTTCGCCTAATTGTGGAAGCCCGTCGACATCTTTACTCCATTTGTCTTCGGCTTGCTCGTAAGGGTCAACATTGTTCACATCCTTAAGTTTGATCACATACAGGTATCTGTTCTTCACCTTAGCAACAAGTTTGTCTCTTTATCGAACTGGAAAGTTAAAGTTCAATGTCCCGCGAGCCAGACCTACTTCCAATATGGCTGCGTTGTTGTCTAATTTCACGTGATCCCCCATTCTGTGACGTAAACGCTCGAGCCTAATAGCGCACGTACTTCAAAGCCGGTTATATATAATTTATTCATTTTGTATGTCTTACTAAGTGAGAGGAAATATTGTTGATAAGGACTTTTTCTAGGTGAGCTGGTTTTTCTGTATTACTGTTGTTTGATATGTATGTTTATATGTATGTATGTAAGATTATTGTTCAATAATTTAAAAAAATAAAAATAAAAAATCAGAACCGGTGTTTTCCCACACACAAACCGGAACAGCGCGTGCGGCAAACACACACGCAAAACAGATGCAGAGGGATATGATGGCAGAGCATTCAGAGGAAAAATTGTCCTTTACGAGGTGGCGATATAAACACTATTTCAAGTTGGTCAAAATTAATCGAAAGAACGTGCATGTAAAGCGTAATTCATGTCCCGGGGCAAAGCTGTCTGTGATAAGCAATTCAAATCTGTTTATTTTTGTTGCACTTCAAGGGTAGGATAAATCTGTTGCTGGTGAGGTGCAACAAATATTACAAGGTTCTATAACACAACTACCTGTCTGTTCTCCTCTATTCAACTGACTCGAATACTGCTCAGAAAATTTCAAATTCTTTGACATACAACAACTTCTTTTTAAAGTAACGGAAATAGTCACTTTCCCTGGTAACTAGTTACTTTTACAAAAGAGTAATTCAGTTACTAACTCAATTACTTTTTGGAAGAAGTAGTGAGTAACTATAACAAATTACTTTTTTAAGTAACGTGCCCAACACTGAGTGCCACCGATGGCGATAAACGTCCAATCCATTTGGACTATTTGGACTTTTTACTTTCGCCTCTACATGTTGCGGTAAAATACCACCCGCCATTGGCCCTGCTTGTAATGAAAAAGAAGACTGTTTTTGTTGTTTGTTTTGTTTGTTTATACTTTCGCTATACTTACGCTATCAGGAATGTATAGACTCAAAATGACAACAAAAGAAATGGAGTTGACTTGCAAAAGATTCAGACTCGTAACTGTAGATCAGGGGTGGGCAAACTATTCCACAAAGGGCCGCAGTGGGTGCGGGTTTTTGTTGCAACCCATTAAGAGGACACCTTTTCACCAATCTGCTGTTTTACAAGTGCAATCAGTCAATTGCAGTCAGGTGCTTCTCATTTCTGCTGAAACCTCATTGGTTAAACTATCTGTGCTGGGTCAGTTGGAACAAAGACCAGGACCCACTGCGGCCCTTGAGGACCTGTTTGCCCACCCCTGCTGTAGATACACTTTGGTAGCTCTCTCTGTCATTATCTCTGCTCAGAAGTACTCATCCAATAGAGAATGTTGTATGTTAGCCACCAATATCATCTCTACTATCATCTAGTAGCGATCGTTAGAGCGCTGACTCTAGCCGCTGAAGTTGTGTGCGTACTTCCGTTATAAGTACTTTGCTTCTGAGGGTGCAAAATCATATCCAAAACATTTTTCCAATTGTATATACGTATAATTAAAAAAATGCATTTTATTGCCCGACTTGACATTTTATTCTGCAGTCAAGTTTATAAAATAAGTGGATAGTTTGTACTTGGTCATTAGTTTTGTTTGACGCAATGTACTGCATTTCATAAGTTATTTGTTTTTCTCCTGCATGCAGTAGGCCTATCTATGTTTAAAATGCCCAGGTGAAGTTGTTTAAAGTGTGAATAAGTCAATATTGGCGTTCATTTATAACCACAATGTTTTGCAGTGTTTGGTATTGAAAATTTCATAAGAAAATTTTTACATCATAATTTCATTAATTTGCTTTATAACTTGTCATTTTTGTTTTTATTACCCGCGAAACTTTTAAGCAGCGGATTTAAGAATTGCTCTCCACAGAATTCAGGATTGTTCTCCACGGAATCAACACTTTTTCGCCTTAAGGGACGATACATATAGCGGAACTTACGGTATACTTTTGATGGTAACCTAAGATTGTCGGCATAGTTTGGAGCTGGATTATCTGAAGATCTTGGTTGACTAGCATGGACTTATTTACCAGGTAATGATATGCACTCCTGGTTGCGGAGTTCCCATTGGCAGTTCTGGTCTTCGGCGCAACTCTTGCAGCTGGTCTTTTTGTTGCAGACGTAGGACGGAATGTCTTTGGGGCAGCCATCAAAGTCCATTACAGGACCCTTGTGGGGAAAGAAAAGCCACGCAAAATCAACACGAGGTAGCCATGACTGTCCGACTGTTTGGCGCTGGTTACCAAGGCGGAGGTGCAGTTGCTTCCCAAGGAAAGGCACTGGACGGAGCACCACTGGCAGCCATTGGTGTTCGCCGTGCAACTGTAACAGTCCGTGTACTGGTCGCAGCGCTCATTGTCAGCATCTGGGAAATAGACACACATAAAAAAATTTCATCATCCGGACCGGGAACAAAAGTTTTACTTCAACAGGTAGTTAACCCTCAGATTCAGAAATAAAAGATGGACAAATTAAAGGACAGTACCAGCTAGATTAACAGTCAGTTTTTCCGAAAATCATACAGTACATCCAGGACTACAGTGGTAGTTCAAGATACAAAATTAATTCGTTCACGAGTAACTTTTGCATCGATTTTTCCGTATTATGAATCCCGTTTTACATGTAAATTGTATAATTCCTTCCAAATTCTACTATACTCCCTGGCAAAACTTACTGAATCACAAGTTTTGGAGGATGTTCATGTAGTTGTTTAATTTTGTAGAAGAAAACCACATCATAGACATGACACAAACAAAATTCATTTTAAATGGCAACTGTCTGGCCTTAAATACACAAAGAAATTGAGAAAACATTTGTTTGCTAATATTTTTTGCTTCAAGATCTACTTTTCAGGGAGTCAACCTCCCGCGAGCCACCTTTTTATTTTTTAGCGGATGCCGCAATCTACCCACACTAGCGTTCCGATCGCCTGGTAAATTGCGATCGACGTAATGAGCACCTCTGTTATAAATGTTAGATTTGCCCACAATGGCTCTACCAGTTTCACTAATGAGACATTGCAACATGCTCATGCTCTTTGGATAGTTGAGGTTTCATTTCTATATTTTTTTCAAGTCAGAATTCAATTATTTTCGCATATTGTGTGTCTAGTATGTTCATGTAATAGGTCGCTCAGAATAATAATAACAGTTCATATAGATAACGTCGTGCTGAGGAAAAAAAATATGCCACTGTAAGCAGTTACTCATTACTTAAGTATTCTTTTCACTTTTTACTTGTACTTGGTTACCGAAATTTTCAGACTGTAAGGCACACCTCACTATAAGCCTCCACCCACCAAATGTAATATGAAAACATCATTTGTTCAGAGAGAAGCCACGCTGGACTATAAGCAGCAGCCATCCTTAACGTATTATGGGATATTTACACGTAAAGATATTAACCGGTAAAAATTTATTTAACAGCGGCATCATAAGGCCAAATGAACCACCATGAAGCTTTGAACCAATTGGCTACAAAGCTTCATTTCTTCAAGAAGCTTCATTTGACCATCACTGCTCCCATAAGCGAGACACTCAACCTCTGCTGCCACCTGCTGTCAACATTGTTGTCGTCCAAAATGCCTCCTATCATGCATTGCAGCGCTACACATGTAAATAATCAAAATTCATGTTCTGTGCCAATTATTTCTTCAGTAAGTATATATGTTTTCAGTTACTGTTCAAGTTGTTTCATTAATTGCTAGCTCTGGTATTTTGCAACATTTTATTTGAGAGTGGCGCCATAAAACTTTCATAAGACCATCATGATTGTGATATGACACTGTTATGAAAATTAATGAAATGCATATGACAGATGTCACTTTGTGTCATCGGGCAAATCTGAAGAGATCTAAAAGATCCAAACTGGACATAAATGGGGTTAGTGACATAATTTGCCAGATGATACTTAATGACATCTGTCATAAGCATTCCAGCGTCACGTCATAATTAAAACGGTCTTTTGACAGTCTTATGATGCTGCTGTTTAGGGCTGCAGCTATCAATTATTTTAGTAGTCGATTAATCGATGAACTAATTAGTTCGAATAATCGAGTAATCGGATAAGGAACATAAAAAATTAAAATACCTGAGCTGAACCTCAAACGGTATAAAAAATGAATACAGGTAAATGAGGATCTATATACAACAAAAGAACAACTGGCTAATTTACATAGCAAAGGTCCGGTAGCTTAAATGCTGGAAAATGGTAAAAAAAAAATTTATAATGCTTTTAACAAATGGTTCACACACATATCCCCACAAAAAAACGCTAAATATACCTATAAACTAAATTACGAATGCATAAAAAAAAACTTTGGCTCGAACAAAAACTTATGTTGGTCTTAACAGTGAGCAGCTGGATTAAGCCATGTGAAATGAGGCAGACTAGAGTGCAGTGTATCCACCCAAATCAATAAAGCTAAATGCAAAAACTTTCAAAACAAACCATTACAACGCCACTTTAATTAAACGAATACTCGAAGCAGCAAAAATTAATTCGAATCTTTTTTTCTAATCGAATACTCGAGTTAATCGAATAATCATTGCAGCATTACTGCTGTCAAATAAAATGTTACCTATTAAAACAAATAAATCAACAAATAAGCCACATTGGACTATTAGCCGCAGGATTCAAATTGAGAGGAAAAAGTAGCAGTTTATAGTCCAAAAATTACCCTAATTTTTCAGGGAGGACTACCTTTACTTTTATTTGAGAAATATTATTTTGAAGTAACACTACTCGGACTTGAATGAAGGTTTTGTCTACTCTACCCACCACTGGTCATAAATAGTATGATGTCAAAGTAAATGTGTGGTTAAATCATGAAACAGCTCATTTTTAGAGAGAAACTGTTTTTTTCATAACCCTTTTTAGTAGCTAATGATTTAACAATTGTTTTTTAAAATGTAGCAAACACGGTCTTTACGGCACCACCTACAAGTTCTGGTGTTGCAGGAGGTGGGCACGACATCGGGGTTTCCATCCCATGACGTGCAGGCGGCCCGGCTGGCGTTCCACAGGCAGCGCAGGCCAGGCGAGGCCCGAGCGCACGAGGCTACGCTCGAGAAGGCTGAGCAGCGCGGGGACGTGTACGCCAACATGTCGTTTAGGAGAAGACTGTTGAAGCCTCCCAACACGTACATCACCCTGCAAGACAAAAATATTGCTTTAATTGTAAAATAAGTACCATTGATGATAGAAGTCCAGTCATGTGGCCCTTTCCAGCCTTTGTTGTGAATTTCAATTTGTTTGTCACTTGTAGATGTCCAATCCATTTGAACTGGGAGGGATGGCAGCAAATGAATATCTGTTCTTCGCTACCGACCTTCCCACTTTTAATAGATTGGCCATCTATCACCGTTAATGGCAGCGAATGAGTTGCTCACGACCTTTTACATCCAGTTCCAATCCTCTGATAATGACATGATCAGGCCCGATTTCCAATCACTTGATCAGATCGAGGACATCCCTGTTTTAAACATATTTATATATATGAAACATGATTTACTGTGTAATGGAAAACGTATGTTTCCCTAAATCGCCTTTTAGTTTGAAAATAATTCCTTCCCGTTTTTCCATTTTATAGGTTTCGTGATGAAATTCTGGAGGCAAGTGCGTCCGGCTGACAGCTGTGAGGACGCCGAGCAATGCGACCGAAAGGACCTCAGGGTCGTCGCCAGCAGTCGAGTGCTAATTAGCCCACAGCTCATCTTGCAAAATATGCAGTCGGGAGTCCTTCAAAAGTCTCGCACCAGACAAATTGATGTCATTAAAATAGGACATGACTCACATTAAAAGTGATTGAAGAAGACACCATCACAAAATTTGAGGCTGCTATGGAAAAAAATGTATGATGGCATGTCTTAAAAGTGTGTGACAAAAATTTGGTTGGGGAAAAAGTACCCCAAAACAGGCCTTTTTATGAGTTTTTTTTTTTAAATAAATAAATAAATAAAAAGCATGTTTTGGGGCAAATTAGAGTTTATATGCCTACAAAAATATCTGGGAGTGATTGGGACATCCGTAGAAACTACATGTTTTTTACTACACGACATTAGAACACACACAGCAACAGAACAGTTCATGCTGACGGTAGAAAAATGTTATGGTGACTGTCACGGGACGCAAATATTATATTGTATTATATTATAAGTATTGCATCCTGCATGCATTCATGTATGCAGTATGGAAATATTTACATTTGGATAAGTGTGGTTTTTTTCCCTTATATTGCCGAAGTATGGGATCCTTACTTGGTATCGGCAGATCCTCAGATGACTCCTACTAAAGTGCAAAAATATATGATCGGGACAACCTTAGTTACTATCGTGCTGATATCACAAGCAGTTACTATCATATTATTTGTTTGTCTTCCCTATTTTTTGTAAAGCTGCTCAAAAATAACTATCTTCAAATGTGTTACTCCTACCCCACCACCACCACCACCACCACCACACACACAAAGTAAATTTTACTTTGATTAAATTTTAAATGAGCTAGATTTTACTTTTACTTTGAGTAGATTCTTACACCAGTACTTTTAAATGAGTAAAATTTGATCAACAAAACAGTACTTTTACATTAGTAAATCTTTTGGTAAAAGTATAATTTATGCAAAAATGTATACCTTTTTGCATGTACCATCTTGCTATTAGACAAACAGGTTTATTGTGTGGACAAATCAAAATGAATTATCAGAACGGCTCAGCAAAGTTTAAGATTAAGTTTAAAGTATAGTGGACTAGAAATACCGAAATAAAAAATATTAAGGAATAAATGCAATTTTAAAAAATTGAAAATATATAAATACATGTTAAAATGTATAAAGTATAATGAATTAAAATGGTATTATACTTTAATTATAATTTAAACTAATGTATAATAAGACCACGTGAAGTGATTTTAGGTTTCACGAATGTTTGTCAAATTCATGAGTGGTTTTTATTACTGTAAACTGAATGTCCAGGACAAGCCAAAATTTCAAGTCATAAGACAGCTTTAGGAAGTTTCAAGGCTTGACAGCAGAGTGTTGAGATTTCAAGATAGTGTGATAAATTCATTGAGACAGCGTGATGAATTTTCAAGGCAGTTTGTCGACATTAACCCAGAAAGCTGCCGGCCGCTGTCCCTGTGGCTCTTGCTGTAAAATATTTATGTTCATGCAGAAATCTCAACATGTTTGCATGACATGTTCATATGTCGCATAATGCCACATATGCATTATTTACGCGTTGGCCTCATTTTTTGAAGAGAAAAAAAATCTCAGCAGGAGCATACATTACATTAACAACATTACATTAATATTAGATTCAATCAGTTATAAACGTACCCATCGCTGGCGACCGCCGAGTGGCCGAAGCGGTTTAGGTCATGGAAGAGCTCTGGTCTGGGAAGCGCTGTCCATTCATCGCATGCTGCAGGAAATAATGAAAGACAATTTTATTTATTTTCTTAAATTGAAAAAATAACTTTTTCAATACCAATGGTGAGGACGGACGTCAATTCATCTGGCCCTTTTCATTCTTCTGTTTATTTTTAAATTATGGTAGTTCGTCACTAGTAGACATCCAATACATTTGAGGTGGGTGGTCTGGGCACAAATGAATGGATTGGACGTCTATCAACGTCAACAGCAGCCAATGAGTTAAAGAAAATTTGATGTTTTGGTGACATTGAAGGCTATTCTGACTGGGAGGGGCAGGCAGTGAAAGAACATCCCTCAAAATGTAAAATAATCATAATTGATGGTAGCGTTGCACGTAATGCAAAAAATGTTTCCAATATGTACTGATAGTCCTACAGTTTTTATCCAATTCACATAAATCATACATGACAAATTCCAGAAAGGTAAGGGGCATAAAAGTTGTATACGGAATTTGCCAAAAATTTGCGGTTCTGCCAAAATTCAACAAAAACTTTCCCGTTCGTTTTTAATGGAATGCAATAGCCATGTACGATGTTCCATTCATTTCTAATGGCCAACATTTCCCATTCATTTCCAATGGCAGAAAAACATGGGTGGTTGTGATTTTTGACACAAAAAAACATTACAACCCATTGACATTCAACTTGCGCGTGGCGCCGAAGTAAGTCGATGCCATTGACAGCCATGCATCTCAATTCTACTGATGTCAATTTACTTGAATTCCATTGACAGTCATGTTCGTCCATGCTACTGACATCAACATACGTCCATGCCATTGACGGCCATGTACGTCCTTGCCATTGACGGCCATGCACGTCCATGCCAAAGACGGCCATATACAGTATGTCAATTCTATTGATGCCAATGTACTTGGATTCCATTGACGCATATGTAAGTCCATGCCATTGACGGCCGTGTAGTAAAAATATCAACAGGAAGTGACCCCGAAATTCCCCCAAATCAACAGGAAGTGACCTGAAATCAGCGGTAGCTGACCCCAAGGGGTTTACCTGCGAAAGCAAAGCTACCATCGCAATCTCTCCAGAAATTGCAGTTTCTAGGAATAGTAGTAAATTAGTTAATTACGTAATCAATCTTTAAAAAATGAGAATAAAAATCATGTTTTCATGTTTAGTGCCATTAAAAGTGATAAACCTTCTATCCATTTTAATGGGGGGGGGGGGGGGGTGAAAGTGCTTTAAAAAAAATTGCAAAATAAATAAAATAAAATAAAAATGCACATTTTGTGCCGTTGACAGCAACAGACATTCCTCAATCAATTTGGCCTGGGAAAGGTAGGTGTTGAAAGAACATGTTATATTTTTTTATAAATAAAAAAAATATATTAAAAAAATAATAATAATAATAATCATGTTCGTACAAAAATAACTTACACTGCCATTTACGATGAAAGATTGACTACCTCAAAATGGATCAAGACGTCTATTTCCGTCAATGGCATTGAAGAGTTGAAGTGACAATGTGTCCCCAACCTTTTGCTACATTAGACTAGCATCACTGCACCATGTACTGTGCAAAGATAAACAGTGCTATCTGGTGTGCGACGGCGGTACTGCCAGCAGTGTGAGTCCTATGACGTCATTGGTGCAATGTCAAGCGAGGCCTTCAAAATGCAGCTATGATTGGCTGCGGCTCATCCAGAAAAGCCAATTAGTCTAATTGGCAAAGTCAGATAATGAAGACGACCCGATAAACCTCCACGAGTATTTAGTTTAATCTTTTAATCAATAGTTTATAAATTAGAGAATTAACAACTATTTTAATCGCTTAATAGTTTCCAGACATTTATTATTTTGGAACTGTACAAAGGATCGACATTTCAGCCTCTCGATAGAAAATATTCTGCAATTTTAGTCAAGCAAATTGATACTTCATGTTTTTTTTTCTTCAAATATTGTATAAATAATAAATAATAAATTGTTTTTTGACAATTTTCCTACAGATGTTATGCCCGAATCAGTAAGTAAGTAAAGACTAGAAATCTTGTTATGGCTCCCAATAACACTAAAGGGTTTTTTTTCTCCATAGTATTTAATTCATTGCCTGGCAATGATT